>NC_069794.1:7245358-7881972 GCF_027406575.1 Nycticebus coucang | reverse complement strand
AAGGGATTATCTGAGAAAAGAAATAGAGGAAGGATACAGCAGAGAGAAAAACTGCTTATACCCAGGGAGAAGTGGGTATGTGAAATGTGAAATGTGAAAAAAGGAGGGGGTGGATTTTAAGATAAAAATAAAAGTTTGAAAAGAAACAAAATATTTGCATAATTTCTAAGGCACCTTCCCCCAAATATGCATTAACTGAAAAGGAGAAAATAAGGAAACTAGATAATTTGCAGTGGAGAAACCCAGGAGACTCTACTTTTTCCTTTAAGATGGTAGCATTATATCATGCCCCCGAGTGATAGTTGATTGTTTTCTGAAATATTAGAGACGGACAGGAGAACGTGCTCAGGAATGAGAGGGACTGCCATCAGAATTCTAGGCGTGCCGCTTAGCAGCTCCAACACACCAGGCAAATCAGGTCATCTCTAAGAGCCTTGGTTTAGCTGTCCTGGACCTGAAGAATAGGGACATTCCCAAAGGGTCCCTTTTCAACCTTAATTGAAATATTATAAAAGCTCTTATTTGTTGTATGATGTTGATAGCATTTGCGGAGTGCTTTCCAGGTGCCAGCATGGTCAGTATGTTATATGTATTTTGTCAATTCACTTTGACAACAATCCTCTGTGTTAATTACTCCCATCGGTACCCACACAGATAATGATAATGAGGGTTAGAGAATTTAGGACAACTCAGGAAGCTATCAAGCACAAAAAAAAAAGTCCTTCAGATTCTACACATTCTGGTTTGATTCCAGAGCGTGTGGTCTTAATTGCCATCCACACGGTAGGTAATAGTTGCTCAATGTCATAGATGTTCCCGTCCGAGGCAGCGTAGATTAGTGGCCGAGAACATTGGGCTCTGGAGGGAGAACGGCTGTGTTTGCTTCCCATCTCGGACTCTTACTGTTTCAGGCTTGACTTTCTTCCTCTGAAACAGCAGGAGAAGACAGAGTACCACAAAAGTAGAATTGCTATGAGAATTAAATGAAATAATAATGTATTAAGAGCCAGTTAGAACAGCCCGTATGTATTATATAATAAATATATTCCTCACTGTGTTTTTATGTTTGCATTCACATATATAATCCTTCATACTTCTCTTTATCAATGACAAGATGAACAAATGCTCTTCGGTGTTATTGGTCATTTTCTTGTTTGTTTTGTTTTGAGGTAGAGTCTCTCTCTGTCACCTGGGGTAGAGTGCAGTGGCATCATCATAGCTCACAGCAACCTCAAACTCCGGAGTTCAAGCAATCCTCCTGCCTCAGCCCTGAGCATAGCTGAGACTACAGGCACCTGCCACATTTTCCATTTTGGATAGAGACAAGGTCTCGCTCTTTCTCAGGCTGGTCTCAAAGTCCTAAGCTCAAGTGATCCTCCCACCTCAGCCTCCAGGAGTGTTGGAATTATAGGCATGAGCCACTGCGCCCCACTGTTGACCAAATATTTGTGACCCTCATCCTTCTGGGCAGATTCTAGGACATTACTGTCTGGCCAACCTTGTGGTTGCAAAGGGGTATGTGACTGATTTTAGCCAATGAGTTGCTGGTAAAGCATTAGAACGTCACATTTAATTATCAATACAATACTTTTATTCCCCCTGTATCTGCTACCCACCTCCTTAATGTGCCTATGATCGGAGTGACTACAGAGGATGGAGCCTCCTGGCAACTTGTCTAAGAAAAAGGGAATTAGTGAAAGCTAATCTTTTTTTTTTTTTTTTTTTAAGTCATTGAAGCTTAGGGGTTCTTTGAGCATCCTAACCAAATCCTCTTGATTGTATCCTCAACTTGGGATTGAATGGTTACACCCAGCAGAAAGTTCCTAACCTGAAGAACACATTCAACACCAACAAGAAAGAAAGAATTCTCATCACGAGAAAGCGGGATGGCTACAGGTTGCTTCAGCCCAGACAGAAGCTGCCGTCTGCACATGAGCATTGTTCTGTAGAAGACCATATCCATTTACACTGCAATTGCTCATTTGAAGAGCATAAATGTGTAACAGGATGGTTTGGGACAAATGTGCAAACTAAGCTTTCACACAGTTTTTACTGAATTGTAAGGAATATAAATAGCACAAAATAATGCAAGAATCCAGAGCCTCAGGAGGCCAACTTACGTAAACATAATGTTGAAAACATACCTGAACACTATCAAGTCACCCTGAGCTCCCTGGAGTCGGAGCTCACAAGGGGTTTGATTTTTTTACTCTTTTTTTTATCTCTGCATAAAGTCACTGACCCTGGGAAGGCAAAATGCAGGTTTCAAACAACTTTAATGTTTTCAAATTCATAAGGGCTAAACTATACAAATAAAAATCGATATATTTATATTTTAGCTGTAGCATATTGTTTGAAACTTTAAGACTGCCGCAAACCTAGAGAACAGACATATAGCTTTTTCTTTTTCACATACATACATAAGTGGATCTTTGTTTTTTATGATTTTAACTTAATATAGAAAAGTATATTTTTCTAATTAATCAGTCACATCTTATTATCAATATATTTGTTGCTGGCTTTAGAACTTAATAAATATGTATCTGAAAAATAAGTTACTCTGTCCTTGCTCCAAAATGGCTTCCTATTAGAAGGCTCAAAGTGCTGTAATGGTTCAGCCAAATAATACTTTTTTAACAAATAGGGTGAAATACTAACCTCTCTTAATTGCGGCTATGGCCACAGCTGTAAGAAATTATATAATAACACCTATGAGCTTCCTATCAGGTCAGTTAAATAAAACAAAATGAAAGCTACTTTATGACAGGCCTGTAAAAGCCACATAAAAACCATATACCAGTAGGGGTTAGAGGTCTGTAAATGAGGAATCCAACTTTACCCAATGTAGAACATAAGTCATATTTATTTTTTGGAACATCATGTGAGCTTTGGGAGTTCTTTTTGATTCCAAGGTAAATCTTTCTTAGTACGACTTTCCAACATTTCTATCTGGACTTTTCTTAAATTCACTAGGTTAATAAAAGGTAATAGCACCACATTTCAGGTCAGAATAGTTTAATACTATTTCTAGGCCTACCATTAATTAATTGAATGGCCACAAGTTCATTAAAACCTCTCAGGACTTAGTTTCTTTCTCTATAAAATAAGGACTTTGGATTAGATAATTGCTAAGAGCATATCAAGCTCCAAAGCTTTAAAACTTTGTTCCAGGTGCCCAATTTGCTGTTATAAGTACTTTTACTCTGAGTTCTGAGTGTTTTCCTTCATTACCAGCCTTCTCTTTCCATTAGATGGAGGTTCAATGTCCTCTTCTTCACAGTTCTTGCTTTAAAAGGAGGTGCTCAGGAGGTATTTTGCCAAGCCAGCTGAGGGAGACGATTGCTTCACGAGTAAAGTTAGCATGGCTGATCAGCTGTCAGTAAAGACTAAGATCCTCTGACTCAGACTGAAGCTCCACACCCCAGTGTAGACTTGAGTCAGCCTGGAAAGGGATCAGCCAAGGGGGAGGTAAACCAAGAAAAGAAGCGAACTGACCTGGGACTACCACTGTTGGTCTCTTAGACAAATGCTCCCCAGGGAGAAGGAAACAGAAGTTGGTATCAGAAACACACAGTCCATCTTGTGTTACCTGTTGCACGTGTACGTGGGTAGTTTTAATTGTCATAGAATGTATGTGATTCTCAATCTGTTGCTTTGCGTTTCCATAATTAATCATTGCATTCTTCATTCTGGTTGTACATTTTTCATGTCCAATATCTCCTCTCCAGGTCCTGCCCACCCCCAAATTTATTCCATCAGCAATTCTTGTTCAAACTGCAAACAGGCTAGTTCATTCTAATCACCATTCTTCCTTTCTAGCCATCTTCCATATTGTTGTCATTCGTAACACTAAAAACAACTCCATTACGCCCTTTTACAGATTAAAACATCCTTTAAAAAATATTTAGTTTAAACATATATATGCCCCTGTAAAGGGGCTTCAACCAGCTTTTCCTGTCCATTTTTCTTTTTACTGACCAATCTCACCTCCACCTGTGGTCTTGTCATACTGAATTATGTGAATCATCATCCTTCCCCTCAACATGCTTCGATGACTGACCTGTGTGGGCCTCGGTCAAGCTGTTCCTTCCACCTGGAATGCCCTCTCGTCCTGTGCACAGCTGCTGTGCATCACCAAGCTATGAATATCTTTAGATAGGAAGCATTTTCTCTTTGTCTGATTATTTTACGTCTTCCTTTATAAGCAATATTGTAGCAAAACACAGGTTTATTATGACACTTTTATTTTTATAACACATGTTGATCATTCCTAATCTATAATTCCAAGAGATAAATGTATATATATATATATGTGTATATATATATATATGTATACTTTTTTTTTTGGAAAAACTCTTTTGTATTCTCAAAACTCAACAAAATACTGGCCAGGTGCAGTGGCTCATGCCTGTAACCTTAGCACTCTCGGAGGCTGAGACAGTGGATCACCTGAGCTCACATTTTTGAGACCAGGCATAGCAAGAGCGAGACCCCCATCCCTAAAAATAACCGGGAATTGTGGTGGGCGCCTGTAGTCCCAGCTGCTCGGGAGGCTGAGGCAAGAGAATCGCTTGAGCCCAAGAGTTTGAGGTTGCTGTGAGCTGTGATACCATGGCACTCTGCTGAGGGCGACATAGTGAGACTATATCAAAACGAACAAACAAACCAAAAAATACCTAGCACATACCAGGGTCCCAACATACTTGAATGGATTAACTGAATCTATTAGAGATCATAAATTAAATATTTAATGCATGTTGAGGAGAGATGGGAACGTAAGTTGAATTATCCAAAGTGTTTGAATTAGAAAAGTGTCACCACACTGAGTGGTTCCTGACAACACATTTTATTATGTATTATTGCTCTACATCAGACTTACTGTACAAGAGGTACACCGAGGTGCCCTGAATATGGGTATATATAGTGGTCTTGACATACAGAAAATTATACCCCGTAATGTGGCACCTTGGCATACAGAATGCTTTATCTTAAGACCCCATCCCCAGGATTCTCATCAAATAATAAGGATAGATTAACCCTCAGAGAGAGATGCCGCTTGGAGTCCTCATCACTTCCAGATGTACTTTTCATCTCGTTTTCTGAGGGCAGGTCTGAGAGACTACCTGGGCGGCTTCATCTGCTAATAGAACAACCTTTGTCGACAGTGCTGCCCAGCTCCCCCTTCCACCACCTCCCCAGGGCTCCGTGAGGTTTGCTACGGTTGTCTGCTTATGCTCAGGCTATCTGCTCACTCATGTTTCCTACAGTCATTTACTCTACAACCTCCATCTTTTCTTCTATGAAAAGGGCATCTGGATTTTCTTGGAGTATTAAGTAATCATTCTTCTGTGATTCCCCCACCCCCACCGCTGCTTACCCCCTTTTCTGCTGCTAATCTTCCCTTTGTCAGATTTCTTTCTGTGAACACTCATTGGGTGGAAGGGGAAGCTTTCCGTGTGCCCCCATCATCGAAACAATACGATACACACAATTCATAAGAAGAGAGTCTGAGACCCTAAGTGAGAAATAATATTCAATCCGGGTTTTATGCTTAATATCTGTGTGTCCCAGGATAAGTTATAACTTTTCTGAGTTTTTGTCTGTTCTTCCAAGTTCTAATAACACCCAAATGGCAAACATATGAAATTTCAGAAAGATAACTCTAAAATACATAGTTACTAAAACATAATAAGTGCCATTTTTATAAATAATTGTAACAAATTAGAATATAACATGTGCTCTAAATAAGAGACAGGTAGAATGTCAAAGAGAGAAAGATTGAAATAATAATATAAAATAGCTTTTGCTGATTATTCTTTCTTCTATGCATTATTTTTTATTGTCCTCACACTCTTTCTATTAATTCCACAAAAGGGCTTATTTCTCTGGGAACATACCTGAACTTAGCTTTATAGTTATACATTAATTCACATTAAAAATTCTTTGAATAAATATGTGAAGAGGTCAATGACATTACTAGCCCCTAGAAAGATATAGCAAGTCATAGATTTATTTTATATGTGAAGTATGCCATCCAGAAGACCATTATGATGGCTAAATATTTGAAAGGACAGCTTTACTGGTGGTAACAGTTTACAAATTGGGAAGAGATTATCTGTGGTGTGGACGAAAGTAGTTGCTCTCTCTTTAAAGAGGGAAGGACCACATTCAGTTTTTATGCCTCATTGGACCATATTATAAATAGAGTCAGAAATATTAGGCAAGTTCAAGGAAAAGCTGTGAATTTTTATGAGAGGAACTGAGTGTATGTGCAATGTGTAAACAACTATGTAACATGCATTCCATGTTTATTGTGACATGGGATTTTAGCATGGAAATGGGGTAGTGTTTGGCTCTTATCTCAAGAGGTGAACTATAAGAAATACCGTTTGTGCTCACCTGTTCTAAGCTGACTGAAACTGGATGAACATCTCCAGTTGGATTTCTGAGAAGAATGTTTGTAAGGCTGGTCCTCTGTCCAACCAGACTTCCGGTAGACCGGGTTGTAAATCAGAGTTAAGATATCATACTTTGCCTCATAGTCCTATTGTGAGAAAGTTTAGCAATACTGTGTTTTCTCTTGTAGCCAAAGAAACTTAGAAATTTGCCTTGACAGCTGGGCCCTGAATCCTGGATCCACAGGCAAATTTTCTTTCCTTAGCTTTAGAGCACATCTTACTTAGTTGATGACAGAGCATCTGTTTTGGTATCTCAGATCACAGGTGCAGGATTCACAGCCTTTGACATGTAAAAATATCTAATGATTATTTATTGCATTAAATTATTTTAAAATATCTCCAAGAATTAAAAAAAATCCTTCCATGTATGTATTCGTGAATACAAAGTAATTTAGCAATATTTAAGTATGATCTATAGTAGATTATGTCTTCTTAAGTCCATAGGGATAATTTTTCTACATTTCTCTGATAATGTATTTCCAAAGTGGCTTTTTTGCATTATGTGAAGGGATTACTTATTATCATTGCATATCCAAACCAAATAGGCTGTATTCTATTTCTGCAATTTTACATATAGAAATGTATTAATTATTTTGAGTGAATTAAGAATTAATGAACTTTACATCCCCTGAAGGCCGCCAATTTGGAAATTCTCTGTAATTGGAATGCGTGGATAGTAATAAGCTCAGTTTCCTTAAGCAAGGAATCAGATCCTTACATGATAAACACATGTGACATATTCCAAGTCACCTCCTGCCTTGTTGCACATTCATGTTTATAAAGTAATACAATTTTACGTTCAGAGATAAATTTATCATGACCAACTGCCTTAAAAATGATCTGAGAGTTAGTATTATTTGATTGTAAAGGAAAATTAGATCCTCAAAAAATCTGGTTTTGGTTCTGTTATAAACTCACTTAACAACCCTGCCAGAGTCACCCCAAACCTTGCTAGGTGTGTGTTCTTTCATTAGTGCACTGGAACACAAGGAACACTAATGGACACTTGCTGGAGTAATAGTTAGAATACATTAACATTTGCACCATGCTTGTATATCTCCCTTTTAAAATGTTTTTAGCATGTAAAAATGTCATTATTATTGTTGGAATAATCTTTACATTTTATTTTCATGATGACTTAATTGACAATACTAAATAATATTTTTTGGTAAAAAATTACTTATGTGGGGGCGGCACCTGTGGCTCAGCGGTTAGGGCGCCGGCCCCATATGCCGAGGGTGGCGGGTTCAAACCCAGCCCCGGCCAAACTGCAACAACAACAACAAAAAAAATAGCCGGGCATTGTGCCGGGCGCCTGTAGTCCCAGCTACTCGGGAGGCTGGGGCAAGAGAATCGCCTAAGCCCAAGGATTTGGAGGTTGCTGTGAGCTGTGTGACGCCATGGCACTCTACCGAGGGCGGTAAGGTGAGACTTTGTCTCTACAAAAAAAAAAAAAAAAAAGAAAATGTATTAAATGGAAATATAATATTAAAAAAAATTACTTATGTGTATTCTTTACTCCATGAGATATATCAACTTATTTATCAGAAAATGCACAATTCTTTCATTGGTTTGAGGAAGGGGATATTTCAGTCTTGGTACTGTTGACATTCGGGACTGGATGACTCTTTGTCATGGAAGGGTGGTCCCAGCCTCAGGGAAGGTTTGCAGCATCCCTGGGTTGTACCGTGATAGGCCAGTGGCACCCCACTCCCAGTTAAGGCCAGGAGAAATTTCTCCAGATTTGGCTAGATGTCCTCTGGAGTGCCTGGCGGCTACTTCAGTTTTATTTACATACCCAGTGCTTTCAGCCAAGATTTTTTTTGTTTTGTTTTGTTTTTTTTGCAGTTTTTGGCCGGGGCTGGACTTGAACCTGCCGCCTCTGGCATATGGGGTCAGCACCCTATTCCTTTGAGCCACAGGCACCACCCTCAGCCAAGATTTTTACTGAAATTTCAAATACACGTGTAAGCATATGTAGTGGTCCAAGGAAAGCTTTCTCTCCACTCTCCAATGATTGATGAAGATGAACCAGCACTGTAGTAATAGTAAAAGAAAAGGTACCTGGACTTATTTAATATGAAATCACAAAGGAACAGCAGGAGAATGCTATCCCAACAACCCAGTGGAGTCTGGATAACCACATAGCCTTTTCCACAAAGAGAGTGGAGATGGAGAAAATATAGAAAATCCTATTAAAGAGTAAATGATTACTGCAGAGAATAAATAGATTCTGGGAGATAGATATAACTTCCAAATGATTCTGTTTGGAATTTGAATGAGCCTAAGAATCAGACATTACTGTGTGACATAAGTCTATCAGGGACAGTCGCATTCCTCAGTCTTCTCTGGGACCGATTATGAGATTTCTAAAAGGACATGAAAGGCAAATATGTTCTCTTTGGTGGGCCAGTCCTTACGCATATAAAGGAATATTAGAGAGAAGTCTCATCCTGGGCTTGAGGGGTTGACAGAAGGGGCTGAGGGCATGTGGGAGAAGAGGTCATAAATTTGGGGACTTTTTTAGTTCAGCATGTCGAAGAGCCATATTTTAGGTATCTATGGAAAAGAAGCCATAGTCTGTAAAATAATTTATAGAGGCTAATTCTGAGCCAAATTTGAGGCCCATGACCCAGAGCCATAGCCAAGAAGACTCGAACACGTGGACTTGCAGAAGTGGGGTTTAATATATTTAAGGGAGACAAGGAGTACAGGTGAGGTCAGAAATCAATACATGGAAAACATTGGTTTAGCCCTAAAAGTGGGACATCTGGAAAGGGAAGTTTATAGATCATAGATGGATTTAAAAATTCTTTAGCTGACAATTGGCTGAAAGAGTTTGGCTTTGCCTTAAAGACCAGGAATCAGTGAAAAGGAATGTTAAGATAAAAGGTCTGTTGGACAAAGTATCTAACAAACTGAAGTGGTTGTTATGTATATTGGGATCTGAAGGTAGGTCTGTCATAGCCTGAGGCCTGATAGTGAATTGCAGAGGGCACGTCTCTAAGAAGGGAAGGGGACATGGTGAGGCCTGACTCATCTCCTTTCTCATGTCTAGAAACTCAGTTTTAGGGATCCTCTTGGCTAAGCGGGGAGTCTAGTCAGTCAGTCAATGGGGGAGAGCTAAGATTTTTTTATTTTATTTTAGTTCACGTAAGCTATCATTTTTTGAGCTGCAACACACAACAAGGAAAGAATAATTCTTATTATAGAACACAAAATCAGAGAAACCTAACAACTTTTTTCTTCTATCTCACATACTTAAATAGATCATTTTCTTCATGATTGAGCACATGTAAGACAAAATTAAAACAAAAACAGATATAATCACCTTTGCTTGTGGCTTTCACATACCTTTTTCAGAAGGGCAATCTCCTAGACCTTAGTCAATAGTATTTCAAAGTGCACCAAGGAGGGTGCCCACCAACGCCATTAACTGTATCTTCAAAAAGGTTAGCAGAACAATGTGATCTTTACAGTTTTCTTAGTATCAGTTCATTATGCTTTTATAATAAAAGATCTCATATCACACTGAGAGGCACAGTGGAGTCCATGGGCATCATAAACACCCACACAAATCAGCATCTTCATTCCACTATTCAGAGACAATTTCAACTCTGTGTAGCAGAAACTATAATTGCCCCTGGAAACCTGAGCCATAAGACCACCTCATCCTTTTCTTAGAGCCAAATATTTTACCATTAACTTAAATCTCTCAGTGATAATAATCATGCTCTTACATATTCAGATCATGTTTTTGTTTAAAAATGATTCCATTACAGGAAGCATCCTGTGACTAAATTATCTGGCTTCGCGTTACTATTTCAAAACTCTTCTTGTTCACATCGGCTTGTGTGTTTTATTCCTGGGATCGTCTCCCTCTTTCTCCTACCAGCACAAATCTTGTACATCCTTCAGAGTTGGATGAAGCCCAAGGTGAGCCTGAGGGTACCCTAGGCTACGCCAGTCCTCCTTGACCTTCTCTCGCAGCAAAAAGGATTAAACCACGTCCCACTAAATGAGGACTCAATGATACTCTATTTTTCTTATCCCTGCTCTATGTCCCTAACTAGATATTTTGTTCAAAGTCCCATTGTTCTATTTTGTTTATTTATTTATTTATTAAATCATAGCTGTGTACATTAGTATGATCATGGGGCACCATACACTTGGTTCATAGACCGTTTGACACATTTTCATCACAGTAGTTAACATAGCTTTTCTGGCATTTTCTTAGTGGTTTTGCTAAGACCTTTACATTCCACATTTACTAGGATTCACATATACCCTTGTAAGATGCACCACAGGTGTAATCCCATTAATCCCCCTCCCTCCACCTACTTCCCCCCTCCCTCCCCTCCCTTTCCCCCTTCTCCCTATTCTTAGGTTGTAACTGGGTTATAGCTTTCATGTGAAGGTCCTACATTAGTTTCATAATAAGGGTGAGTACATTGGGTACTTTTTCTTCCATTCTTGAGACACTTTACTAAGAAGAATATGTTCCAGCTCCATCCATGTAAACATGAAAGAGGTAAAGTCTCCATCTTTCTTTAAGGCTGCATAATATTCCCTGGTGTACATATACCACAATTTATTAATCCATTCGTGGATCGATGGGCACTTGGGCTTTTTCCATGACTTAGCAATTATGAATAGGGCTGTAATAAATATTCTGATACAGATATCTTTGTTATGATGTGATTTTTTGGTCTTCTGGGTATATGCCATTGTTCTATTTTGGACTGAAACACTGAGGTCAATTCTTACTAAAGTTGAACCGTAAAAATTTCCTTCTGAGGTAATTGCATTCCCTTTATACAAGTCTGTTCATTTCTTTTATTTTCTTTATTTGAGGTAAAATTAAGAAGCAAATATAGTATATTTTTATAATGTTTTGAGGTTATATGTATAATCAAATGCCTATCACATTCAAGCTAATTAATATATTCATTATCTTAAAGAGCTATCTTTTGTCTGTGGAAAGAACATTTCCAATCTACTTTTTTACCAATTTTTAAGGTAATAATACATTATTATTAACTATAGTCACCATATTGTACAATAGATCTCCAGAACTTGCTCATCCTGTTTCACTGAAACATTATTCCCTTTTAACAAGGTTTTCTCATTCTCCCCTTCTCCATCCCTTAGCAACCATCATTCTAGTGCTATTTTCATGAATTTGAGTTTTTTAGATGCCATGTCCATTAAGTGAAATCATGCAGTGTCTGCCTTTCTTTGCCTTACTGATTCTGCTTGCTAATGTACTCCAGGTCTGTGCATCTTGTATCAAATGACTGTATTTACTTATTTTTTAAGGCTGAATAGTACTCCATTATACATATATATGCCACATTCCATTTATCCATTCTTCGGTGAACAAGACACTTAGATCTATTTCATATCTTGGCTGTTGAGAGCACTGCTTCAATAAGCATGGGACTGTGGATGAGTCTTCAACACACTGAATTTCTTTTCTTTAGATATAATAACTGAAAATGTTGCTGGATCAAATAAATGTTCTGTTTTTGAACTTTGGAGGAACTTTCATACTGTTTTCCATATGGCTGTATTAATTTACATTCCCATCAAGAGTGTACAGGGGTTTTCTTTTCTCCACAACCTCATCAATATTTGTTATCTTTGCCTGTTTGATAATAGCCATTTTTTGTAGGAATAAGGTAATATCTCATTGTGGTTTTAATTTGAAGTTTTCTGATGATTATTGATACTGAACATTGTTTCATATATCTGTTTACCATTTAGACATTTTAAGAATTCATTATTCAAGTCCTTTTCCTATTTGAACAGGGTATTTGTTCTCTTGCTGTTGAGTTGTTTGAGTTTCTTATACAATTTAGGTATCAACCCCTTATCAGATCTATGTCTTGCAAGTATTTTGTAGCATTCTCTAAGCTGTTTCTTCACTCTGTTGATTATTTACTTTGTTGTCCAGAAAATTTTAGTTCGAAGCCATCTTGAATGTTTATTGTTGTATTTGTTGCTTGTGCTTTTTAGAGTATTAGACAAACAATCACTACCTAGACCAATGTCCAGAAACTTATTTCAAGCCAAGGATAGTGACTTACCCTCACTACTTAGGAGGCTAAGCTAGAGGGTTGCTTCAGCCTAAGAGTCTGAGGCTGCTGTGAGTTACGATCATGTTACTACAGAGAGTCTGAAAACAAATACAAAAATAAATACATTTTTTAAAAAGCTTTTCTTATGGGGTTTCTTCTGCTAGTTTTATATTTTTGAATTCTTATGTTTCAATCTTTAATGCACTTGGAATTTATTTTTGTATATGGTACAAGATAATGGTTCAATGGTTTTCTTCTGTATGTGGATGTTCAGTTTGACAGCAACATTTATTGTGGAGACTGTCCTCTCCTCCTTATGTGTTTTGGCAACTTTGTCAAAGATCAATTGAATGTAAGTGTGTAGATTTATTTCCAGGCTTTTTTTCCCTTTCCCCTCTGTCTGCACATCATTGTTGGTGTAGTGTGAAGCTGCTGTGATTGTTACAACTTCGTAGTGGCTTGGAAATCAGGCAGGTCCATGGCTCCAGCTTGGTTCTTTTTGCTCAAGATTGCCCCACTACTCTGAGTACCATACAAATTAAGATTTTTAAAAAATTTCTGTGGAAAATGCCCTTGAGATTTTAATAATGATTTTACTGAATTTCTAGATAGTTTTGAGTAGCATGGATATTGTAACAATATTAATCCTTCCCGTGCATACACATAGGATATTTTCCCATTTATTTGGGTCTTCAATTTATTTTATCAATGTTTCATGGGTTTCAATGTATAGACATTCTGATCCCTAGGCTGAATTTGGTCCTGAGTATTTTCTTTTATTTTTATATTGTTATAAATATGATTTATCTGGATGGTTGTACATATGCAAATTATAGTAAAAGAACAAAGAATATAAAATATATGATTATCTTAGTATTTGCAGAAAAACATTTGACAGAATTTATCATCATTTCTTGATAAAAATCTTTCAGCAAATGAGATGTATAAGGAATTAATCTAAACCTTTTAAATACCACATATAATAAGCCCAGAATTAATATCATACTGCATGGTGAAAAGTTGGAATCTTTTCTTCTAAGATCAGAAATGAGATAATGATGCCCTACTGTTTCCATTAGCATTCAATATAATGTGGAATCCATAATCAGAGCAATTACATAATTAAAAAAAGAAAGGACATCCAAATAGGAAAAGATGATATAAAATGGCCTATGTTTGCATATGACATGATATTTTGATACATTACTGATAGTCTACCAAAAGAAATTTGAATAAACAAGGTCAGTAGATTGGCAAAATATAAAATTGACATAAAATATTGGTAGCATTTTATACACTAATAAACTATCTGAAAAAGAAATCAATTGAGTAATTCATATTAGATTTAAAATGCCTTCGTGGTAGGCAACACTTTCAGAATCCTCAACAGAGTGTGAGGCATACACAAATTCCCTTATGATGCATTCAGTCTTGTTTGAGATGAAACTAAAACTACCCTAAAGAAAAGAAATATGTAACTAAGAATTATATTATGTGGTTCAACTTAATCAGGTATTAGACTCCAGGGAAGCGAGGACTGAAGGAATGAAGGGAAGACATCAAGTTGTGTTGTTAGGGAATGTCTTGCATTTGTGTAATTGGAGGAAATAACACATTCTGCATTGGCCAGTATGAGAGAAAGTAAGACTTCTTGGGATGCTGAGTAGAAGTTCTTAGAAAAACCCCGAACAAATACACTTGTTTGTAGATCAGAGGCCCAGGTTCCAGTGTACCACCCTAGACAGCTTTGCTCTGCTTAGCTTAAGAAAAGCTGATTTTAAGAGCAACAACAAAGAGACATAGGGAAAAAAAGACAAGGCGATTGCTAAGGAAAGTGTCAGAAGATTTAAGAAATATCAGAAGACACATGTGTCCTGAAAGCTGGAGAATTATCTTCCGGCCCTTAGGTGAAATGATTTACTTGCATTAGCAGCTGCAGAAACTCAAGTTATAATAGAGGTTGTTGAAATCCTTGATCAAGTTTTGTTTGAGAATCAGGAGTCAGTGTTTTGAATAAAAAAAATAGTGAAATTATTTATTTTTTATACATTGCTATGGTTGAATTTAGCTGGTATGCACTGAGACCTCTATTTAGATGGTTTATGGTCCTTTTTGTCTGGACAGGGTGCTATCTATGCCATATCAGGTGTTAAATATTTTAATAAAAGTTTTGCATATGGCATTTGCTCATAGCTGATGCTCCATCAGCATATAGCTCAGCTTTTTTCAAGCTCAGATCACAACTTCCTACCACATGCATTATTAGTGATACATAGGAAAAAAGGTCAGAGTTTTCCTTCATATAAATAATTCACTTAAACCCAATGGTGATTTATAATCTACATGCTAAGGTGCGAATTGGCTTTGTTTGCCTTTAGAGTCAAGTCCATGCCTCCACATAGGAGGATACACCTGCTCTTCAGTGCAATGCAGAAGGGATACTATGCTGCTTCCAACAGTGTCATTTAACAGAACAATTTTTGTCAATAGCTCCTTTTGATTTCTCCCTGAGCATAATATTTGCATTAACTCAGTGGCTGACTTTACAAGCTTCTAGATAATGCAGTGCTTATACTTGTTATTGTTGGGAAAACTGTTGCGTTGAATGATGCCTGAACGATTCTGTTCTCTGTTTTCTACACTTAGGGAAAATATGAACAACTTGGTTATGTAAATCGTGTTTTGAACTTGTTATAAAAAAATATAAAAATAATTGGTTTAGTTCAAAGGACAGTGCATTTTAATAAAGAAAGAGATCAATTTATCAATGACATCAGGATGCAATTTGGTGAAGTTTAATAACAGAGCACATGTTGGTAAATAGGGGAAAATGTGCCCTGAATTCAATAAAATTCATTTTTTCCTCCTGTTCATGGTTCCTTTCTGAATAACCTTTTGCTTATGAGAAATCCTTATATTTATATATGCCTTCTCAATGCACATATAGACATCTATTTATTTTGCCCTAGAATTTTTCATATTTATGTTTATGATGTTTTAAAGAGTTATATTTATGTTTTAATTTTAATTCCTATATTTATGCAGCAATGATCGATTTGTGAGCTACTCACCCAATCCTTAAGATTACGAAGTAAAATGCAATATAATAAAGAAAAAAAAGATACAACATTCAACAAACAGCACAACACACAAATCACGTGTAAATGTGTTTCCTAAGACAAATAGCATATTGTTCAAACAGATGATGGTTCACAAGGAAACCTGGAGGCACTTTGAGAACATAGTCAACCCAAGACGGTGACTGTGTAAATGTAAGGTGAGGAGTCAGGGTGCAGTGTTGCTGGACAGTCTATCCATGGTCGGTAACTAAAGGACCATCATTTTCTCACATTTCAGGAATCACTTCCATAGAAGGAAGGATGAGGGCGGAATGAAAACTGATCCATAGAGCACCCATTGCGGGAAAGGTAACTGGTAGTTGTGTGTTTGCTTTTTCCAGAAGCATTAAAATGACGAGAGGAGATAGAAGTGGGAGGTTGTTTGAAAGACGGCCGGGAAATTCCTCTGAAATCTGTGCTCATGTTTCTTCACTGTGCAACTTTGTTGCTCTTCTTTATCAACAGGTAGAATCCGTCTCCGCCCACCTACATTTGGCCTGGTTTTACAACTTGTTTTGACCGGGAAAATGTGGAGGAGATGATGCTGTGTTCACTCTGAGCCTACGTCTCTCCACAACTTGTAGCTGCTGTATTTTAGTCCTTTGAGCCCAGTACTGCCCAAGGGGGAAGATCTGGCCTGTGACGGAAGAGGCCACATGAGCTGACACAGGCTCTGTCCCCTGGGGCTCTGGGACAGCCAGGCCCTCACTGAGCTGCAAGATGACTGCAGCCAGGTTAGTCTCCCTGTGATCTTGGGGAAGACCAGAAGAATTGCCCATCTGTGTGCAGCCCGAGTTAGAGGAGCCGAAGGGAGCATACGTACATGTAGGGTAGGTGTGAATTATTGTGAAGAGACAGTAGAATTTGATAGATTTGCAAAGGTGGCCAGAGTGATTCAGCTGTGACCGTCCCGTCTGCAACTTTGACTGTATGTGAAATTGACTACATCTACATTTTGTCCGCAAAATGTTCACAAACTGATTCTTTTTGCAAGGTGATGTTCTGGTCTCCCAATCAAAACATGTAGTGTGTTGTGGCCAGCTTGTGACTTGCGGTGCTGAATGCAATGAGGAAGAAAACAGCATTCCGAGTGTCAGCCTCAGGAGACTTTCAGCTTCCATTGAGAATGCCTGGGACACAGTGCCGGTACGTGAGCTATGAGAGGTTGAGAGCACAGAGGGTGCAAATGAGCCATCCTAGCTGAAGCTCCCAGAGCAGACAGCCTGAGTCAGGGCGCGGGTGGCTGCAGTCACATGAATTGCATCACCAGCAGAATCCTCCACACACTGAATTGCTGACCCCCAAAATGTGACCAAATGCTGTCCTTGTGGTTTAAGCCACATATTATGCAACTAAGTATAACAGCAGTAACTTTGGGCACGATTACACGATGCAGCTTTCCACAGGCGTTGTGTTACTGCTCTTGCCTGGGAGTTGCCAAAGTCAGGGTGAGGTCTAGGAGCCGTGTCCTCCATCGTTCTCCTTGGCCTACGCCTTTCCTTTGGTCAGTCAGGACTCACTGGTAATTCTGGAAGAGACAGGGATACCTGGAGTACCCAGGACATGTTGTAATTTTATAGTGATATTCTCATTGTCCAAATTTTAAAGAGTTGTGTGCAATTGTATTTTTTTATTAACTAGCTTTTCTAAGATACCTATAATCTCTCCCACAGAGAAGCAGATATAGTATTTTTAAATGTTCCACTTTTATGTGAAAGTACACCAAATATTACACTGGTAATTTTGAAGTAGATTCTAGTTGAGTGACTGTATGACACTCCAGAAAACTGGAGTCTGTGAGATACATGGCTCTTCCTCTCCATCTTTCTTCCTTATAGGATAAGAAGACATTTCATTTCCTTTTTCTCTGAAGCAGTATGGATAGTAAACTAAGATTCCCTTCAGCAACTTCTGGAGTTGCTTTTTATTTATAGCAAGTAAAGAAATAGGGAGAAACACTATTGATGACAAATGGTGACAATTAAGCTCACTTCCCCCATCAGGATTTACAATATATATTCAGCGGTGACCGTTGCACCTTTGACTGTATGTGAAATTGACTACATCTACATTTTGTCTCAAGCCGTGAACCTAATCATCTCAGTCACTCTCTGATGGCTGTATGAATGTCAGGGACCCCTTTCATAGGAAGGACATTATTCTCTATACGGCATTCTCATTGTCAAGGTGACCTGAAAGAATTTCATACCAAGGTTAAAGAGTTTGTCTTCTGGAAATTTGTGCAGCGTATTTGTAACGATTTGACTTTCTCATGATCTTCAGAAACAAAATAAAACAAACAAAAATCTCCACTTTGATTACGTAGCAGATAAAATTGCAAGAGAAAAAGAAAAGTTAAAATGATGGACATGTGTATATTACCTGTATACACATGTGTGTTACATTTTCTTTGGGTACATTTTATCTTTGTAATGATGAGTATATCACACATAAGAAAATATGACTAATCATAGATGTTACACACTAACATTATCTTAGCACAGAATGTACCATATATTATTTGTTTAATTCACTACAGTATGAATCTTCAAGATACATGTTGCAGAGTATCAATGAGAGGAAAAATCTCCAGGCTTGCCCTGAGTTCCCAGTCTCAGCCAGGTGGGCTTGCCTGGTTCACTCTTCTCTGCAGCTCCCACCGTCACCCTCCACTCTCTGTTCTCCAGGCTTAGTTGTTGATTCTAGACTTCATTATTTAGACATGTATTACTGCCTGTTGTTTCATATGTGGATAATTTGTTCCTTTAATTGAAACTACTCAGGTATAATGACAAAGCGTGGTAAGTAGAATTGTACAACAGTCTGCAAGATCGCAGCTCCGGCCGTCCTCATCCTGTGTGATTTCTGCCCCTTATGGGTGGGTGGGACCTGTGCCAATAGCAGGATGGGCATCCTCCTGGTCAAATTATTTCTGCCAAAAATGGGAACAGTCACTCCCGTGATGATGTTACATTACATGAGACTTCTAACAGAAACTGTCTTGTTAGACTTGAAGGAGTCTACAGCCCTTTCATAAAAGTATTATCTACAAAGGACCCAAGAGTGGCCTCTAGGAGCTAGTAGTGACAGAGACTCAAGGGGACCTCGCTTCTGCAGCTGTAGGAACTGAATCCTACCAACACCACTGGGAAGCACTGGTGTGAACTCACCTTCAAATGCAATTTGTTTTAGAATTTCACTTTGCTGAAATACAGCGGCGGTTCCAGCTAAACTCTGCCCATGTCCTAAGTCACAGAATGTGAGATAACAAATTAAATACAGCAATTCTCATACCCTCACTCCCTTCTTTCTTTTCTGCCTTTAAAAAGCACATACAATTTCTAGGAAAAAATATGACAGGCATAGTGGAACACTTTAAATGCTCAACTAATTTCACCAGGTCAGGGTCACTCAGGCTGGACCTCCCTTTGTGCAAATCAAGTGTGCTTTTGATTTCCAAATATTCACACTTACTAAATTTTTTGATTGAAAAATACATTATAGACTTACTTAAATTATCAATTTGTCCTTGTATTTATTTTCATAGTTATAAATTGAAATGACTCTGGCTATGAAAGATGGGACAGGGAGGTAGGTTGGATGCATGAGGCTGCAAAACCACCACCTCCCCAGGAAAGGGAAGCGGGAAGCGGCAGCCAGAGGAGGCGGAGCCCTCTGCAAAGGCCGTGCAGAGCAAATAGGGAGAAAAACAAAGAGAACCAGACAAGTGGAAAACATGACACATGGATTTGAAAAGTTTCAGATTTCATGACTAAATTATTCCTGGTTCTACTACCTGGAGGGTGATGACTTTGTAAGGATATTGTTTCTATATCAGCCACCTCAAAGCAGCATCTGCTTCCCTGAGATAAAATGACAGAGAAGAAATATGTGTCCAGGGACTGCTGAACTACTTCGTTTGGGGCTGGTTGAGCTTGAAATGGATTTCGGAAAATGTGGCCCCATTCCTTACTTCGTAATTAGAAATAATTTATACATAGCTATTAAAAATGCACAAAACCACACCTTTTAATTGCTAACTACTTTATCCAATAAACATGAAATATTTCAAATGAATTCTGCATTCCTGAATTACCCTTCACGATCCTTCCAATACATTTCATGAGTAAAATGAGATAATTACTGAAGTACACCCTAGGGACTATTTTCTGCAACAATTTTATGTTCTGAGTTTTCTGTGTTTTGCTACTGAGGCACACACCTGCAGATGGAAACAGAGGGAAATTGCTGTCTCAATATTACTTCTGAATGTTGTGAGCAGTTTAGATCAAAGTTTGACATTTGGAGCTGTTTAATTCTCTCAAGGGAAAGAGTTTTCCCACTTGAGAAGCTTCAAAAGTAAACCTCCATTCTCTAAGTCTTTTTGAAACAAATCCAGTCTTGAGGAGATGATTTCAAGGTACCTCAGCACTTGTATGGAGATAATGAATAAATTGTTTAAATAAGGGCTTCCTGGCCAGGATTGCAACCCAACGCCTATATTGTGTTCTGTGTCTATTAAACGTTAAAAGAATAAGTTATGAGATTGTAGAATGTCTTCTTTAACCCATGGGTATACATTCCTAAGAAGTATGTGATTTTTTGTATGGTTCTTTCAGATATGACTATAACTATTTTAAAGCTCGGGAAACTAAAACTCACATAGTAAAATGGTTGATCCATCATATCTTATAAATGCTATGGAAAGACAAAAATAAAGATATAAATAGACTTCAGTTACTAATTTGACCCTAGTTAACACCGAAAGACTGCTCAAGATTATATTTGTGTAATCAGGAAAAAGATATGTACTTTGGTCAAATAATTTATCCTTTTCAAAGTAATGGAATAGTGATTCATAGAGATGGGATTAGAAGAAAATGTACATTCCAGACATTTCAAGAACATAAGGATTAAAGACGCTAGATAATATGGAAAAAATCCTATTGCAAATTAGTAAAGGCATTTTGGGGGGTTTATTGAAAATCTTGACCCTCTTATAGTTTTTGCTTGAGATGTTCATGGAGTTCAAGATATCGTCAGTTTAAGATATTCATGCGATGTTGTTTGTTTACTGTATTAATGATAATAGACAACATTCTACATTTATTCATTTCTATCCTGTCTTTGAATCTTTACAACTATTATATGAAGAAGGTCATATTATCATCCCCATTTTATAGCCAAGGTAATTGAAGAAAAGATAGCTTCAATAATTTTCCTGAGACTTTATATCCATTAAACAAAGAGATCAAGATTTCAACTAGACAAGTTGACATTTGGTTTACTGATTTAAATCCTAAGCTGTCTGTCTTTGGTAGGTTAAGCCATAGGAAATTGCCAATGCTGAATGTTTTCACCTATAAAACAAGCAATTTCCTATAGTTTATGAGATTATTATTGCCGTGATTTTTCCATGTTAAATGCAAAGTTGCTGTTTAATCCATTTCTGCATTGTAGCATTCAAACTTGACTCTTAAAAATAATGTATTGCCTATTTAACTTATCATTAGTTTATTTAATTATAGTAAAGTTTTTATACGTCTTGGATTAGTACAAGTGGTAAGTAAGCTGTTAATCAGATTTATAAAGTTCATATCATGTAGAATTCTACTAGTGATATATAGTTAGGATCCAGTGTGTAGTTTTCTCCTCTTATAAACATAAAGCATGCAGATTTGAATTTAAATGCAATATGGACCTTTAAAGTTTAGACTTAGAACTTCAAACTAGAGAGCTTCTTATTCTGCATCTAGACGGTTTTCTTCTATTTATGGTATCATTTTAATGGTTTGCCAGCATTGTCAAGTAGAATTAGAAAATTTTCAGAAGAATTATTACCAAAACCTTTTCCTTTAATAAAAACAAAGAATCAGTCATTGGCTATTCATCAAAGTGTTGTTTTCATTCATCCAAAATAATTATATATACAGAGGTATTAACCCACATCTCCTGTTTAATACATATATGGTCCTCAAAACTTAAAATTCTGACTATAAACTTCCCTCATTGAAAATAGCCTAAGTGAATAACTGGGCTTAGGAAACCAAAAGCCCAGTTCTAAATTTCTCGTGTTTTCATTTTGTTGAGATAAATTTGGTAAAACGGAGGTTAAAGATGAGAATCTCTATGATACTTGGCTCAGTGAGAGGTGTTTTGTACACCAATATTTAAGACTTGTATCAGAATTACATTTTGTTGAGATTTCTATAAAATCCATTGAATCTTTTTTGTTAATTAAGGACTATCGCCATCCTGAGCATAAAGGGGCTGCTTGGTTGAATCCGCTTTTTTCAGAAACTGGAGTCTCAAATCAAAACCACTACGGTTTTTCTGTTTTTTTTTTTTTTTTCTTTTCTTTTTTTAATTGATGGTACAAGGAACTAGATTATAGTGTTTGCATTTGTTAGAAAAAGTCCCTCTTATAATTATGTCCCAAGGGGTGTGCCATTCGCCCTAAAATTGTGCCCATTAAGTGGGAACACCCTCATCTCCCTCCCTGCTCCCCTCTCCTGTTTTCATTATAGAAATTTGGTCCCCCTGTCTACTTCCCTGGTGTGTCCCAGCAGCTCTGGTCTTACCTGCTGCTGTACTGAGGGGAAGAGAGCAGAGAGGAGAGCTTTGTACCTTTCGTGTCTAAATACAAATACCTGAAACCTGGCCTAAGACCTTTTCTTAATCCACTTTCTAAATAGTACCTTGTAACCACGTAACAATAATGTCAAAAAACTACCCCTTGGAAACTCCTCAGAGATGGCTGTGCTGGGATCGCCACTGTGCCCTTCCTGTGCACCACAAAACCCATGGCAGTGTCTCGTAGCTAGTACATGCCCAGCACCTTCTAAAAGACAAAATCGAACACCTGAGCCAACATCCATCTCATGCACTTTCCTTATCTTGTTTCTTTCCTTTGTTCTCCTATCATTCCTCATTAGCATTACAAAGACATTGGGATTTTTCTATTTCTGCAAACCCGTCCCCGCTCCTCTCTATCACTCTAGGTGAAAGTTGGCTTTCCATTACCTGCAGGGCAGAAAGCCACAAGCTAATGCCAAATACCAAGAAAGAGGAAGAGAAGGTGTTCAAAGTATCATTACAATGCGAGGCGCTTAATGAAAGGAAGTGCCTTTTACTCTTCTTTATTTTAGTTATGAAACCATTTTCTCCTTACCCAGTGCCAGCTCCTTCTAGCTTACCAAATACGGGTGTTATGCTGAGCCTGTTATGAAGGCATTTAACTCCCTTCCCACACCACAGATGGACTCACTGCAGCCAGCCCGTCGCCTGTCGTCATCCTGGGCTGAGCAGGAGATACTGTCCAGAGCTGCGCTCCTCTCCATGACTCCCTGCTGGACATTCCAAACCACAGCATCTTTCTCAATACTCCGAGTGTCACTCTGATGGAATGTAACCCAGACTTCTTGCATGTGTGTGGGGTGTCAAAGCCGTCTGTGGACTTTCCTAGTAATGCATCTTTAGTAGCAGAAAGAACGCCATTGAGCTGACCTAAAGCAACCCTTTATGTAACTCTCCAGCTGCCATTTCATTGGTCTTGATGGGATCTGTCGGAAATCTTTTAGGCAAATGGTTCTGCCTGTCTGTTTGTAACAGTTTGAAGAAAATGAACATCTCAGAAGTTGAGCTCAATTAGTGATCACATCTGAGTTATCCTTTGTGGTGGCATACCATGGCTATGCACGGTTGCCTCCTACCACGGTGTGATTCCAACAAGAGGATTAAAGGAAAGAACTCATTCAAGTAGCATATGAGCCCTCCTCTCAGTAAAGTGCTCTCAGAATTAGGCTAGGAAGAAACACATGCGCACACAGGCAGAGGCCTTTCCATTCAGAGGTTAAACCAAATGCTGTTTTGCTCTAATTAATAATTTTATTCCACTTTGAAGAAAATGAACTCCTCTGAAATGGAGATCAATTACTGACCACACTTGATTTATGTTTTGCCCTGTCGTCAATGTTGTATTGATTTCCTAGGACAGGATGACCAGAATAAAGTTATCCAGAAACCAGGTGTCAATTTGTCCATATCCCAAACAAAAATACTGGTTGCTACGAAAAAAACAAAAATTTAAATGTGTTTAAATTTTGAGAGGAGATATAATAATTGAATAATTTTTAAAAAAAAATCCTTTTTTTAAAAAATGTTATGTTGTATTTACCTAGTTTCCTTCTAATGACAGCTTTAAAAATAACTGATATATTGTGAGAAAATTTCTTATAATGGATTTAAAAAGGAAGGGACACTTATAGGTAGAAATAGCATTTAAATAAACATGTGAAAGTATTCTTATTTATCTAGAAATGTCAAGAAATGGAGTTTTAGATTACATCAACTTTCTGTATAATTAAACCTGAAACTTTGAGCTAATCACTCTTTAATAATACATCTTTTGGTAAATACATCTCCAGGTGTATAGCATAGTCCTGATGTTTTATAGATGTGCACTAAAACTTACGTGTTTGTTTCTTTATCAATACCTGCTAGTTAGCAGCTATTCTGGAACACCATGACTTGAGGGATTTCTGATGAGAGCAAGGTCATTTGCACCTACAGTAAATATTACAGTATATTGTTGTCTTTCAGTGTGTTTACACATATTGTGAATTTTAATTTTCACAGAGGATATTGTGTACAAAAGTTAACCCTCACTAATGTTAGCCATTTTTAGGCTTTTAATCTCTTTCTGAAGCTTCTGCCAACTCTCTTTTCTTATCTTTGTTTATTGATACGGTTGCATTTTCACCCATGATGTTCTAACTCCCTAAAGGTTGATTTTGATAGCCATCATCAGCCGGTAAGAATGCCCATTTTCTTTCTTTTTTTTTTTTTGTAGAGACAGAGTCTCACTTTATGGCCCTCGGTAGAGTGCCATGGCATCACACAGCTCACAGCAACCTCGAACTCCTGGGCTTAAGCGATTCTCTTGCCTCAGCCTCCCGAGTAGCTGGGACTACAGGCGCCCACCACAACGCCCGGCTATTTTTTGGTTGCAGTTCAGCCGAGGCCGGGTTTGAACCCGCCACCCTCGGTATATGGGGCCGGCGCCCTACTTACTGAGCCACAGGCGCCGCCAAGAATGCCCATTTTCTTATGCAAACAAGTAAATTATTACTTGATGTATATAGCTTCACACCTACAGGGAATAATGGCTCTTTCATCATTTATATTTTGACAACATTCTTACTTTTAGAATTGAGCTTTTCTGGAAATTGTTAATAGCTGCCTATCTGCTTGACGATAAGATTTATTATAGGATAGCCACATGGATGAATATCTACTACTTTGGAACTATTAAGATATTTGCCTGTGGAGGAGGAGGAAAAACAAAAAGAAGCAATGATGATCATCCTAACATTGGTTCAAGGAAACTTCAGCCTGGCAGCGTGGGAGGACCGTAGCCACAGCACTTAGACAAATGCCCCTCGCCCTCCTCATTTCCCCTGGGAGGGAGTGAAGCACAGTCTGGCTGCAGGACAGTTGGCTGTCCCTCTCTGGACGTCCTTCAAACAGATGCCGTCGTGCTGGGACTGCACTCCATTCTACACAGTGCCTAGGAGAAAAGTGTCACATAACTGAAAAAGGAAAGGTAATGATAGAAGGGAATGCAGAGTGTGCTCAAATTCCTAGAACATATTTTTGCTGAAATCTGTATTATTAATAGATCTTTTATTTTAATTAATGGATCTTCATGAATTATACTATATACAAAGCCCACTCAGTGTGCATAATGTATATATCCTAATAGAACCTAACACGATTCTATGGCATTATCTGTTCTCCATATTATATATAATATAAAACATATACACTATTTTATATGCAATATGATATATCTTCAAGTCAATGAAATGATGTATTTATTTGATATATTTCAAATCAACTCAAATCAAATTTTTACTGTTATTTATTCCTTACCCAAAATGAGTTATTCGTCACCAAGTAATTATCCTATTTTTGATTCAAGTGTCTTGAACAGTAGAACAGAATCAAAGCCCACTTCACAGAAACTTGATGAAGTCGGGGAAGTAGAGTTTAACAAAATATATCATAGAAATATTGGACCTACAAAAAAGAAATCAATATTAAGGACACCTGAAATGTTGCGACATTAGCAGAATTAGGGTAGCCAGAAAATATCATTTTTAAATGGATTCCTTTTTATTTTTCAAAAATACATTTCAGGACCCTGCAGGAATAGAGATCTTTTTGAAATGTGATTGATTTTGTGTGGTGAGAAGTGTTTCAATAGTTCCTATTTTAATTTGTTCTCACATGTTACGTGAAGTTAAGAAAGTCCGGTTTTTAACAAAGCGATAACTTTTTCACAGTCTTCTTTCAAAAATTTCATCATTAATATCACAGTGAAGCTATATGATACAGGAAATACAAGAAAAGACAAGTGAATGAGAAATAAACAAGTGATAAGTTGGGGTCCAGGCAGGTGGACAGTGGCAGAGATGAGCGGAGCATAAAGAGTTAGGAGAAATACGCAGCTGACAGAATTTGGGGGAAAAACAAACTTCTGACATCCTGCAACCTCACTGAGCCGAATACCTATTTCTCTGTTCTTTTTACCATAAGAGGTTAACCCTGGAAGCTTTTTTCAGTTCAAACTCTTTTCCACACAAATGGAATTTCCTACATTAGCAGAGAGTATTACTGATATGTTCATATAACTAAGAACCCTAATCAGAAAAAATCCATAATAACTGATTTTATAACATTCATAAACAGATGAAAACATCAATGAACCTACTAATTTAATTCTTAAGGATCAGTGCTGGTGACTAGCAAGAATATATGATTGTATTTTTATTTATATGATATACAGAAGGTTCCAGAATTATTCATATATTCTTATAAAACCTTTACTTATTAAATTTAGAATATATATGTATATCACATTTTTACCTTTTTATAAACATATTTTATAGTCTTTTTTACAGGGTGACGCCTATAGCTCAAGGAGCAGGGTACCGGTCCCATATGCCGGAGGTGGTGGGCTCAAACCCCCCCTGGCCAAAAACCACAAAAAAAAAAAAAAAAAAGGAAGGTCTATAGTCCTTTTTACAGTAGAAGTAATAACACTAAAGGAGTTATTTTAACTAACACTATAAAAATACCAGCATTTTATAAAGGGCAAATTTTTTATTTGTATATGAAAGCTATAACCCAATTATAACCTAAGAATATGAGGAAAGGGGACAGGGTGGGGGGGAGAGGATGGGCAGAGGGAGGGTAATTGGTGGGACCACACCTACGGTACATCTTACAAGGGTACGTGTGAAACTTATAAATGTAGAATATAAACGTCTTAACACAATAACGAAGAAAATGCCAGGAAGGCTATGTTAACCAGTGTGATGAAAATATTTCAAATTGTATATAAAACCAGTGCATGGTGCCCCATGATCGCATTAATGTACACAGCTATGATTTAATTAAAAAATATATATGCACATTTAAAAAAAGGTAAAAGGAGAGAGTAAAAAGCATACATTGTAGTCATATACCTTTTTATCATTGTTTAAATTATTAATATTTCAGATAAATCTGCATGGATTTGAAAATTGTATGATATGTATACCTATGCATTTATCAACAAATGTGCTAAGCTCTGTTATATTCTTTAAAATTACAATCTTGATACAGATATCATTCCATTTGAACAAAAATACCTTGTAGGAAGAAATGAGGGATCCCAGTCACCTCAAGCTATGTTTTGTTACCAACAGGACCAGTTAATTTCAGCCTATTCTCCCAAGCTCCACTCAGGCCCGGAGTTTCCTGCTAGTGCAGGGAAGGGCCATTCAGCTGAAGATCATCCAGGTGGATAAGAGACTCCAGCCAGCCTGATGTCAAAGTTCATGATTGTTTTGCAATATGGAGCTCATTTATTTATTCAAATAGCTTTACTTAACACTTGGCAAAATAAATATGCTTAAAGTGTAACTTGTTTTAAAGTCTACCTGATACTCTAAATTACAATAATGATAGTATTCATTTAAATATTCTGCCTGCAGATTTTCCTAAAAATTCCAATAACAGAGAATTTAAGTTTAAAAAGTAAAGACTTTGAAAAAAAAGACATTATAAAGAAAAGTTAAATACTTCATTTAGAAAAAATATTGTTCAGGGCATTTCTGATATAATTATGATTACCCTATGTAAAAACCAATTAATTTTGTGATATGGTCATTTTCAACTGCTAATAGTAGGCAAATTTATGTACTAAAAAATCTTAATGGAATTTTGCCTATTCAGTGAAAAAATTAAAAAAAAATAAACCAAACAAACAGAACTATCAAAACAAAAGGAGAAGTACCGTTTTATGCTCCTTTCCGACTGAATTAACAAGTGAATTATGTAATAACTTAAAACCTTGTGACTTTCCCCAGAGCTGTTTCCCCTGTGTTCATATAGGACGAGTTCATACGTCTATTATATCCCCATCACATGGCTCTAATTCCCATACCTGAATCAATGTCAAGGGCTTTTATTTTCTAATCTTTTAAAAACACTGTATTCATCATTCTTTTGGAGGGGTTGACATTAGCCTGGGATAACCTTAATTTAAGATGCTTATAAATCATGATGTAAGAAAAAAACTGGTAAAATGATGTATTATTTTATGATTATATTCCACACTATGTTATTTCAAACATGTAGACCTTATTAAACTTTCCCTGTAAATATTTAATCAGATATTGATTTTTAACCATGCTTTTTCCTTGAGATGCATTCTACAAGTATCTTAAAAGGTTGTTAAATCCAAGAGTCACAATCACAGAGACACATCAACTATATAGCTAAAGATTTACTATACAATTTATCTATTGATGTTTTGTGTATATAACCATTTTCTTGCACTTTAAGATATATAGGATTTTAGGTGATTGATGGGAGGAGGCAGGGCATTTGGTGGGATCTTGCCAAATGTGCACAAAGCAAGGGCATATTTCCAAATAACTAAGAGTAAATTATAAATGTCTTACCACAAAAAATATATAAGTGAGGTGATGGTTATGTTAATCAGTTTGATCTAACATTATTCCACATTGATATCAAATCATCATACTGTACTCCATAAAGGTATACGGTTATGATTCAATTAGAAATTAAATTAAAAAATATTGTATTTGGCCAGGCTAATTTACTCCTATTAAAATCAAGACCATAGGAAGCTGGAAAGGCATATATAGAATTTTAGATCCATATATTCATTTGTGTATTATCAGGCAAAGATTTAGATCTTTCATATTAAATGCAATATCATCTATATTTCATTTTTGTATTATGAGGCAAAGATTTAGATCTTTCATATTCAATGCAAATATAAAAATGCCAGTTAATTCGAAGGCCACCCTTTGTTTTCAATTGTTCTCTCCTTAAAATTCCAGATAACATTGCAAATGGAAAGATTTTAACATCCATTGTTTTAACTTTATGAAACAGAAGGATGTGTTTGGAAAGATCTCGGATTTACAGGTTTTATTGTATATTCTAAATACCTTATTTCATAACATAGATCCCTCCTTTTCTACATTCTCCCCAAGTAATTGTCATCATTAACTCCTGCTCTGCTGAGAGGTCACTCACTGACTACAACGTAATTTATCCAGTTAACTAGCATATTGAGTAAAAGTCTCCTGCAACGTTGGCACTTTCTGATTTTTTTTTTCTCAGCTGCTGTTTAGCTCCATCATGTACCTGCTGTTGATATTTGCATCTTTCTAACACTTTTTCCTGGAAGCCTCAAGTCACACCTTGGATATGAGTCTCTACTTACAGAGACCTTTCAGTATTGGAGCTTTAATCATCGGGGCATTTAAATTATAATCTAAATGTGATGAAAAAAAAAAACACATGTAAAATCAGAAATTGTTTTTAAGGGATTGGCAATGTGAAGGTTCATTTTTATTTCTCAATCTTCTTGATATAGACAGGATATTTAAGGTTTTATAATCCATTTATTTTGTTAGATCACATGTGTTTTTGCTATTCATGAGCAGACTTTAGCAAAATGTTCATTACTAATTGTGTCATGAGGCCAGTTGGCCAAAATGTCCTATTTTTCTTGTCTTCCCACCTGGGATGAATTTTAAGGAAGCCTGGTAAGAATGATGTCTTAAAATTGAAATTGTATGTCAATTGGTAGTTTAAACTAAAATCCTGTGCAGAGCTTATTTAATGTGCATTTTTCATAATAGTAGCCTTTAATAATTCCATTTTCCCTAAAAATATGGGGAAGAAAACCTATTTTCCATTTGCATATGGATTAATATACAAAAACTTTTTTAAAGCTAAAAAAGTTGTAGAACCAAATATTAAAAGCTAAAATATAATCCCATAGTGTGGTACAAATTATGGTTGGCTAAAAATGATAAGCTAATATTTTTAGTTAGTCATAGATGGTGTGAATATAATACCATGGCATTAAAAGTTTAGTATTCTTTTAAGGGGTTAAAAGAATCTTTAAAGGGGTTCTGTAGATGTGTGAAATGTAAGCAATATATTTGCTTCCTTAAACATATGTAATTTGATGTTACATTCATTTATTTATTTGCCTGCTTTTGGTATTTTCCAAAAATAAAACAACTTTTAAAAAATGATATGTACTATAAGGGTTAATGAATTGGGTCAAATAATGCAAGAGAAACGACCTACTACTATTTTGTAAAGAAACAACTGTCCCAAATTACTATGAACAAGTAACAATATAATGATAATTAGATTCATTTCTTCCTTTATATGTTTATTTTAGTCACGTAACTAGACAAAAATATAAAGAGGGAAATATATAATTAGCATAAATGTCTTTGTAATTAAATATTGTTAAGATAAAAACTTGAAGAGTTTACTTCTTCCAGCGTCAGAATTGTCTCATGCCTTATGAGAGAGAAATATCTTTATAGAGAGTTCATAGTAATCTTTGGATAAAAATACCGTAAATGTTTATAGCAGGTGCTCAAAAAACTCAGCTAAATTTGAATAAAATGACATTCATAAAAAGCATAGTTTTTGAATGTACACATAAAATATAATTCATGTACATAGTAAAAAATTTGTGTCCATAATAAAGAATTAGAGACTCTTTGCCAAGACTTTAATTTGAAAGTTCATGTTTATAGAATTGGTTACTGTTCAGATGAAAGTTATATATTCTAGATACAAATTCAGGAAAAAGAGCTTCATTTTCTTTTGCTATATTCAAAAATGTTAGATATCACTCAAGTGATTTAATTCACAGAATATAAAAAAGTTAAGGGTAAAATAAATGCCTAACTACAATAAAAACAATGGGTGATATTCACATATATCATAATTAACTCATTGAAATGTATGTAGAGGTTTCTATTTCTTCTCCAGGTAAAGGGAAATGTTAGTTTCTTATATATTTGTTTATTATTTAGTATAATGAATATAAAATAAATTTACCAGAATGTTTGGACTTAAAATATAGCTATTACTATTGATATATTTTTTCTTTTTATTGGAGCATAAATCTACAAAATGGACATTATACATCTAAAATAAGAAATATACACAATTAAAAATAATCAGGGAGTAAGGTGGAAGACTCTGAGCAGCCCACCACACTGCTTTCAAAGAGAGGATCGAATGTTGCGGATGGAAGCCCACCTATGCTTAAGCCTTCTTGGAGACAGCATTGTGAACCATTGGGAGAAATGATGAGCAGTAAGCAGAATAGAGAAGGAGAAGGTGCGGAGGCCACTGAGCAAGATCAGAGGTAACTTGGGGAGTCATCCACACATCAGGAAGGACAGACACTGTGGCTGGGGTGAGGGGTCCCCACCACCCCAGATCTCCAGACTGATTATGAACCTGCTTGTATTCTCCTGCAGTGACACTGTACTGGACAGTGTGGACAGCAGGGACATGGTGACTCCATTCCTGGGTCACTACAACAGATGCCATTTGAAATAATCAGAGGCATATTGCCTTGTCTGCACAGGGCTCAGTGTTGCTGTAGCTGCCTCCTCGTTGCACCAGTCAGGCCAGGGAAGGAACAAGGACAATGGGTTCTCTCATGAGCCCGAGGATGAGACACTAAGAACCCCTCCCCTCACTTGGGGTTTGAGCGTAGTAGGAGCCACAGATGCAGTGACTACCTCTGCAGGCTGTAGGCAGGGAGGGGAGAGCCATGAAGCCCAGCCCATTGCCCCGACCCCAAGGCCCTGCCCATGCTGCTTCTGCACTTCCTCAGGCCCAGCCTTCTGGCTCTGCCCCCGAGGCTCCAGCAAAGCTTCATGTACCCAAGCCCTGCCCCTGATGTTCCCACCTGCCACCTGGCAGGAACCACCTTCATAGTCCAATGATCCACTTACTAAACCCAAGTGAAGTGATATCTGTGGTTTCTGCTTAGTTAGTCTCAAGAAGATGCCATTGACACTGTCATGTGTAGACCAAGGCAAAATATCCTCAGCATAACCTGCCTCTGTGGAGAAGTAGTTTCCCAGGTCCTTATCCAAGCTTCCAACAGTGGTCTAAGAAATAACCAACCACACTATACAAGGATCATCCACCACCAACTTAGACTGTGGCAATCACAGGGGATTGGGACAACACAGATCAGTTGCATTTAAGATTCTCAGTGCCTCTGCCCCTTCCAGAGCAGGTCACAGAAGCACCGCATAGGGACAGCTCTCACCTTTCACCGAGTGGGATGGTTCCAAGCAAAGAAGAAAAGGTGCACCACAATTAGTTTGCTCTGAGCTGAGAGAAGGAGGTTCAGATGAGAAGAGAAACCAGCTAAATAAAGAACTCTGGCTCAAAATGTTAGAAATGGAGTTTAGAATACAAATAACAAAAAGATAAATGGATTGAAGCGAAAGTTGAAAATCAACAGAGAGAAGCCTAAAACATATTCCAGGACATCAATTTAAAAAAGTAAAAATGTCACTGAAAATCTAGATGACATAAAAAAAAAGAAAGAAAAAAATAAAAGAAATGAAAAAGTCATTTGGGGAATTTCAGAATATAGCAAAAATCTTCAACAGGCTGGACCAAGTAGAATCAACAATTTTAGAGTTTGAAGGCAAAGCTTTCAAACTAACTCAGTGGTCAAATATGCTGAAAAAAGAATAAAGAAGAATGAACAATCAGAGAAATATGGGACTATGTGAAGGGAGCCAATTTATGAATTATAGGTATCTGTGAGGGAGAAGAAGAAAGAGCAAAATGTATGGAAAACCACTTTGAGGGAATGATTGAAGAAAATAACCTTGGAATTGCCAAATATTCAAATGTCCAGATGCAATATGGTCATCAAACACCAGCAAGATTTATAGCAAATAGCACATCTCCAAGACAAATAGTCATCAACCTGGCCAAAATCAAAATGAAAGAGAATGATCTATAAGCTGCCAGATGACTAACCTATTAAGAAAAACCTGATAGGCTAGAAATAGACTTCTCAGCAGAGTATTTGTAAGCCAGAGGAGATAGGACTCCATTTTCTGTCTTCTTTTTTTTTTTTGTAGAGACAGAGTCTCACTTTATCGCCCTCCGTAAACAAAACATTTGTTGGCCAAGAATTTCATATCCTTCAAAACTAAATTTCGTAAATGATAGATAAGACCTTTCCAGATAAAAGAACACTAAGAGAATGTGTTACTACTAGATCAGCAGCAGCATGATAGATAACCATCAGCATAAAAAAAAACAAAGTTAGAGCTCAAAACCCTTATTAAACAGTAGCACAATAGTTAAAACAAAAGCAGCAAGGTAATTTTGAACATGATGAATAGAAAACTATCTCACATACCAATATTGATAATGAACATGAAAAGTCTAAATGCCCCATATAAAAGGCATGGATTGGATGGATGAAACTGCACAAGCCAAGTGTATGACAAGAAACATACATAACTCACAAGGATGTGCACAGACTCAAGGTGAAGGGTATAAAACTAAAACTAGAAACCAAAGGCGAGCAGGTGTAGCTGATCCCTTATCAGATAAAGTAGACTTTAAGTCAACAATGGCAAAAAAGGAAAAATATGGTCATTACATAATAATAAAGGGAGCAATTCAACAGGAAAACACAATAATCCATTATATGTGTGTGTGTATACATATATATTTAGGCATAAATACATATATATTTAGGTATAAATATATATATATATTTAGGACTATGTGTGTGTGTGTGTGTATATATATAAATACTGGAGCTCCAAGACACATGAAATAAATTCTTCTAGACATGTTTATTGCAGTTCAAATTATAATTATTCTTGAGCTGCATAATTATAATTTTTGTGGACTTCAACACCCCACTGATAGAGCTGGACAGATCATCAAAGCAAAAAGTCAATAAAAACTGAACTTAAATGGCATTCTAGGAAAAAAAATTGACCTAATAGACCTTTATTGAACATTCTACACCCAAACTACTCAACACTCATTCTTTTCATCAGCCCTTGAAATATTATTCAAGATTGATTATATCTTAGAGCATAAAACACGTCCTAGCAAATGAAAATAAAATAAAATCATACTATATATCTTCTGAGATCACAGTGCAATAAAACTAGAAATCAATTCCAAGGGAAAGCTCAAATCTACACAAAAAATTGTGGAAGTTAAGTACTGCTGAACAATCCTTGAGTCAATGATGAAATTAAGGTGGAAATGAAAAAATGACTCAAACTAAATGGCAGGGGGGAAACTGCTTTCAAAAGCATCTCAAACTATGAGATGACGTTTAAGCAGTCCTAACAGGAAAGCCTGTAGCCCTAACTGCCTAAATAAGAAATAAAAATCATGTAGCACTCTTCATTCATGGGTTGATGGGCACTTGGATTGATTCCATGTCTTAGAAATTATGAATTTTGCTGCAATAAACATTCTAGTGTAAATGTCTTTGTGATTAAATGATTTTTGTTCTTCTAGGTAGACACTGGTAATAGGATTGTGTGATGGATGGAAGGTTCACTTCAAGCTCTTTGAGGATTCACTGTATTTCTTTCCAAAGAGGCTGTATTAGTTTGCAATCACATCACCAGTGTACCAGTATTCCCATCTCTCCGCGTCCATGTCAGTATTTGTAGCTTTGTGATTTATTGATAGAGTCTATTCCCACTGGGGTTGGCTGATGTCTCAGAGTGTTTTTGATTGGCATTTCTCTGATTATTAGAGATACAATACTATTCACCCATAAAAAAGAGGAAAACTTTACATCTTTTGTATTTACCTGGGTGAAGTTGAAGCATATACTTCTTAATAAAGTATTACATTTACAATTTGAAAGATGTAGATTCAACCTATGTGTCCATCAATTCATGAGTAGTTAAAGAAAATGTGGCATAGTACTCAGCCATAAAAAGGAATGAAAGAAGATCTTTTGCAGCAACTTAATGGAACTAGAGACCACTATCCTAAGTGAAGTATCTCAAAAAATGGAAAAACAAACACCACACTTTCTCTAAATAAGTGGGAGGTAGACAACGGGCTCACCCTGTCACAAAGAGATGTAAAGGACATTGGAGTCCAAGAAGGGGAGAGAGTAGCATCAGGTGAGGGCTTAAAAACTTATCTATTGGTACAATAAACACTATTACACTGGCAAGCACAATCAAAGCCCCAAGTTCAATGTCATGTAAGGTATCCATGCAACAAAAACATTTTTACCTCTTAATAATTTGAAATACGAAAGAGAAAATAAAGATAATTCTCAGATGTTTTTTAATATATTCAAATGTGGCCAACTTAATAATGAAATTAGACACATTGAAAATTCAAATACAATTTTAAGGAAATTAATGGAAAGTGTAGGTCTTTAGTTTGAGCTTTCTGTATAACTTTCATTAGTACTCAATGTATCAATATGTTGACCATTAGTGTGTAATGTTTTGGTTAATTTCTCTCAGCTTAGTTTCTTTGCATGTATAATGAAGGTATGTGGTGTATGGGCTAGTAACAGATTGTGTCTACAAAACCCAGACATTTTGAATTCTTGGAGCATAGTCAAACCACTTGAATTCATCGAGTAGTTTAAAAAATCTCCCTGCAATAATTTTTCTCATGTTTTTGATTTGTAAGTTTTATGTATAAATATGGCCAAGGTGAAAAGTTGTAAAATCTTGTAATTTCTAATTACTGGTCTAACCAAATGGACATAGGTAATTTTATTTTTATTTTGTTCTTCATGAAAATGGAAATGAGTTTTCATTAATATGAATTTGAAGATTCCTGGGATCAGAACCAAGTGAGCAGAAGCCCATGGACAGAGCTGTGGATAATTCCCCAGGGAGGGTGGTGTCTTGTCCTTCCATACATGTGGTCTCTATGCAAAGAACTGACCAGCATCATTGCTTTGAGGGATGCCCCTCGTCCATCTTCAGCATGAAAAGAGAACTGATATGTGCCCCTTATTCCATACAATTAATGTCTATAATACCCCATGTTGCACCTTTCTTAGAAGTAAAGGGCAAACTTTAACTTTTCTGTCGTTAGTTGCCAATAAAGTAAGAAGTACTGTTTTACATCATCAAGTTCAAAATGAATTTCAGACTATGCGCAAGCCTTCTGCAGTCCACAAAAAAGGTAACTAAATGCATAGCTAAATAACTCAAGCATTAATTTTTTAACTAGCCATTTTACATATTTTCAAAATAATCTGAGCTATAAGATTTTCCAATTCAATTGAATATCATAATAATTTTTTTCATTTCCCAAAAAATATAAAATGTGAACATGTCAATATTTTCAAGAGAAATCATAAATTATCAAATAAAGGGTGAAATTGTATAGATATTTTGCTAATATGTTAGAGGTTCAGATCTCTTCTGTAAAACAGAACAGAACCGAAAGGTGATCTTTACACAGTAGATCTACTCTTGAGCATTTATATCCATCCACAGTAGATCTACTCTTGTGCATTTATTTCAAAAACTCTGTTAAAATGTTAAATGTTAAAATGTTAAAATGGTGCAACATACACATCACCGCTAGAGCACTAGGCTCAGCTTTGAGAAAACACAGGAGGGAGCTGAGGTGAGAATTAAAAATGCTTTGTTTCCAAAACCTACACATTTTCATCCTTCTCTTCAAAGCATCCAATGATGGAAAATTCTGGTCTTGTGAAATAATTAGTTGCTTTACTTTTAGAAATTTCAAAAGCAAATAAGACCTTCATGCTGTGCTGAAGAGGAAGGGCCTTAAGACCTATGTTATTTACAAAATTTGTGAAAAAATATCAGCACAGATATTGGTTTTACTTCTGCCTGAATATAAAATAGAATACAAATAATTCCTGGTAAGCAGCAGAAAATGTTTGAATGTCAATATAATTTTAATTGAGGATTTATGATAATTTCTACATTGACAAAAACACACTAGGAAAAAAACGTACTTTATAATGAGCAAAACGATTCTGGTCAATGTTAAATGGTGTCAGTGAAATTCTAGCATCAGACTTTCCTTTACTGCTCTCAACCATAGCCTTGTGATACCAAAGTTTGCCCCCAGATACTTCTTTTATAAGTGGTGACATCAATTACAAAAACGAATCACTTGAAGTGGATTCACTTCCTATTTCCATAAAAAGAACAGATGCATGAATGAATTATCCAAATAATGCGGGGACGTGGTTTTGGTTATATCAATGCATATGTGAAATGATTTTTGTCAATCTTCAAACATATCTTACTTGATATAGTATTTATCATGAATTTTAGTGTTTCTTTGTTTAAAAAACTTAAATCACTGCTTTTCCCTCAATAATAAATTTTCTTCAATAGGGCAGCCTTTAAAGAGTAAAATTATTTAGAGAGAGTTGAGTTAAACAAAACAAGAGTATCCTCAATACCAACAGTTCCCAGACTTTTTGGCACTGGTTTCACGGAAGACATTTTTTCCATGGACCAGGGGCAGGGAGATAGTTTGGGGATGATCCAAGCACTATATTTATTGTGCACTTAATTTCATTAATATTACATTGTAATATCCAATGAAATGATTATACAACTGACCCTGATGCAGACGCAGCTTCACTGACCCTTGTGACTCATTGACAGGACTTTGACCTGAGCTGCCGCTGACAAGACAGGAGGAGCCCAGGTGGTGGAGCAGGTGATGAGGGGCAGCTGTAAACACGGAGAGGCTCCGATTGCTGGGTGCCTCTCACATCCTGCTGTGCAGCCTGGTTTCTGAAAATCTGCAGACTAGTCCTGGTCCACAGCCCAGAGGCAGGGAATCACAGCCCTATACCTTTCCCTTTACCTGGAAAACCCATTATTTTTTCCCAACTGCAGTTAAAACCCTCCTTCAAAACAACCCTAATTCATGCCATTCAGTTAGTTTTCCCTGAGTCATTACACTTGACTGTGCTTCTTCATTCAGCTCTGCATCCACTTAATCTGCTTAACTTTTACTATTTTAATATACACTTGTTCATTACCTTTAGTTTAATTTCTATAGTATCATAGTCCTTTCCTTTTTCCTTTTCTTTCACTGTCTATGTTATAAAACTCTCCCCCGAATTTTCATCAATACCCACTAGCATATATTCTTTGAACACAGGCAATCACTTAGCGGACATGTTGTTTATTACAGTAAATATAGGAATTAAAAATAAAAGCAATATTTTAAAAATAGTAGTTTCTATTCCTTATTAATCATAGATAACATCCCTAAAATTTTTGCATTTGACTTCTTATTTGATTTCAAAAGTGTCTTCTCTTCATCTCATTGCTATACCGTTTAAGCTACTTAAAGTATGATTTGTATTTAGGACTCTCCCAGTAAGCTGACTTCTCTTTGTACTTCGAGCATTTAGTATCTATCTAGTCTCCTCGAGTTCATAGTGCTCTGTAAAAAATTCAGAAAAATAATAAAAAATGGAAAGAAACATAGTTATAAATAGTGTTCATTTAAGGAAACTATAGGACCCTACTCTTAGTGGATTCAGCTCAGGACACTTGGTCTACTTATGCCAGATCCTAATGTGGGTCTGGGGCTCTTCTTCATCACCGAAGCTGGTACTGACACAACTAAGGACTCATCACCTGGGCATAGCTAAGCATGGCTGGCCAGTGGGGCCATATCCAAGATGTGAAAAGATCAACTCATGGTGATTCTGATTCATATTTGTGAAAGGCAATAGTAAATATTGTGCCTGGAAAATTAAACAGCACTTTCAGAGTGGTCCACCTTTTGAGAACCATGGGGGCACTAAATTCATAATGGGGGGGGGCCTGATTCAAGTTTCCAATTATTTTCCTGTAACTATGACCAAATTACTGCTTCTATTCATTGTTTGTTAATTCCCTCTGCCTGAAAACAAGATGATGATTCACATCATTGTCATGAAAAATCTATTCTTTCCATCACTGAAAATAGGGTGCAATATTCCAATACATGTTTACTTTTTTCTGGTTTAAAATATAACCTTGTTTAACTCAGACACAGGAAGATAAACATCACACATCCTCAGTTATAAGTGGGTGCCTAGGGATGCATACTCAAGGAAGCAGAGGGGAGTGACGGACGTGGAGACTTCTAGGGCCAGGGCTGGGGTGGGGGTAGATGATGGGAGGTTGCTTGGTGAGTACAATGTTCATTGTTTCAGGGAGGTAAGCATTTTAGGCTATAATTTCAACACAATCCAATATATGATTGTGGCAAAATTGTACTTGTATCCCATTAACATACGCAAATTTTAAAAAATGAAAATATTAACCTTATTTAAAGAAAAGGAGATTAGATGCATATATATATATATATATATATACACACTACATATATTATATATACATGTATACACACAAATAATTTCTTACAACGGGAGTATTTAGATCCTGCTCGTTCTCTGGCTGCTATCTTATTAGCTAGCATCAGGTATAGAGTTGAATTTTTCTTCTAAACAATGTCAGGATTTAGTTCTTTAGGAAAGAATAGGCAATCAATAGTGATAGAAGCATTTATTAATGAGAAAAAAATAAAAAGAATACGAATAAACCAAATTTTATTTGTATGCTGGTCCTAATGTGGAAACTATTGAAGCAACTCATATATTTGAAATTATATACTCAGATAAATCAATACCCATCAATAATGTGATTCTCACGTGAGGCTCATTTGCTGATAATGTATTGCAGTAGTTTATTTTTTAAAATTTGCTCAAATGTGAGAATGTTGCTTAATATATGCACACAGAGTCTTTTTATATATACATATTTTCTTTCCATGATAATTTATGTATAACACATTTGTTGTAACTAGATGAAACTTTTTACCACAAGATGTTGAATATTTTATTTTATTATTAGTGTTTCCAATGATAACCTGCATCAAGTTAAATAAGACACTTGAATAATATATATATTTTTTCTCATTTAATGATCAATCTGTTTTTTCTGCATCAGACATTCTTTAGCATATGAATGAGAGCATTTTACACAATCTGTCAAGGGAAAATCTTTCGTTTCAATTATAAAAAAACACAAAATATTAGCAAGGAATTGGGTCAAATTAATGCAAAATGAAAGACATAGGTGTATAGTAATCTATTTCTTGTCAATATTTTTCATATTTGCCAAAAAAATCTGTAGTTTTGTGAACAAAACTACAAACAGTACTGGAAACAGTTTGCTTTATTTTCTGATGTTTTGAATCAAGTAATAATATGGCAGGAAAATTAAAAAAAAAACACTAAATACACAAATGAGATAGATATATAATGTAAACCAGATAAACAGCGGCAGTGCCTATCACTAGAGTTGATAAAATGTAATGGGTATCGACTTGGAAAATTAATTGTGAGTTTGCTTTGGAAAAGGGTATTAACCTCACACTGTAGGTGTGTTAAGAGTTTCCACTATTTCTGTGGTGCTCTCTGCTTCTTTTCTACTTTTCTTACTCATGGAAGGTCTAATAAATTGTCAGCAATTTTTATGCCTGCTGAGAACAATTAATGAAAAAGAAGTTTTCTAAAAGGGCGCATGATTCATAAGGTTGACATCCGCTGGCATAGGCAGGTCACAGTGATCTGAAGTCTCGTTGCAAAGCCTCCCGAGGTCACAGTATGGTCACTGGCATCACTCATGTGACTGTCCACCCCTAACCACCGTCACCAGTGACTCTCTCCCACCAGTGCTGACTGCGCAGGTCACGTATCTTACTCTCTGCTCTTGATCATGGGAAAATTGTGGTCACTGGCATCACTCATGTGACTGTCCACCCCTAACCACCGTCACCAGTGACTCTCTCCCACCAGTGCTGACTGCGCAGGTCACGTATCTTACTCTCTGCTCTTGATCATGGGAAAATTGTGGTCACTGGCATCACTCATGTGACTGTCCACCCCTAACCACCGTCACCAGTGACTCTCTCCCACCAGTGCTGACTGCGCAGGTCACGTATCTTACTCTCTGCTCTTGATCATGGGAAAATTGCCGTCTAATTTTCTTCCCTTCTATCTTAGAGACAGGACCTGTCTTTCCCTCCTGCTCCTATTCCCACACCTCTCCTTTCAAGTTCATAGTTTAGGAATCCTGTAAGTACAATGTTTCTGGGGTGAAGGGAGGTTGGTTCTTAGAAAGTGGGTTGGCAAAGTCCCACATTCATAGAAAGCTCGGTGCGAATGCTGACTTGATTCCAGGCTCACACAACCCTGGACTTAGCAGCACCATCTGATGAGATAGAATTTACCATTTTTAGCCTACCCACATCTGCTCCCTCACCCAGATTTACTGGAGGGTAAAAGACACTGTCCCATTTTATATTACACTCTATGTCCAACTTCTCAGGAAATTTCCACTACTGTTTCCCTTTCCTAATCCCTAATTTTTCTTCCAACCGCATTTTTCACACAAACATTTAATTTTGCTGAGCTTCCCTTTGTTCTCACATCACTCTCCAGGACTGTCTCCCCACTTTATAGTCAAGCATCCTGAAATAAATGTATAAGCTCAGTTTCTGCGCTTCCTCTGCCCTGTTCACTTCTCACCCCATATGCTTCTATCTTCACAATTCCAAGACACCACCAGAAAGCTTTTTTCAAGGCCCTCAAAACCCCTTTTGTCCCTAAATACAATGGGAAGGATCTTACTAGACTCCTCAGAAGCATCGGAAATTGTGAAATATTTTATGTTATTAAGTGACGTTGATTTCAGACCAGGGATGGGGTGATAAACAAAACAACATCCCTGATGTTAAGAAGATTACATTTTAGAAAGGAAAACAGAAAATAAACAGCAAATATATAAATGTGAAGGAAAATATAAACTTGGGGAACAACTGTATCAATCTGTGATCCACATTTCTTATGTCATAAATTCACTTATCTTAATTTCAGATCAATATCAGCATAGAGATGATTAGGTTACTTTGTTAGTTTTTGTTAGGTAAAGAACAAGTTGTAGCCGTGTCCCTCCCCAAGAAGGTGTGCCATACACCTTTACCTTGTATGTTACAAATTCAAAAATGGAGTTCACATAGCCAGTTAAAAAATAAATCTAGAACTATAACCAATTCAGCATTTGCCCACATGCTGTTTCAAAATCAATTCCTAGAATCTTGCCATTCGTGAATAGTTCTGTATTTTTAAGACAACATATTTACACGTCCTACGTTTTTATCCCTTTTCTTTGCTAACATTGGCATAAACTGTGATTATACCTTGTATACATCTTTTTATTTTTTACTGAAAGAAATGTATGTAATTTAATGCAATGTAGTTTTGTAGAGGAGTTATCATATGGATAGGCCAGTTAATAGAATTCTCTAAGTTGGACCTGGGAAAGACCCTAGTCATTTAATCTATCTCTTCAACAGCAATAATAAAAAGAACCATCATATTTTCCCCTTGGATTATCCTTTTGAATATTTGACCAGTCTAATTTGGATCTGATTCCAGGAAGGCCATGGCTCATATTTTCACACACTGTTGTCTACAGACTCTCCAGCTCTGAGCTGCAGAAGTTTCCAGAGAAGACACACAAGTTCCAATTTCCTTTCTGACCGAATTTACCTCTTTCTCAACTGCTATTTCAGTTTAATCTATCCAGCCACTGCACCTTTTCTCCTTCTTCCCTGCCTCGTTGTACTGACCTTTTGTCTTTAGTCCGGAGTTGGTGTTCGCTATTTAAGCATCAAAGGCAGTCAAGTCTTCAAAGAATTTAGGAAAAAGTTTGAGAGAATTAATGATGTAATAATAATTAAACTATGTTAAATAATTAAAAGTTTTATTATATTTATGAACTTTTGACAATGACTATAACATAATGGATAAATTAACCTATTCATGTCTTATAAAAGTTGTAGAATTCAAAATGTGAAAAATAATGAGCTACTATGGCATCGGCCCAACTATGTGCAAATTAACAATTCCAGAATCAAGGTCAACTTCTGCCTTATTATTCTAAAAAGAACCTAATAATTTATATTATCTGTGGTTATTATATCATATCCGCTAGTTAATTTTTTTTTTCCTTAGGTTTTCTTTCTTTCTTTTTTTTAATTACACCATAGCTGTGTACATTAATGCAGTCATAGGGTAAAATATGCTGGTTTTATATACAATTTGAAATATTTACATCAAACTGGTTAACATAGCCTTCATGGCATTTTCATAGTTATTGTGTTAAGACATTTATATTCTACATTTAGTAAGTTTCACATGTACCCTTGTAAGATGCACCATAGGTGTGGTCCCACTGATTACCCTCCATCCACCCATCCTCTCCTCTCCCCTTCCCTCTCCTCCCTTTCCCCTTTCTCCATATTCTTGGGCTACAATTGGGTTATAGCTTTCATACAAAAGCTATAAATTAGTTTCATAGTAGGGCTAAGTACATTGTATACTTTTCCTTCTGTTCTTGAGATACTTTGCTAAGAAGAATATGTTTCAGCTCCATCCATGTAAACATGAAAGAGGTAAAGTCTCCATCTTTCTTTAAGGCTGCATAATATTCCATGGTGTACATATACCACAATTAATTGATCCATTTGTGGGTCAATGGGCCCTTGGGCTTCTTCCATGACTTAGCAATTATGAATTGAGCTGCAATAAACATTCTGGTACAAATATCTTTGTTAAAGTGTGATTTTTGGTCTTCTGGATATATACCTAGTAGAGGAATTGTAGGATGGAATGGCAGGCCTATTTTTAGTTCTCTGAGTGTTCTCCAAACATCTTTCCAAAAGGAACGTATTAGTTTGCATTCCCACCAGCAGTGTAGAAGTGTTCCCTTTTTTCCACATCCACACCAACAGCTTTGGTTTTGGGATTTTGTGATATGGACTAATCTTACTGGAGTTAGATTATAATCTCAAAGTGGTTTTGATTTGCATTTCTCTGATGATTAAGAAAGATGAGCATTTTTTCATTTTTTCAGTTCATAGGCTGTGCACCTGTCTTCTTCAAAGAAGTTTCTCTTCAAGTGCCTTGCCCAGCCTGAGATGGGATCACTTGTTCTTTTCTTGCTAATACGTTTGAGTTTTCTGTGGATTCCTATTATTAAACCTTTGTCAGGACATAACTTGCAAATATCTTCTCCCATTCTGAGGGTTGTTTGCTTGCTTACTTACTGTGTTCTTGACTGTGCAGAAGCTTTTTAGTTCAATCAGGTCCCAGTAGTGTATTTTTGAAGCTGCTTCAATTGCCTGGGGGGGTCCTCCTCATAAATACTCACCTAGACCAATTTCTTCAAGAGTTTTCCCTGTACTTTCTTCTAGTATTTTTATAGTTTCATGTCTTAAGTTTAAATCTTTAATCCAGTGAGAGTCTATCTTAGTTAATGGTGAAAGGTGTGGGTCCAGTTTCAGTCTCATACAGTATGCAGATTCCTGTTGTTACTGAGTTCAACTTTTATTTCATGATGGTCTGAGAAGATGCAAGGAATAATTTCTATTCTTTTAAAATTTCTGAGGTTGGACTCGTGACCTAAGATGTGATCGATTTTGAAGTATGTTCCATGGGCTGATGAGAAGAATGTGTATTCAGTTTTGTTAGGATGAAATATTCTGTAGATGTCTGTTAAATACAAACGTTGTATGGTTAAGTTTAAATTTAAAATTTCTTTGCTCAGCTTCTTATTGGAGGATCTATCCAACACTGCCAAAGGAGTGTTAAAATCTCTGACTATTATGGAGCTGGAGGAAATCAAGTTGCTCATGCCTGTTAGAGTCTCTTTTATAAATTGAGGTGCATTCTGGTTGGATGCATAAATATTAATAATTGAAATCTCATCATATTGAGTATTACCCTGAACAAATATGAAGTGACCATCCTTATCCTTCCTTAATTTTGTTGATTTAGAGCCTATTGTATCTGCGAATAAAATGCAACACCTGCTTTCTTCTGCTTTCCATTTGCCTGGAATATAGATGACCATCCATTCACCCTGAGTCTATATTTATCTTTTAAGGTAAGATAAGATTCTTGTATGCAGAAGATATCTGGCCTGAATTTTTGTATCCAGTCAGCCAACCTGTGCCTCTTTAGAGGACAATTTAAGCCATTCACATTAATTGAGAATATTGGTAATCCTGGTAGAATTTTGCACATTGAGTTTTTTGAAAGTTCAGTGGACATTTTTAATCCTTTTGCCACTGTGTAAGTTGGAATTTGATCAAAAGCTTCTGAGTGAGTTTACCTTTGTGGTGGAGGATTGTGCTGGAGGATAAGTCTGAGAATATCCTGAAGATCTGGTTTAGTTATGGCAAATTTCTTCAACATATGAATGTCATTAAAGGTTTAATTTCTCCAGCTAGTTAATTTTTATGCAACAATTCAGGATTGCACATGTGATTGGTGTGATGTTTTGTTTCTGTGGTTGAATTTTCTTGTTATTGGGAATATAATAGCAGGGGAGGAGATTGAAATAGTAAGTGATGCATAATAATTTTGCAGCAATAAAATGAGGAATTTATTGAAATTAGACACATTCTTTGTCTATTTTTTTCCCGTAGTTAATGATACTTATGTTTCTGTGACAAGAATAGATTCAGGTGAAATATTTTAGGAAAATGTACACATTCACAGATGACAAAAAGACAATAAATCCTCCTCCACCTTTGGTGTAAAAGAAGATATGGAATTCCAGTTGAGGATCAGGAACACATGTGACAGTTCCACGTGAATCCACCTGTTTCCCAGTGGGCTGAGCGGTTTCCTTTGAGTGTCATCTTGCTTAAATATAGACATCATTCAGTTAGAAAAAAACAAGCATCATGGAATGTTTCTCACCACAGTCATCCCTCAGCAAATGGATATGAATAAGAGGTAGCCTGCTACCAAAAATGGAAAAGAATCTTCAATATTTGCTTTAAGCATCGAAGTGACAAGCCACAACACAAAGAGCAAGACAGTCCCCTGTTGTATGGAAAATGAAATTAAATTTGGTTCTTATATTTATTATGTCTCAACCAATGAAGTGAAAGCATATAAATGTAGTATGAACTGATTTTCAGAATATGGAAAGGTCATACTAATTTAATTTGTGTAAGGATGACAATTCAAAATTGTGTGCTCTGTAATAATCAATGCCATGAACTCCATGCACATGCCCCACTGAGCCTTAAATCTACAAACGCATAAAACCTTATACATATCCCGTAGCTTCCTCCAGAATATTGCATGAATCAAGTGCACAATGTTGCTTTCATTTGGGAGGGATGAGAGGCGTGTAGGCACATGCAGACACATCATGCTCAGCTGCAACTCTGCTCCCCTAATTACATTCAATAGTTCCCAGGTGATAACTAAGAAAAGGCTTCCTGAAAATTCTCATAGAAATTCACTCTAAAATGTGAACTTAGCACTTCAAAGTTGTTTAAAGGTTTTTAAACACCTTTTCCCCTGCCTGTTCACATAAGTTTCATCAAAAATATGAAAGATCAAACTTAGGTACTGACCATGAAACATGATTCATTTTCAATCTATGTGAATAATTTATTCCACAATGTAAAGTTAAAATAAAACACACTCCTTAGCAACTCAGAAAAAAATAAAAAATTGGTCTTTTTTTTCCTCTCTCTCTGAATTTTTCTACCAGATTTTGACCTTTTTCATATATTACTCTTCTTCAAAGTAAACCACAATTATTTCAAATGGATTCCTTCTTCATCATAGGTTTGGCTCTACCTGGAACAAAGTACCTTACAGATAATACATTTTTCAAACTCTAAACTGTTCCAAGTAAGTAGAAATTAAATGTGAAGCAATTTAAATATTCTGTGCTTATTGATGTGTAGCCTGCTTTGTCCCAGCTGCTTACACAAATTCACATGATTTGTGACTAAAAAGAGAGTGAGCAAATTCAACCAAGAAAAAACAAAACTGTGAAAGTCAACTAATGCCAAGGGAAAATTTGCTCAAAGTGCTAGGTGTGGGCTTTCTCGGTGTGGGCTGAAGACTTGGCTCTGTGTTTCCTAAAGATTAAAGCCCAAAGAAAAACATAAATACATGACTCATAGTGTCTAATGGAGAAGAAACAAACAAGCTGCTATAAAGTAAAAAAGCCATTTCTGATCATTTTTATCATGCAAAATTTTCTCCCATGGCCTTTCAATGCAGATGTGGAGATATATGTGTTTCATAAAAAATGTGTCATAAAAACAATATGAGTGGGTAGTAAAATGGTACAGCCACTGTGGAAAATGGTAAAGCAATTCTGTAAAAAGTTAAACATAAAGATACCGTGTAAGCCAGAAATTCCACTTCTGCCTATATACCCTCCCCGATGAAAGTAGGGATGTATAATGTATATATACACATATGTACCTACATATGTGTGTGTGTGTATACCCCTGGAGAATTATTCAAAATAGCCAAAAGTTGGAAGAAAGCAAAATGTCAATAGATAAATGGGTAAACCACATTTTGTATATACATACAATGGAATTTTTTTGAACTTTAGAAAAGGAATATAATTCTGACAGGTGGTGTAATATGTAAAAAATTGAAGACAGAAGTCTAAGTGGAATAAGCCAATCAAAAGAGGACAGATATTATATGTGGTACCCAGAATATTCAAATTCATAAAGACAAAAATGGAAATGGTAGTTATCAGGAGCTAGAGGAAAGGAGATAGAGTTTTGCGTAAGGGAGATGAAAACGTTTAGGAAATGGATAATGATGATCCCTCTATAACAATGTGAAATGTACTTAATGCCATGGAATTATGACTTAAAAGGATTTAAATGGTAAATCTTAGGTTATGTATATTTTACCATATCGAAAAGAATGAGTTTTATAACACCATTTCTTATAACATTCCTAGATTTAAGCTAATACGGTGCTCAACATGCCATTCACTGGAAGCATTCCTGTGAGTCTAAGATAATGTGATCTAGTTACGTAGCTGTCAGATTGTCTGACTTAATAAAATGATACCATATAGAGATGTTAGCTTAATGGTTTTTAAAACTGTGCATGAATGTGTGTGTTTATTTGCTGCTTTTCCAAGTATTACAGTCAAGAATGGGTCTCGGAGTTCTGTTGAACGTTCACTGTTGATCAGGGCTCCAAGAACATTTTTGAAGAATCTTAGGGCTTCAAGAAACACAGATTAAAAACTGTTACTCTAGAAAGACTGAACAATCATTTTATTCTTCTGCCTATCATACCTGCATTATCCTGAGGCTGTTAGTATCAAGTATATCACTATAGGAAGTATAGAGACTGTTCACTCCCTAGGGACTTAGCAGAAATTATACTCTTAGACTATCATGCAACAAGGGTCAGCCAAAACTAACTTTAAAGCTGTGTGTATCAAATTTCTACCTGAATTATAGAGCCCACAGCCTATTAACTTATATAACCACTTCCCATGGAGCAAAAGACTATGCAAAGTACTTGCTTACATACACTATAACTCCTTGACTGAGGCAGAGGGGAGTTTTTTTTGTTTGTTTTTTTGTTTTTATTCTCAAAACCACTAAAAGTTTTGATTACATGAAATACATGAGAATATCTCCAAAATGCTGGCAACTTCTATTAAGATTCTAAATAAAACATCACCACACACACACACATTTAGTATGTAAGTTTCCCTGATAGAGGCCATCTACAGCAAGCCCGCAGCCAGTATCATATTGAATGGAATAAAATTGAAAACATTTCCACTCAGATCTGGACTTAGACAAGGATGCCCACGGTCTCCACTGCTATTCAACATAGTAATGGAAGTCTTAGCCATCGCAATCAGGCAAGAGAAGGTGATCAAACTCTCACTTTTCTCAGATGATATGATTTTACACCTGGAAAACCCAGGAACTCAACTACAAAACTCTTAGAAGTGATCAAGGAATACAGCAGCATCTCAGGTTGTAAAATCAATACTTACTAATCAGTAGATTTTATATATACCAATAATAGTCAAGCTTAAAAAACAGTCAAGGACTCTATTCCTTTTGCAGTAATGCCAAAGAAGATGAAATATTTGGGACTCTATCCAACAAAGGAAGTGAAAGATCTCTATAAAGAGAACTATGGAACTCTGAGAAAAGAAATAGCTGAAGATGGCAACAAATGAAAAAACATGCCATGTTCATGGCTGGGAAGAGATCATTGTTAAAATGTCCATACAACCCAAACAAATATACAAATTTAATTCAATCCCTATTAAAGCAGTACTGTCATACTTTAAATATTTGGAAAAAAAATAGTTTTTCGTTTTATATGGGATCAGAGAAAAACTCAAATATCTAAGACATTACTCAGAAATAAAAACAAATCAGGAGGAATCACACTATCAGACTTCAGGCTATACTACAAATCTATAGTGATTGAAACAGTGTGGTACCAGCACGAAAATAGAGATGTAGATGTGTGGAATAGAATAGAGAACCAAGCAAAGAACCCAGCCACCTATCATCATTTGATCTTCAATAAACCTATCAAAAACATAAATTGGGGGAAAGATCCCCTATCTACAGATGGTGCTTGGTGAATTGGCTAGCGACTTGTAGAAGACTGAAATTGGACCCCCACCTTTTACCATTAACAAAAATTGATTCCCACTGGATAAAAGATTAAAACTTAAGACAAGAAATTATAAATATACTTGGAGGGAGTGCAGGGAAAACACTTGAAGAAATTGGCCTGGGAGAATATTTTAGGAGGAGGACCCCTCCTAGTAATTGATGCATGTTCCCAAAGTAGAGGAAAACCACAGACAGATTTCTGATGAGTAATCTGAAACTTTAGATACTTCCTTATCTGTGTGTTTTGCTAAATCCTGTGCACTAGGACTGTAGTCCTAATCCTCACTAAGCAATCATTTCCCTCAGCAACAAGGGAGATAAGGCTCTATTTTGGGCCCCTGTGCTTCACACGACTCTTCCTGAGCCCCTCTGGCATCTCCTGTGTGGTTGGCCTTGCTTTCCTAACACAGTGTGTGATTCTGCTCAACATTTAAATTGTATTACTAGATTACTAATGTCTTCCTTAATCCAGAAGTAGATTTTAACAAGCTCCTTGTTAGATCATTCCTAACTACTGTTCCACCCCTTGGGTGTATGGTTTGCATAGTCAGTCATTGTATAGAGAAGGTTCTGATTTTCAGTCTTTACCAAGAGACCCATTTGTGGCACCTACCATGAGAGGCAAACCTTTTAAGTTTATAAGGTATGCTGAAGTTATGAGAAATACAGGTGCCCATTTAGTTGGTTCCAGATTTTTGAAAGCATATGAATGTGAGATGCAGGAGCTGTCTCGGAGCATCAAGAGCAAAGAAAGGATGTCTGGGCTTGGGAATGTATCTTACGTTTCTGACGCTTACTAGTAAATAGTGAGTTGTTAAGACCCCCAGCGTCTTAGCTACCTGGAACAACTTTGCCATCATGTGTGCTGTCCTCTTCAGTGAGAAAGGAGGCTTAGGAATGTCTTGTCCTTGACACTGTGCTGTGGCATTAGGTCTGTACTTGTTCATCCAGGGTGTGGTGTTTCTTTTGTGCAATTTGGAACAGAATCCTGGAATGAGAGAGGTATGCCTCCCATACTAGAGGACAATATTCATTCACGGAAACATTAAAGCTGATTAGTCACAGTGGCCAATGAGCAATGTCAATATTTTTATTGGTACAAATGAACTCTGTTTATTGGTGCATCAATTCACCAGAGTGCCACTCCCTTAAAAGCTAAAACTCTGGTTGCAATTATCTGCTGCAAAGCAGAGCTGGCTTCTGATATTACCATGTTCCTATCATGGCATACGTGGTATAGCTAATTGACTAAAATATTTTGCTGAACTTTATTACAACTGAACAATATCTCTTTTTTTCCAATGCATGAACCATTAGCGTCTCCTTTCTTTCACTGATAAAATTCTAACACTAGAGCCACAGGTTTGTGAAGAGGAGGACAAAAACAAAAATCTTCCTTTAAGTTTCTCTCTAAGAGTTAATGGGTAGGATGAGCTACCCTGTTTGTGTAGTATTCTTAAACTATTAGGCAATAGCTAGTTACAACTCGTAACCCTGGGGTTCTCAGGAGAGATAGTTTTGACCAGCCTTTCTGCCAGACTATGAACTCCTTTTAGAATAAGAACAACCCAGTGTTAGTCCTTTAATGAATCAATCAAGTCCCCTAGTCAACAGACCCAAAGTTCTTGAGGGAGGGGATGTCATCCCACTATTCTCCCTGTTTTTCCCAGATATCTGATTCTGGAGAGACAGATCAAAATAGAGTCCATGAACATGTTCTTATCCGTCACAAGAGGTTCCCTTAGTGGAGCAGTAAGGTCAGAACCAGAAGGAGGCATCGTTGATCCAGGGTGATGTCTTCTCCCATCAGTATTTTGTTAATTCTAGACCATGGAGGGAACAGCTGAGTGGCCTGTGCCTACACATTGATTTAGCTCAATGCACAAAGATAGATGTGTGCCTTACTACTAACTATCCATCCAGTGTCCCCCGGCCATCTCCTGTAATTACTCTGTAAGTGGGGGGATCAGGCCTCTTTTCATACTTCCTCCTATAGTCAATTGCTGGGTGAAGCTGCCAATCACACCACTTCTTTTATCTACAGACTTGGTGGCAAATGAGCCTTGGCTAAGTGTCTCAAATGCCTCCACTGCAAACTCCATTTTCTGCAGTTGTGTCATGATCTCTCCATGGCCCCTTACTGTCTGATCCTCTCAATCTGGAAGGCCATTCTCTGCCAGCACTGTCTTCCCATCTTGTCATGCAAATCTGGGGCTCAGATGGAGATGTCCAAACCTTCTTAGGCAACATACTCTGTTACTTTAGGTCAGTTTATCTTAGTTTCCAGGGGCAAATGAGAAATATGGCAATTACTGTTGGGATGGAAAAGAAGTTTCAGAATATGTGAAAGGTGTCCAAGATGGAGTCCCTTCACCACCCTGCTGTCCAGCAGCAGCTGCTATTTAAGAAGAATTAGAGAATTAATCCCACCCTTATAAATCTTCCTCCCCTGAGTCTATCTTTTGAAGATAGCCTAGTATTTATTTTTTTGTGTGTGTTTGTTTATTTATTTCCGAGACAGAGTCTCATTCTGTTGCCCTAGGCTAGAGTGCTGTGACATAACAGCTCACAGCAACCTCAAACTCCTGGACTCAAGGGATCCTCTTGCCTCAGCCTCCAGAGTAGCTGGGACTATAGTTGCCGCCCCACATGTCCAGCTATTCTTTTCTATTTTGCAGAAATGGAGTCTCACTCTTGCTTAGGCTGGTCTTGAACTCCTAAGCTCAAGCAATAAAAAGCCCCATGTTAAGTGTTATACAAGGTATCCATGCAACAAAAACTTCCAGAGTGCTAGGATTACAGGCAGGAGCCATTGCGGCCAACCTTGATCACCCAGCAGAAGTAGTGCTGCTGCCTGTGCACTACTTCTAGGGGGACTCATCTTTAGAAAGCCACACCTTCCCTATATCCTTCCTGCTGAAAACTTATAAGCCACATATTGAGACTGAATTTTGACCCTATGTAAATGTCATGGGCAGATAAGTTTCATTTCTGGTCCAAAACAAGAACTCCTAGAGTTGTATAAAACTTTACTAAATTATCTGCAAAAACTCCTTAATCCTAACTGCCACTATCCAATAAACAGTGACTTATATTTTTTAGTCTTGATTAAGAAAATGTAATAAGGAGCCTACTCCCAAGTTCTCGTGAATCAGTGCTGTCAAAGAACGGCCTATCCTAATGAGAGCTAGCCTCTTGCTCTCCCTTCCACACACCATTGTGCTTTGTGTAGGAAAGTACAGCCTTTGTAGCACGAATGTTTACAGACACATCTTATTATGTGGGGATGTCAAGGCATCATCTGGAAAATTATACTATAGGCTAAAGGCAAGACATTTCTATAAACCTTCAGACATTCTGTTTGTCTTTAAAGTATAGTGCATGAGATCACACCAAATATAAATGAGCTTCTCTCTTCCTCCCCTAGTCTCTGTCTTCTAAGAGTGGCAAGCTGGCAAATGCTGCCTCCATTGCCAAGGGAGCAGTATGAATAAGTTTTGGAGTGTCTCACCCATTACCAAGTGTCATCTTGGAGTGTCTCACCCATTAGTAAGACTACTTAGATTATGCCCATTGCACTGATTCCTGGAGGCCCCTGTTAAAACTGCCACAGGATCACAGCTGATGTCTGCCAATGCTACCATCAAGGAGGTAGTAGACTGTATGATTGATGAACTAGAACTTTTACTTTACTTCTTAATTCATGGACTCAACTGAAGCTCAGCTGGTTAAACTGGTCCCTAAAGGCCAGGTATGTAGCTTTTTTTTTTTTTTTTTTTTTCATTTCTACCTGAGTTGTCTAAGTGGCCCTACTCTGATTGTGTTGTTGACCGCTAATGATCCCTGAGCTCATCCAATTTTATGTTAAGGTTACCTCATATTAAGCTAAGCACAGTTTGATTGGAAACACACCTTAAAATGTCATTACTCCAAAGAGCGAAATGTCATCAGTAGGTCATTTCTTTCCCTTGAGGACTATCATGAACTTCAAGTGATCAAGGTAATCAGTCCAAATTTCTAAAGTTATTGGAATGTACAAGGTAAAAAATCCCAAGGATAAGCTCTATTGAAAGTATTATCTTTGTCAGAGTCATGTTCTACCTTTTACATTTATGTTATAACTGCTACATGACTTATAAAGTACACCTGGGTCCCTGGCATCTCCAGGGACCAGAAGCTTCCAGAACTTGGGCATGGGCTTACTGGACTTATATAACAGGCTGGGGTTAGTGCCTCCCAGATCAAAGGACTCTTAGCCTCTTTGACTTCAGGCTTTTTTTTCCTACCAATGTCTAGATGTATTTTTCCAATCCCTGCCTTTAAAATACATTTAACTATTCTGTGATTACATATGAACCAGGCTTAATATTTGGACTCCAGGAATCATATTTGTAAATAGATACCAGAATGTAAAACTTTTTAAGATAACACAGAGACTTTCTATTATGGTTGAATTGCACAAAATGTATACGTTCAAGTCTTTTTTTTTTTTTTTTTTTTGCTGATGATTGTATTTTATTTTCTTTCTTGTCTGTTTACATTTTCTGCCAATTTATCTTGAGATAAACAGAGATCTTGATGTCTCCCATAGCAATTTAAAGGTACTCTATATATGTAATTAGTCATTTTTTATGAGTCACAAAACTATACTTCCACCCTGTTTACCTTTCTTTTAGTTTGCTATTTTTCAGAATAGATGGTATAATTTTTTTTTAATTATTAAATCATAGCTGTGTACATTGATGCAATCATGGATACCATGCACTGGTTGTATATACAATTTGAAATATTTTAATCACACTGGTTAACATAGCCTTCCTGGCATTTTCTTTGTTATTGTGTTAAGACATTAATATTTTACAATTAGTAAGTTTCACATGTACACTTGTAAGATGCACCGTAGGTGTGGTCCCACCAATTACCCTCTCTCCACCCATCTTCTCCCTTCCTCTCCCCTCCCTTTCCCCATATTCTTAGGCTATACTTGGGTTATAGCTTTCATATGAAAGCTATAAATTAGTTTCATAGTAGGGCTGAGTACATTGAATACTTTTCTTCCATTCTTGAGATACATTCAAGTCTTAACATTTAGTACCTTGCAATGGAAACTTACCTGGAAACAAAGCCATTGTAGATGTAGTTTGTTAAAACGAAGTCATAATAGGACAGGGTTGGTCCCTAACCCAACATTGATATTGTCTTTTTAGAAAGGGGAAATTTGGACACACACATGCACACATACGCAGAAGGATATGTGAAATGGAAGCAGAAATTCAGGCGATTCACATGTAAGCCAAGGAATACCGAGACACAGGACAAATTCTCCTTCATAGCCTTTAGACAGAACCAGCTCAGCTGACATCTTCCTCTGGGACGTCTAGTCTCAAGAATCAGGAATGTAATGTAAATTTATGTTGTTTTTGGTACTTTTCTACAACACCCCTAGCAAAATAATACAGCCTCCATATGGTGTAATCTCAGCTATGTGCTTTCGAAACAGCAAACTTTTCTATGGCCTATCCACATTCTCATAAAAAGATACAATTATTTGCACTTAACTCTAATTTATATTGTTTATATTCCTCCTTTTATTAACATACTCCAAGAAACATATCTTTGAATAAACTACCACTGTTCTTCAATATATTCCTAAAGTAAAGAAAAGCAAATGTTTCAATGTAAAATTGAAAAACAATATTTTGGCTTCATTGATAAATGTTTATCTACTTCAAAAAAAAATAACAGCATAGTTATTAAATCTTACTGGAGAAGATTTATGAAATCCTACAAAATTGTGTTTATTGCTAAAATAATATCAAACTCTTACAGGCTTAACAATTGGACTATTCCATGCTTTTTACCATTTTAAATTTACATTTATATGTTCTTGAAATTGCATAAATTTATGAGAAAAATATAAAATTTAGGTTATTTCTGGCATTGTATGTACTTTTCAAATCACCTAGAGTTCAGTTTGTTTATTTTTTATTTCCTGGCTGTCAACCTTATAATGTTGTGAAGTATTCTGTAATATGAGGTTATGTAATTTGTATATACTCAGAAAAGTAATTAGTCAACATAAAACTAGGATGTGTCTGTTAATTCATTTTTATAAATGATGACTATATATTGGGGCACCCATTGCTCATTGGTTAGGGTGCTGGCCACATGCTGTAAGACTGGTGAGTTTGAACCTGGCCCGGGCCTGCTAAACAAAAAAAAAAAAAAAAAAAAAAAGGAAATAGTCAGATGTTGTGGTGGGTGCCTGTAGTCCCAACTACTTGGGAGGTGAGATAAGATAATTGCTTGACCCCAGGAGTCTGAGGTTGCTGTGAACTACAGTCCCATTGCAGTCTACGGAGGGTGACAACGTGACACTGCCTAAATAAATAAATGAATAAATAAACGATGACTATATAAAATGGTATAAAAAGATATTAAAGTGCATTAAAATCAACTAATTCGTAAATTTAATATGTAATAGAAAAAATACAACAGTTATCGGTTGAAATTGACAATAATTATAAGAAATGTACCTCTGTCTGTTGGCAAAAAAAAAAATGAAATGTATCTATGCAGATATATCCTTAACACATATATGTAATGACTCATGTTGAAATATTTCCTATCTATATTTCATATCCATTTTTTTCTCTACTAGCTACTCTGTTGCTAATATATGTTAATATATTATTATTTCTGGAATAGAATTTTTTGAAACCCAGAACTATGTGATTTAAAATTTACTAAGTGATTTAGGTTTGGGATGACAAATAAGAATACTTAGACTGATTTCTTGCAAACGGCACAGAGATTATTTCTCAAAGCTTTCCTTTCTAGTTTTATGATTGTTCTGTGACTCAGACACATTTTTATGTTGTTACACAGAACTCAGGGGAGGGAACCAAGAAGTGCCTCCGTGGATGCTGCAGGAGCAGAAGACAGGTTAGTACGTGAGTCTTCTTACTACCATAAACTGAAACAGAGACTTCAGTATGCTATGAGATTATAGTAAACACTTGGAGTCCCTTATTAATTATAAGGCCATTAAAAACACTAGAATGCACATGATTTCTTTAAACAACTTGATATGGGTGCCTGAAATTCTTTAATACTTTTTAGCTTTCTTGTGAGAGCCTCACACCATAGCAATGTAAATTCACACACACACACACAGAGGCACATTTAAGATTTCAGCTTTTCATGATTATACTGTTGAGTTTCATATGATTTTACTGCAGATATGACATGCTTTGGAGATATTTCTAATGGTTTGTGTAATTAAATAATTTATAGTGGTGTTTGTTCCCAGAAAGCTAATATGTTTAATTCATTTACCGAAAAAGTTTGATTAACTTTTTTCCCAGAAGAAAATCCTTGTTAATTCTATTTATGTTTCCTAGGAAAAACATTTTTGTGTACAACTGATATATACTCAATGAAAATGATTCAACTAATGTGAAAAGGACTGGAAAATAAAGAGAGAAAGAAATCTCCCTAGTTGTTCCAGAAGAAACATATTGCTTAAATTTAACAGTATTTGAACTTTCTTTCTGAAAGTCTTTGTATGTATATACAAAAATAAATGTATATAAGTAGCACAGTAGACCAGTAGGTAGACTAAATAAGGTATATTTTAATTTTTATCACATAATATATGACATTTTACAATAATTGCTTACAATATTATTTTTTTCTTAAAACCAAGAAAATGGAAGGAATTGTCAACTATTTCTCAAAATTGGTTACTTTCTGATGTTAAGAAAATAATTTCTTGAACACATTTAAAGTTGAAATAATTATGCTTTATTTATAATCACCTTTCAGTCTTAGACTCTCTGCTGTGAACAAGGGCACAAATACCTTCACACTTCCTCTTCATATCCCAATTCCGTCAATTAAATTAAAAATTACATTTCCAAGGTCTGTAACATTATTATTAAATTCTATAACTCTATCTTCTGCTATTATTTAGGACAATTTTTATATTTCAATTGCTTCAATACTTAACATAATTCATTCAATATGGTTCTCTAATTCTTGAGTTGTTTTTATTTAACTCTTGACTGACAAAAAATATTTCTGTTCTTACTGTTAAGTTCCTTTGTATTTGATAATGTTAGCTTGTGCCTCTGTTCATGATCAACTTGGTTTAATATCTTTGCTTCACAATTATTTTATGAAGATTTTGGTAAGCTATTATCATTGTCGTATCCTCTTTTTTTATCCCTATCTTTATCCTTTTGGGTTTTTTTGCCTTTTAAATGGTTTACCATTACTGCCTATGTGACTAAAATGAAAAGCAAATGCTTACACTGTAATTTTTTTTCCTCTTTTTTTTATTATTGGGGATTCATTGAGGGTACAATAAGCTGTAATTTTTTAAGTCACATGAACTAGTTTATGAAATAATATTCATGATGTTGTTTTTATTCGTAGTCTGACAATAGGTCGAAGGTCAAATTCCTAAACATACTCTCTAAGGTACATTTCTTCAACTCCAGATTCGGGCAAGTTGGACTTTCCTATTGACCAGAAAGTTTTCTTCATTTGCATGGCAGCTTGAAATAACTTTCTCCTCTATTTTTTGTTATTCTTCTTTGAGGCACTACTAATTTTATTTGTATTGTATCACTGTCTCTATTTTGATATCCATCTGCTGCTAAACACTTACCTTACCCCCACCCTTTTAATAGCATTTCCCATTGTTTTCTCTAAACTTTATATAAATAATTTTCAAACTGTGGTCACAAAGCTGCAGCATTAGCATTACCTGGAAACTTATTCAAAATGTAAATAAATTCAAGGCCCGCTTCAAACCTATTGAATCAAAATCTCTGAGTGTGTGACCCAGCATGTTTTGTGTTAACAACACTTCCTGGTGATAGTGAAGGATGCTAAACATTGAAATCCTATTGAATGGTCTATACCATTAATTAGGTGAAGGACATAGCTGCTTTCTAGTATTTCAGTCCTCACAAGAATCTTCAGATTCAATTTTAAATCAGAGTGATCGATTCACAGACTGCAATGGATCAGTCTTTTATCCATAATTCTAGGCTCTTACATTTCTTTACACAATCTACAAAGTAGAGATAAACTTAAAGAACTAAGTATATTTTATTGGAAGAACATTTAGATATATAAGTTATTGAAAGCAGAAATAACCTTTCTAGCTCTTCTGAGTGACAGTTTAACTGTGGCTGAGAGTCTGTTCATTCATTTAAAATAAACAAATAAAATTTATCCTATGTGTCCTAATTTTAAACATTTTTACTGTTAGCCCTAATAAAAATAGAGTCTCTATATATTTCATTCAATCCCTTCATTTATAGTGAACTCTCATTGACATATTATTTTGAAGACACAGTTTAAGCATGCCTTTCAAATATGTTGTCCTTTGGATAACTTCTTGCCATTATTTTTCTATTCTAATTAGTATTGCTTTCTAAAATCTTTAATGAAGACTTCAGTCATTGTTATCAGCCCTCTTCTGGTATCCAAAGTGTAGTGAAATAAATTAGTTTTTCATGTGCAATAAAATTAATATAGTGGTTTAGCATGACAAATATATTATGTTAAAGTCTATGTGTAGACTTAAATCAATCCATTCATTAACTGTAACTTAAAATACATTAACATGATCTATCACTTGAATAATATATGGTGTTAAAATATAAAGGAAGCTGAATAAACTACATAGAAGTTGACTATGATAATTTTACCTTTTAATATTATCATTTTTCTAAATTCTATATGTTCACATAAGCTAAAAGGCACTTTTTGGGTCACGTAAGCTAAAAAGCAGTTTTTGGGTATTCCAATTTGGAAATGGAATAATCGCCTTACTTTTAAGGCCACAGAGTCTGAGAGCATAAATGGCCTCTAACGGTTCTAAATTAGATTGCAGAGTAGGAATGACAGAGAAGGTTTCTCATTTGTTTGAGTGAGAACTTCAAAAATTGCTCAATTTTCTAGTTTTCTTGAATTTTCTCACACAATTCAATTAAAGTTTTTATATCGTTGTATTATAAACATAATAATAAAATAAACCCTATGAACCTCTCAACAACTGAGATATTGATAGTAACAATCTGTACCATGTGTTTATTTTCCATTTCTCCTGAAATATACCCCAGTCCAAAAGGCTTTGTACTGAATTCTGCATTTATCATTCCAATAAAGCATAGCTTAATTACAAATATGTGTAGCTATAAATAATATATTATTTTCTTTATTTTGTGAATGTTGTAACAAACAATTTGCACTTCCTTCTCCAGGACCACATTAATAGATCAAGAAATAGAAGAAACAAAACATTTTAAGTCTTTTTAATTTTGTGATGGCAAAAAAAAAAAAAAAATGGAAACCTAATTTACACATGTATATGTAAAAATAAAAAATAAAAAAAAAACACACTCCAGAAGCCTTTTTCATACACTTCTTCAAACATTTTCTTTATTTCTTTTTTATTTTTAGAGACAGTCTCACTTTGTCACCCTCAGTAGAGTGCTATGGCGTCACAGCTCACAGCAAACTCCAGCTCTTGGGCTTAGATGATTCTCCTGCCTCAGCCTCCAAAGTAGCTGGGACTACAGGTGGCTGCCACAACGTCCAGCTATTTTTTGTTGCAGTTTGGCTGGGGCTGAATTTGAACCTGCCACCTTCAGTATATGGGGCAGGCGTCCTACTCACTGAGCCACATGCATTGCTCCGAGCAGTATCCACTATTCTATTTTAAAGGTATCCACTATTCTATTTCTCCCTGCATGGATTAACTATATATATACACACACACATATATTTCTGTAAATGAAATCATTCAGTATATAGTCCCCTGCGCATGGTTTCCCACATTTAATGTTTATAATATTTATCCAGTTGCCTTATATAGCAGTATGTTAGTCTTTATTACCGTTGTATTGTGTGTTCTTCTGTTCCAGCTAGCAATACATCAACTTCCAGCTCCAAATCCACCCTTCTTTGCTCTGCACTTCTGGGCCCTGTGGTTTTTCTCGTTAGACAACAACAGATCAGATGTTATGCTTTATTAACAGAGAAGCACTGGAAATGATCCCAGGCTCATAGTGGGAAGAAACAACTTTCCTTCCTGCTTCCAGGGTACTGTTTTCCAAGCCAAACTCCTGAGATGGGTGGCAGAAAACTCAGTAGTTCTCATCTAAAAAACTTGTGATTCAGCCTTGAGTTGCACTCTGCACCAGCTTTCTCCCCACCAACTTGCTGATTGTTTGTAGAATAATCACTCACACCTCTCTTAAGGGCTTAAAATCTTAGCCATGGGGAGGTGAACAATGGGCTTCTCTGGTGTTCTTAGCTCCTTCCTTCTTCATTCTCCATCTCTGCAGGTGGTGGCTACTTTATGCTATTGCACATGTTCTGTCCCTGAAAGTCCTACTTTTACATCTCATATTACTTGACCACAGCATTTTACTTATAATATTATTTCTATAAAATCTTCCTTGTTCAAATAATTTGTGGGCGACTTCCACTTCCTACCAAGATGGAATGAAGGGGACAAATTCGTTGTTTGAAACAATAGCAACAAAAACAAAAATCTGATAAAAATATGTGAATGACTGGTTGCAAGACAGTGGACATTATGCCGTAAAGGCCATAATTCCTAAAATACAGGGATGAAAAAATAAGGAGAGTTCTATTAAAGTCCCCACTTTCTTTCCTCAAGAAAATTCCCAGGTGGTGTCACATAGAAGGGAAAGCCCAGAAGGTGCACCCCAGAAGGCTCTTGGAAATGAATAGATTAGGAAGGAGAGTTTCAGGACCCCCAGGATGGGTAGAGTTCACAGGACACAGTAGCAGAGACAGGGAGAAACCTGGAGCTATGCAAAGGTCCTCTGAATATTCATCATAGGATTGATTAGGACATCCATGGGAGCAAAGTGCCTAGGCCTGGAGAGGTACCCATCTAAAGAGATGAAAGCAAACTCTCTCAGTATTCACACAAAGACGGGTGTTGTGCCTCTTCTGAAGCCACACTATGAAATCTCAATGCAAGTGATGTTGAGAGGAAACCCAAAAAGCTCTTCTCAGAATACTGCACAATTAACCTTTAACTGAACTCTATTCCAGAACCACATAATGAATACTAAAAGCAAGATCCCAAATTGTCAAACTGTTCCATGTAATTTAACTGCATTCCAGAGCAAAGTACAAGAAATTTAGCAGGGTCCCCTTGGGTGCTAATAAACAAAAGTATACTGTACTCAAAATAATAAAAATCTAGATGACAGATACCCATTCAGAGATAATCAGACAGGCCAAGAAGGAAGAAAATATAATGAGTGGGAAAATCAGTCAATTGAATGACGTAAAACTGACACTAATATTTCAATTAGCCAAGACATTGCACAGTTACCAAAACTGCATTTTGCATGTGCACGCAGTTAACTAGACACCTTGGAAGATACAAGAAAGGCAAAAGTGAAACATGTAGAGATGAAAACTACAATGCCCGAAAAGAAAAATTCACTTGATGAGATTAATAGCTGATTAGATGCTACAGAAGAAAATATTAGTGAATTTAAGGACATAACAATTGAAACTAAAGAAAATGAGCATGAGAGGAAAAATAATTTTTAAAAAAGGAGCACTGGTGACCGTGACCTGTGAGTGAACTTCAAACATTCTACCACGTATATAATTGAATTCCACAAGGCAAGGAGGGGACAGGGGATGACTTGGGAATTATTGAAAGAAATAATGACGAGGGCGTCAACTGTGGCTCAGTGAATGGGGCACTGGCCCCATATACTGGAGGTGGGGGGTTCAAATCTGACCCTGGCCAAAAATGGCAAAAAAAAAAAAAAGAAAGAAAGAAAGAAAAAAGAAATAATGACAAAAAATGTTTCAGTTTTGTTAAAACATCAACAACAAAAGAACTATGCACTCACAAACGTAAGTGGTTCAAAAAGTCCTGAAGCCCAAGAAACAAGAAAAAAACTACACATCAAAATCAAATTATTTAAAACTATTTTGTAATTAGAAAATCTGAAAAGCAGCCCATGGGAAAAAATGACATATTATTTACAGAGGAACAAATATAAAGATAAGAGCAAACCAGAAATAATGCAAATGAGCAGTGGACTAATGTGCTCAATGTTCTGAAATAAAAAAAAAAAAAAGTTTCATGTTCTAAAATTCCATGTCTACCAAAAATATCTCTCAAAAATGAATGTGAAATACATTTTCAGTTATTTAAACATGACAAAGTAATATTATCAGATCTACACTGTAAGAAATTCATTTAACATATGAAGAAGTCCTTTATACAGAATGGAAATAATTCAAGATGATAATATGGATTTATAAAATGTTACAAAGAACATCAGAAATTATAATTACCTGATTAAATACGTATAAACTTTTCTCTTATTATTTAAATATCCTTCTGGAAGCTCTAATACTGGTGGGCCACCTTGGTCCATTCAAGTTTTGGTTTTAGGATTGTCTGCTACCACAAATTAGTACAGAATATCCTGAGTGATCTCAACTTTTATTTGTTCTGTATCTAATAATTCCAAAACTATATTTTTTACATCTGATCATATAGGATTTTTTTTAATTGATCTTTTGAACTCTTCTCACAAATTTTTTTCAAGCATATAGTTTCCTTTTATTATAAATTTATATTCATTGAAACTTTATGTGTGGGATCTTAGGATTTGGTAGAGCTAATCTATTTAAGTTTTACTTACCCTTAGGTCATTCTTTATTCCTACATATGTCTTCCCTTCCACACCTCTGCCTCTTTGAGGCTTCAACTGAAAACCTGGAGTATTGCCCACGACATCTTCTTGGCTGGCTGTGAACTCCAACAGTGACTACCGAAATTGCTTTCAGACCTTTATTCTCCCAGCTACTGGGTTTAGCTGAATTTCTCAGTCTTATTTTCTACTTGTACAACTTAAGAGTGAGACAATAATTGAGAGAAAAATTGCATACATATTTTTAAGCTACTATTTTTATGGTTCCTATCCTTTAGGGATCATGTGGTCGCACCTGCACTTCTAGTTCTGTTTCATTGTCAGGTAAGACAGAACCTACCACAGGGGTCCCCTTCCCCAAGGCTGTGATTGGGAAAACTCCTTAGGAAAGAAGCTGGATGAATATGCCACTTGAAGAGGTCAAGCCTTTGTTTCATTGCTCAATTATGGAGCCACAAATGAAAATCTTCCCTCAGCATTTTGGAGTTAATGCATTTAAAACACAACACTGTATAGCCGGGCGTTGTGGCGGGCGCCTGTAGTCCCAGCTACTCGGGAGGCTGAGGCAAGAGAATCGCTTAAGCCCAGGAGTTGGAGGTTGCTGTGAGCTGTGTGAGGCCACGGCACTCTACCGAGGGCCATAAAGTGAGACTCTGTCTCTACAAAAAAAAAAAAAAAAAAAAAAACACAACACTGTTCTTTACCAAAGCAAGCCTCAGCAAACAGCCATTTTGCACCAGCCTTCAGAGACAGTAGGTATAATACTCTCATTCCTTTTTCACCTATATGTGCATCTGTACTGATTTTTATAATTTTAATTTGTTTTATTCTGTACGGGGAATTCAATATCAGAAAAATTCAATGTGTATCATGTGAGTAAAATTGAGACATGAAGAATTAGGACTATCTACTCATTATTTCTAGTGTCTTTCTATATAAGAAAGTTTCAGCAGACATTTCCCAGAGTTGGTTGAGTACATTTCCCAGATATTGTTTTAACTATCTGTGGTGTTACTAGTCTGGCCCATGGGCATAAATCAGTATCTGTGCTCTGGTAGAAGAGGGTAGACATTTCTCACCAATTTTCTGCTGAATATTGTGGTGTAGGTGAAATTATTCAAAGCTCCATGTGCTACCTTCAACCAAGAGATGACCTTGGAATGGAAATTATGTGTAACAAAGCAAAGCAACATAGTCAGAGAAGCCAAAGTTTATACCCATGGTTTTATTTCTGGTTCTTTCTCTTAAAGCTATTGGCATTTATACATGTGATCCCAGAAGCCATGAGCAATGGAAATTTTTAATAATGTCTTTATTTTAATGAAGGAAAAGACAGTATCAACATTTGTGAGGCAACATTGAAGTATAGCTGATATTCTCATGTTAGAAAAGGTGAAATATCGATCACATAAAGATTACAAATCAGACAGTGATGATTTTAGGCAGCTTTGTCAAGACATTAATTGTAGTATGCTTGGTACAGACCTCATTTAAAAAATTAAATAAATAAATGTCCCTTCCATTTTATTTTATTTATCTATTTTTTAGAGACAGAGTCTCACTTTGTCACCCTTGGTAGAGTGCTGTGGCATCATGGCTCACAGCAACTTCCAGCTCTTGGGCTCAGGCGATTCTCTTGCCTTAGCCTCCCGAGTAGCTGGGACTACAGGACCCCTTCACAACACCTGGTTATTTTTTTGTTGCAGTTTGGCTGGGGCTGGATTCGAACCTGCCATCCTTGGTACATGGGGCTGGTGCCCTACTCACTGAGCCACAGGCACCGCCGTCCCTTCCATTTTAATTTACTGTTGCAGTAAGTATTTTTTTCTTATATTTAAGCCATTTAATCATATCCCCTCTAATATGTTTTAACATTACTGTATATTAAATAGCTTTATTATTCCCAAATGGCTGTAACAACTTGATGGACTGGCAATGCACTGGATTATTTTGTCTTACTGCTAATTGATTAGGTTTGAGGACCCTTATTTACATAGTTTAAATAACTTTCCTTTGTTTCAGTCAAAAACCAGTGCTAGTGTGTGAAAGACCTAAGTCACTTGCAGGTAAGTCCTCAATAAGGACTTTTTCATTTTCTTTCGAGTGAAAGTTCCTTATTTTCTAGAATTACCTGTATATATAATTTTTGATTGACTTACTGAAAAGTTATATAAGTTTTCTATGATGTTTTTAAGTCTTATTCAAGCACACACCTTTCAGTTACTCACGTTGCACTGCAACGAGCATCTGCTCAAATAGCCAGGCGGGCATTAAATAAAAAATAGGAGAGTGTACATCTTTAAGACATTAGAAATGACCAGCTGTTTTACATTCTCAGAATGTTTTCAATGACAAAAGGCTCCCAAGCAGCTTCCAGGGAATGGGATTTGGAGAGATGGAAGGAATTGCCAGGTGAGCTTGCAGACCAGAGGCTGTGATAGTATTACTCAGCATTCTAGCATTTTCTATGGCATGCTGATGATTGTTGCCTAGAAGGTGGGTGTGCCTTTGGCCAAAATCCATGTCTAGGGAAGGGAGGCAAAAGAATTTACAGACCCTGTTCAAATACCCCTTTAGAATATATTAAAAAAGTCTTGCATACTTTGGGGTTATATGGATAACCAACCTCTTTTAAAGTATTGTTTAAACAAAAGATGTTGGTGGGGGCTATCATATTAACAGAGTTTAATTAAATTTTCTAAACCAGCCGTGAAAGGAGAAAATTATAAAACTTTCTCTTGTTACCCAACAGGAGTCTTTCTATGCTAATGCAAAGTGACTTATAATGGAGATTGAATAGACAAGAAAATCCAACTTCTTCTGTATTTAGAATTTCATTAGCATGAACACCTATTTTTTATATATTCTAAATATTGCACAGTATTTATTTGAAATAAAAATTTATAGCAAATGCCGACTTCTGTCGTAGGCCCAATCGGTATTTCTAGATGGGAGTGAGTCCTGTAAAGGTGACTCAGTTAGAAATGGGTCTGAGGGGCCCTAGTGTCAGTGTCTCAGCTCTGTGGTACCATTGGCTGGACTCAGCTATTTGATCCAGAGGAGGACATTTGTTTCCAGCTATGATAAACACTTTCCTAATTCTAGATATCAGAGATTTGGAATAGAGAGACTTAAAACCTTGTATCAGTTAGGCACTGACTCACAAAAGGCAGAATTCTCAGGAAAAATGGTGCATATTGCAGGGGTATTTGCGAAACTTGGTAAATGTAGAATGTAAAAGTTTTGGCACAGTAACTGAGATAACGCCGGAAAGGCTATGTTAACCACTGTGATAAAAATGTGTCAAATGGTTTATGAAGTGAGTGTATGATGCCCCATAATCATATCATTGTATACAGTTATGATTTAATAAAAAAATTAAAAGAAAAAATCCACAAATTCGTAGAGCTGATTTTTCTGTTATCTGGTTTCTTCAGGAACTTTCTGCTTTATCAGTTAAGTTCTTATTTTAATTGAGCTATGGCAATGCGCCCTCCCCACAAATATTCAGTAGGATCAATTGGCTATTGCTTACTATTAACAAAGTTTCACTAATGCATAAATTAATATACATTTCTCCCCATTATTTTGGGTCATATCTCTTGTATAGTGCCTAAGTTATTATGAATACGCACATTTTTATAATCTTTATTATATTTCAGATCTATGTCATCCAAGGTGGTAAAACCTATTGCATAGATACATTTGGATTGTTTAAAATCTCCTTTTTTTTTTTTTTTTTTGCAGTTTTTGGCCAGGGCCAGGTTTGAACCCATCACCTCCAGTATATGGGGCCAGCGCCCTACTCTTTTGAGCCACAGGTGCTACCCAAAATCTCCTTCTTTTAAGCTTCAAGAGTATCTCTTCTTTAAATAAGAGAAGTGGAAGTAATTCAGAATCAGTAGGATACGGTTTATTTTAAAAAAAATGGCAAAAAAACAGGTGTATCATATGAAGTGGTATAAGGCATGTAAGCCCAGAGATATCAAAATGGATTCAAAGTATTTGAAGCTGGAATTAAACATAATCAGACCTATATTTCCCAGTGGGTACCAGAAGTGGAGAAATAGGAAAAGTGAAGGGAAGTGGGAATATGTTGCTGTAGCCCAAATGGGAAATGATGGCGTCTGACATGGCAGGCTAGTTGATGGTGTGAACTGTGACAGATAATCAGGCTTGAGAGAGACGTTTGGGTGGAATTTAAAGCACTAGATGCTTGATTATTTGTCAGTCACGGCGTCATGGTGAGGATTTGAGAAGAGGAGTCCCCTAGAGATTTCTGGCTTGTGCAGGGAAAAGTAATCATGATCAGGGAAGGAAGAAGGAGTGATTTATTGTTGTCTTTATCCATCATCCTTTGGACCATCTCCCTGTACATTTTGAGTTGATTAAAGCCAAATCCTGAACTGTGTATTTTGGCTGATCCTAGACTCTGTGTGAAGTTTGAGCTCCTTGTTGACGACTCGCTCTCTATGGCTTGGCTGCTGTCTTGCTATTGTCTCTGGCCATAAATCCCAGGATGTGCTCCCTATTTGCTCTAGGAATTTATTTTTCTTCTTCCCCCTTCTAGGCAGAAACAAAACAAAAACATAATCTTGTATATAAAAACTTCACAAAAGATAATGGACCTCCTAAGTAATGCTTATTTAGAATTCTGAGATGATTTTTATTTACTTGCCATACAAAGTGTGGAATATTGCCACACTCGGAATCTAACAACTATGTTATTCCAAGTGGTTTTTTTTCTTTCTTTTCTTTTTTTTTTTTTAATATTCTGTTCACTTCTGGACACTTATGTCCCTCTTTCCTGACATAGGGTGGTTTATTTCTCAAAGGTTCTAATCACTGACAAATTTCAATAAGGCATTTTGGATTATCCAGGGTTCTGAAACACTGGCAAATTCAATCTAATGAATGATGTTTACAAAAAATATATATATTCTGATGATCATACCCAGAGTTCTGTGACCCTCATGCTCACAAGGCAATGCTGTGCCAATTATATTATTTAATGTGATACAATCTAAAATATAATTGAATTTATTTGTTTATTAAATTGTTAAATTTAATAAGTTTTTAAATTTATTACAAAATTTGTAATATTTACAATGTTGTAGAATAGTATAAAAATTGTCTTAAGCTACATATAATGAAGACAGGAAGAATTTAAATTCAAGTATCTATAAAAGCTTAAAAAAAATTAAAACAACATGCAAAGATTTTGTGTCCCCAAATCTGAGAATCATTATTTAAAAAAAAAATTATAAATGATAATAATTATTGGGAAGTTGAAAAATAATATATCCCAATAATACATTCATTGCTACCACACTCCCTGCCTACCCTGTGTACCTGACTGATAAATAGCCCTGCAGGACTGGATATGAAATTTAGGAAGGAAGGGTTTGCAGATGGTCTCAATTTTGTTTTGTACCTATTGTAAAGCCATACTCAAAACCAAACTATAGCCAGCAAATGGAAATTATCCATAACGCTTTCCTAAAGATTGAGAAAGAAGCGTTGGTTTGAGTTTTTTGTTTGCTTGTTTGTTTGTTTTCGTATCCCAGAGCAAAAATATGGTTAAGGAAATTCTCTCTTCCTTTCATGTCCATTCCTTTGTACGAATTTCATTTCTCCTCTTCTGGGTCAATGCATAGACTCTGAAAGCTCTCTTTACTGGAAGCAATTCAAATCTAATTTTCAGGTTTCATTGTCATTCTGCTGGACAAAGCCAATCCCTCCGCATGTCCATCCCTGTGGGACTCATGGCATCTCTAATCCCAACCCCCCTTCACAAACAGACCCTCTTCCTGGGCTCCTTAAGACCTGAAGGGCTCCACTCTGGACAGCTCCAGGCCTCATCATGTCTGGTGTGTCACAAGTGTGGTGTAGAAGTAGCAAATGGTTGTGTATTATTAACATGACAGTATTTTACACAGCTAAAAAAACAACAACAACAACAACAAAACAACACTTTTTTTTTTTCTGATAAGGAAGCCAGTAAACAAGGTGTCATAACCATAGATTGTCATTATGGGTCTTTGGGTAAATAGGGCCAGGTGGGAGGTGCTATGGCAGGTGCTGCTTATTCTGGGAATAACATTTCTGTAACAGTTTTCAGATAGACATGAAGGACTGTCTTGCTTTTTCTCTCCCTCATTAGTTCACAGCCGAGTAGATTTACCAGCAATAGCAGAGTAGCATAAAAGGGGGAAGATGACAATCCATTCTATTCTTGCTCAGTTTTGTTTTAGGGCAGAAATACCAACATATGGAGCCAACTAATGAAAACCCCCTTTGTGTATCTCACACGGAACACCTGAATAGCAGTGGACAATTAGGGAAACACACTCACACAGGGACATAAAATGGCTTGTTTCTGTCCACCGCCTTGCCTTTCTTACATTATGGGATTAGATCAAGCAGGCGGACATCCAGACTGAAGTCCCTTTGAGAATTACGGTTCACATGTCAAACACCCTCTGCTGTCAGATGTTAAGACTACTGGCCTTTCAACTGCTCCTTTTTTCTTTACTATTACCTAACACACTATCCCTAAGTGAACAATAATGTGCAGTCTTGGAATTTCAATTCCCATACTAACTCTGCTCCTAAATAAAACCTGGTTTTTATTAGTAATTTAGAGCTAATGTACTTTGCAGAGTCTCCCTGCTCTGAGGTTATTCACACCTGGAATGAAACTGAAATATTAAAAGAGAGGCACTAACTTTATCCTGCCATAAAACTCCCAGACTTTGATATTTGACTTCAAATGATGTTTCGAATTCCTTTTCTTCCTCCCTCCCTCCCTCTCTCCTCCCTCCCTCCCTCACTTCCTTCCTTCCTTTCTTCTTTCCTCCTTTCCTCTCTTCCTCTCTCCCTTTTTCCTCTCCTCTCCTCTCCTCTCCTCTCCCTCTCTTTCTCTCTCTCTCTCCCTCCCTCCCTCTCTTCCTTCCTTCTTTTCTTTTTCTCTCTTCCTCCATACCACTATCCCCCCCTTTCTTCCTCCTTCCTTCCCCTCTTCCTTCCTTGTTTTATTTTTTGAACACCTAAGTATAATGTTTGGGTGAAGTGCACTGCTATTAATATGTTTACATTTTGCAATGAAATTTTATTGATCAATAAATGTTTAACAGGGCTAAGATCCGATTTCTATATGCACATTTTACTTTTTCCATTTTTTTATTAGTATTAAATCATAGCTGTGTACATTGATGGCATCACGGGGCACCATACACTGGTTTTATAGACCGTTTGACACATTTTCATCACACTGGTTAACATAGCCTTCCTGGCATTTTCTTAGTTATTGTGTTAAGACAATTATATTCTACATTTACTAAGTTTCACCCTTATAAGATGCACTGCAGGTGTAATCCCACCAATCACCCTCCCTCTACCCACTTCTCCCCTCCCTCTCCTCCCTCTCTCCCTTCCCCCTATTCTTAGGTTATAACTGAGTTAAAGCTTTCATATGAAAGCCATAAATTAGTTTCATAGTAGGGCTGAGTATATTGGATACTTTTTCTTCCATTCTTGAGATACTTTACTAAGAAGAATATGTTCCAGCTACTGCCATTCAATCCTATTAATTCCTCTACTAGGTATATACCCAGAAGACCAAAAATCACATAACAAAGATATTTGTACCAGAATGTTTATTGCAGCCCAATTCATAATTGCTAAGTCATGAAAAAAGCCCAAGCGCCCATCGATCCAGGAATGGATTAATGAATTGTGGTACATGTACACCATGGAATATTATGCAGCCTTAAAGAAAGATGGAGACTTTACCTCTTTCATGTTTACATGGATGGAGCTGGAACATTTTACTCTTAAAAAAGTTAAATTTAGATAAATACTTTTAGAAAATAATTGCAAGGAAATTTATCCTCTAGCAGTATTACTTATCATAAATATTTCAAGAGGATCACAAATGCGTTAAGACTGAAATTCCAGAACATCTCTCTTAATACTTTTTATTAATTAACACATGTATAACCTATATCCAAGATACTAGATTCATTTAACCCTTTTATTCATACAGGTTGTATCCCTTATCTGGAAATATTGGGACCAGAAGTGTTTCAGACTTTGGACTTTTTAGAGTTTTAAAATATTTGCATATAGGTTATGCCATATCTTTGGAATACACAAAATTCATTTGTGTTTCATATATAAAATAATATACATAGTCTGAAGGTAATTTTCTACAACAATTTAATAATATAGGAAACCTATCACACGAGGCCAAGTGTGTAGTTTTTCACTTGTGGTGTTGTGTCAACACTCAGAACTTTTTAGATTTTGAAGCATTTCAAATTCAGAATTTTTAGATTAGAGATGCTCAACCTGTAAAGTGACTAAAAATGAATATTTATACTTTGGACAAAGTGATCTCAAGTCTTTGGAAGAACATCTGAAAGAAATAACTAAGACAGTAGTGTTTGGTATATGGTTGTCAGACTAAAAAATGTTTTTGTTTTTTTTTCTTAAGCAGTAATAGAAGTTTTTGTTTTTTTTATTAAGCAGTAATATTACAGGATTATTCTAAAATTGGTTTTAATATAAGCACAAGAATTTTTAATCCACAACTGAGAAATACTGGAAAATTTTGAGTCTATAATATAAGTTACATATAGAATGAATATTTTAAAGGGAAAAAAATACCAAAACTGAACATAATAAATAAATAATAGAATTCTCTAACTTGCTAACATATAAAAGGTATGGGGCAAACTTCTGTTCCTCTAACATAATGTTGTCATTATCATATCACATACTATTGTGTGAGTTTCCATGATGGTCAGGAAGCATATTTTTTTTTCTTGAATTATACACAAGTTAGAATAGGGATAAAGGGAAAACTTAATAACAACAAATATATATGGGCTTATAGCCTTATGAGGGGATCATACTAAAATGTAGATCTGTATGTCTTGAGCAAGGTAACAAAGCCATCATAGTAACACCTCATTCACCAGGTAATATGTTTTCATTTGGGGGACAAATAGATAGGCCTGGTTTATAGATCCAGGTTCACTGAATTAACTGTCTCTCTAGCTTTCATTTTTCTAATTTCTAATTTGTGAAAGTAACAGGTAACTTCTGAAAGTAGTTTTTAAAGATCTTATGAGATAATGGATGCAGAGATCAAAATAATGTAACAACGGGCCTTGTATGCTTAAAGAAAGAAGTTTTAGTACATATGTATAGGAAAAAGAGAATGTATAATCTTGGGTGGCGCCTGTGGCTCAAGGAGTAGAGTGCAGTCCCATATGCTGGAGGTGGTGGGTTCAAACCCAGCCCTGCCCCTCCCCCCAAAAAAAAGAATGTATAATCTTTCCACAAAATAGGCATATTCAGTTCTACCTCATAATATCCCTATTATTCTTAAAAATAATGGCCAATTTACCAAACAGCAGTCATCCTGAGAATTGTTCTAATATAAAAAAATCAGAAAAAAAGATGGGCATTGTAAAGACTTTTTTTTAATTGGCACATTCCCGTCGTGTACGGGTGTTATATACAACATGATGTTTTGATGTGCCGTGGTCCTCCGTGGTTGTCCGTTCCTCACCGGGCAGATTCAACCAAGTGCAGATCAAAATCATAAAATAAATTAAAAATAACAATGCGACAATGAAAAATAACACAAATAAAAACAATATCTTATATACCTAGGAGGAATACCTAATATGCCCTCACTTTCCCTTCCTTGACCTTAAAAAAATAAATAAATAAAACAGACACATCAGCAGATAGCACAGAGGTAGACAGGTAGCAGGTGGAGATTTGGGTAGATAAACAGGTAGATGAATAGATTTTCATGCCTGAAATGAGTTAAATACGATAGCTGGACAGATATTTATTGTGAATAAACTCCTTTAGCTTAAGAGTGAGTCAATTAAAAACCTGAAGCCATTTTTAATTCATAGCTGCTACTTAGACCAAAGTACTACGATGCTGATAAAAACTAAATCCAGATGGGGTAGAAATCCCCAAACCACACAATATTCTAATTTCTTTTCCTGGCTGTCCTATTTATTTGGTTTTAGACTTAACATGAATTCATTTAATCCCTTTGTAGCTCTTCCCAGAAGCTGAAATTTTTCACAAGTGGAAGTGGAAATTCTCTCCATTCATAACTTATAAATTATACGAGATATACAGAAAATGCTTAGATAATTGCATTAGAAAACTTACCTAAACCCATTAGTACTTCTAAATAGTGGGGAAAAGCAACATATTTATATACACCTGGTAAGTCAAGCTGTAGATTTGCTGTGTAGATAAAAGATTTAAGTTGAGTATCTTCACCAAATTATATATTTATAATTCTTCTTATGTCAAAGATAAGCATTTGAGTTGACTATTTGTCATGAAATGTTGCCAAAAGTTAATGTCTCAGACTTTTTTTGTCCTAGTTTATTTAATTGGGGAAAAATACAGTAGAATCTGTGTACCAAGTGATGTAATACAAAAACTGTCTGTTTATAAGAAAGGAAATCTTTTTAGGGATGTAGCATAGAAATCGGAGATAATCTATGAGAACCTGATATAAACTGAGCTTCTGGAGATTAGAAAACATGTAGGACATTTTTCTTCGCTGTTTTATTTCCGAAAATTGAAAAAATACTTCTTTCACTGATTAAAAATTCGTTCAGTATGTTCAAGTGTTATGATATTATCACTTATTAAATATTTGCTTTACGTTTGGAAAATGCATCTTGTAGGTGTCACATGCTTGATTATTCCAGGAAGCATTATAATTACTTAGAAGTTTGATACTTGGAAAGGCCATGCCCTCTATTACACAGTAAATGCACTGAATCCTCAAAGAGTTGACACATTCGCCAACAAATAAAGAAGACTTAGTATCCTCTAGAGAAGGAAAAAAGTGTTAGTTAGAAAGTAGATGTTACTTGACAATGGCACACAGATGATTTTTGATAACAAACCATTTGAGATTTTGCTCTTCGACAAAGAAAAATTTGTGAAAAGCAGTGGAATTACATACTACAATATCTAGATATCAGCCATCAGATGTGGTCTGCTGGAGTATCGATTGTATGAATAGTGTACCCCCTCTTGAAATTCATACTTTTAGAAGAAAAGTGCTTGTTTTAAATTGTTCCTGCAACTCTCATCCTGTGGAAATAAAAACTTACAGCATTTCAAGTGATCCTTTCATTTTATCAGAATGTCATTTCATAACACCGAAACTGTTTCTTTTGGCTTACTTCTTCGGTGTGGCCAAAGCCAGAAATCCTCATTTTGAAAGAGTTTTGTGCGTCTTCGCAGCCCTGGTCAGCTGTTTTCTTTATTGCACATTTTGCTCTGGCATTCGCTGTCTTAGCCTAGTCTTCCTTTATTTTTAGCCCATAGTTCACCCACTGTGCCATCTGGAAATATTATTAGATGAGTAACAATTACATTTCTGCTGAAAGACTAAGGATTATCCGAAATAATATTGGATGATGTATCATCCTACAGGATGTAATACTAAAACTGTCACATACTATATCACACTAGCACCACTATCTTATAACACCTGTGTAGGCCCTTCCATCAAGTTCTGATTACTGTCAGCAAGAGGTTAGCAATGGAGAGAGAGAGAGTCAGATTTGCAGAATAATGGCGTCTGACATGTCCCTGCAGCTGGTAAAGACATGCAACAGATGAAAAGGTCGCACATCATATAACTTTCATTTCTCAGGAAAGGTATATACTCCACTGTGGAATATTTCAACAACTGCTATGACTTCTGTTAGATTTTCCTTTTTCTCCTAAAATGCAATTAAATACAGGAAGGCTGTGCTATATTTTATATAAATATTTGTGGCAATTCAATGAACACTTCCTAACTATTCGCACTGGACTGAATATTTTGTTTTTTCTTCTTAGGCAATTAGTCATTAGTTTCACAAGGTCCAAGTATCTGAGTTCCCTTGTTTGAGTTTGAAACCTTTTTAGCAAAACATCTCATTTTAGCCTCCCAACCAATCTGTGGTCTCATCTTTGCACTGAGGGGAGAGAGAGAGAGAGAGAGAAGAAGAGGAAGAGATGTTTTTTATACTGCTTAGGTGAGAACTAAATTAAACAAAATTGTTTTGTCTCAGCCAATGAGTAGGAAAAGTCCTACTTGCCGGCTGCCTGCTGGTTTCCAGACGTGCTCCTTTTAATAAGTGTGGAGCATTTCCTTATACTTTGCACTTAAATCCCTTCTTGGGGAATGGGGAAGAATCTAGCCTTCCTTTATTTGAAAACTTCCATTGTTGTCTTCCTTTTTAATCCATAAAGAAGATGGTGAATCTCAATGAATTGATGCAAACTCTAAGAAATTCCTATAACACCATTTGCAGAGAACGTGGTGTGGCTGTGTGTATTTAATACTTACACAGACCTGTAATTTAATCTCTTCATATCTACTATGACTCAATAATTGTCCAACTTATCTTTGCAGGGCTACATTATGACCAGAGTTTTATATTTCTAATTATTTCTAAGTGCAAAGGATTTCTGCGATTGGTACTCTTTGCACTTACAAATTTAAAATATTGTTTTTTTCCTTCTTAACTGTAAACACAGTGGGGAAAAAATAGAATGTATTGGCTAACATAAGATGCCTAATTAAGAAGGACTTTAAAGCATTGTATTGTACAACAGACTCAGATCCTATGTGCTGAACATGTTGCAGTGGGGCTTTTGGTCAAGTATGACCTGCACTTTTATCTTTCACAACATGCGGGAGTTAAACAAGAATGTGCAGAATTTGAGTTTCAACTTTCAGCTCAGGCAGTTTGGATGTATTTGGAAATGTAAAATAAATGAAAAGATTTTTACTGATCATCACGTGCAATTTAAAAGGAAAAAAAAATTATTTTCCAAAGAATTCTGAAAAGTTAATTATACTTTTAGCATTCTAGCTGGGTTTATACCTACTGCAATTGTCTGCCTCCGGTGGGTGTGCAATGCATGTTGGCAGGCTGTGTTCATAAAGTAAGACAATCATTTCAATATTTTAAACATCATTCATATCAAAGCCTTAAATGTAAAATTTAATGTTAGGAAACACTGGTTAAGATTCTAAATATGCTGTTAATGTAAGTTATTGTTTTTGCATTTGATTTTATGCTCTAAAAAAAAGAAAGGAAACAGCCAGATTTCTACCTCAAAGAAGTGCTTTAACCATTACTGGGAGGTTTATGACAAAGGCTTTGATCTCTCTGTACATTCGGTAAATACAAAACATTGTTATGTTTTAAGGATGTGCTTGTCTGCCCACGTTATGACTTTAACAAATGTTTTAAACTACATTTTGAAAGTTGCTGGTTTGGTAAAGCTCCAAACACATTTCTTTTAATCTTAAATTTCCAGCACTACCCCTTTCAGCGTCAGTGTTTGATGACTTTGCATATTGCAAGGGGCTGTTCATGCAAAATTTGCGTTTGTTTCACAGACATCATGTTTTGTATATGAGATGAAGAAAGTACAACGCAAATAGCTATAGAAATGAATGGCCACACTGGGCAAATTGGACAAAGCACCATTATAGATTAGCTTTGCATATGAGGGCGGAAATCAGATGGCAATGTACGTTATAGTATTTCTAATATTTTAGGGACCTGATATATATATAAAATGTGAAAAAAATGTCTGTGAAAAAGGAAAAAGAGAAAGGAGAAACTAACCCATTGGCAAGTGGGCTTGGGGGAAGGTGTAGGAAAAGCTCTCCCGTAGGTCATAAGCTTACCCAGGGTAGATTTAGTTAAAAACGTAAACAGAAATTGGAATGGCTCAAATATTCAAGGGCCAGGACATATTTGTAAATGCCCTTAGATGAGAATAGTCCAAACTGTAGTGTAAAAGTGAGCAAGTATTTGATGAAACGTCAACAGATTTAAGCCAACTTGCTTTCTTCAGCATCGACATCCTCCTATCCTTTTTATTTCTTCATCCTTTTCTCTTTGATCTTTTTTGTATGTCAGAAGCCAGGGAATTTAGTACGAGGTAGCTGCTGGGCTATTTTTTGGAAAAAACTGCTCCTGGGAATTGTTGAGCAATTTCTGTAGTGTACACTTACTCAATGTTGCAATGTGTGTAATGTGCAATATTATCATATGATTGCATATTGTATTATTAGACAGTAATAAGTTGTATATAATTTAGGGGAATGTCTGTCTACTAACAATGGAGCTGTTGTGTCTGCGTGGAGAAGAAGTTAGTAAGCTGTGAGTAGTGGCTAGCTCTGTGGTTCAGGTGCCTCTGGGAACTCAAAGCTAGACCAAAGGCTCAGGTCCAGGAGCACAGCTGCCTTGCAGAACAAGAGACAAGGGAGGCCATGAGGAAGAGCCAAATCTTTCCTCAGGGAATCGACAAGCTAGGAAAACAGAAAGGGCTATGTGTGTCAGGCAGAGTTCTTAGGCCAACGTCACTGTGACTCGGTGTAGGAAGTACACTGGAGGGAGTAACTACTCCAGAGATGGGCTGTCTGATGGATCAGACTGGATCTCCAAGCACAGCCCTCCTAGACTCTTGTCTGGCCTTTTTGCCCACCTCTACCTGATTTGTTCCCACTTACATACATTTGTTTCTCCCTTTCCTTGTTTATTTCCACTCACCTGGTCACAAGTCTCATTTAAAGGACTAGCACATCTCCTGGTCTCACCTTGTCCTTTTGACTCTGCATCATGCGCTGACTTAAACTGCCTTCGGCTGATCTGTCACCATTGCAATTCTCAGCCTGATGCCTCTGAGCTTTGACACCAGCAGTGTGTCCCAGCTCACTTGGGGTCATAAACTGAACAAATCAGAGGAACTGCCTAATAGGCAGGCCCGAGGCATGGCTGTGTGCCCCTCTGCTCCATCCAAGACCAGTCTTTTCTGGGACAGGGTCAATCTATCTCTGTCTTGTTTATTATTACTTGGACAACTGGACAATGTGTCTATTTATGTAGATTTGCTTAGAACTTACTGCTGCCTTTCCTATCATAAACATGCAGCCTTATTGCATCCATCCTCAGCTGTGGGTATTTCCTCAGCTCTAGTAAATTTGACTTCTTAACCTACCTGAACTCACAGAGGTAGAAAGCGCAATAGCAGTGGGAAGACATTTTCATGAGGCAGAAGAGAATGACTCGGCAAAAGTGCCTTTTAGTTCGATGTCCGGCCCGGTGATTTTCTTACAACTGTACCTTAGCGTAGGTAAGGATAAGGAAATTGGATCCCCAAGCCTAAGTCCTACTTTCTGTTACAGAGGATTATTATAACCCCTATCTCACTGAGCTTAAGTAAGAATTAAATGGTAGAAACAATAGATACATGTCTAGTTTAACACATGGCATGCTTAATTACTCAATGCTTGTTGATTAAGAAAATGAAATATTTCTCTCATGTAGGGAATTAGTTGTTTATCTATTGGTTTTATATTAGTATTGCATGCAGTAGTACTTGCTTTTCTATTCTTGTGATACTTTACCAAGAAGAATGTTCTTTAACCCGATGCAAGTAAATACAGATGTAAAGTCTCCATCTTTTATTTATGGCTGGTTAGTACTCCCTGGGATGTATGTATATACCATAGTTTATTCATCCACTTATGTATTGACGGGTACTAGAGATGGTTCCACATGTTTATAATTACGGACTGTGCTGCTATAAACATTCGAGTACATGTGTCTCTTTGAAAACATCTTATAATAATTTAAGCTTATGATTTCACTTTTGTTTAGCAACAGTATTTTTTATGGCAGCCCAAGGAAACTGATGCATGTTTTGGTCCTAAACAATGAGGTGCTGCCATAACAAATACCTAAAAAACATGGAAGTGGCTTTGCAACTGATTGATGGAACAGGGCTGAAGACTTTTGAAGCTCATACTAAAACAAAAGCAGATATTGCCATGAAACATGGTAGGGAGAAATGTGGATGTCTGCTGAGGTCTCAGACAGAAAGGAAAGACACATGGTCATTAACAGGAGAAAAGGAGACTTCTTACTAAGTGGCAAAATTTGGGCAAAATTGTGTTGCATGTTTTGTGGAAGGTTGGATTTGAAAATGATAAAATTGGATATTTAGCAAAGATTTTTAAACAAAGTATTTAAGATCTAAATTGGATCTTCCTAAGGAGAGATGTGAATTGAAGAAACTAGTATTAAGTGAACATATATAATAACTTGGAAATATGTAAAATCCTCTGCCAGGCATATGGCAATAAATGAGAATGTTTGTCAGAAGGGAACAGAGGGGTGTGGCTGAACAACTATTTGAGGGTGAGATCCATGGCCACCCAAGCAGGCTAATACTGCCATCAACAGCTGTGAGCTAAGAGGGAAAATCCTGTTCCAGACCTCCTTCCTTGGATTCTAGATGGCTGTCTGCTCCCTGACTCTTCAAATAATTCCTGTGTATGTGTGCAAGTGCCCTCTTCTAGCAGGACACCAGTCAGGTTGTGTTATGGCCTCACCCAGTGATAACACTTTAACTTAATTATCTCTTTAAAAATTCTATTTCCAAATACAGTCCTATGTTGAGGTACTAGGAAATAGGACCTCCACATATTTATTTTGATGACACATAGTTCAGCCTATAGTAGGAATTTATAGAAATCCTGGGATGATTTCTACATTTCCTGTAGGAGATAAGAACATTGAGCTAATATATCTAACATCAGACATAACATCGTTTTAATATATGTCAAGGCTTTGCAATCAGTTTAAAGATTTACAAAATGAGAACTAGTGAAATTAAGTAAATGATGTAAGAGTTTCAGAGATTCTGTGCTCAATTATGCTCTAGAAATAAATGAAGCTAAGAGGGTTTTGTTACTATAGAACTTATCAGAGGCCAAATTAATTGGTGGTTTAAGTTTCCAAAAGGGCTTGGCATGGTGGCTCATGCCTATAATCCTAGCACTTTGGAGGCAGAAGCAAGTGGATTGCTTGAGCTCAGAAGTTGGAGCAAGACTGGCCTGAGCCAGAGCGAGACTCCATCTCCAAAAAAAAAAAAGAAAGAAAGAAAGAAAGAAATAGCATTGTGGTGGGCACCTGTAGTCCCAGCTACTCTGGAGGCTGAGGTAAGAGAATCTACTTGAGCCCAAGAATTTGAGGTTGCTGTGAGCTGTGATGTCACAGCACTCTACTGAGGGCCACAAAGTGAGACTCTGTCTCAAAAAGGAAAAAAAAAGTTTCCAATAGGTGACATGGCACAGTATACATTCCAAATGTATATGACAATCAAACTCAGTTTGTGAGGGACATCCTTTAGGGATAAAATTGTTCTGAATGCTCTTTCAGAAGCCATTCAAAACACATGCAATCATTTCACAATCATTTCATTTCACGATTTATTTGTTAATGGCCTTTTATATTCAAAATATACAACTTGGGGTTTGAAGGTTTATCTGGAGAATGTGGTCAATGTATTATACATGCTGATGTCAGTAAAACAGGTTCATTTTTTACGGGTTCTTTTACTCCTATATGTATCATTATGAAGCATCCACTATTTCCAGTTAAATGTCATATATTCTATACTATACTCATAGTATAGTACATTGAATATTGTTCACATTGACGGTCCTCAAGGAAAAAGAATCATTATTAATGTCTAAAAATATTTTATGTATACTTTTAACATTAAGTGACTATGATTTGTCTACATGTTTTGTTATGATTAAAGTAATAAAAGAAGCAAGTTGAAGTGTTTATTGTTCACTAAACAATGATTGCGTGCATTCATAAAATGTAAAATTATTTCATTTGTAAAGTATTTCTTCATAGAGATATTGAAAGAAAAAATCTTATATATGGTGACCATTATGTCTTCTGGTAAATTTAAATATTTAATAAATAGAGCACAAATTTTATAAGTATTCTGGAGAAGCCATAGAGTACTGTAGAGAATTCACTTTAGAGTCCTCAAATAAATTCTGATAGGTAATTTGCTCCAAAAATTTTTCTCAGGTCCTTAACAGTCTAATAATAAATTGTGCATAGCATTTAGCTAATGAAATATTAGCTGTTTCCCATTGGTCAGCAATATTTTGAAAGTGAGAAGTTCCTATGCACATCTATAAGGGTGCCATTTACATCTTGAAACGGATGCAGTGAAATAGTCATTCCAACTGGAGCTGTGTTTCAACTTGGTAAGTGGAAGAGCCGCTAAAACACAGGAAATCAAACACAAGGGAGACAAGCAGCCATGTAAAGCAAAAAGCTGGTCGACACACCACCTGAACAAGAGCATTTACTCAAGAAATCAAGGAGATACATGGTTTCCACCCTAACTGACGAAGCATCTGGAGGCACCTTGATATGGGGGTAAAGATGAAGAGTTTGTGTTCCAAATAGACTGGGTTTGTGTTCTATGCCCACCAGCTACGGCATTTACATAGTGGTTTCATGTGACTAAGTACAAAGGTTCTCATCTGAAAAAATAAGGGTAGAAAGGTTTACTTTGTAGAGTTATAAAGATAAGCAAGGGCTAATGTGTGTTCAGTGCTTAGCATGGTGTCCAGCATATAGCAGGTACTACAACAATGGCTAATTTTATTATAAATAAAATATTTTTAAATATCCTGAGAAACATTTTGAAGAGAAGTAGGTTTTCCCCAAAAAAATTACAATAGAGTTTTAACAACTAGATCAGAATAAAGATAACATAAATTTTTTTCTATACTTCTTACTTGGAATTTTACAATGAACTATTCATGACATATCAATTCTTAGACATGGTCTCTATAATTTTATGACTCTCAGAGATTGTCTTGTTATCTCTTATCCTGTTTCTACTTAACAGAAATAAATATGTTGTAAAGGGTGAAAAACTCTGATCTCTATACAAGCAATCTAATGATTATTCCTTCTGTGCATATATGGAAAATACATGTAGGATAAATATGTTTTATTGGCAGAACTAGATAAGAAAGAGTCAAGATTTACATTCAGTGGCTTCACCAATTTGGTGCATTGTTTGCAAACCTGGATAGATAGCAAACCAAGAGTCAGTTAAAGTCTCCTGAAGTCACTAAAATGATCTGTTAGTCTGGAATCACCTCTTCATTTCTCTGAATTTTGGCCATGTACACAGCTTGTGAAAATTTTGTCTTACTGACAGCTATGAACTGTCAAAGGTATTAAGAGTTTAATATCACACAGCTGCCAACAGACTCCATGTAAAGGAGTGTCTGAAAACACAGTCTTACATCTATTAATTAGATGACATATATTGTTTTAAAATGGTCTTTAGCTGAAAAAATCTAAACTGCTCTTAAACTAGCAAGGAATGAGAGGTGGGTTATTCTTCTTTGTATCATACAAATATCTGATGTGTAATTTAATACTAAGCATACTTGTAAATTCTTGCCTTTCTAAACTTACAAAAATTCAGGCCTGACAAAATTTAGCATCCTTTTCTGACAGGAAAACTTGAGAAAATAGGCATAGATAGGAATTTCTTAAACTGATAGAGGCCATCTACAACAAACTCATAGCAAACAGCATACTGAATGGAATAAAACTGAAGGCATTTCCAATTAGAACTGGAACCAGACAAGGATGCCCATTATCACCACTATTATTCTACATAGTGCTGGAAGTTCTTGCCAATGCAATTAGACAAGAGAAGGATATTAAAGGGCATCCAAATAGGGTCAGAAAAGGTCAACTCTTGCTCTTACCTGATGATATGATCTTATACTTAGAGAACCCCAGAGATTCAACCACAAGGCTCCTGGAAATGATCAAGGAATGCAGTAATGTCTTGGGACAAAAAAAATCAGTGTTCACAAACCAGTAGCCATCATATACACCAATAACAGACAAGTTGAGAATCAAATTAAAGACATAATACCCTTCACAGTAGCTTCAAGGAAAATAAAATACCTGGGAATATATCTAACAAAGGACATGAAAGATGTTTACAAAGAGAACTATGAAACCCTGAGAACAGAAATAACAGAAGATATTAACAAACATAAGAATATGGCACGCTTATGGCTGAGAAGAATTAATATTTTTTAAAGTGATCTGCAGATTTAATGCAATCCTTATCAAAGTATCAAAGTCACACTTCGAAGAACTTAAAAAAAATAGTACTTCATATCATATGGAAACAGAAAAAAAAAAAATACCCAATGAAATCCTAAGAAATAAAACAAATCTGAAAGCATCACAGTATCAAACTTCAGGTTCTACTTCAAGTCTACAGTGATTAAAACAGCACTGTATTGGCACAAAAGTAGAGATATATATCTATTGAATAAAATGCAGAATGTAGAGATGAACCCAGCTACATAGTGCCACTTGATCTTTGATATACCAAATAAAAGCATGTATTGGGGAAAAGAATCTATGTGTTCTACCCTGTTTCCCCGAAAATAAGACATCCTCTGAAAATAAGACCTATTTACAGGAAAGATAAGGCGTCCCCTGAAAATAAGACCTAGCGCGTCTTTGGGAGCACACCTTAAAATAAGACACTGTTTCGGGGAAACAGGGTAAATAGTATTAGGAGAAACGGTTAGCCACATATAGAACACTGGGCTGGACTCTCTCCTCTCACCACTTACCAAAATTGACTCTCATTGGATAAAATATTTTAATTAAAGACACAATTGGTAAAAATTCTAGAAGAAAATATGAGAAAAACTCTTAACAACATTGGCCTGGTTAAAGATTTTAGGAACAAGACCTCCTTGATAATTGTAGTAGCACCAAAAATAAATGAATGGGGCATAATCAAACTAAAAAGCATTTGCACAGCTAAGGGTACAACAAAGCAAACAGAAAAAGTTAGGAATGAGAGAAGATATTTGCATACTATGAATCTGACAAAAGGCTGATAACTTTAATTTACAGAGAAGGCAAACTAATCAACAAGAACAGAGCAAACAATCCTATTTATAAGTGAGCAAAAGACATTAACAGAACCTTCTCTGCAGAAGACAGACGAATGGCCAACAAACACATGCAAAAACATTCTTTGTTCCTAATCATCAGAGCAATGAAAATAAAAACCACCCTGAGATATCGCCTAACCCCAGGTGAGAATATCCCACATCTCAAATCCCAAAGCTGCAGATGGTGCAGATGTGGAAAGAAGGGTACATTTTTCCACTGCTGGTGGGATTGCAAACTAATACAGCCTGTATGGAAAGGAATAAGGGGAAGCCTCAAAAGCTGAAAGTAGATCTTCCCTTTGATACCTCAATCCCATTACTAGGTATCTACCCAGAAGAAAAATATTATTTTACCACAAGGACATTTCCACTAGAATGTTCATTGCAGCTCAATTCACAATCGTCAAAAGCAAGTGCTCCTTAGCTCATGAATGTATTAATACACTGTGGTAGATGTATACTGCGGATATTGTTCAGCCACAAATGGTGGAGGTTTTACAACTTTTATATGTACCTGGCTTGAGTTGAAGAACATTCTTCTTAGCAAAGTATCATAAAAATGGAAAAGCAAACATGCAATGTATATCATACTAACATGAACTAAGTGGATAAACTACACGCCCACATGAGAGAAAAACAAAATCATTCAAGGAGATTGGAAAGAGAGAAAGGGGCGAGGGGAGAGGGCTTGATAAGCTCTCACCTAATGGGCACAAAGTGGAGGTATAGGACAAAACTCCTCCGTGAAGGACTCAACTACGACTTGAACTTCACCTAAGAAAGGCAGACAAGTAACATAATCGTTTGTACACAACCACATATGAATGGGAAATAAAAAAATAATAATTCAGGGTTCACACACTCAGATTCACTTAGAAATGGATCTATTATTCAGAAACTTACAGCAAACCACACTTTGTTCAAACATTCAGGAATCAGGAGAGAAATGCATTTGATGCATCAATTACCTGCATAAAAAGCTTAATTTTCTTTTCTTTCTACTGTGAGCATGTACACACAAATTCAGAGGGTCATTTTAGAAACTTGTATTTATACACACACACAGACACAGACAGATACGATTGTCTGAATTCTTTTTCAACCATTCTATTGAGAAAACAACTGCGGGCATCAAGCCACTCTAATATATATTTGAATGAAGCTCATAAGAAATAAGGATTTTGGTCATATTCCTATGGGAGATATAAAGAGAATAGTGGAATGACAGCATACTTGTACTTAGCAGAGTGGTAAAAGTTACATAAATTTACAACAAAACTATGTTCAGTTTGCACTGTAATATTTTCTCAGATTATTTACTTTTATAGCACTATTTATTAGACTTACAATAGGGTTCTGTGACCAAGACGAGGTAATGGACAATGTCTGCGGAAATGGATAATGAGGATGAAGGTAACACACAGGTGCACTCATGCAGTTGAACCATTTATTAAGTTTATTAGCTTTTTTATTGCACATGCCTATACAAAAGCGACATTGAAATGAGGTGAAAGTCCTGGAACAAGCCAAAAGCAAAGAAATTTAATGTTAAGGATGCACTTTTATTTTTGAATTGCCCCATTGGAGAGTATATATAGACATAAAACAGAGAATTTTATTTCTCCAACATGAAAAGAGGAACTGGAAATTGAATGAAATTGCTGTTACCAAAGACAAAGTATACTCTTCAATTGCACTCAACTGAGCTACAAAACATCTTACCTTAAAAAAATAATGTTACATATTTTATGTTTGATGTATGAAATATATTACCAGAAGCTATGTTTTATTTATTTTATTAATTTAAAATGAACTGTCAAGAATAATATTCTTAACTGCCTGCTGGCCTAAATTTGGGCTCTGCAAGGTGATGATAGATGATAGAAAATACTAAGATGATAGAAAAGGTGATTTTGAGTGGCAGGGCCAAGGTGGCCTGAGGCAAAATATTTTTAAAAGGGTAGATATCTTTGTCCTATCCAAGCCACCCCATTAGTGCAATGTTTTGCTGACATGCACCTTCCAGACCTCAATCCCTATTCTGGACCCCAGGCAGGCCTCTGTTAAGACTTTAGAGTTTCCTTGAGTGCAAAAGTTTAACCTGAACCTTTTATTAGCAAGAAAATAACCAAATCTCAACACTTCTTCACCTGAAGGCACCTCCTGGCTGCCCATTTCAAATCTTGACCTGAGTGTTGAACCCTTAACCTGAGCTGAATAAATGAAAACTAAAGTGATATGTTTGAAAATGAGCCAACTCTTGGTCCAGATCAAAATGTCACGCATTTTTATAAGATACCAATTCAAATATTTGGATGTTAGCATGGCACTCAATGGACACATCAATTCTTTCCTATTAGAGGAACAGCAGGGTGACTTAGAGGATACACAGAATCTTTTCTACTCAATTTAAGGTCTTTACATTCTGTTCTGGGATGTTCTCTGAGAGCATTCACATTGAGCTCCTTCTCAAGTCAATTAACTGTAACTGATTTCAGGTATTCGATACTGATATCACACTATCACAACTATTTTGCGATCTCAATATGTCTTGTATGTGACTTTTTTTTTTTTCATTTTGTTTCTGGTCTATTTTTTCCCTACAGCAGTCTGTTGCATATCAACACCATTGAGTACATACATAATGTTCACAAATTCACCTAGACATAGTAAATGGTGGTGCTGTGAAGGATTTTGGCTCTTGTCCTGTTTCTTCTGATTCCTGGAGAACCAGCTTATCCATGTTTGCAGTTCAACCAACCACGCTTCTAATTCTTATTCTGCAAAATGGATCTCTCCTACAGATACATCCCTTCTCACCCTGCCTATCATTCCCAGATGGATACAAACACATTCTCTACCATGGCATTAGTTTTCCTACCTTTGTGCTTCCCATAAAAAATTATATTTTTTTAAATTATTTTGGCTGTCTTAACTCTCAGTGGAGAAAGGAAACCCTAGGTGGATGGTTTCCTGACCTAGGGATTCCCGACTTGAAGACAAGAGGCACAGTGTTTATGGTCAGGGAAAGGGGACCGATTTCCGTTCAGATGATCATGCTTTTTTAATGCTTCATAGTAAGCATACAATGAAAATTTGAAAACACAAAGATTTAGGCACTGGGGGTGGGGGGTAGTTTCACGGTGGTTTGAAAATTGTGGCTTGAAAACTAGCACCCCTAATGGGTCAGAAGCAATTTATAGGGCTATATGCCATGGTTAAAACAAATTTCATTGTTTTTTTATGAGGCCAGAGTTGCCAGTTAGATTCAGTAAGGATCTGGCCTACTAGGTCAACCAGTCAGAGTTCATCACAGATCACAGGCTTAGCTGGTTAGGACAGCTACCTTGAAACGTGGCATTCTGTTTCATCATCTTCTAGGCAGTGCAGACTGTGCTAGGTACAGCAGTTAATGGCAACGAATTAAGGATGGCAAAAGGATGTTAATACAAAAGTGTTAAATTCAAAATATTTTATACCATCCAAATTATTGCTCTGATTTCTGAGAAATAAAATGTAAATACTTGAAAAACAGAAAAACATGAGGAAAATGTATCATCTTCACTTCTTATTCTGCTTCTAGAGGTGACTATTATCAGTGCTTTGTACACTTTTGTGCTTATATAAACATACATAGATTGATCTATCAATTTATATTAGACATATTTATGTTTTACAAAATTCAAATATTGTGTATACAATTTTACCATCTATGTGAGTTTATATACTTCGGACATTTCAATATATGGTCAAATACTCACCTACGAGACTTTTAAAGACCACCTGTTGTTGCAGATCATAGGTCCTTGAACCGTGACCCATGAGCCTATCCAGATGGCCACCTGTTTTAGTAAGGCATTTGATTTAAAATGATTCATAGAACTGAAAATTTACAATCAACTTGACGATAAGAAAATCTAAATTTGAATCTTAGTTAATTAAAATGTTATTCCGCAGAATGAACTGCATTCTTCCCATTAAAAAAAAAAAAAATCGTGTTGAGGATACTAAACATGCTCCCCAGCAAAACTTCTATTCCATCCAATCAAACACGAATGCAGATACTATACGCTTTTCCTGCAGATGAAATTAAAAATACTTATAAGGTGACTTTAAGACAGACCTATTCTCTTGGATATCTAAGTGGTGACAAAACCATTATATGAGCTCTTAAAAGTAGAAACATGCGGAAGAGGAGTCAGGAGAAAGGAGGAAGATGAGGTCAGAAAGATTTTTAAGTATGAGAGGGACTCGTATATATATGTATATATATAAATATATATATCTTAGATAAGAATTTATTATGCCTTTTAAGAAGATAAAACAGACCTACCTATTCATATAATATATAACTGAATATTTCATTAAAGTATGTTTGAGAAATAGAAGATTAAAGTTCAATCAACATAAAAATCAAGTAAGCAAAAATACAAAAGGAATACCAAGAGGAAGCATCACAAATAGCAAATTTTTAATACGTAGACAATCATACAAATATAAAATGAATATACAACTTGAACAATCTAATTCTTAGAATTTTATATTTTTAATTTGCAAGGACAATGTCATATAATGACCAAATGTATATTTGTTCTCGCTATCAAAGAAACATAAGATGACTTTAAGAAACCTTTAACTAATTCACTGTTAACAAGTAGATAAACATGAAAATTGACAAGTGAAAATATTGAGTGTTATTAATTAATATCGCTAGGGGTACACTCACACACTTGAAGTAGCATAGAAAAAAATCAGTATTTGAAAAATAGTATAGTGCTATATGTAAAAAAAATCATAAAATATCTATAATAAAATGTCATATTTAAGGTATTTTCATGCATCATTTTGTAGAAAGAAATCAAAAAGAAAATTTAAGCAATGTTCATTAAATGGTGATATCAGCATTCCTGATGACTGTGGATTTTCAGCCAGATATGTAGGCCAAAAGCTGAGGTGCCCCTCACACAAATTTTAGCAAAATAATTTCTCTGTGTTGTAAATTATTATTGATGAAATATTAAGTCATCTCAATAGAATCATGTTTAGATTCAACAATAATAAATCTGAAATCTCACAGAGAAAATTTCACTGTAACAAAATTTTATCATTATGATTTAAACCCCCATTTTTTTTTAGAAACTTTCTGAATAGCACTGTCAGCAATGAATTTTTTCTTGAATTCGATATATTGGAGTTTTTGATTCAATGTTGATGTTAACCTTAGTTGAGGTCAGTAGTAAGGAAAAATTAGGGCTGATGGAGGAAATAATATTTTTTCTACCATATGCATTACACTCTTTATGTATTTTAATATCTAGCTTAACGATAACTTATGGATTATAAGTATTTTATTTTGTAGTCATTCATTATTTTACAATTTTCAGATATTAAAAATGTCAAATACATTTTATTTACTATGCCCTTGTATAGAAATTACACAATGTTTTTCCATGACTTACTCTACATGAAATGCAACAAATAAAAATTAAATATACAATTTTTGTGTGATATATAATTTTACAATAATTATTGATATGACCTAGCCTCTAGCAGATTGATTTTATATTGTAATTTCAAATTTTGCATACTTCTTTGCTTCAAAAATTCCTAAGCTTACCTAACAATTTCAAATTATCTGTCAATCCTTACCCCATTTATTTAATCAATTGAAACCCTTAAAAGTTGTTTATGTGTATAAAATTAACAGCTTTCACAATAAGCACTAATTGCTACAACATTTTAAAATTGCAAAAATAATTATACATTTAAACTGCTACTGAGGAAAAGGCTTTCAACTCAGAAAGCCCATTAGGAGGTATTCACTTCAAGTTGCTGGGAGCTTTATTTACGTGACTATGCAGCCATTAACACAAAAGTAAAATGGCACTTTTACTTTTGACCTTGTAGTCTTACTAGATATGATGGTTCCAGAAAGTACACAGCGGCCCATGTTTGGCAATTTGATGCTCCTTGGGAGAGGCTAGCGAGCAGATGAAGGCTGATTGTTGAGATTGAAGTTGAAATTCCCAGCACTTGCATGGCATAAGAAACCATGTCTGCCTATTTTAAATAAAAATAAAGCTACTGGACTCACAGAAAAGATGTGATCAATCTCGGAAAATGACCAGAAGCCAATTAGCTCCCAAAGTCTAGGCAATAATCCCAGTGACTGTCACATGGCGGGGACTGTCCTCTCCCATAACATACGTAATTACGTCGTGAATTATGTCTCAGAGGTGCTTCCTCCTCTTCATAACCAGCTTAAGATCCAAAGCCCAGGGGCCTAGAGAGTCATAATATATCAGGGCTGAAAGAATGAGGCTCTGAAATCTGGCCCTTTCAACAACTAGAGTCTTCTAGACACCATCCTAGACCACTTCCTATGGCGGGAGAAAGGCCACTACCGGGAAACTATTAGGGGGGGATTGTTAATCCATTTAGGATTCATTGACTTTGTTATTGTTCATTAACTTTGTGTCTGCAGATAAATCATTCAATACAAAAAGAAAAATGTCAGCTATGAAGGAACTAACCTTATAATGAGGGAGAAAAATCAACATCAAAGTGTCTAAACTCTAATATCTCCTATTAATAAATGATAAGAATGATGACTAAGTAGATAAAAGGGAGGGATGCAAAATCGGTTTAGACAGGGTGCCACGAAGTCCTCCCTGATGTGGGAAACTTGGAGCAAAGTGGCTGAGTAAGATACTACAGGTGGATATAATGGGCTCAGAACAGTGCCTTATAAAAATGAGAAGTTCGGTCTTACTTCAAAGCCTCCCTTCTTGGCAAAGATGAAATTTCACATGTATATTTCCACCTATGTCTGTCTCTTTAAACTTTATTATAGGTTTCATTATCATTATGGTTTGGCCACTATTTAAAGTGACTATTAACCATCTAAAATTTTCTAAAAGGAATAATTATGAAAGGTAAAAAACAAGTTGTTATCCTTTCCCCCAAATTCAAAGACAAGGCCGCTTCCTGAAGGCAGGGTACAAGGTCATTGACTTAAAAGCAAACCGGAAACTGGTAACATAATGTGGGAAAAGTTTGCCACAAAGTGTCAAAATGATCTGGACCTTTATATGTTTTATTGGGCCAAACTGAGTTCCAACTACTAGGGTTTTTTTCACAGGTAAGCTGTAAATAATATTTTCTATTCCAGTTTCTGTAGGCACTATCTAAATAAATGTGTAGCCTACGATCATCTGTGGAACTTTCCTAGTCATCTCAACTTTTCCGGGTGTAAACCGTACATTAGAAAACAGTTCCCAGCAGCCCTTGGGAGCTGTACAGACCTGTGAATTTACTGGTGACACACAGACTGGTGACTTAATTACACCACACAGCAGAGCCAACTTTTTAAAGCTATAAAAAATGGGGATTTTTCACACTCCTTTTTTTCTTCCTCCCTTTTTAACCTGCCACATTTACCTGCCTCATAAATCATTTAAGCTATTACTACAACTAGCATTACCACTCCTATGGTCTGCCATATGATCATTTCATTAACCAAAGCAAGCCCTTATTAAGCAAAATAATTCAGTATTTCTCATTCACTTTGGAAGTTTGTAGAGCCTTGCCTACCTTTGAAACAAATTCCTGAACACTGAGCCATGAAGGATGGGTATATGTAGGGAAAGAAAAAGAAAATTAAAGGTTAATATAAGCTGCCGAATTCACTCGAAGTCCACTGTAGCTAAGTCAGTGGCTGTGATTTAAGGGACAAACTGATGAAATTTATTTTTGACATCTACCAGTAAATTTATTTTTAATTAAAAGCAAGGTTTTGGGGCAAATTTTATAAGCATTGACCACTTATGAATTTAAGAGAAAGATTAAAATATCATTTAAATAATTTGATCCAAATAGTGTTACTGAGGCGTAAGGAGGGAAAAGTGAAAGGTATTTCTTAGGCTGACTTTCTACCCTTCCTTGCCAGAATTCCTTTCTCATCATTTAAATATTGTCTTAAATAGATTCCATAACTTTCTGGTTGCTCTAAACTATTAATCATCAGCCTAATTTTCAGGCGTTGAAAGCTCTGTTCAGTCTAGTTAATAGTATTCAGAAGGCTGTTAATAGTATTCAGAAGGCTGCTCTTGCCAGTCCTCCTTCTGACTCTTCATAGGCACCCAGAGAAGAAAAGGGGATCCCTAAGTTTCCTCACTCTCCTGGTCACTGCCCCTCTCTGCTCACCAGCCACTGTCAGCCCTCCAGGCCTGGGGCAGGCGTGGGAGCAGATAAACTTGTGACCAGGAACCAGCCACAGACATCCTGGGACAGATGCCCTGATTATGATCTGAAGCTGGAATTAAATATCCACAAAATTATCTTTGAAGACAAAAAGCAAACATGAAGAAAATTAAGATGAAGTGAATGAAAGGATTTAACTACTAACATATATATGCACACACTATAGATATACGCACAAGAATGGAATTGAAGACTAAAGAATGTATAAAAAGGAATTTCTCAAATTTAAGAAGTGGTATGGAATGATAAAAAAACGCAAAAAGGGTTATAAAACCTGAACAAATGTTGAATGTTTAAAACGTTATTATTTTATCAGTACAGTGAAAATTTCAAGATAGAAATCTTGATGTTAAATATTGGAAGAGAAAAGGGACAATAGATATATGTTTATGCACGTTATGGTCCGACTTTGGGGCAATGAAAAAGTGTTGATTTCGTGTTGACATACTGAACTCTTTATATGTGTGTCAAAATTTTCATCAAAACCACTAAATAACAGAAACAGTGTTTCACTCTCAAATTCGTTGGGGGAAAAAGGAAAAAAATGCAGAAATAACAAAAAACAAAATAAGAAAAAAGAGAGAGTATTATAACTAATAGGCATAGATAAATTCTAATCTGGCAGTAATCCAAGTCAATACAGGTATATTAATTCATATTTTTAGAAGTATTGAATATACCACTTAATTTAGTACAACAATTAACAAGATTGGATTTATCTGAATCATGCCTAACACAATATGACACAGAGAGGGGAAAATACAAAAAATCGTGTCAATTCAACCAAATGAAATCTAATATACATATGCCAATAAAAATGGACCGTATATTTCAAATGCATTTCTAGACATGGGGTGGGGTGTTATTCACACAGATTAAAAAGTATACAGCAGGTCCTCAATGTCTTTTCATTCAATGTCATTTTAATATATGTCGATGAGGAAAAAAAATGGACTCTCAGCGAGGGGCCACTGTCTGCACGGAGGCTTCACATTCTTTCCACGTCTACCTGGATTTGCTCCAGGTCCACGTTAAGTGAACTGGCAAGTCTGCCTTGTTCCCTCTGAGTAAATGTGGGTGTGTGTGGGTGCCCTGCAAGGGAATGTCATCCTGTCCAGCCTGGTCCCCATGGTGCATCCTGAGCTGCTGGGTAGGCCACCCACGACCCTGGCCACCCACTAAGGAAATTTGGAAAACGAATGAACAAATGAACACAAGTCATGTAGAATCTTTAAAAATATATATTTTATTAATTCTACTGCATGTTATAAACTTTTCTTATTTTCTTTTGTTTAAAATGTAAACACATGAAAACTTAAATACATTTGGTTCAAGTGGGAACCACTTGATGTAAGTGTACAAGATTCTTTCAGGGTCACGTCCAGCCTTTTGGTTATACTTACGGTGAAGACAGTGATGTGTAGGTCTGATTTCAGCTCAGAGCCAGGTGCTTTTACCGTTTATGTTTACCTTCCAGGGGCCTCACTCCACTGGATGTTCCATTTAAAACCAAAGTCAAAATCAAGTTTCTCTCAAACTTTTCACAGAAGTGAAATTTGGTTAAAAAGTTTCCAAATTGTACCAACAATAATTTAAAGCATTACCATGCATAACATATGCCTAACTAGGAAAATCATGAGTGTCAGACTAAATCTGGGTCATTTACTTGCACTAATTGAACATGTTGATAATATCAAATTCCATTCGACGTTTCATATTATCTATGCATGCAGTATGACAGATTTTCATGGGGGAATCTGCTGTGTTTCAGTATTATTGGGGGGAGATTGTTCCATTTTGTTTTTCTTTAAGAACAAATAATGCTCTTGAATCTCACATAAATAGCTTGTGCCATTTATTTTCCTTGCTTTCAGGCACTGACTCTTAACTTGAGCACTAGTTCTCTTTCTACTGCTATCAAAAACAAATGAAATGGCTAACAGGGTTTTGTTCCTCTTGTTCCTCTGCCAAATTCTTGACATACTTTGGACAAATATTATTTTCTCTGACACCTGTTCTGGTCTCCTTCTTATTCTTTCCATTTATGTCTGATTTGTTACCCTGCCTCCTTTCATTTAACTCACCCCTCAATCTATTTGGCACCCTGGCACTGGACAAAAATGCTCTATCCTTGTTTCAAAATTCCTTAAAATTCTTCAGCTCTACATTTTAAAATTCTTTCCCTAGAGCTGAATGGCCCAGTCAGAGTCATACATCCAACAGAATTAACAGCTCTGAAAAACTTCAAAAACTTGTTGCATTATCTATCTTTAAGGGTTGGTCAGGAATAACATGATTTGTTACAAGCAAATGTATGGAAAGAGACCTGAACATAGCCAACCCCTAGTGAGAATGTGCTGGTTACCAAGAGAGAGACATAGAAACGAGGCCATCAAGGTTGGGTTTCTGCTCTGACTCAGGCAAGGATCTCCGGGTGCACAGCAGAGGACGGGCAGATGCCGTGTTATAGCAGTTCACCCACAGATTGCACCACAGAGGCTACTGCAATCCCATCAGGTCCCTGACATCAACCACACATCGCAAGGTCATTAAACCGTGAATGCAGCAGCTACTCCCAGCTGAGTATGGTGAGCAAATATTCATTTCTCATAATATAAACAATGTATTTAAGACTGCTGTGATTTATGAAAGTCTCAAACATACACACTACTGTATAGCCTAGAAACCCATAAACACATATGCCCACAACTTTTTTTGGTTGAAAATAACACACACATGTTGGGGAAATCAAGCAAACATACTACTGATACAATAGCAAAAAAAAAAAGAAAAATTAACCTTTGAATAAGTTGTAGTGAAGTCTGTGCCTGTTCCTTTTCCACAACATGACATACTTCAGCAAAAATCTGGATCCTGCATTAGAGTTGGTCTTGGCATAGAAGTATAAATTCTGTCATCCTACCCTAAGCCTTGGGTGTTCTGTATCCATGATTGAGGGAAGGAACTCAGGCATATTTTTAAACTCAGTCCAGTTGGATGTGTTTGCTGCTACTCAACCATTAGTCTGCTAAGTATTCAATTTCAGACAGGAATTTTATTAATGTGTGCTTATTAACACCTCTGACAACTTCATAAATAACAATTACAAGTTTAAAAAAATTTCACCTGAGCTCATAAGGAATGAATAGTCACTGGAGACGGAAAACAGGTTCCACACTTTCAAGCAACAGAAGGTTTTCAGTACACAAGAATAGCAAGACCCAAATCTGAGGCAAATTTTGAACTGAGCGTTTATTTTTTATCTGAATAATATTTTCTTTAAATGTCATTCTTCATTAGCTCAACCTGAAATAGCTCATTTTCTGAATTGTTTATTTACAGCTAGAGTTTTCCATATTTGCATCTGTAAAATTAGCTCAGCTTTCATTAGAACCAAGAAGGTTAGAACCAAGAAGGTAAGCTTTGCATCACCAAAAGGGTTTTATCCAGATGAGTTGGGGGGCATTTAATTATTTCTGAAAAAAATAAATCCATGTTTATTGAGATGCTTTGGATTGGTTATCCTTGTATACCCTCTTCTAACACTTCTAATTTTAAAAGCTATTCTAAATACACAGCCTATTTCTGAAAAGACAAATCATAAATAGGGGAAGAAATACACTCTAGGTGAACAATATGTCCCCTGTAGTCACGTAGCAAGGGTCTGGATGCAAAGTCTCTTGCAACAGCCAGACCGTAACCAACGAAAAGGACCATGGGCCAGTCGGGAAGTGAGAGCAGCACCTCCCCAGGTTGCCTGCTGTCCCCTCACGTTCCTTTCGCAGAGCAACTCTTCTGAGGACAGTGCCCGCACACTGGTGGAGATTCTCAGAGCCTCATAGTTTAGAATTGATGGATGAAGGGCTTTTCATTCCTCACATCTTTAGGTTCTTAACTTTTTTTTTATTCATTTAACTCCTCATGAATATCAGAGAGCATTGCATTCTTTTCCAGCTTTTCAAACTCAGATCACTTTTCCTACTGTCTGACCTTTAGCACAGCAGGAGTAATGTCAGCTCATTAATGAATGCATGCATTTCTTTTTTGATTATTTATTTATTTCATTTGAGACAGTCTCACTATGTTGCCCTCGTAGAGTGCCATGGTGTCACTGCTCAGACGAACCTCAAACTGGCTTAAGCAATTCTCTTGCCTCAGCCTCCCACATAGCTGGGAGGACAGGTGCCCACCACAACACCTGGCTATTTTGTTGTTGTAGTTGTCATTGTTGTTTAGCTGGCCCAGGCTGGGTTCAAACCTGCCAGCTCCGGTGTATGTGGCCAGCACCCTGACTACTGAGCTATGGGCCTTGAGCCAGATGCATGCATTCTTGCAATTTATTCAGTTATTCACAACAATCTACTCATGATCACTATTTCACCAATTGAGGGATCTTAAAAACACAGCAATGAAAAATGTCCTTTTCTAGTCAACTAATGAAACAAGGAAGATAATTACATGCCTAACTAGACAATAATAGAAGTGAGAGTGAAATATTAGAAACAGAGAGATGATAGCAATTAATTTAGCCTGGGGGATGTTTCTTGACCCTTCCTAATGTTCCCAATTAAAACAGTATAATTTATCCTGTCTTCGTTATATAAATTATTCCTACTATTTGTTGACTCCAATGTTGCCCCCATCTTCAAAATCTGATCTGTGTGTCCTTGATAAGTACCCATTTTGCTGAATAACATCAGTAAGCCATTAATGCCTGAGTCCACAATTCTTTCTATGACTTTCTGAGAGGCTCCAACTTCACACGCAAGGGTTATGTCTTTTTGGTTTATTTCGAGCTAAACCTCACCTACTCATGATACCTGAAAATCCAATGACCTAGATACCAACTAATTTCATGCATTTAGTAGTCTTTTTTTTTTTTGTATGTGTGTGTTTTAAACAGGTGCCATAGGAGTCATAAAAATAAAAAAAAATAAAGGGACAAATTGCAATACTATGTGCTACAGTCTGATTGTGTACCTGTAAATTCATACGTTGAAACCGAGTCACCAATACGATAATGTTAATATCATGTTTAGGAGCTGACTAAGTCCTGAGGGCACTCATGAACAGGATCAGTTCTGAAAGAATGGAAAGAGGTCACATAGACCCTTTTCCTCTTCACATTTCCACCAGGCGAAGACACAGCGTTCTTTCCTCGGGAGAAGATAGCAACAAGATCCCCTGTAGGAAGCAGAGAGACCTGGCCCTCACCAGACACCAGACCGGCTGGCTCCTTGATCTTGAACTTCCCAGCCTCCATAAGTGTGAGAAACACGTTTGTATTATTGACCAATTAACCAGTCTCGGGTATTTTGTTACAGCAGCACAGATGAACTAAGGCAATCTGCATTTTCATGAGGGATGTAGTAGAGATAAGGAATATGGTATAACCTGTAGAAAAGAGGACAAATATAGTTTCTCCTAAGACATAAAGACAAAAGATAAAAATTCTTAGAAGAAAATACACTTTTAGCAGGGACTGGTAAGTTGAATAAATGTGCATCTCATAGCTGCCACTTCCTCTGAGAAGAAGGAGGAGCAAAGCGTCCAGAATGAAAAAGAAAACCAAGCCCTGCTTTTTTTCTCTCTCTCTCATCTTTCAGTCTTTTCATTTCTATTTTATTCCACTGGCCTTCGTCTCCATCCAGGGCACCATGTTCAGCCATTTAAAGTGGCCCCACGAGGTGACTACCCTCATTCACAGTTCTGTCTCCAGTGGCTGAATTTTTATGCAATAAAATGGAAATGTGAGGCTGATTTTATTCTTGCCAAGTATTCCTTAGCTCAAATTGGTTAATGACTTGCTCATCCCTTACATGATATTTCTATTCATATAATTTCCAGCAGGTTTCTCTAGACAAATACATTTAATGGTTCTAAAGTAGCCTCCAAAAATTAAGCCTCTATAATTCTCTCCCGTAATTGAGGATAAACTCTTGACATTCAAACTCCACTATCAATCACATCTCCTTCTGAAGGAAATTATTGCTATGGGATCTCCTGTAGAGAGTTGAGTCAGGACACTCGTACCTTGCTGTACATCCCCACGCCCCACCTTGTCAATGCTGGTCATCTCAGAGTGAGCAGCGTGGCAGTGCAGTAAAACACTTTGCTTTTTCATGGGCAAGTCTAAGTTCTGCGCATTAGTCTGGTTTTGAACTTTACCAAGAATGAACAGCTTCTCTGAACCTCAGGGTCCTTCTTTCTTCAATAGGTGTAATAATAGAGACAAAAATGTTCCTAAGACATAAGGCACTCTAACGCTCAGGACATGCTCTATCTACAAAGGTGGGGAGGATTACCCGTTCCTTTTTCAACTGGATTCTCTCTCAGAATGTGAACAAGAAAGTACCAAAAAAAAGAAAGTTCACAGAAAGCTAAATTTTGAATGATACATACATAGATTCCAGAAAGTGAAGTGATAAAGGGCTCAAAACGATGATTGAGGGAGTGTAAGTGTAAGATAGCCCGTACTGAGAAGGAAGAGTGAATGGAGTGCAGCACACGAAGCTGGCCCAAGAACGAAACCGAGCAGTCTGAGATCCACAGGATTGATTTGCATGCTGTTCTACTTGTTCTGAAATTTATCTGAATAAGTTGTTTTCAAATTCCTGTAATACAATGAGATCTATTTCTCTGTTCTTAAAGAAAGCATTCTATGTGCTAGTATTACTTCAGTGAGTTCCTTGTTAATAAAAGAGCTCAGATAAAATGTTAGTCATATTTGTAAACATTTCTCTTCTTGGACTTCAGGCTGTGTTGTATAATGTGCCCCCAAATACATCTTAAAGACCACAAATGTAATTGGAAATAGTGAGCATACAAAACAACACTGCCTGGTAGGCAGTATGATTTCCTTTGGGGGCGCTCAGTGGAGAAGATGATACCCAGTAAACAGGGAGAGATTCAGAGAAGGGAATGAGCCCATAAATAACTGGCCAGAAATATCGATGCATGTCATGTATACTGGGCATCCAAAACTAATTTCCCATTGGCAGGAAGCTGAATTATGCACATAAATTATAGAATACCATAGCCCTTACCCCACTCATCCTTTTATTCAACAAATAAATTTTGTTTTTGAAAATCTAAATGCTTCCTTTTGTACAGATTTAGTGAAAAATCCCAAACCAGAATTTTATTGGTACGGTTCATCTTTTGAGTCAAGCTCTGTGCCACAAACTTGGCATAGATGTCTGCCTTTGATCTAGTAAGTTGTTTCAGGGTGTAGCTTGAGGGCACATCTTCAAAATATGGATGTTTAGGGCAATTGGGACCAAAAGTGGGAATTATCTAAGACTTGAAACATGATGTAGACAGTGATAAACACCGCCATAACAAATTACTTAGTTTATGATAAGCACAATATTAGGGGTAGATAATGATGAAATGGAACAAAGGGAACCCTGCCTGGAAAACATAATTCAGTTGCAAGCCAGGCTGGGGAAACAGATCTTGGAATTATTCAGCTTATAGATAGAAAATGAAAACAAAAAATGGTTTGAAATTGTCAAGAAATGTTCTAAATGGAGAAGAAAAGGGGAACTAGAGGAGAAATGGGATAACTACCCTCTACTATACTTGTAGGTGGAAATTGAAGGATGTGAAAAGATGAAGGGTCTGCTGCAGACCTGAGGGAATAAGATAGACCAGGAGGGACTCTGAAGCACAGAAAGCCCTCCTATGTGGAAATAGTTAGAATTTTATAGTATCACCTTGCTCAATTGTTGACTGAATGAAGACAATTCTGAGAAGAGTGTGACCGGGGCTGAAAAGCTAAAAAAAACTTAAAGAAACAAATGATGGTAGACTGTGAGTCAATGAGCAGAAAGTCTTTTCCAGAAGGAAGCTACGTCATGTACATACAAGTGAGCCGCATCACTTTCCTTGGGCCATTTCCCCATTCCTCCATGCATTTTGGAGAACAACTCATCCAGGGCCACAATGGGTCTTTCTTCCTGCTGGCACAATGTGGTTTGGAAGATGCAGGTATTTTATTTGCTCTTAGGCACCCAATGTTTCTCACTCATTGCTCCCTTCCGTGCTCTCCATTCTAAATTCCCCTGTACTCAGCTCTTGACTTGCTAATCTCAGTGGCTTACCTGGTGGTTTGACTTAATTCTTCATTCCTGAAAGGCCTGAGTCTGAATATTCAAGAAAGTCTCCTGAGTATGTTTACCTATCTACACTGTACAAAAGCAACAAACCTTCTCCTGATGGCCATGGGCAATTGCCACCAACAAAATCACTACCCCTCTTCTTCCCCAGTGGTATCTGGGCACCAAGTGCTCAAGGTTCCAACAATGCCGCTAGGTGTACTTCACTGAAAAACTTGCTATATCAGTAAAAAGGGTATCCTCTACTGCAATGTGGGGGCAAGTTTCCGTAACCCTAATGAGCTCAGATCTGGGGTGACAAGGAGAAATTCTACCAGCAGGTCCATGGGAGTGACTGTAATTCTGCTCCTGCCCTGTGATTCTTAGACTCATACACTCTTCTTAGTGAAAATGCATCTATGTAAAAATTACTGTCATCTAATGTGTTTTGGGGAACATTAGCCAACCTCACAGTATACCTCCGAGTGGGCATTTCGGTTGTACCTCCCACAGGCCATTTCCACGTTTGTCACACTGGCAGCTTCTGCATGGTGTAAAGGCAATGCAACCTGTGTATCCTATGCTCACGGGCTCAGATCTGCATGCCCTTCACTGCAAAGTGAATTCTCCAGTAAGATGTTATGTCGTGTGTGATTTCATGTCTATTGTCATGCATTCCTCAGTGTTCCAAATAGTGATCATCGCTAATGTCTGTGAAGAGAACAGGCAAATCCATACCTAGAAAAGATGTCTATTTCTGGAATAACAAATATTATATCCATTCCAGAGAGGAGGTGGCCTGAGCAGTCGACTGATCACAGCATGGCTGCTTGCTCTCCTTGTGGGATAGGGTGGTGATTTCCTTAGCAGGCATCCTGGATTTTAGGAAGCAACACGGGCAACATCAGCTTGATCTGTGCTAACCTGTGCCCCTGAGCTCACTTTGTCCACATGTCCCACATGCCAGAACAAGGGAGGCTGTGAACAAGGGACGGTTGACATCAACTGGTAGATCCCTTTGTCTACTCTGCTATTTGTTTTCCCCTCCATGTTACATGTCTTCTGAAGGCCGTGAATGCATGAGGCAGTGGACTCTAGACTTCCTGCTTGATTCCTCTCTCCATTCACATACATTTAACCCATGTAATTTTGATATAGATCTTCCAATCCTTTTCCTTCTGGGGTCCTAATCAGCCAGACACATTATAAGGTCACTTCTCATAAATCAATGTACAACCTAACTTCAGGTCATTTTGCATTTTGTGCAAGGTGGATGATCGGGTCTAATTCCTGAAATATTGCTCCTTTAAAATATGTATTTTTTTTGTTTTCCTTGTTACTGTCTCTCATGTATGAAGCTGAAATCCACTTCATACATGTGCCACATCTTATAGTTCATACCACACTCCAAACCAACCTATTGACACTGTGAGATTGGGATTTTTTCTCCTCCTTTCACTGATCATAAGGAACATCCCACAGGACCTCAGAAGTGAGGTGAAGGAGAGGTGATGGTCAAACCAGGCAGGAGAAAAGAAGGTACAGGCTAGTGTGTGCACCCTGGACTTATTTAGTCCTGGAGACACCATTTCTTCCTTGTCAATGGATTGCTATCATGCCCACCACCTCTGTTACCATCAGGGCAGAGGATTGCGGAGCTCTAGCTTCTTGAGCTATGTGCTTCTGGATGCCTGGCCATTTGGTGTACACAGTGGTAGGTCTAGTCTTCACTAAGTTCTATCAGTGTGCTATATTTCTGAAGGTATGTAGTTTTGCGGTGCAGTTCGCACAGCCTTGCTGCAGGAGACCAGTATCTACACTGTGGTTCTCCCCTCACACTTGCCACAAACTCCAGACTTAAGGCATGTGTCTTTACCATCCTCATATACACTACCATCATAGAGTCTGCAGATTGTATGGCCCGTGCAGAAGGCCATGGAGCCCACTGTCCCTCAGGGCCCTTGCTCAAGGCAATCAGATTTTCCACTTTTGTGTGTTTTTGTTTGTTTGCTTTTTTTTTTTTTTTACAGAATAGTGTTCATATATGCTGTTTGAATTGCTTGTGACACCCCAGAAGGAGTATCAGCTCTTATTTTTCATTCTTTGTAAAAGAAAATGAAAAAAGCAGCAATTGTTATGGCATATCCTATCACACCCTTGGCTACAGGATCTGTAAAACGTTTATCTCCAAAGCTTGACATACCTTGTCTTTTAGCAAGGCCAACGCATCCTCACCTTGCAGGGTCAGTATGACATTATTGATACTTGATGTTCTGCAAAGGTATTCAGATGATCCAGATTGTTTCTAACTACGTTGTGAAAAAGGGCAAATGAGTTAACAAGTGTTGACGCGTTATATTATATATGCATTGTTTTTTTAGTTTTTGGAATTAGACATTTTTTAGGTCTTCTTTCTTGATTAGGTTGGGGAAGAACATGTTTATCAAATGAAGGACAATGTGTTGGACCTTAAGGAATTGCATAGCATTATCCAAGATCTATCCAGTTTTGCAGGATCCAGACTAGAAAATTAAATTAAGATATGATAGACATGACCATCCCTGTATACTTTAAATCTTTAGAAGGAGAGAGATAATTTTCACTATTACCCCAGGATATGATGCCATTTTTTCTTGAACAACCTAACCAGAAGAGAAGGTGGAAGTTTTCGATGGTTCTTGGGGTCTCAATTAGAATCAGAGATTATAAATTAATAATATATCAATATACAGATTTTTTATACTTAAAATTGATACATAAAGTATGAGCAAGAAGAAAGTCATCTATTAAATTCATTTAGAGATGAGACTTTCCCAGAGATTAGGAGTTCTAGAGAGTTTTGGAATTAAACCAAGGGCTGGATCAAGTAAAAGAGCATGGAATATTTGATACATATGGAAAGAAATGATAGGAAGGGGCCACACAGTTGGGGAAGACACCTTGGGAAACTGAAGTTTTTAAGATGATATGGTCAACATATCTGTTGAATATGGTCAACAACTGCGATATTTGGAAGGTAAAAAATATTTTGGTAGAGACTAGAGAAATTAAATTTAATACGCAATATTTCTATGATTAATAAATTGATTTGAGCCTACAAATAAAGCCACTGTGAGCAATGGAGTCAGGGAATTGTTTCTAGATAAAGTGGCCTGGGCAGAGACAGTGATGGAGAACAACAGAGAGCATTTTAGCTGTGGGTGGGGGGACATGAATGTGCTTTGCATGTTGAGAGCACAGGGAAGTGGGACTGAGGGATGTATTAAGAAACATGTATCTGGGCAGCACTTGTGGCTCAAGGAGTAAGGTGCCGGTCTCATATACCAGGGGTGGTGGGTTAAGCCCAGCTCTGGCCAAAACTGCAAAAAAATAAAAATAAAAAAATAAAAAGAAGCATGTATCTTCTTTGGGAGAATGCCATACATAAAAACACTAACTTGGGGCAGGGTCTTTATGCTTCAAGCTCAGAGACAGGGGCTGCTTGGCTGTTCTTCAGGGATATAGTGATTGAGATTTGGAGTATGGAATAAGCCAGACTTCACTGGTCAAAGTGATAGAGAGAGCTTTATATTGTTATTGCTCTCAAATGAAATGCTTAATGATTTGAAGGTGTTTTTATCTCCTTGTCATGAATCCTACAGTATCTAACATTATTAAACTACTAGTTATTGCAAAAATAGGTTGGTTAATCTTCTTATATTCAGTAGCAGTACTGGCAAAAATTCATGACATGCCCAAGTGAGAGAGGAAAAAAGAGTCCTATTTATTATATAAAGAATATCATATTTTCAGTTAATGATAATATGGATTAAAATGAATGAGACTATGGGCGGCACCTGTGGCTCAGTGGGCAGGGCGCCGGTCCCATACACCAAGGGTGGCAGGTTCAAACCCAGCCCCTGTCAAACTACAACAATAAAAAATAGCCGGGCATTGTGGTGGGCACCTGTAGTCCCTACTACTCAGGAGGCTGAGGCAAGAGAATCACCTAAGCCCGGGAGTTGGAGGTTGCTGTGAGCTATGTGACGCCATAGCACTCTACCCAGGGTGATAAAGTAAGACTCTGTCTCTACAAAAAAAAAAAAAAAATTAATAAGACTGTAACTAAAGTTTGAAAACTTCTTCATTAAGAAGCAAACATGTCAGCCAGGCAGTGACTAAGGTGTGTAATTCCCCCACTCAGGGAAGCCAAGGCAGGTGAACTGGCTGAACTCAGGAGTTCTTGACCAGCCTGAACAAGAGTGAGACCCTATCTTTACTATAAATAGAAAAACTAGCCAGTTGTGGTAGACACCTATAGTCCTAGCTACTCAGAAGGCTGAGGCAAAAAGATTGCTTGAACCCAGGGGTTCGGGGTTTCTGTGAGTTATGATGCCATAACTCAGGGAACAGAGTGAGACACTGTCTCAACAACAATGACAAAAGGAAATCTGTGTGTACAGGTGTAAACTATATTATCATTCAATATTAAGAAAATAACAAAAGAAGCTTTTCCAGAGGAACAGCAAATAGTTGATTTCATAGAGACTTTACCTTTTTCTATTTGGCAAATTGTATTCATCCCAAGAACAGGTACTTGGTATATAGTGCACATATCCTGCTAACCTTACGTCTTATTTTTGCTGAAAAATTTATCTGAAAGAACTAACCAAACAGTATACAATGTCTTTCTACAAATTTCCCTGACGTGAAGAGCTACAGGAAGTGACAAATCTGAAGTCCATTATGGTATAAGTTGCATGGAACGCGTGTTTAAAAACATGCAGCTGAAAAAAATAAAACACATACGCTTTGTGACAAATAGAGCTAATTTGAGTTGAATTTGATCCCACTTCAGAAGGATTACCATTTAAAAGGGAAAGGAAAGATTTGAACTGCTCCATTCAGCATACACAGAAGAAAAAAAAAAGAGGGGGTGGATAGCAGGTAACACAGGTTCTCATTAAAAGTGCATCTTCCTCGTCTTTTACTCCAGTCTGCTGAAGTATTAGGGACTTGCATATTTCCTGCCTCTGCCTCTATCTCCAAGCAGTAAATATTGGCTTATCTCAGCCAGTGGTGCCAATGCATGTGGTGAGTGGAGGAACGGGCATAGGACCCAATTCTGGTCAGTGGGCTGTAAAGCGAGTCTATGTAGGTCATCTGCAGAAGATCCCTCACACTTAATAAAAGGAACACGAGATCGGGTGGGTTGTGACATGAGAACTATGTAAGGAGCCACCTTGACTACCTGGTAAAATGAAATGGCTTACGTACCTCTTTCTCTATGCTAAGGATCTTGCCAATACATAAGAATGATTCAAAGGAAAGAACTGAATTAGCCAACCCTGGAATTACCTCTATCCAGATTTCTTGTTATGTAAGATAATAAATCTCATTTTAAAAAAGGCCTTTTTTTACTCAAGTTTCCTGTTTTTTGAAGCCAAAAGCATATACCTGGTTACAGAATTAATACAGGTTGAATTATGAGGGAATTTAGGAACTGACAACTTTCAATCTGGGACCAAAAGAGCTGGCAGAACATGCAAGAAAAATTGTGTGGAGCTGGGAGGAAGAGCCATGCATAACAAAGAATTATCAAGGAAGCAAATAACCTTGATTTCTCACATTGCCATATAAGCGTTTTGGCACTTACTAGATGGTTTATGGAAATGCTTATTGCGCACAGATGTTATCTTTTTACATCCTTCACAACCTGAGACCATACTATGTAAAATAATCATAGCGTAATTTCAGAAGCAATTTTAACATATTGTTTCCTGAATAGCGTATGTGTGCATGTGAATAAATCTTTTAAAGAATATTGCACCATCTAAAAGAATTATTCTCTCTTATTCATACACCTCCTAGTTGATTGTTTTCCTGAAAATATAACATCCAAGGAAATTAATGTTGAATAATTCTAACTTGGACCATCAACAGCTTTCAGGTACATTATTGACACAAAGAGCCAATGCTAAATTTAGAATAAATATCTAGCACATTATATAATCATAATGCTAGAACATAACAGATACAAATTTCAGGTCAGAAAAGAAGTGAAAAATTAGTTCTGTCCTTTTACTTGCCTTTTTCCATCCTTGCGTACAATTCTCTTTCTCCTAGTGCACTGTGAGTCTGGGAGCGTCCTAGGCCTCCTACGCCCTCTTACCTGTTTGCTTTGGCCATCCCCACTGCTTGAGCTGTGTCTTACAGACTTCCAAACTTTAATGCCCAGCTCAGATTCCTACACAAAATCTGCATTTAGGGACTCCACATAAACGGAACAAATAGAACACGGACATGTATATATGCCCCAGATCAAGAAAAGTGAGAGTGCATCCTCCCTGGACCTCTCTGTTCTATTTCGGTCCTCAGTGGATCCCATGATGTCTACCTACATGCCTATGTGAACAATAGGAGCTCTTTTTTATTCAGTCAGCTAATTTAAATGCTAATCTCTTCTGGAAACACCCTCATAAGCACATTTAGAAATAATGTTTTTCCAGCTATCTGGGCATCCTTTAGCCTAGTCAAGTTAATACACAAAGTTAACCATCATGAAAACCATACATTTTCAAATCCTTCTTGGAAAATGTTTGCCATTAAAATGGATTGAAATTATATTATACAAAACTGGTCCTCAAATCCTAGTCCTCATTTTGTAATTTTCTTTTCTTTTTTTCTTTATTACATCATAACTGTGTACATTACTGCATTTATGAGGTACAATATGCTGATTTGATATACACTGTGGAAAGCTTACATCAAACTGATTAACAAAATGAACTATATACACATGTACTCTGATGACAAACATTTAGAACCTTCCTTTCCATTCCCCCACACACACATCAACTCAGCAAATGGCATGCTAATATTTAATTTCAGTATTCTTTCCTCCCCCTCACCTTACTAGGACCCATTTTTCTCTCTCACCTGGACTACTACAAAATCTATTAGCTGCTCCTCCCTTCACATCATTCTATAAAACTCTCAGACTATCTAATATTCTCTTTTTCTAAAACGCAATTTTGATAATAAATCTCCAGTGCTTAGCATTGCATCAGGGATGGTAACCCAAATCCTTAACACAAAGGCATTTGAACTGTGTGGTTTCCCTTTATACAACATTATATCTTGACAATCCATCTAACTTGAAGACAGCTCTGTGCTTGCTGATAGGAAGATAAATTTACTGATAATTCTCCACATAAGAATCAGGGCAAAGTAAACTCCTTAAAGTACCTTAGAAAGACCTCTATCCTTCTTCCCTGTGGACCTGGGCCCCTCTATCTACTCACATGACTTAAGCCATGCATTTCAGCATCAACACTAAGAAGAATCATAATCTCCTTCAAGACTCCCCAACAATCTGAAGGAAATCTAGTCTATGTTTTAACAAAATATTTCACTCACAGCCCTTACAATAATTAATTGTATTTTTTTGTTTGTTTGTTTTGTCCTATAAGCACTAAACATATGCCATATGTCAGTGGTCTCCAATCTTTGTGGCACCATGGACTGTTTTCATGGAAGACAATTTTTTCGTGAACTGTGGGGGGTACGGTAGGGGATACGTAGCTGCATTACATTTATTGTTCTCTTTCTCTCTATTATTATTACATCATAATATATAATAAAATAATTAGGCAGCTCACCTTATAATGCAGAATAAGTTGGAGCCCTGAGCTTGTTTTCCTGCAGCTAGATGGCCCCATCTGGGGGTGACGAGAGACAGAGATACCCAAAGTATGTTCCTGCTATAAAATCTGCCACCAGATGCAGCTTAATTGTCACTTGCCACTCACTGATAGAGGTTTGATGAGTCTGCAAGCAATTGATCTTTTATGGTCGCTGCGCAGTTAAGTCTATTTGTTAATGATAAACAGTACCAGCAGCCACTCCCAATGCCAACATTACTGCCCAGCTCCTCTTCAGAGCAGCAGGCAATAGTTCTCATAAGGAACTTATAATCCAGATCTCTCATATGCGTAGTTTACAGTACAGTTCATAGTTCTATGAGAATCTAATGCCAGCTGGAATTTGATAAGAGGTGGAGCTCAGTTGGTGGTGTGAGTGATGGATGTGGCTGTTAATAGGGATCAAGCTTTGCTCACTCCCAGGCCACTCACCTGCTGTGCAGCCAGTTCTTAACATCCAGGTACAGTCTGCAGGCTGGACGTTGGGGATGGCAAACGTGTACCATAGACACCATTTTTAATAACTGGGCTTCCAGAAATGTCAATGATACAATAGTTTAAACTTGGGGATATTTGACTACTACCTAAAACTATTTCATAGCAAATACTGACTAACCTCTGTGTCCTAACAGCCAAATTAGATATTAAAGAAACAAAGACGGTGATCATTTTGTTAATATGTGACTGATAATTTGTTCTGAACACTTAGCCTGCTAGAGTATAGTAGCCACATTCATGTAATTGTTTTATATTTTAATTTCTTTTAACATTTACCAATTTTTTTAAATGAAGCCGAGCAAATATTTATTATTATTCCTGTTTCATCCACACAACTAGCAAATAGTAAACCCAGTTATCAAAACCATTGTAATCGAGAGGCGCCTGTGTCTCAGTCAGTAAGGCGCCTGCCCCATATACCGAGGGTGGCGGGTTCAAACCCGGCCCCGGCCAAAATGCAACCAAAAAATAGCCGGGCATTGTGGCAAGTGCCTGTAGTCCCAGCTGCTCAGGAGGCTGAGGCAGGAGAATCGCTTAAGCCCAGGAGTTGGAGGTTGCTGTGAGCTGTGTGAGGCCACGGCACTCTACCAAGGGCCATAAAGTGAGACTCTGTCTCTACAAAAAAAAAAAACAAAAAAAACATTGTAATCATTTTCAGCTACATCATATTCTGTCAGCACTGCTGCATTCAGTTTAATAAGATCAAATGCACTCTATAGTTTGCAGCTACTTCTAACCCTGCACTGCTCTTTGTATTTGCAGAAAGAGGAAATCAGTGAATCATCCCAAGGAAGTTTCCTCAGGATGTTAAGATGCTTCCGTGAGAAGAACGCTTTTTAATGTAACTCATCAGACAGGACTAAATCCTAGAAGGTGGTCTTGTAGGGATTGATAAATTTGTGTCCAGGCCATGTGAAAGTTTATTAATCCCAAATACTTTACAGAATGGTATGACTAGTACCAGTCTCTACATGACCTGAATGTTAAGTAGGATTTAGTCTAGTCAACCCAGCAAGCCACCTCTCAGTGTTTATAGCATGGCTCATGTGGAGAAGAACCTGGATGGGTTTTTTAATCCTTTATTTAGAAACTGATCTTTCAAGCTTTCAGGAGATTGATCTCAAGAGTGGCATCTGCCTTCTTGCTGGGATTATCTGTCTCTTATGTTTAAAGGATCACATTTCAGGAGCCATCAGGTCAATTAGTCTCATCCTCTAGTATCTTCTTACAGGCTTGTGAACATCATTTACATGGCATATGCCAACTGATGGCTTTCTTTACCTATTGGCAAATGGTGGATACTTGGTTGCAATGTGAAACAATGAAGCTCCTAGTTCTTGCCTCCATGAAGAGTTTAATTTTGTTTCAGGGATCACAGAAGATGAAAAAAAAAAAAATCATGAGATGGCGCATCGTCAACCAGGGTGCATCCACAGTCCACATTTCAATTTCTCTTAGTCTTTGTTGGAGACTACTGAGAAAAGGAGCATTGACGAATAAAGAGGCAAGCAGGTAGAGGCAGGGAAATGATCACGTGGCAACTGAAAGAGATGGTCTGCAGAGAAACAGGGAGGAAGAGACCGGGATGGAAGGAGGAGGAGCAGTTGCTAGGGAGAAAAGTTTCACACAGTCGTGCACTGACATGAACACAGGTGGGAATCCAGAGAAGCTCCCATGATTTCAATATTTAAAAATGATAAATGAGGCTGACACACGGCAAAATAAATTACATTTTGTCCCCTTCCCTTGACAAATATATCCTTATGATAATAAAGCTAAAAAAAGCTAAACAAATAAAGCAGAAACATCTGAATTTTATGATATTTTCCTCATATCTGGGTGTTCTGTTGATAGTTGAGCACCGTTGGAGGGAAAAAGAAAATAGATTTCTGTGTATAATAAATTACTAAATATTTATTCAATGAGATTTATTTCATGGTTATGCTTCAGTAATGTTACCAAAGCTTTTGTTTTAAGATTTTCATTTAATTATACAATAATAGGAAGGTCCAAAAATTAAAAAGTAAAAAGGATGCAAACAATAATGTATTTTCATAAAAATCATCATTAAAGTAGATAAAACTTATCAAAAAGGTAAAATTAGTATGTTCAAAAGATTTGAATCTAAAATATTTAATAATATTTATAAAATACATAAATATAATCGATGAATATCAGTATTTGATTATAATTAAGTGAAACTGAATTTTAAAATGTATTATTTAAAAATTTCTTTTTTAGTAAATAATTAAAAAGTAGAAGTATATTATTGTGGTAGTCGATGGTTGATTTGGTTTTCAAAATTGTCAAAGTCAACAATTGGTAGCAATTTAATTATAATATTAATACAAATTTTATAAAATCACAAATTGTTGAGCCTTGTGTGCAGCTTGTGAATAAAGGGTTAACCCATGAATTCCTACAGATCCAAAACTTGGAACGAGAAGAAAAGCAGGAAAATGGACTTGTGACTGTCCTAGGAGTGGATGAAGTGTCTATTATAATCAGGCTGCCTGAGAGAAGGATTTGCCGAATAATGAATCTGCCTTGTCCTTGCACACTCTGCTCAAATCCTGCCCACACTGCAAAGCGCTGGCCGTCTCTGACGCAGGCTGAGGAAGTGCCTATGTGGCTGCTTTTCTCCAGGTCCCTGGATGAGAGTGTGGGGACAGAGTCCATTCCCCCAGGGCTCGAGCAGGTGTACAGGTGGCGCCTGAGCACTGTACTCTGATGCTGGGTGTTGGTGCAAATGGGTACATGGGCCTTTTTGAGCTATAAGAATGACTCTCCCACAGCCCTATTTTCTCAAACACAAATGTGCCAAAAATGACTAAGGATCTGACAAATGCAGAGTGTGCTTCTGTGGGTTTGAGGGGAGGCTGGAGGAGAGTCTGCATTTTTAGCAAGTGTTTAGGTGATATGGATCCTGGGAATCTCCTTTTGGGGTTTGGGGAGTCTCTAGATTTCACTCCTTTAAATAAAAACAGAACATGTCAGACCACAGAACCCATTTATGTAGCAATGAGCTCTAACTCCTTATAGTCACCTTGTGCACACCCCGACCTGTGTGCATCCATCCTCCTGAGGAATGGCCCTGCTGCGGAGGGGCCAAGTGGCAGGCTTGATCCTTTCACCTGTCATCCACCTACTCCTAATATTAATAAATAACAAGTTGAATAAATATTATCATTAATATAGCCTCATTTGACTACTTTAACAGTAAATTTTATATAATTCTAAACATATAATGGGTGATGAAAATCATTACAAACAGGCTATTCACTGACAGTTTAGAGATATGGTAATACATTTGCTGTCAAAGAATTCTGTGTAGGGAAGTGACTGTGGCTCAGTGCGTAGGGCGCTGGCCCCATATACCGAGGGTGGCGGGTTCAAACCCATCCCCAGACAAACTGCAACAACAACAACAACAACAACAAAAATAGCGGGGCATTGTGGCGGATGCCTGTGGTCCCAGCTACTCAGGAGGCTGAGGCAAGAGAATCACCTAAGCCCAGGATTTGGAGGTTGCTGTGAGCTGTGACACCACAGCAGTCTACCAAGGGCAATAAAGTGAGACTCTGTCTCAAAAAAAAAAAAAAAAAAGAATTCTGTGTAACATTATTCTAAAACTGTTTCATCTTACTGAAACTAGTTTGTTTCCAAATAGTAGTCTACTTTATAGAGTAAAATGCTATATATTTGATATTCTACATGCGGTATATAATGTTTTATATGTTATACATTATGTATTATTATATATAAAAATTGAATTTCATTTAAAAAATATATATTTAATATAACTTGGCTATAAATTGTAGTGTCTTAGGCCCTCTCCTTTAGGTTAGACTAGGGAAAGGATGTATACTAATATTTCACCCTACCTAGAAGAGTAGAATTGATGTTCTGAACATTTTAAACAATTGAGTATTACAAAGTAAACATCTAATTGAACATCTGGTTAATTCTCAACAAAAATTACAATTAATTACATAATCCACTGTTAGTCCATGGTTCTATGGGATTGATAAGCTAATTAACCATTTTTAGAATTTTGAAATAATTGCCATTTACATGAAGTTACAATTAAACTTTAAACTCTTTTCAAATATAAAAATTAATTTCTAAAAAAGATGAAAAGGTAATTATACTCTGGACACTATGTCTTTGCATGACAGAATGAAGTGAAAATCTAGCATACTTGATTTCAAAGCATTAAAGGCCCATTGTTAGAAAAAAAGAAAGAATGTTATTGAAAGAACTTTACTATATTTGGAAGTATTGGAATGTCCTGCTTCTATAAAGAACGTAGTGCTAGGGAACACAGTTCATATGAGGAAATGTACCCAAGTCTGTCCTGAAACGGATGTATGATAGTTCCAAGACATCAGACTCTGAGGACATGTACGTAAGCTGTCTCACTGCCCAGGACTGGCTCTAGGTAAAGGACAGGGACATAAGAAAGGCTCTTTCCAATGAAAGGCAATTAGAAACACAGGCAGTGCTCAATTTCCTTAAGAGAGTAAATTGTATGGGTTGATAGTCTGCTCACAATTCTTAAATCTTAAAATAACTAGATGATATTCTATTCACGTCTGTTTTCAAACTTTCCAAAGGTCAGAATCAATTGCCCATTTTTTATAGATGCCAGAAGTAATCAAGCTGAATTCAGTCAGCTGGCTTATAGGACAAAATATCTGGACACACAAACATCATATAAATGTATCTACATATCTCTAACATAATTCAGATGTTCCAGCAGAGAAAGAAGATCAGAGTCTGAAATATCTAACAATTTATTTATTTTTCTCACATAAAACTGCTATGTCAATATTTTCTCTTTATGCAAAATAAGCATTTAGAACCAAACTATGGAACCACGCCGTGTTCCCGTCTTCCTCTCATAAACTCGCGTCCAATATGCCGCAGTTGTAGTTAGCTCCACCTTCAGCCAGATCCTGATTCTAACCATTGACTTTCCTTATTCCTGCTAAAACTTTGGTCATCTCTGACAAAGCCGTCGACAACATATACCAAGAAAAAGAATCCCTATTCCATAAATGGTGCTGGGAAAACAGGAAAGGAACATGCAAAAGAATGAAGCTGAACTCCCCCCCTCACTAGTCACAAAAATAAATTCCAGACGGCTAAAATCCTTAAGTAAGAAGCCACGAAACCAGAAGAATTTTAGAAGAAAATCTAGGAAAAACTTTTCTAGATATCATAATGGGCAAAGCATTTATGACGAAGACTTCAAAGGCAATTACAGTTACAAAAAATAAACAAATTGGACTTCGTTAAAATTTAAAAGCTTCTGAATACCTAAGGAAATAATCACCACAGCAAATAAACAACATACCGAATGGAAAAAATAATCGCAAGCTCTACATCTGATAAAAGGCTAATAGCCAGAATCTACCAAGTACAAAGAATTTAAACAACTCAGCAAGAAAAGAAACAACTCTGGTGCCTGTGGCTCAAAGGAGTAGGGCACAGGCCCCATATACCGGAGGTGGCGGCTTCAAACCAGGCCCAGGCCAAAAAATTAATAAAAATCATAAATTAAATAAAGGAAGAAATAAAAGAAAAGAAACAACTCCATTAAAACGTGGGCAAAAGAAAATTTTCAAAAGAAAATGTACAAATGACAAAAAAAAAAAAAAACACATGAAGAATGTGCAGCATCGATAATCATCAGGGAAGTGAAAGTAAAGCCACAATGAACTATCAACGTATCCTGTGAAAAAGGCTTTTATTAAAAAGTCCAAATACAATAGACATTGGCGTGGAGGCAGAGAGAAAGGAAAGCTGACACACTGTTAGGGGGACTGCAAATTAGTATCACCTCTACAGAAAAACAGTATGACTATTTCTCAAAGAAATAAAGGTAGACTTACCATTTGATCTAACAATCCCACTACTGGGAATTTATCCAAAGGGTGGGGTGGGGAATGTCATTTATCGAAAGACACCTAGTCTTAAATGTTTATTGCAGCACAATGCACACTGCAAAAATATGGGATCGATCCAAGTTCCCATTAATTCACAATAGATTAACAAAATATGGTAGATGTGTACCACGGAGTGCTACTCAGACATAATGTAGGGATGAATTAATGAATGCCTTTTGCATGCATCTAGATGGAACTGAAGATAATCATTGTAAGTGAAGTATCTCAAGAACGGAAACACAAACACCACATGTACACTCTAGTAAACGGAACTAACCCGTGGGCACACAAGCACACAAAGGAAGTAAAAATTATTGGAAATCAAGCAGAGAGGAGAAGTGGGGAAGGTCCGAACCTTAACTGATGAGATCAGTGAACATATTCTTCACGTGATGGGCACACTTACAGCCATGACTGAAGCATTACAAAAACTATCCATGTGACAAAATCTGCTTTGTGTTCCTATAATATTTTGGAAAACAAAACTGTAGGCCAGGCAGGGGGTGGCTCATGCCTGTCATCCTAGCACCCTGGAACATATTGGCAGGTGGATTGCTTAGACTCAAGAGTTTGAGAACAGCATGAACAAGAACGAGACTTCATCTCTAATCAAAATAGAAAAATTAGCTGGGTGTCCTGGTGGACACCTGTGGTCCCAGCTAATCTAGAGGCTGAGGCAAGAGAATCGCATAAGCCTAAAAGTTTGAGGTTGCTGTGAGCTATGACGCCACAGCACTCTACCCAGAGTGACAGAGAGAGACTCTGTCTCAACACAGTTATCATTACTAAGACCTAAAGGGTCACAAAGTCATCCTAACTTTCCTGTTCTCTCATCCAGCCTAACGTGGTTGGCTATTTGTCCAGAAGGCAGAAAGTTTTCATAGGATAAATGGATTTATCCTTCTCTTGGTGGTTACAACCCTTCACTGGCTCCCAAATATAGTTAAAATAAAACTAAAATTACCTACCAACACTATAAGATCCTATATGTAATAAATTCTGGTAGTTAGATTTTTACATGCTGCTTGTAAATAAAAATGATCCTATTACATAGGATTCTTCTGATTATAGCTCAAAGATATCAGGATTGATGTAGGTAAAAGAGATACATAGTTTTTTTTTTATTTATTTTAGATTATCAAAAGTTCGAAAGGGAGCAAGGCAGCTGGAACTAAGTAAGCCTCATGATCCAGACTTACCTTCTATCATCAAGACCTTCTCAGATTCTCATTGTTTGCCAATTTCCCCATCTTTCCAAAATGCATGTGCTTTCTTTTTCTTTGAAAAATATTAATTAAGGTTATGCACTATATTAAAAATACATGGTATCAAGGAACTGAGAGTCAAATATAGCAAATCCCTCCTGCAATTCTCCATTGCCTGATCACCAAAGCAACAATTTCAAGTGGTTTACCTGTTTCTTTATTAAGTAAAACATAATGCAAAAGGCACCAATATAATAACAAAGCAGTAACCACTGAAACTCAACTTTGTTATTATAGAAAATATAAAATTCTAAAAAGTCCTAAAATTCCAGTTCCTAAACCGTATCATTAAAGTAGAAGATATTTTCAATTAAAATGCATGTATCTATTAAACAGAATGAATAAGTATTTGTTATAACATTTGTATCATTAAATTCATACGTAACCATTATTCAAAAGTATAACATCCAGAAAGAGATATGCTGTTCCCCAGGCTTCGTCGTTCCATTTCATGTGGCATAATTCTTAAGGGCCATAGGACTTTCCGGATGGTAAATGACTATTCATTTCAATTTCAGCTATATTAGCCTCGAACAAGAGAGTCAGCCATTCCTTGGAAAGGCTTGAGCCAGGCGTCGCGTTCTCTCCAGCCTGGAAGGGCCAGATGCTTCTCTTTGCATAGACAGCAGCTTTGTCTCTGTTGAAAATCTGTTGCTCGGGCTCAGCGCCTGTAGCTCAGCTGCTGGGGCACCAGCCACGTACTCTGGAGCTGGCTGCGTTCGAATCCGCCCTGCCCAGCTAAACAACGATGACAACTGTAACAAAAAATAGCCAGGCATTGTGGCAAGTGCCTGTGGTCCCAGCTACTTGGGAGGCTGAGGCAAGAGAATCGCTTAAACCAAGAGTTGGAGGTTGCTGTGAGCCGTGATGCCACAGCACTCTAAAAAGAAAAGAAAGAAAATCTGCTGCTCCATGTCCTCATGTTGATGGTGATCTCAGCTGGGCCCTCCGCATAACCGGCTGTGGCTTCTCCATCAGCACTTGCTGCTTCACCTCGCACTTTTCATGTTAAGCTTCTTTCCGTGAACCTCATGAACCACCTCTACTAGCTTCAAACTTTTCTTCTGTAGCTTCCTCTCGTCTCACAGCCTTTGTAGAATTAAAGAAACTCAGGCTGCGCTCTGGATTAGGGTTTGGCTTCAGAGAATATGAGGCTGCTTTGATTTCCATCCATGCCACTAAATCTTTCTTTCTGTCTATCAGCAATAAGATTGATTTACTGTATCATTCATACCTTCACTGGAACAGCATTCTTAATTGCTTTCAAGAAATGTTTTCTTAGTTATTGTGTTAAGACATTTATATTCTACACTTAGTAGATTTAACATATACCCTTGTAAAATGCACCATAGGTGTGGTCCCACCAATTACCCGCCCTCCACCATCCACCTCCTCCCCCCCTCCTCTCTCCCCTTCATCGTGGGCTATAGTTGGGTTATAGATTTCCTATGGAAGTGTGGGTGCTTATAGAAATTTTTCATTCAAAACTTGACTAAATGTTAGCTGCAAGAAGCCTAGCAGTTGGCCTCTCTTGCTTTTTAACATGTCTACTCACTAAGCTTACTAATTTCCAGCTTTTGATTTGAAGTAAAAGATATAGAACCCTTTTGTTCACTTGTATACCTAGAGGCCATTGTAAAGTTGTCAATTTGTCTAATTTCAATATTGTTGTATTTCAGGAAATAGGGAGGCCTGAGGAAAGGGAGAGAAGCTGGCAATGGCTGGCCAGTGGGGCCGTCAGAACACACACAGCTTTGCCAGGTGAGTCTGCCATATCAGGCCACACGGCGTGCAGCACCCCAGACCATTATAACAGCAAAGATCACTGATCACAGAATATCACAGCACACATAATAATAATAAAGTTTGAAATGTGGCACAGAGACATGAAGTCAGCAGATGCTGTCAGGAAAGTGGCACTGATAGACTTGCTCAAATCCACGGTCACAGACCCCCAATTTGTAAAACTACAACATCTGGGAAGTGCAGGGAGGAGCAGCACAAGGAAAGCTGTCTGCCTCTGTTATTTAGTACATGCCATCAAGGCATAAAGGACAAAAGGAATTCTCAAATGCATATTACTGAGTGAAAGACGCCGATCGAAACAGTCCATATACCATGACTCTCGTGATAGGACACTCTTGCAAAGGCAAAACTCAGAAGACAAAAAAAGAACCAGTGGTTGTCAGGGGTTTGGGCTATGTGAGGCACCAAGCAATGGAGTCCAAGGATTTTTAGGACAGTGAGATTAGTCTAGATGATATTCGGATGGTGGATACATGTCATTATATGTTTGTCCAAACCCTAAAAAATGTACAACACTAAGAGTGAACTCACGTAAATTAAGGGCTCCGAGGACTAACAACGTGCCAGCATAGGGTCACTGAGGGTGACAAATGTTACTCTCTGTAACTGGTGTGGATGTTAGTAGAGGGGAAGGCCTTGGGTGTATGGAATCTAGTCTACATTGAAACCTCTGTGCTTTCTGTTCAAGGTTTGTGTGAACCTAAAATTGCTCTAAAAACAAAGTCTATTAAAATGTATATTATGTCCTTCATATCTTGGATAAGATGATTAGGAATTTAGCATTGATATGTTACTCATGTATTTTACAGATGTCCTCACTTATTACCTACTGTCTGAATAGCGTCCTTTGTGCAGGAGCAGTACTTAATCACCACATTCTGCCCTGAGTTATTGTGTGACATTAGTCTCTTCAGTTCCTTCCATTGGAAAGGAGTCTTCCCACATCTGACACAAACTTGAGGGCTGACCTCTTCAGGTTGCGTTCCCCCCAACTCCACACTCACCAGACACTGCCTCTGATCAAGGCTAAAGCAGAGAAGGAAGACAGGAGAGAAAGAGGGCAGTGAAAACTTCAGTTTTCAATTGATTTTTATGTGTTTCATATCCTTAAAATATCTCCATAAGTAATAAAAAGGTATAATCTATCCTCACTTTCAAGATAGATAAATAAGGCTTAGAAATATTTGCAGAGAAGCTGAAGCCAAATAGAAACCTTTAAAATTTTGATAAAAAGAAAAGCTAAGTTCTTTTGAATTATATATGAGGAAGTTAAGGATCTAGTTTGAAATGCAAAAAAGCAAATATAATTACAAGAAAAAAAATACAACCAAGGTCTACTTCAATTCAATGTATACACTTTCTGACTGCTGTCTTGGTGATATCCACACCTGTGTTTGTGTATATATGTATTTATAAACACAAATGCATATACACAGACAGAAATCCATCTTCATATCTATCTATGTTACATATGAGCACATAACTATATATGCAAATGAGGAAAATGCTGAATATGGCAGGACAATTAGAGATGGACAAAATATGCGTGGTGCTTTTTATTAAGAGGTTATATTCCACTCTTGTGAGATCCAATTCAGCAATATATGACTTAGTTTGACTTTTTTTTCTTATAAGGAATATACACTAGAAGCACTTTGAAAATAAAATGAAGTCTGAATGCCATAATAATTCATCAGGAATTCTCATTTCTAAGAAATACTTGGACGTGCAATTGTGACTGGCCTGCCTTCCCTTCCCTTGTCTTGGTTTTATGAGGTGTACTGTTAAAGCAGTGTTGGATGTATTTGTAGAATAACACTTCTGCATACAGAATGATAGTCTCAAATGCAATGGTTCAAAATGAGTGGAAGGGGGGAAAGTGAATTTGCTCCCCAGAAAGGCCACTCTGGGACTGTCTCCATCGTCCCAGAGCTGAACACTTTGAGGAAAGGATGGCATTTACACTGCTTGCCTCAGGGGCAGACAGACTAAAATGTTTTCCAAGTTCCTGGAGCTGGAATGTGTCAGATATATTGCCCTCAGTCCTTTACGTGAATTTTCCTGATCACCACCAATATGGAGAAACTTTTTTTTTTTAATTTAAATGTGTGTTACCTTCAAAACAAAGAAATGCTTGATCTTCGTAACCACTTTGTTTTTCTGTACATCAAAGGATTTATGAGAATGCCTGAGTCCTAATGACCCACGGTGACCAAAGCGAGTTTTATGTATGAGCACCGAGATACATGAGTGGACATGGAGAAGAGGATGTCTGCGCGTCTGCAGCATTTCCCACACTTGTTGAAGTCTGTGAACCACCAGCAACATGGTAACCTGTGGTGGGATAGGAAAGCTGGAACTGTCCCTGCCGGGTGGCGGGAGGTGCAGGGTGGACACATCCAACACAGAGAATGTTCAAGGCACCCTGTCCTCAGAGACACCCGTACTTTTGAGCTCTACCTCCTGGACATCTGTCAGGTTCTCACAGTGAATATCAAAGAAAAGTTCCTTTTTTTATGCTTCTAGAAGAGAAAAGAGAAAAGGAAATATTTTGCAATATATCAGAGAATGCTGTTATCATTAACAAGGTCTTTCCACAGGAGAAACTATTCAAGCATACCCTAATCCACTGAGTTTTTCCAGAGCCTAATGACCTGGGAAAAGGGACATGCCCAATTCCAGCCAGTTCTAGCCTTCTACGTGGGAGAAGGGAAATAAATACCTAACTTTAGCCATCCCGCCCCACCCAACAATACAGCTGGGGGAAGAATGTCTGAGTTTAATGGCACCTGAATAGAAAACTCCAAAACTGAACCTTATTTGGCATCTAGCACAGCTCACAACCAGTAACATTAAAAGCCATCTTGTCTTCGAAAGAGTTCTTTTTTAAAAGAAATTTTTCTTTTATAAAAATTATGTATATGCATTCTTTTTATGTCACTCATTTAAAAAAAATTTCCAATTTCTAGGGTTCTATGAGGTACGGCAGATATTATTAAAAATGAACTTGAACCATAGGTGAGGTCCCAACGATTACCCTCCGTTCACTCGACCTCCTCCTGCCCCTCCCCTCAGCGATGGTGCATATTGCAAGAGCACAGGTCAAATCTATTAAGAGTAGAGTATAAATGTCTTCACACATTTATTAAGTAAGTGAAGTGAAGCCTATGTTAACCAGTTTGATGTAAGCATTCCGAATTGCATTAATGTACAGTTAGGATTTAATAAAAAAATTAAGAGAAAAAAATGAACATATACAAGTTTACTACACAGAAAATAGGTTTCTCCCAAATATCCATGTACTATGAGATAAGTCAGTGATATTCTCTGTAATATTAGAATTGTGAGTGGCAGAAAAGCCATGGGGAACAGCAAAAGATAAAGGCTGATAAACATGGGTAGAGATTGAGTATTCAAGCAAAGAAAGATAATCTGATGCACGAATATTCTCACTGACTGCACCGGCTGTGAGAAGGTTCTATACATTCTATATTTAGACATAAATACTATCTGTTCCTTATTTTTAAATCCACTGCCAATTCCACCATTTTCTTTCCTTTTTCTTTCTTTTTTAAATTATTGGATTGTTAGGAGAGTGGAGCAATTTATATTAAAAGACCTTAGAGGTAAATTTTGCCCTTGATATTTTGTCTATACTTTGCCATTTCACCATCTAAGATGATAAAATATTGTGTCAAAAATCCCAGCAGCTGGAGTGCCCTTGTGTTTTCCTGTTCCTCAACCAGGGATAAAACATACTCATGTTCTGACTTAACAAGTTTATTTTCTCAAAGTGCCCAAACACACCCAAATCTTACAGATGTCTTCTGGCTTCTGGGACGATAAGAGGAGAGAAAATGTTGGCAGAGATGCCGGGTGAATTTCTGCGCAGAGTGTCGGAAGCCCATAGTGGCTGCTTTAGCAGGGAAAGCGAATCGGAGGGAGAGGGAAAGGGCAGGGAATGTGATCGGAGGAGACGGTCCGTACCCAGTCAGGTCTTAGGGAAACAGGACTTAGATCTACGGAAATAGGAAGGAAGACAAACGATAGACTCCCCATGTGAATGTCACTACCTTTTCTAATCTAGAATATTAAACTTTTTACAGCAAGCTTTAGACAAAATACACAGAGATGACAAAGATACTGTTGTAATGAAAAGTAGCTTTCTTTCTTGATCCACTGTAAAAAAACAACTCAAAATTTAATACTGTATCAAAAATATTTTAAAAATATAATTGAATTGCAAAATTATATACTAAAAATTATGTATTGAAATTCAGAAGCAAAGCTTAAGTAACTCTATATAAAGTACCTAAAGATGGTATAGACCCAAATTACCAAAAAAGAACAGCAGCAATGAAACTAAAAAAACCTAAATATTGAAGCCATTTGTCATGCAATCCACCAACAATGCAGGGACACTCACTGCTATTTCTGTAAGGTCTGCATTTGGAAAAGCTAGCTAATATGAAATTAAAAAAAGGAAATAGAAAAAAGGGGAAATTATCTTCATCTACAATTGGTTCGATTATGTATCTAGAAAGGCTAAAGATATCTTGAACCAAATTTATACTTTTAATCCAGTAACTGTACTTGTACAGGCTAAGCCTACACACATGAAAAGCAGCCCTGTGAAATTACATAATGTATTGCTAAAAAGTGAAAGATGCACTGCATTGTTAAGACAATCCTACTTGATTAGCAATAAACAGAAGCCTACTGCAAACCTTATACATGTGTGCATCTGTTTGTAAAAGTTACACCGGTTTTTAGAAGAGGGGAAACATCATAGCCTAACTCTCTTAACTTTAATATTAATACAGTGAGGTCTCTCTCAGGATGCAAATAAACGAAGTGTCATCAAATATTTACTACTAATATTATTTATACATATAAACGTTGGTATGCATTAATGTTGTCATGTATTTCCATGACATTTGGAATTGTTAACACTTAATTTTAATCGTAATTATTATTGACTATGTTTTTTTTTCTTATGACACATACATTTTTTTCTTAAAATACCCAAATTCTGAGCAGAGTTATCAACTGGCATGAAGAAGTCATAATAAATTAATTATGCACTTTTAATTTTTGTAATTTGATTCATTATATTTTCCAAGATATTATTTCATTTAAATTTAATTGAATTGTTGCTTCATGCAACTAGAAATCAGGAAACATGGTAATCTAAAGCTAGTGGTAGTGAAATATTGGCATTGGTGGGAAAATTAAACGGGATGTATTGGCTAGAGGATCTAGTAACCATCACAGAATTCAACGTCTGCATTCAGTGAGCTCTCTGCAAGGTTTCCCATCATTTCTGTTTCACCATCCTGGAAATAACTAACTGACCTAAGACACAAAAGATTACTTGCAGGAAATGTCCACCTCTGAAAGCTCTAGCTATTACACATTACTGAGTTGCAATGCCCAGAGCATTATAACTTTCTCACGGTGCTTTAGACATCGGTCTACTCTGTGGATATAGAAAAAATGAAGTTCCTATCATGAAAGATTGCAGTGTGCTCGGTAATATTAGAGACTCTCCATCAAATAGAGAAATGCTATGGAGGCAGCTTAGCAAAAAAGAAAAAAAAAAATGAGGGACTTAAAGTTTGAATATATTTACACATATTTCTCTCCTGAACTCATGAGAGAGAAATTACTATAAGAAAACAGGCTAACCTGGGTGGCACCTGTGGCTCAAGGAGTAGGGTGCCAGCCCCATATACCAGAGGTGGTGGGTTCAAACCTAGCCCTGGCCAAAAAAGAAAGAAAATAGATTAACCCTTAGAAAAATGATTTTCAGTGTCAACCTATTTTATAGGAGAAACAAAATAATTCCCATAATAAAATTAACATGACTTGACTGTAAGTAGATTTGAAAATTGTACTCAGTTTCAAGCATACTTTCTTATTTATTGTTAAAAGAAACAGAAATAGTATCAGAATTGCACTATTTTTTCAGCATTCTAATTATTTATAAAAACATGCATGAGATATGTCCAGAAGATGAGACCACGTCAGTTATTCAGAAGCTTGTGGAATTGTAAGAAGAATCTGCTACTCAACTAGACTTTCAAACTATAAGCATTTCAGCAAAAACAGGAACAGAAGTTGTGTTTTTTTTATTCCTCATAGAAATAATTTCCTGAGGGTATAAAACTGCAAATTGCTTGGAACTGCTTTTTATACTCAGTAGGAATAATCAAAATAATATTGCCTGAACTGTATTATCATCCACGAAGCATGCCCTTTAATAATATTACTTTTGCACTTCTAAAGAATTTTAATCCCAAGTATTCATGAACATTAAACATTTATCCATCTTGAAAAATTCTACAAAGTATTCAGGTAATGGGTGTCATTTTAGCTTTAAAAGTAGGGAGAGAAAAACAACCCCCAGGAATAAGCAAAATTAGGTAAGCCAATTTTTATGTTGGTTGGTTTGGTGGCACAAGAAGTTGTGTGTTTTCAATCTTTTCATATTGAAGGCAGTAGCTCTGCTGTCTGAGGTTCACGCTCAGCACTAGACAGGTGGTACAGCAGAGAAGGAATGGAATGAGGGGAGCACTGGGTATCGGCAAAGGAAGTATTAAGGAGGTGAAGAGCAGGAGGGTGTAAATGATAAAATAAATAAAACTTCATGCCTGGGCGGCACCTGTGGCTCAGCGGAGTCGAGTGCCGGCCCCATATGCTGGAGGTGGTGGGTTCAAACCCAGCCCTGGCCAAAAACAAAAAAACCTTCATGTCTATTGGAAGAGACCCATGAGGGCCAAGTAACTGAGTATATTCCTTCCGTTTAAGTATGTATAAACCTCCTACCTCCCTCTCTAACTAGCATGGGTTTACTAAGAGCAGTGGTAAAATTACCTCCCTGCATTCTTACACCCTCCTTCCTGACTGCTCACAGTGTGGAAGCTGCAGCCTCTACCTTGGTTTAAGCCAACCCTGTCTGGATGAAGACACTGCACACTAAACTCACGTCAGTGATTTGTGCAGCTCACAATCGACTGAGTCCTGGGCCTTCTGTGAAATTGTGGTACATTTCCAAGTCTTCCATAGATATATAAACCCTCCATGAATTTCACGTTTTTATGGCAGAAGTACATATTTGATAGTCCTCGCTCTGGACTATATCTGATAGATGACCCTTAAGAATCTGGATTCTCATTACAGCCAAAGACAAAGGCTAAAATATATTTTCAAACCTTCCTGAAGGTGCATCTTTTCATGGAATGATATTTCTATATATTTTGCTTTGTAAAGTTCTAAGTGAATGATGAGATAGGACCATGTTCGTGAATTAGAACATCTAATATTAAACAGATGAAAATTCCCCCACGGAATATTATTAAATTCTATGCAAACTTGAAGAAGATGCTAGCAAAAATAATGTTTTAGATGGGACTCAACAAACTAATACTAAAATTTTGGGGTTGATTTCAAGGCAATCTTAAAAAGAACAAGATAAGAGGCATTCTGATCAGATGCTGAGACTATTGTAAACCTACAGCATTAGGAAAGAATGGTATTGACATACAAGAACAAATATATTCTGTAATAGAACAAAATTGAGAGCCCCAAAGCAAACACATTCTAAACTTTTCTGGGACGAGGGTGACATTTAAGATTGATGAAACAAACGAACAAACAAACAAACATGGTATTTCAATGAATAAATCTGGGACTGTTCAATATGTATATATATTTAAAGGAATATTTGCCTTACCTCTCATCATATCCAAAAAAAATTATGGAGACATAAATGTGAAAGACAAAATAATAAATTCTTAGAAAATCATTTAGAAAAATATCTCAAGTTAAGGAAAGGTCTCTTCAAGAGGATACAGAGAGCTCTACCCACAGAGGAAATGAATGATATGTTTTACTACATTCAAACTAAGAACATCTATTCATCTAAAGATATCACAGCAGTTTTTCATAAAAACATACATAGAATAGGAGAGACGCTTTGCTATAAATTTAGACAAAAATGGAGTTATAAAGAAAACCAGATAACAAACACAAACCCTCCTACAAATTAATAAGAAAATAACCAATAGAAAGGTGGGAGAGAGACTATACCAGGTGGAACATAATAGATTAATTCAAAGTGGCACTAAACTTGTGAAATAATGATCATCGGTTTACTTTGTTAGTTGTCGGAGAATAAAAAGCAGGAGATGCTATTACCACTGACCCAAAAGAATGATTAAAATATAAAAGTCTCATAATGTCAAACATAAGCAAATCTGGGAGAAAGAGATCTCACATGCATTGCAAGCAAAAGTATAAAAGTGAGCAATCACTTTGAAAGCGATTACCTGCTACTTCCACCCTGTGAACTTTGGAGATGTATTGTACATCAATGTGGCTCAGGATATCACTGAAAACATACACCTGAGAGAAAAGGACTTCTACAAGCAATAGGAACATACCTAAGAATTATGAGGGTTTAATCCACACTATCAAAAAAGAAAAAAAAAAAACAGCAGATAAAGTAATACATAAACGTTTCTATAACTTATTCAATGAAATAAAATAGACCAACAGAAATAGACAAATATATTTCATTAACCTAATGTTGAGAAGAAAGGGACATATGATAGCTTTACAAAAATGTTCAAAAAATGGCAATCCTAAACTACTATTTCTGAGCATTGAAATCAGGCAGCAATTACCCTACCAAGCTAAATGTTACCTTTAAGCATGTAGTTGAATATTGCAACTGGGAAGATGATTATAGGAGCTTCAAAGCTGCCAAAGCTGCTACTTCTTGAATTGCATAATAAAACAATACAGTTGCATAAACCTTTCAAGCTTTAAAATAGGCATTAGAAATAATATTTACAGTAAATTAACAGAAAATATATTTTAGATTTTGAAATGGTGACATTTACTTAACATAATGGATAAAATACCGTCCATTGGTAATGTGGCTATAATGAAGATTGTTCTTATATTCTGATAATAATGTATCCATGGCTAACATTAGCTACTGTGGCAGTAAGATGAATTTAATTGAAGATTAACAGTAAATAGAAAGGAAGGGCATTAGTAAGAGAATTTACGGGGAAGGGTGGTGTTTACACAAAAGACCTATGAATAATTACTAGCAAGTAAATTATTTGTAAGTAGTAATAACATTCTCAACAAACTCGAGATATTGTAAAGTCAATATATATACGAAAAGAATGAAGAAATAGCTAGTGATTAACAAGTGACAGCAAGGAGCATATTCAAGTTAAAAAATGCTTTCAATTAATTAATTTATAGAAATTTTGCAAAAAAAAATTATCACTTTTTCTGAGTAAATAGTTTAAAAAAGTTACAATACTATATGCCTTATCATAGTCTTCTAAAATATACCTGCATTTAGCATAGTCTATATAGGCTAAAATACTCTGCTTCAAATGTAATGCTTCACCCTTCAGTGGAAAAAGTATATGATAGGTTAAAAAAAAACAAAAACAAATAAAAAACCCTATCAAGGGTGGGAAGGGTGTAAGATGTGTGATTTAAAAATATCTTTCACCCAGTATTGGGAGTTGACCTTTTTTATTAGCACCTTGAATATTTTTATACCTTGCTGTAATGTAGTATAGGAGGCAACCAAGGATCTCCCTGGCCTCCACTGCAGGAGAGTCTCAGGCCCATTACTTTCAGGGAACAGTATATTTGCATATTAACAATCTTGAAATTGACTTCCTTAAAACTATCTCGTCTGTTATTCTCTTGGAAATAGTTGAATTCTTGTAGAGTATGCAAATCTTAATGCACAGACCTCTACTCTCGGGCACCTCATTTCCACTCATGTCATCAAAGTAGTCTAAGTTTTAGATCATTTCAATTTTATCCACTAAACAAATAATTATTAGGTATCTCCTGTGTTCTGGGCACTGTGCTAGGAATCAGAAGGTCAAAGTTCTAATCACAGGACTTCCTAATATACTGGTATCTATATTTTCAACCCAGACATTACTTCTCATCTCAGGCATGATTTCCATTGCCTTCGTTTCACTGGAAATATCTTTATTTCTCACTCAATCTTAAATGATACCTTAAATTGGAATACATAATCTTTGCTGAATTTTATCATTCTGGAGTTATCATAACATTATTTTAAAACCTCAATTCTGTTATAAAATTATTGCTGTTTCCAATGCCTATAAATGTTTGTTTCTGCATTGTAGATAATCTCATTTTTTGTTCTGATTGCTTTTGTGTGTTTTTATTCCTTTTTGTATTCCTTAGTTTCATTATGAAAGTACATATTGTTAATTTTTTAAAGAGTTATTATATTTGGCATAAGACTCATTATGTTTGTTGCAGCTACAAATTCAGTTTTTCCAACTTGGAAATTTTTTTCAGCCAATACCTTTCAGTGTTGCTGCTGCTTTTTTGTTGGTCTCTCTTGAACACATGCCAGTCATATATAGAAATTCTCACTTTATCTTCTATAAACTCAGCTACTCTTTCAGATCATATACACATACCTCATTTTTTATTGTCTATGCTGCGTTTGAGGTGATTTTTTTCAGATCAATATTTCATTTTGCTAATATTCTATGTACCCCTGAATGCATTCTAATCATTGAAATTAAAAATATCGGTTACATGAGAAATATTTGTTGAATAGATCATACCTTATGTTTTCTTCAAAAATTTATATTTTTATAGCTTTCCTAGAAATCTCTAATCTTTATACAAACTCTTGAAATTTTAATAAGGTAAATAATAATGACGTACATGCAAAGTGATATTCTTTTATGTTTTAAGTCTCAAAAATAAGGAAGTACGGTTGTGATATATGATTAATAATCACTTGAAAGCATGGAATATAAAGCATAAAAAGTTCTATAATATATATCTAGTTTACATTAAATCTGATGCTGAAGGTAAAGGATAATGAATAATTACAACAAGTGAAAAAGAAACATTAAAAATATTTAAAGTTCTTACTTTCAAATTGCAAGTCTCTTTCAGGGCATACACAGGGAAACTTTTGGTATTCAAATTCAGGTGTAATGAGGTAATATCAGATGAAAAAATAATTTCATCGTACAGATTCATGAATGACAGGACATAATTTTTAAATTTTCCATTTATCGTAAAATATAGTACTTAAGTAGTCTCAATTATCTTTTTTGAAAAATTAATATGTGTATTATTCCTGAAGTTTGGTATAGAATAAAGGTATGGTTTATATTTTTTTAATTACCAAAGAAGAACATAATAATTGAATTATATGTGATGTTTATAAACAAAATCTCATGTGGAATTTTGAACACTATGAAGACCTCAAAAAATTGTTTGTGAAATAAATATTATAGGGCGGTGGCACCTGTGGCTCAGGGAGTAGGGTGCCAGCCCCATATACGGAGGGTGGTGGGTTCAAACCCAGCCCCGGCCAAACTGCAACAAAAACAAAAAAAAAAAAAATAGCCGAGCGTTGTGTCAGGCACCTGTACTCCCAGCTACTCAAGAAGCTGAGGCAAGAGAATTGCCTAAACCCAGGAGTTAGAGGTTGCTGTGAGCTGTGACACCACGGCACTCTACCAAGGGTGATAAAGTGAGACTCTGTCTCTAAAAAAAAAAAAAGAAAGAAAGAAAAGAAATAGATACTATAGGTATGTGTGGCAGGTGCTGAAATGTGTCCTCTGGAATTTTTAACTTACTAGAGAGACAGAGCAGGACAATGAGTGAGCAGACAGTTAAATATGAGATTTGTCATGGTTGAACAAACGTTAGAGAAGGAAGACAAGGGCAGGGGCCTGGGAGGTTCAAACACTCTTATGTGAAAGAGTTGAGATCTACAGGACAGTTGTGATGCAACCCCAGAGACAGCAGGGGTGAGCTTCTTAGGGAAGGAGTCTTGTGACCAGTGCCAATGAAGAGGAAGGCAAGGATGGTTTAACAAAGGGAATGCAGTCTAGGTTTGGAGCAAAGCGATGCTGGGAAATTTGAAATGAGGTCAGAGTGATGAAAGTAGGGTACAGAGAGGCAACACATACCCATCCAGCCCACAAGACAGAACTTGAAATTCAGTTAGATGTACTTTGTTTTATTTTTTGAGGGAGACAGTCTATTGAAAGTTAATTTTTTTAATTTTGCTTTTTTGAGATAGGGTCTTATTTTGTTGCCCGGACCTCAGGAAAGTGGCATGGCCAGAGATCACTGCACCCTCAGACTTCTGGGCTCACATGACCCTCTTGCCTCAGCCTTTTGAGTATCTGGAATTGTAGTCATGCACTGTCACACCCGCCTAATTTTTCTAGTTTTTTTTTTTTTGTTGTTGTTGTTGGTAAAGTCAGAGTCTCACTAGATTGCTCAGAATGGGGTCTTGAACTCCTGGCCTCAAGCAATCCTCCTGCCTCTGCTTCCCAAAATGCTGGGGTTATGGACATCAGCTACTGTGCCTGCCCAAAGTTCAATATTTTTCACTAACTTGTGAGGTCACATTAAACAGACAATTTGTCTACTCATGTGTACTCTATCAACAAGCAAATGTATTTGTAAGAGTAAATGGTTATGCTTTCTTAAGGAAATTTCTAAGGACACCTCAACTGTCTCCAAGCATAGATGCATACTAAGGAGGGGCAATTGCATTTTCACAGCAAAGAGAATTCATTAACACTGTCCCAAGTTTTCATTCTCATCCTGCTGCCTACCCCACCCCCTCTGATGGACATAGGTGATCTTCCCACTAACCCACTGGATGGTCATGCCCTTGTCTCCCACACCTTGAGCTCACAAGTGTCTTTGAATGTGTGGAAAGTTATCCACATAAGAAACCATTATGTACGTATTAACAAACCTTCATTCCTGAAGTGTCTGTGCCAAGAATTATCCTGCCTTTAATTTCTCCTTAACTTTAATGTGGAATGTTGGAAAACTGAGACTCCACAGGGTATCATCTGATTTCCAGACGTACTACTTTCTTCCCCATTTTTTGGTAGCAGCCTTATTTCCCCAGGAGAGTCACAGTCAATCACTTTTTTCCCAGTGCATTAACTTCTTCCTCTGCTTGTTACTTTGGAAGGTCAGACAGCTGAAAGTGCCCAAGTGGCAGCTTAAGCCTCTAGTTTGAAGGAAGCTTTACTGAGTCTCTTGTGGTGGTGTGAGTGTGCCTGTTGGGGGAATTTGCTCTCTTGGAAGCTTAGAGTTCTAGACTGATAGACCCAATGTTTTAATGAAAAATAACTTTTTCTTCTAATAAATAAGTAGGTATAATGTGGAGAGCAGCTTTTCCCATTTCCATCTTTAGTACTAGTCCCTTAAGTCCTGCCCTTGGGAGAAATATGTCCCCAGAGCGTAGCCACTCCATTACTTTGAGCCAACAGCTACAAAGTAACATGAGACATTTTAAGTTCAGAGAATTTAATATATCCAAATCTATTGGCATGTCTAATTTTCAGTAAAGTCAGTGCTCTGATCAGAAGCCATGCAATGGTAAATATCATGACAATCAATAATGTTACTGTGAGTCTGTGGGTGGTGGTTTCAATGGGAGCATTATAAAAGGGGAAAGGCAAATCTGTGTCCATAGCAAGCATTTATTGCAGTAAGAACTATGTCCTGACACTTCCAAGATCCAGATGATCCAGTGCTGTCCCCGAGAGCAGTGTAATCCAGACTGATGGCCCCTCACCTCTGTCCTCAAAGAATGATGCAGTATCATATGCAATTCCCAAGATATTTTTCCAATTGTTTCTTCTAAGCACTTTGCTTTGCATCTAAATTATTAGCCATTGTTTATGTACTTTGTTTATGTGGATTGTTGTGTACATATTTATGTAGATCTGCATTTTGGCTATTTTTCTTTCTAGGTAAAACAAGAAGGTATACTACTCAATGTTAGGCCAGCTGGCGGGATTTCCTCTCATCACTGTTCTTCAGGGCCTGACATGAGCAGGATAACCATGCTGAAATGGTTCTTTTCTGGGAAGTGACAGTGTTTATGCAGAACCACCTGTGAACAAACTTGAATTCTATCTTTCTCAAATCGCTCTTCTGTGGGACTATGCCACTAAATGTTGCTCATAAACTTACACAGATTGCCTTGTAGGTATACTAAAATCATACTCCTTATAGAACAATACAAATTAATAACAAACTACGGCCTAACTGTATGACTGACCTGACTTGTCCACTACATGAAAATGGCAATTGTGCCATTAACAAACAAGAGTTTTCAAATACATTTCCTGGCTCCTCCTTGAACAACATTTCCATCCACACTCCTCATTGCAGGGTTCTATCTGCAGTGTTTGATTAAATTTACTTCATTTAAGGACAATCTCAAGCTTCAAGTTGAAATTTAGGTCCACCAATGATAGATTTGCTCATGACAAAAATGTTGTGGTCTTCATTACGTAGCTTATAATAACTTCTTCTCATGGTCACTGTCTAAACTAAGTGGAAGAATGGCTTCAATTTTCTTTCTAAGAAGGAGGTCAAGTTATTAACCTGACCATTGTTTCCAGAGGGTGAAAGACAGCAAAAATCAGTCTTACACTGGACTTTTCACTCAGATCTATAGAAAAAGAGAGTATCAAAAATAAGTTTCTTATGATGTAGGTGATAACTCTTCAGAAAATTTTATCATAATGTCAGTTAGGAATTTTACTTTCTCATTTTATTTTCTAATGTAGGACAATTTTATGGTTTCACACTCACGCTATTATCTGTCATTGGGAAAAGTTCAGTGTATGTGTTATATTTGAATTAAGTAGCTGTATATTGATATAGATTCAGAGTTGTAAAATGGATAGATGGATAAATAGAAATAAGTATATGAACTTTTGCCTGATCATATACTTAATCAAAGATTAAAATTACATACATATGCATTCTTAATTATATCTTTTACAAAAGCTGGGCAAGCTATTATAAAGTTATTATTTAAAGATGTATGTTTAAATTTTGCTAATTTGCCTTTATATAAATATATAAGCCTGACATCATTAGCATTTTATTATCATGTAGAAGTTTATGTGCGGTGATTTAAATATACCCAAATATAACTGGTATTATATATATTAGTGTCTGCATATACGTATATATACATTTTTAAATATCAACATTTTGTTCATGCATTTTCTATTTGTAATACAAAATAATTTATAATGTATGATATAATTTAAAATAAATAGTTTGAAACTTATGTAAATACTTAAAGTGTAAATTTTATGAGTATTTTTAAAGCATAAGTGCAATTTATCTTTTTGCAGATAATTTTTAGAGAATTCTTCTAAATTAGAGGTAGCTGAATATAATTTATTTTATTAGGAAAATAAAAGCAAAAGGTAATCTAAACCCTGGCTTCAATCTTATAGTATTTAAACTTTTTTTTAAGCAAATAGAAAAGTGGTTATTTAAATTTCACCTAGTTTAATTTCCTTTTAAAATTGAAGTAGCAGTAAATTCTGAAATAGTAATATGATAGTTGACTGAGAAAAGGCTAAAACATTAAATAATCTTTTAGTTGCATAGGCATCTATAGAGTATTGAATGTTAAAATTAGAATTAGCATTAAATCTCACACTATGTCTATGTATTTACAAATATTTCATTAAAAGAATATGCCTGATTTCTGAAGAATTTCTTTACTTGGTAGCAAGTAAAATTAATTTAGCCTAATTTTCTTGAAGATCTTCTCCCCAGTTAAATCTACTTCAAAAAATCATTTGTTGTCCTATTATAGTTTTAATTATAATTTCTCTCAACAAATCTGAAAAGTCTTTTAAATAGTTTTTTTTTTTTTTTTTTAATGCGTCTGTCTGCCAAGAAGAATCACAAGTATTTATTTAAAGAACAATGCAGAAAGTGTGTGTCAACTGTGTGCGGTCCATCTGTGGACCTGCAGGTTTGCGTTCTCTTAAGCTCACTCTGCCCATTCACTCTGAACCTAAGGATGACAGATAAAATACAGGACCCTCAGGAAAGTCTGGATTTTAGATAAACAACAAATCATGTTTCACCATTTGCAAGATTCAGGAGAACTCACATTATTTTGTTCTTGTAATTCATCTGAAATTCTAATTGAAGCGAACCCTCTGCACAATGACTGGTTGGGTCTGGCCTAAGGGATATTTTCTTTTTCACTCCATCAGAGATGTTCTTGAAAGTAAAGACATTCCAGTCTTTCCTTCTTTTTTTTTTTATTAAATCATAACTGTATACATTGATATGATCATGGGGTATCATACACTCGCTTCATAAACCATTTGACACATTTTCATCACAGTGGTTAACATAGCCTTTCCGGTGTTATCTCAGTTACTGTGCCAAAACATTTACACTCTATCCTTACCAAGTTTCGCAAATACCCCTGTAATATGCACCACAGGTGTGATCCCACCAATCCCCCTCCCTCCCTCCCTCCACCCACCCTCTCCAGTTGTTCCTAAAATATGCATGCCTAGAACACTAAGCAGGTAATTAAAATTTACTGAGTTCCTATCACAGAAATTATTTTAAAAGATCCATAGCAATATCAGAATAACAAGAGTTTTCATCATATGTAACATTCAAAATTATGTAATTTAATTTTTTATTTTTTATTCATATTAAATCATAGCTGTGTACATTAATGCAATCATGGGGCACCATACATTGGTTTTATGAACAGTTTGACACATTTTCATCACACTAGTCAACATAGCCTTCCTGGCATTGTCTTAATTATTGTGTTAAGACAATTATATTCTACATTTACTAAGTTTCACATGTACCCTTGTAGGATGCACTGCAGGTGGTGCTAGGTGAACTGGCTGGCAACGTATAGAAAACTGAAAACAACACCTTTCATCATTAACTAAGATAGACTCTCACTGGATTAAAGATTTAAACTTAAGACGAGAGACTATAAAATATACTAGAAGAGAGTGCAGGGAAAACCCTTGAAGAAATCGGTCTGGGCGAGCATTTTATGAGAAGGACCCCCTGGGCAATTGAAGCAGCTTCAAAAATACACTACTGGGACCTGATCAAACTAAAAAGCTTCTGCACAGCCAAGAACACAGTAAGTAAAGCAAGCAGACAGCCCTCAGAATGGGAGAAGATATCTGCAGGTTATGTCTCCGACAAAGGATTACAAAATTATGTAATTTTAGAAGAGTTGTCCTTATTAGAAAGAGATATTCTTATCTCTACATGTGACTTTTTTTTTTTTTTTACGCCAAGATATAAATGTTTCCAATGTCTTTCCATTTAACTCAGTTTTCGAGGAGGCAGAACAGAATCAGAGACAAGAACGAAGCAAATTATTCTTGTTCAGATTGAACATGTTTCTGAATTTGTATCACTTATAAGCTACTCAACTAGCTTTTAGACTAGATTATTGATAGTTTAGTAATATTTAGCAAATTTAATAAATTTTGATTGGAAATGATGAGGTTTTATGCTTCTTAAGGTTCTCTTAGGATCATTGTAAAAAGCTATCACATTTTATTTTAACTGACTTGGATAGGTTTTTCTGCATTTATTACTTAAAACGCTGCCTAAAGAAAGGAAAAGATACCTTCTACAGTATAATTATCTGAAATGTCTTATATAAATGTTCTTAAAATAGATCTCCCGTGTGACAATCTTCTAATGCTCTCTTTTCAGGTTCTCATAGAACATACTATACAGAAATTTTCTTTTTATGGTTAATTATGCTTTCATGACAAAAACCAGAGGGATAGCTAAAAAGAGGCAGAATTCCTTGTGAATTCTTATGAATTCTTTGAATTATGCAGAATAGGTTTCTCTCTGTTAAAGTAAAACTTGTTTTAGCAGACACACGTGTGCTAAATTATCTTTTATTTGTGTTTTGTTTTCTAAATATTTTCTGAATTAGTTTTCTTAGCTTGAGAAATGATCTTCTCTAATGATTTTTCATCCTGCTCATCTTACAGTCATTTTCTGGTCTTTAACTACAACCATATAGGATAGGGCACATAATCTAATAATTTCATATATTCATTCCCATAAGTTAGAAATGAGTTACAGACATTCATTTTTATCATTTTATTGTGAGGATATATTTCAGGAGACAACAGCAAACTGTGTGTAGAGATGGACAAAACTGGCCTTTACCACCGCATTCGTCAGTTATAATCACTTAGGAGATTCACCTAACCTTTCCGGTTTAGTTTTCTCCTCCCCAAAATGGGACCAAAATACGTAGTTCACATATTTAATGAAAGGATTAAAATCATTTAAAAATTGAGCTCAAGAGTTCGAGACCAGCCTGAACAAAGTGAGACCCCCATCTCTATTAAAAACTAGCCAGGTGTTGTGGTGGGCACCCATACCAGCTACTCAGGAGGCTGAGGCAAGAATATTGCTCAAACTCGGGAGTTTAAGGTTGCTGTGAGCTATGAGGCCACAGCACTCTACCTAGGGCAACTGAGTGAGACTCTGTCTCAAAAAAAAAAAAAAATACAATATGCAATATAAAGAGTGAACCCTAATATAAACTATGGAATTTAGTCAATAATAATGTATCGGTATTTGTTCATCAATTACAACTTATGCACCATGCTAATACAGGATGTAAACAATAGAGGAAATTGTGTGCTGAGAGAGAGTGTATGGGAGCCCTGTACTCTCCTAACAATTTTGCTGTAATTCTAAACCTTCTCTAAAAATAAAAATAAAATACAAAAAAAAAAAAATTCAAGTGGAAGCCTTCGATAGATGTAACAATAATAAAATCTGACCTTCAAGTTCCCTTTGAGACAATATTTTTTGTCTGTAACACATCTAAAAAAGAAAATAAATTAAAATTACCTTGAAAAACTTTCATTAATAATTTATGGAACCATTACTGAATGCCCTACAACTTATCATTTTCCAGATTGTGTTTTGCACTTTTCTCTGTGTGTGAGCTGGTGTTGAGAAGTTTTGGGAACATCAGAGGCAGAGTGGCCAGCGTCCATCAATTTAGAGGCCTTGTCCAACTTGAATGGCTCCTTCTTCTTTCTTTCTGGAAAAATCTACCATTGTTTGAGCTGCTGTATCTTCAGCCCATATTCTCTTTCATCCACCTGCCTGGAGAACTTGGCTTCTTATAAAGGTTAGCCCAGATACTGGAGTGGGTGATTTTAATGTCCCTTCTATTTTAAAGAAAGTGACTCATAAGGTAAAGAAAACATTCCAGATTCTCACATAAGCTCTGGGCTACAATACATCAAGCAACGCAGATGCAATTTCAAGGAGATACCATGTACAGCTGAAATTGCTTATTAGTTCTTTTAATTTTACTAATTTAGATATTCTCCAAGGTGGCTATTCTTTGCTCAATATTGGTAGATATCACAACTCCAATGTCATTAGCAATAGTTCACTGGTTTGCTATGAAATACCTCAACCAACCCACTTCTTGTTCTTTTAACACCCTAATTTACCTTTTAATGTCCATGAGCCTTCAGGCTTTTAACTCTATCCCTTTAAAAAATACTTTTATTGATCTATGTTTCACAAAACATAAATATAATGTTCACCATTTGAAGCTATCAGTGGTTTTTCCTAAGTTGTGCAACTATAACCACTATCTAGTATTAGAATATTTTCATCACTTGCAGGAGAAATCCTATGTCCATTATCAAGTAGTGCTAAATTTCTCCTCTACTCATATTCTGACAACCACAAGCACTTTCTGTTTCTCTTGTTATGCCTATTCTGGACATTTTGTATAAATAGAATCATAAATAAGTAGTGTTTTTGTTTGCTTGCTTGTTTGTGTTGTTTTGTTTTTCATAGCGTGGGGTTTGAAAGGCTCATCCATGCAGCCACATGTACCACTGTCTTCACCTTTCGACGGCCGGATGTTATTCCTTCATATGGACACACTACATGTTATTTACCTGTTCATTATTGTTTCCTTTGCCTGCTCAACTATGCTTCTGAAAGTTTTTATCGGATTTTTTATTTCAGTTATTATATTTTTCAACTTCAATATTTCTATGGTATTTCTTTATCATAATACCTTTTTATTGACATTTCTGAAATCCCTCATTTGATGAAACACCATTCTCACACTTTCTTTTAGTTCTTTAGACAGTTTCCTTTTAAACTGGCTAAAAGTTCTTCTCTAGAAAGTCCAATGTCTGAGCTTTCTCTGGAAAAGTTTCCATCAATTTCATTATTCCTATAAAAGAGCTATATCTATTTATATACATACTTATGAGTTTTTTTTTACTAATACTAGACATTCTGAATACTAAAAATATGAAAATTCTGAAAATCACATTCTTCGCCTCTCCAATATTTACTGTTGCAAAGGCTTATCTCATAACTTTTCTGAGAAAATTCTGTAAATTCCATTATTTGTCATGTGTAGCTCCTGAAGTTCCCCTTTCATGAGCTCCTTGGTAAGCTGTACTTTGGACAGAGATTTCCTTGAATCTTTCAGTCTTTGTGCACAACGTCTATATGTTGAGGCACGCCTCTGACACTCAGCCAAGCAGCTTGCTGCAGGTAAGATGCAGGCTTTTTCCTTCCAGATGGAGCCTGAGGATGCAATTAACAGGTATGAAGTTGGAGAGAATGAGAGCAGCCAGGTTCTGATGATGCCCATTCATAAGAAGCCAGATAAACTCTTTTGATTTTTCTGTTACGTAAGTCAGTAAAGTAAACCTGTTTGAGTTGTATTTTCTGACATTTGCATCCAACACATGCCTAACTGATAAAAACCCATCATACCTTTGGCATCATCTAAACAAAAGATGTTAATGATCCGTTTGTTAATGTCATCAAATCTGATTCAAATATTCATATGTATCCAATTGCTTTTCTCAAAAGAACCTATCTATTCTGAAGGCTACTAAAATGTCTGAGGGTACATCTTTTTTTGTCAATGATTTAAAATAAGCTTCATTTCAGCAAGTTATTCAAAAGATTGATTAGGATTGATTAGATGATGATTCATGCCCTGGAAGGCTCAATGGATTCAAAAAATTATTGATTGTAAGGAACATGATTATTTTATATACTCTTTTTCCTAAAAAGAAAAAATATATACACAGGCCATTTTCAGTGTAAAATCCACTGATTTAAAGATGCATTTTATATTCAGAAATGTTAAAAATGACAGGGACAATCAATGCTAGTCATATCCTTGGAAAATCTACATATTTCAATTTTTCTTCTTTCGAACTAATTATGCACATATTTTGTCATCAGTTTTTATAAATAAAAAGTGAGTTGTTCGTGAGAAATAGGATAAAAACATTTGACAATTGTTGGTGTTACATATTGGTGTGACTGAAATTACATTACAGTCAAGAATATATTAATTTTGGTTTGGGCACAGTGGCTCATGCCTGTAGTCCTAGAACTCTGGGAGGCCAAAGCTAGTGAATTGCTTGACCTCAGCAGTTTGAGACATGTCTGAAGAAGAGGGAGACCCTGTCTCTAAAATTAGCTGAGCATTGTGTCAGGTGCCTGTAATCTCAGCTACTCAGAAAGTGGAGGCAAGAGAATCACTTGAGCCCAAGAGTTTGAAGTTGCTGTAAGCTATGATGCCACAGCACTCTACTGAGGATGACAAAAATGAGACTCAAAAAAAAAAAAAAGAATATATTCATTTTTCACTTACTAATTATTTTTCCTCATAAGATTACAGTGTTGTACTGAGCAAAGGTAATGATCCGAGACAAGGTAAACATCGATTTGGTATAAATACTTGGGACTTTCTTCTAGATTTAACATGATAATCTGAAAACCACTAATAACATAGTTGAAGAGGAATAAAGGGCTTCTTTTGTTCAAGTGATCATGCATCTGCAAAACTGGTCCTTTCTGCAAGGCTCAAATACCCTTAGGCTCTGTTGATTCCACACTGTTGATATTTTTATTGTTGTATATAAAATAGAGGAGTGGTCTTTAGTCTTGGTGTTGTAACTCAGGGCTGTCCAACTTGTGGCCCACGGGCCACATGATGATTCGATTCTTTGATGCCTGTTCTGCTTACCCGTGGTGTCAGATTTCATGAAAATCATGCATGGACTTTCATTTTTTTTTCTTATTTGTTTGTTTTGCTCTTCAGCTTTTGTTAGCATTTGTGTATTTAATTTGTGGCCCAAGACAACTATTATTCTTCCAATTGTACAGCAGAAAAGAAAAAGTTTGAATACCCCTGTTTGGAGGATAAAAACCAAAACACATGGTTTTGGTAAATATGCTAAATTAGCATAATGTAAATATGATAAAATATGAGTGCTTAACAACCATACGTTGTCTAAACATCTATCTACCTAAAGAGAGAGTTTAATTCTAGATATCCTGAGCTGAAAAAAAACAAAAAACATATATATATATATATATATATACACAAACACATCTACATACGAGGTCAGTTAAGCATGCAAACTCATCTTAGAAAAAGTATTGTATGCCTTATTGCCTGAATATCTCCATGGTAACCTTCGAAGGACTCCCTTGGGAAGCTGTGCCAGCACCTCGTGCACCCTTCAAAGTACGTTTTCTAAGAAGATGAGTTTGTGAACTTAACTCCCAGACTTCGTATGATGACAGCTCTGATGGCCGCTGCAGAAGAAGAGTTCTAAAATCGCTCTGGAAAGTGGACTAGGAGCTGGCCTCGGTGCACTGCTTCCCCAGGGGAGCACAGCAAAGGGGGCCATAATGACGCACAGCAATGAGGTATGTAGTACTTTTTCTAGGATCAATTTGTGAACTGAATTGTCCCCTCATATATATACGCACACAGAGGGCACCAAATGTGTACACATTTTCAAAAAGGAAAAAAAAAGATACATTCGAAATCGTAATTCCCAAGTCAGATTTGACTTCTGCAATTACAAGAGATATAAAATACAATATACAGGATAATAAACATTATTGGTATACATTGAATAATACAACTTTAATACAGATTTTTTTTCTTAAAATGTGTATGCATCTATAGCACCCTCTGTATATATGCACACACACATTATATAAAATATATATACATCTATATATCTACACACACATAAAATCTCACTTGGTTAAAGTCTTACACATACAGTAGATTCTTAGATAAGGTAATTTCTCAATTAAAGTAAAACCTAAGTTTGGATTTTTTTTCCTCCCCATTGTCTTTTGGAAAATGCTATTTGTGATTTGTTTTGTCTCGCAGGAGACACTGGATTCATTTGCTACAAATAGGAAATTAGGTCTCAAAGCTTCTTACATTTGGCAAAAGACAATGTGAATTTCACACTACATCTCATCAGGACTCCTAGCAATTTGCTTATTCTTTGTTATGCAAAATTTGACCCTTGGTTACTAGATAAAATTCTGGAGGAAATTAAATAAGTTTATAAGTATATATTGAACAGATGAATGGAAAACATGCGTCTGGTTGCTTTACCATGAAGTGGTAATTATTATTATTTTTTTAACATACAGGTTTTCTAAGGGAAATTTACTGAGGATCAGGCCTTTAAATCCATCAAGATTTGCCAAAATGAGAATCTAATTTATGTTGTGTAGTGGGAAAAAAAGGTTGTTTAAAAAATAATTACTACTTTATTATAAGAGGGACTTTACCTAACAAATGCAATCAAAGTAACCTAGTTCTTTGTACTCTCAATGAATCAATCCCCAGCAATAAAATAAAATAAAAATAATTGTTACTTTTAGAAACTGTGAAAGCCAGAGAAAACTAGAATGTAAAAATTTTGAAGTATTTAATTCCCGTCCAGTCTGTAGTAATCATAATACATGTAATTTTACTGAGGGTTGAGGATTAAAAGGAAAAATAGAACTTTGAAATAATACTTTGTGTGCATTTATGTCCATACACACATAGGTATGTGAAAGAGTTAAGGCTGTTTGCTTACAATGCCTTCTGTTTGTGTGTTTTTTCCATTTTTTATTTTCTTTTTTTTTTTTTTGGCCAGGGCTGGGTTTGAACCCGCCACCTCCGGCATATGGGACTGGCGCCCTACTCACTGAGCCACAGGCGCCGCCCTCCATTTTTTATTTTCATTCATTTATTTATTTATTTATTTTTGTGGTCATAAGGAGATATTCTTTGTGGAATCCTGGGGCTAACTGACTGTGTTCTGATCATGAGAAAGGGTAGGAAGTGAGGCCTGCCACTTTGGGGACTAGTCCTCCATGCCTCAACACATACCCGAATATTCTTTTTTCCGTGATGCCTGTAGAGATCCAGTGGGGAATCCTGGAGTGTAGAGGACCTGCAGATACTGGGGCCGAAGGAGTGTGAACCTCTCCCAAAGCTCCACGTACTTCATGGCTGACTGTTATTGGAATGAAAAGTTGTAAATGAGTAAAATTGTGATCCGTTATCCACTGAACTTCAAGGCTGTTGTTAGAGTAATTAGCATTCACTGATCAATTCTATGGTGGGAAGATGAAGAAGGAAAGTATTAATACATGATAGGATGTGGTTGTATAAATAACTTCCTAGTATAAAAGAATTTAGAAGAAAACAAATACCCAGCAACTCCAAGGAAACACCTTGGGTTCTATGGATTTTAACACAGACTTTGACAAGAGAATCATTTATAGAAGAGTAAGGTTGCACTGAAAAGTGAATAGGGCGGCGCCTGTGGCTCAGCGGGTAGGTGGCGGGTTCAAACCCAGCTCCGGCAAACTGCAACAAAAAAATAGCCGGGTGTTGTGGCAGGCGCCTGTAGTCCCAGATACTTGGGAGGCTGAGTCAAGAGAATCACCTAAGCCCAAGGATTTGGAGGTTGCTGTGAGCTGTGTGACGCCACGGCACTCTACCGAGGGCGATAAGGTGAAACTCTGTCTCTACAAAAAAAAAAAAAAAAGAAAAGTGAATAATGAACGGTGACATTGACACTTAGGGCCACATACTATTTCACACTCGGAGATTGCAGTAGTCAATGCCTGCATGCCATGCCATTCCAGCAAAGAACATGCCGTGTGATCCCTTGGTTAGTGTCACTGATCAGTGTTATTGAACTGTCAATGTTTCTCTGTCACCTTAATACATCATGTTTCTGGAAAATTGTTGCAATCAGACTTATAAGAAATAAATCAATTTTAGTCTCAACTATCCAATTTAAAGAGGTGTCAGAGACATCGAATCACCTATATAGATACAGATATTGGTGTCTGTACCAGTGTATCTACATTACCATTTATATTTTTCTATCTCTGTATTTGGAATTTGTGGTAGATTACTTCCAAAGCAAATAGCTTGTCACTTGTGACTAATTTTTGTGTTATAGGGAAGAAAAAAGATCATTAATCTGTATCACATTAACTGGTCCATGAAATAAAGCTGACATGAGTTTAGAAGAGTAAATTCAGAATTCCCCCAGACACTCAACATTTATATTTGGAAGACAAAATTAAAGTGGTGCTAGGGCTTAAAAAATACGATAGTTAATAGTTTGTAACTAATCATAGCGGCTTGTAGTTTCATATTTCTAAGATGTTTTTATTCTCAGCCCTATTGTGTTCATTTCATAGTGCTGATATGATTGTAAATTTTGTGTCCAACCTATGAACCGTTCATATTTTTAAATATTTAAAATTAGATTTACCTATATATAGTATGATATTACCTATTAAATACATCTCAAGTTAACTTTATTGCCAGACTTAGAATAGTTTCTGTTAATTCTGCTTTAAATTTTTTATTAAAAATCCAAAAGCATCTAAATTGCATCTACCACAAATTCATTCAATAAATAATTATCATTACTTAATATAATCCTGTATAATTTATTGAATTTGTCACAGATATTCAGGTTTTAATGCAGATACCTTTGAAAGTTTTGATTACCTAGAAGGAGGCGTGTGTTTTGTACTAAGAGACAGTAAGATGATTTAGATTATTGGGTGATGTACAGTGTTACACATGATTTAAAATGGTTTGCTAGATCTTCCCAAGAGATGCTTGGTTATGTTCAGTAAGTTCCCCCTAATAATAAAACAAGCAACAGAGACAATTTTGGGGTGAAATCAACTGCGTATGTGGAGTGTTGAATGTGTGTTTGTTTCTTTGTTGTTATTCAACAGAGAATCACTGAAGAGTAGCTGATCCGTGTAGCCAGTGAGAAAATATTCATGAAAAGGCACACAGGCACAATCATTTTATTTCTCATCAGACCTACAAGGAGATTGACATGGATCCTAATCATAAACTTAACCACAAAAAAATGGTCTAATTATAGATGTCTTTCACACGTCAGTAGGAAATAGCAAAGTTCAGAGTTTAGGGCCATTCCTGGCGTCTACCAGCTTCTGACCCAAGTGCCTGGGACCTTCTCCCGCCCGCAGCCTACTGTCTTGGGGTTGATTTGCAGCTTCCTGCTGGCAGTGGAGCGCATGTGGCCTGCTGGAGATCAGTAGGATAAGAGCTGGAGCAAAGAGTGGAGGGGACAGCACAGCCAATGTGCTGGGCTGAGGTGAGCCATTTCCTTTATGCTGTAATCAGAGGGTGGAATCTGTCACACCAAAGTGCTTTGGGCTGTGAGAAACTAATGCACAGGGTAGCAAAGAATTTCTGAGCTAGTCTAATTATATTTTCTCAAGAAAAAAAAAAATCAATGGAAAGTAGATACAAACAACTAGTTTCATTATTAAAAGTCTATCTTTGGTCCAGATACAATCATTTTCTTTAAGTAGCAGAGAAGATTGTCATTTCCTGTAAAGCAGCCTTACAGATGGGTTCAAAAAAATCTATCAGCCTGAAAAAAAAAAATCCTGTGTCCTTCTCACATTTATCAATGTCACGCCAGCAGCATTTCTCAGGCTTTTCCCACACCCGTCAATGCCGTAATGACACTGCTGTGAACTAGAGTAGCCTTAAGATACCGAGCACCAATTCAGCAAATTATATTGTATTTTATTTTAATGATTCATAGTCGTTTCTTTCCTAAAGTCTTTTGTTCCATCTAGATATAGCACATTTTCTAATTTTTTTTTTTTTCTAGATCAGGTCCAATTATTGCCCTGTAATAAAAATTGTTTCTCAGAGAAGACTCAATTTTACAGGAAGATATTAAAAATATGGTCTTCCCGTTTATTATTTGATCCAGTTGAAGTAATAAGCTGGATGGGGCTGGAGAACGACGTATTCACCAAGGGTTTTGTTTCATCTCTGCCCGCCTTCTGTGTGGTCTTTTAATCCAAAGAACTTGAGTTTTAAAGACAGATGATATTTAAAGTAGAGATTCTTATAGTTGCATTCAGTTGTAAACTTCCAGGATAATATGAGCTAACCTAATTTATTAAATACATGCTCAGATACAAGAAAAATCATCAGTGACAGCAATGCTCAGTTCTTCTCGTGAGACCATGAGCTGCACGTTATCCATCCTCAGTAACAGGAAGGTAACAAGGGGTTCCAACCAACTACATTGCATTTTTGAATATTGACTTACGTGTATGCTGTATTAGCTTTAGAATTCAGCTACTTTAAGGAAGCGTAACCGTCTTTTTTTCGTATAGTACTAGCACGTAATTGCAATAGAACCACAAATAATGAAGTTCCTTTTCATTGGCTATTGGCCAGAATTATGTATGTTTTCATATTCATATGAACTCATAAGTAATTGTTTGCTTTGAATGTAATTAAATGAATTAATATAAACTTTAAAAGGATAGGTTTTAAGTCAAGTTGAGATTTAAGGAAAGAGCCCCCAAATTCTCCTAAGTGAAGAACATAATTACTCTAAAAATATCTAGTTTCCTTGTAAATAAATATTTCACTGATTTTCATGTGTGATGGCAGAGACATTTCCCCAATGATGATATACGGGTTTATTGTAAAGTCTTAATAATTTATTATTTTAGTTTTCAGTTTCCCGTCCGGATGTATTTTGTAGTCATAGAGAATTGTTCCTTTTAACAATCCCAGAAAAATGACTAAAAGGTCAATCTTTTCTTTGCCAGTCTTAATTTCTATGGTAGTAAATTTTTTCTAATATTAAGTATGGTGGAAATTTGAGTGAAGAAAAGATCGAACATCTGTATATATTTTTATTTCATCTTTTTAAAAACATAAAATAAAAAGAAGAATAAACTGTGTTTGTGCAAGGTGCACAGCATACAGCGGAGAAGAACACTGCTGGTCCTCAGCTCCTTGAGCAGTGGCTTTGCGCCTTCCCCTCCCTGGCCTGGAGGCAACACTGGGTATGATTGTTTTCCCGTCTCGTAGCTGTATGTTGAGTGCGACAATGCCAAGTAGTGGTTTTATTCTATACGTATCTGGATTAAGAGTTATAGTTAATGAAAAATACCCAAAATGACAGGGATCACAATGGAGCCTGCCTTTGTGATTGGATGAGATTGAGGGTGTGGCTGTGAAAGGGATGAATCAAAATCTTGCTAAATCAAAGTATCAAAAGTTGGATTACAGACATAGCAACTAGCCGTAAAGTGATTAGATGGAGAAGAACAAATTTAAGACTAGATTTTTCCAAACATATTGGCTATGTATGTCCTTACCCTGAATTAGTGAATTACTATGCTGTGCCTAGTACCCAAGGGTCTTAGAGGTTGGTTAACTGAAGGCTGAACTATGTGGTTTCCTAAAAATAATTACTGTGTTTTAAAATACCAGATAACTTTGCTGACTCATAAGGTCTGGGGCAGCATTTAAAGACTTGGGAGATGGACGGGATGTTGGAGTGGGCAGGTTTTGTGGAGCCCACACAGCTATTTTGTCACCACGTTATGCTCTGGGATGGCTGGAGAAAATGATGGCAGAAGCCCAATGAAACTTAGATCCTTGACTTCAGCGGCAGAATAGTTACAAAGATCAAACGGTGACTGTTGACAGTGAAAGGCAAAGGGAGCCCACGACTGGGAAAAGTAATAGAGACATAGGAATAATGAAAGGGTTAAGAGATTCAGTGATCCTGTGTGGCCGATCATTGGAATGAAACACGTACACTATTTGCTAAGGGAATACATGTCTGCACACCTCCAAGCAGAAAATGTCCATGTCTGTCATGGATAAATGCAAGTGGAGAAACTGCATTGGGGATTTCACAACCTCTTCCTCTGGTCTGAGAAAAGTCTGGCTACAGACATGGAGTTTCCTGATGGAAGGACTCTTAAGTTGTTTTGCCCAAACCCTGACACAAAGCCACATCTATCCACTCTGAATATTTAAGCAAACATTTGACCAGGACCCTGTGGCAATTTATGAAGGTGTCAATAATTTGGTAGGAGAAATAGGCCATCTAGTCACTACTAGATGTTAAGTCTGAGCTTACATTAACTAAAGATAAACATCTTCATTAGTAGAGGGCAAGAGAGGTCATTCTACACCTCATAGAAGTAAAATGAGAGTCTTGGCCTCAGTCCATTCTTTGGTTATTTTCTTAATATCAGAATATGTAAGGGAGGTAAATATGCCCAATTATTATTCGTATGGTTCCTTGACATGAGTTGAGGGCTGCAATAGTAGGAATAATTGCTTTCCGACTCCTCATTAAAACATGGCATCTGGACAGGAATTGTAGACCTCAACCACTAACGATGACTTGTAAGTGGAAGGCAGAGATGGTAATTGTATTACATTTAACTCTCCTATTTGGCTGGTGTAAAAGATAAATAGGTCTTGGAAAATGACTTTGGATTTTGAAAACTTAATCAAGTGCTGATAAATTGTAGTTGTTATTTTGACGTGGTATCTTTCCACTGCCTGCTGGGACTCTGTATGCATCCACTCACCTAACAAATCTGTCTTCACCAAAATTCACAGAAATAATCAGACGTAATTTGTCTTCCTCTCACAGGGCAGCCATAGGCTCTCGGTATGTTTTTGCAGAGGTATTCCAAATTTTTTACTCTTTATCATAATAGAAACTTGAAGGACTTTTATTTTTATACTCTACCTTACATTATAGCATTTCATGAATGATACTAGGCTTTCCTTCCCTCCTGAGAAGAAAATAGCAAATATCGTGATCACGGATACCCTGGAAGGTAGGTTCCAACTGGGGACATTGCCGTGAGCTCGTGACATGTATGTCAACTGATCCGGGGATCATCAGGGTCCTCAGACAAGGATTCCAACAGTAATGAGCAAACCTGGTGCCAATTCTCTATTTCCCAATACCAATAGCTAACAAATGGAAACAGAGACTTATGCTTGGAGAATTATAGGATTCCAGGTATGAGCTCCCAATTTTTCATGTGAAAATGCAAACTTCTCAGATTTGATCACAGAAATGGATACTATGGTAATGTGTGAAACCCATTTGATATGAAAATAACAACTGTATGGTGAACTTGAAAATTTTAGAAACGTAGGCGAAAAGAAAGAAGGAAAAGTTTGCAAAAAATACCAGGTAATACATAGTGAAGAAATGATACAGCTGGAATTCTTTCATGTAAAAACTAACTTCCAACCTAAAAATCACTTCAGGCAAGGGTCTTACACTGGGTGATAAGTTGCTGGGGAACACTTCACTTACAGGGTCTCAAAGTATTCTGCTCAAATGTAAGTATCAGTTTCAAAGAAAAACATGTTCCTTTACTATGGAAGGATCTGGTGGTCATCAGCTTCATGGAATTGATTTCCTTCCATAGTGGCAAGTACTGAATGCCCACGAATACAATTTGAGTATGTAGCAGTGAGAGCTGTCGTGAACCTCTGCGGTAATTGCTGCTAAATCATGCAACATCATGTGATCTACAGGAAATACAGTAAACTCTATGAAAATCTGGAACTGGAATCTTCAAAATCCTTACTACCATGAAGATAGAAATGGTACAAGATTGTAGAGATAATAATAATAAATGATAAAGATTAGCAATCCCTACAAGGTGTGTCAAACTTGACTGAATGCTGCATAAACAACAAACTAATAAGAAAAAGTGGGAGGCACCTGTAGCTCAAAGGAGTAGGGCACCGGCCCCCCATATACCAGAGATGGTGGGTTCAAACCTGGCCCCGGCCAAAAACTGCAAAAAAAAGAAAGAAAACCTGTAAATTACTTAGGGCAATAGGGGAGGCTAGAATTATCCAGCATCTACTGGGTAATATTACTGACATAATGTTATTTTTCTTCAGCATGGTAAAGGTATTATGATTAAAAAAAACAATGCTCTATTTATCTTCAGGATATTCACGGGAAAAATTGTAGAAACATGTAAGTCTCCACAATACTTTTAATGGCTCAGCCAGGGGAAAAAAGAACCATAGCCTGAGAAGCTGATGTGAGATCTACTTTATCTGAAGAAGGTGCACCTTTTCTAATGGTATTAGAAAAGAATGAAAGGGGGTTTATTCTTTCTAACATCTTAGGCAAAATTATTATTTATATTGTGATATTCAATCCATGTTATAAAGTTAGAATATAGTATGGATATTCAATTTAATCACTCAGTGTACACAGTTGCACGTGACTTCACAACAAAGATATGCTTTGAGAAATTCACTGGACAATTTTTTTTTCCTGTGGACACAGTCGAGGGTGCTCACACAAACCAACTACACACCTAAACCATGACTCCTGGGCTGCAAACACGTACAGCATGCTACTATAGGCAATTGTAACTCAATAGTAAGTATTACAACAACTAAACCTATCTAAATGAGGAGAGATGATTAAGTTTGCAAACTCATCCCAGCAAAGTGCGACATACCTTATTGGTGAATTTCACTGCTATCACCTTCAAAGTGCTCCCTCCCCTTGGGAAGCTATTCATGACACCAGCGCCTTGTCCATCCTTCAAAGCAATTTTGGAACTCCTTTTCTGGAATGGCTGTCAGAACTATCATTTTATGAGGTCTAACAATTAAGTTCAGGAACTGTCCTAGAAAAATTGCTACACACCTCCTTGCTGAATCTCACTATATTCGCCTTCAACATACTCCCCTGAGAGGCTGTGCACCGACGCCAGCACCCAGTCCTCCCTTCAAAGCACATTTTCTAGGATGATTTACCAACTCAATTGTCCGACCTCATAGGAAAGTTACAGTAAAATGTGGTATAAAAGATAAAAAAAATGAGGCACTCACATGGGACACTTACCATGAATGGAGCTTGTAGGACTGGAAGTTGCTCTGCAGAGTCCGTGAGTGAGTATGAGCCGTGGAACATTCTGAACACTACTATAGGCTTTATAAACACTGTGCACTTAGCTACACTAAATTGATATATTTTTTCTTTCTTCAGTAATAAGTTCATTTTTGTTTACTCTAATGTTTTTACTTTTAAAAAGTTTTCAATTTTCTTTAACTTTTTGACTCTTTTGTAATAGCACTTAGCTTAAAACACAAATGTATGTTGGTACTGTAGGAAAGTATTTTCTTTTTTTTTATGTCCTAATTCTATAAGCTTGTCACATTTCTTTTAATTGTATTTTTTGCACTTCTTTGGTTAATACTAAGATATAAGCACACACGTTAGCCCAGGTGTACACAGGGTCAGGCGCACCGGTATCCCTGTTTTACTCCTCACGAGTCAGGTGCACCTGTATCCCTATTTTACACCTCACCTTTTGTCCCTCTGGAAAGTCTCTAGGGTCCATGACACCATGACTGGAGCTGCCATCTCCTGTGATAACAAAGGATCTAAATCCTTTCTGAAAGACCTGCCTGAGGCTGCTTCATACTTAATGGTTTTTAGAGCAAGTACAAGGAGTATACTCCAAAATAAAAACAAATAATATAGTGAACATATAAACCAGTAACAGACGCATTTATTATCCTTAAAGTGTTATATGTCCAGTGATGTAAATAATTATATGTGCTCCACTGTTATACAACACGTGGTTCAGCATGTTTATTTATACCAGTATCACTGTAAATATATGAATTATATGTTGTGTTACAATGTTGGAACAGCTATAGTTTTACTGTGTGAGAGGAATATTTCAGCTTCACTATATTTTATGAGACTGCTGCCATATATGCAATTATTGACTATGAAATGTCACTATTTGACCTTTAACTTTATTACTAATTACTGTGCTATAAATTTCCAATAATAAAACAATTGCTCATTTATTTCTACTAGGCCTATATTGTTTCCTCTCATTCAAATAGTTTACTGCTATTATTAATTAATTAATGTAAGTCCAATTACATTGGTTTGTTGGCATGAGGGGTTTGCATATGAAGTTAAAGGATCTGTCCTCTATTAGTTATTGTGACTACAATTTACTGTCTAGCTGAAAATATATTTGGAACATTGACTTCCTGAGTATGACTGGAATTTGTAACTATCCAGCATTAGCTACAGGAAGAACATAAGCTTAAAGACATAACAAAATCAATGAACTGATTTAACAGAGCAATCTAACGAGATTATTAGTATGTTAAATTAGTACACTGACTAACCAAAAATGAAGTAGCATCAGCGGAGTAACACTGCAGTGAGCAATTTTTTTTTCTTTCCCTGGATGCCACACCATCATTTCAATTTCTCTCCCTCTTTCACTCCTTCTCGTCTCTCTTTCTAGCCTAAAATAAAGGCTATACTTTTATATCCTAAAAGAAAAAAGAAAAATACTGAAGCGATAGTACTGAAACGTATGTCAGCCATTAGGATTTGAATATATTAATGTAATATTGACATATGTGTATGTTTCACATTTCTAGGAATATTGATTAGCTATTTCCAACATTGATGAGGGGAATTTAAAACATGGATTTATAATTCAGTTTAAGAATTCATAATTGTCTCCCTTCAGTTTTGTTTTTACTTTTTTCATTTATTTTAATTTCCTTTGTAACTTAATGACTGTTCCCTGGATATGAGAGGCCTTCAGCAGTAATATTTTCCTTTCATGTTCTCAACAGATGCAAAGATTTCTTCTAAGAACAACTTACTAAGTAGAATTTTATAGTGTCCTTAATGTAGTTATGTATTTACCCAGGGTGTTTTCCTACACATAAATAAGTCATGCTTATTTAAGATTAAACCATAAAAAATGTTGTTATTTTTGTTAAGACTTTTCATTTTTTTCTTTCTATAAGTTCATCTTGAAATGCTTTCTTTCTCAAACAAAAAAAAGAAAATGTTGAGAATGCCATTGGATAATATTCCAAGCTACAGAATCTTAAAATGATTTAGAAGTGCAATGCACTATGTTTTTTAGAGTGTCCTCAAAGTCACAAAGAAAATCTCTGTGGAAGTTCTTTTCTAGATCCTCTGGTAGAGAGCTCCTCTTCTTCATAAAATATATAATTTACAGAGACTGTCATAAAGATATAACTACTACCAAAATCATGTTGGTGCTGTGACATAGTGATATCCTTATCCAAAGAGTTATTTCCATTTAAATAGTTGATCCTGATCATTGCAGAGCAAAGGAAATTATGATATGATCATGATCAATTCTTAAATCCTAAACCTGAAAACCATATAACTCACCTTGGTGTTTTTCGCTGCCTTTTGGTGGACGATAGTGACATATTGAAGACAAAATGTTATTATTTCGACTGACTATTCTACCAGTAACCTCTAAGAATCCTAGGCAGTATTGGGAAGCTTTATGAAATCAATTGAAATAAACTGAAATTAATGTCAAAAGCAGAAATATTATTATTAAATTGAATGACATTCATTGTTTGAAGTGTTCAGAAAATAGTATTTTTTCAGTAGATGAATGAGGAAAGAAGGACCTTTTTTAAGATGTTAAAGAGACATGATTTGGGGGTTTTAATTTTTTTTTTATTAAATCATAGCTGTGTACATTGATATGATCATGGGGCATCATTCACTAGCTTCACAGACCGTTTACCAAGTTTCACATATACCCTTGTAAGATGCACCACTGGTGTAATCCTACCAATCCCCTTCCCTCTACCCATCTCCCCCCTCCCTCCCCTCCCTTTCCCCCTTCCCCCTATTCTTAGGTTGTAACTGGGTTATAACTTTCATGTGAAAACCCTAAATTAGTTTCATAGTAGGGCTGAGTACATTGGGTAATTTTTCTTCCATTCTTGAGATACTTTACTAAGAATATGTTCCAGCTCCATCCATGTAAACATGAAAGAGGTAAAGTCTCCATCTTTCTTTAAGGCTGCATAATATTCCATGGTGTACATATACCACAATTTATTAATCCATTCATGGATCGATGGGCACTTGGGCTTCTTCCATGACTTAGCTATTATGAATTGAGCTGCAATATGAAATGTAAGCTTCATTTTAGGATTAAATATGTAGTCTGAAATACACATTGCCTTGACTTTTTCTTCCCATTTGATATCTTTCTTCTTACACACTCATGGAACGACGCTACCTCCATCCTTCTCTGGATTCTCTTTTTCTGCCTGCAAAATGTCAGTTTAGTGGACGTCTACTCAATGTCACAGATGTTTAGAGACGTATCAAAGTGTAGACATGCCCATGGGATTGTGTTATTTTCTAATTTTTTTTCACTTACTGTGTAAACATTTGGTGAATTGAGAGTATGAATTTCTATCTGTGTGGCACAGTTTTTTTTTTTTTTTTATTGTTGGGGATTCATTGAGGGTACAATAAGCCAGGTTACACTGATTGCAATTGTTAGGTAAAGTCCCTCTTGCAATCATGTCTTGCCCCCATAAAATGTGACACACACCAAGGCCCCACCCCCCTCCCTCTGCTAGTTTCATTCAATGCGATAACAAAATACTGCTGTCTGAGCATTACGTGTAGGTAATGTACATATTATTTTAATGTGTATGTACACTAGATATGAACTGAATCCATCTGATCCAATAACTAGGATTGCAGAGGGGATAATAAACTATGCCACAGGATTGTTAAGGGAATGAATCAACTGCATAAAGACCACTTTGTACATTGCAAATGTGTGTCTAAGTGGTAGTTATGTTTGTCGTCTGTGTTCTATTAATTAAAGTAGATGCTATTTTAGCTTCACCTGGGTTTTTTTTTTTCAGAATATTTAGCCTTTATCAACATCAGTTATAAGTGATAATAATATAGATATGCTCCAAAGTGGAATATTATTTAATTATTGAAAATATTTATTTATTTTTACCTGTAGCTGAAATCATTACATGTAAAATTAATGTTGATAAATGGCTGCTGTCACCATTGAATTTGAATAAAGGACTTCTCCGATTTCTTCCAGCACTGCCATAGAATATGTGTGTTGGGTCTATGGTGGGTGAAATATGTCAGACTTGTTAGATTAATTTTACATACTGTGTCATTATCAATTTCTATTTCAAGGTAATTATGGTAATGTATTGAAAAAATTACGACATTAATTCTATAACACTGAAGTTAAACTGTGCATCACTTATAACTCAAAGGAAAGTTAATAATTCTGAATGATATAATTAGGAAATGATCATGCTACCCTTAATATTTTATTTAAACATTTAGTTATTTATTTTTATTCAAAGAAGCTAAGTTTTAATTAGATATAATCCACCCTTAACGTAAAGTCTATCTTTTTTTTTTTTTTTGACATACAAAAATCAGCCAGAAAATTGTTTCAAACATAATCTACTGTTCTATCTACATAAAGGCCCAGATTTGACCTTATCCTTAGTGGTAGCTAATGTTTATATTTGCATAGCTGGAAATTTAATCTTTTTTGGGGGGGGAAATCTATACATATTCTCTGAATTCGTGTTTCTTTGTATGTTTCAATTTATGTATGTCTCTGTTTACCTATTTATGATTTTATATTTCCTGAAGCTCCTTATTATGAGTACTTAAATATATTAGCAAAGATTACATAATAGTTTAATAGTAGTGTATATACAACATTTCAATTCTAATTTTCTTAATATTTATTTTTTGATAATGTGTATAAAACAAATCTGTGAAATTTGTTTCTAAATCTTTGTTTCCATATTTGAGTTTTTTATGGTAACATGCTTCCAGCAATAGTTATTAAATTCAACTGCACCCACCACAGTGGTGTTTTATCTCTTTGCTGACCTGTCTGTTGGCTGAGAAGCCCCCAGTGAGAATTTACAGTTGGACATTTTCAGCAACATTTGAAGGATCCTCCCACACAAAACCAGAATCTCCAGAGGAGCGGAGCCTAAAGATTTAGGACCAAGTTTTCCAAGAACAAACCTGGGGTAGGGGGGGTGGGAGGGGAGGTGAAGTCACTGTACATTTCGTTAGTTTCCAGTACTGAAGTGATACTAAATTCCTAAGACCATGAAGTTTCCTTTTATTCCAAATTTATCAATACACTTTTTTGGTCTATAATATTGTCTGGGCTCAGGGCCCATAGCACAGTGTTTGCAACACTAGCTACATAACATCAAGGCTGGTGGGTTCAAACCCCGCCAGGGCCTGCTAAACAACAATGACAACTGCAATAACAACAATAAAATAGCTGGGTGTTGTGGCGGGTGCCTGTAGCCCCAGCTACTTGGGAGGCTGAGGCAAGAGGATAGCTTAAGCCCAAGAGTTTGAGGTTGTTGTTAACTGTGATGCCACAGCACTCTACCCAGGGAGACATAGTGAGATTCTGTCTCAAAAAAAATAAATAAAATAATAAAATATACGTATTTTTATATTATTATGTATGTATGTATTAAGTATATTATTTATATCATGTATTTATATTGTGTATTATTATGTATTATATTTTTATATTTATTATGTATTATATTGTATATGTATTATATACATATTTTGTTTTTATTACACAGTGTTTAAAGAAATTATAAATTGTTGGTAGTCGTAGCTTACATTTTATTGCAGTTTTTTGGCCGGGGCTGGGTTTGAACCTGCCACCTCCGGCATGCGGGCCCAGCACCCTACTCCTTTGAGCCACAGTTACCATCCCCTAATATATATTTTAAAGAGTTCTCACATTTCTCAATGGCTGATTTTTTAAAATATATGCTTATTTTGTTAATTTCTAAATTTACTATTTTGATTATACACAAAACGAGTCTGTGTAATTTTTATTTTGTAGAATGTGAAGTTGCATACAGTATGGAAAACTGAAGAAAGATATATTTACTATTCTTCATTTATAGAAGTTTATCTAAATGCAGAACGTCCAGAGCTGACCATCTCAAGTAGTTTCCATAGGCTCTATGCAGCCGATGGACGTGTGTATCGGTCTGCAGGCCTGGTTCCTCACGGTGACCACCTGCATAAGTGGATCGGTTTGTCACAGACCCTTGGGCGGTCAACTTACAGAGGTTCTCCTGTACTTAAATATAATCAATTATATTACCAAAATATTTTCAGTTAGTTTTATTTTACTTGTTATATTAAAAATAGAGCAGTAAAGGCCTTAATAATAAATATTTCCTCAATTTCTCCTTACGTGTCTGATAAATTTTATGCTATATATTTTTAATGCTACACACACCCATGTTCTATATTTGTTCTGCACAATTTGTGCCTTTTTAATGAAATTTCTCTCTATATCTCATTTAATGTTTTTCTTTGTCATTATTATTTTCTAATCTGAATAAAGCCTAACTTATTGCCCTATTTCTTTTTCCAGGCCTATGTTCTTGTAATCCTTCATTTTAAAAAAATCATTTTTATTTGGTTTATTTACTGTATTTCTAGTGCACTTACCTAAATAAAAAGCTTTATTAGCATAGATATAGATAAAAATATATAAAAAGCTCAAATCACAACTGCACAGAGCAAGAGCTCAAGTGAATATACCCACATAACTACCAGTCAGGACAAATTAGATACGTCTAAGGTACAACAAATACAGCGCCTCATGAAATTTCCTGCTTCTTATGAATAATAACTTACCCCATTTGTGTTGTAATCAACATAGCGGTTTCATCTCAGTGACCTTATTTTTAAATCATGTCTTACTGGTTTTTGCCCATTTTTAATCTGTTTTTTATTTTCTGCATGTATTACATTTACGTTTTGTCAGTGAAAGAAATCCATCCTGTTTTTATTACACTGAAAAGAAAAATGCCTTTATATTTCTCAAAATATTACCTTAACCTAAGTTACGAAGCAGAATCAAATTTAAGTTATATGTAATAACTTTTGACTCCTTCCTAAAATAAGGTCAGGAATTTAGTACACATCCCCATTCCTCACTCTCCCATTTCCTGACGTTAAGAATATAAAGATCATTCCCCCAGGAGCTCCAGGGATGAGGACACTCCAACATAATGTACAATATCCTCAAGGAAACACCATTACAGTGGAAACTGATACGAGCTGAGGGCTGCTGTTTTTTCTATTATCCTTGAAAATAAGTCAAGCCAAAAGGAAATGCAAAATAACATAACTCACAAACAGGCAATTGATATGAAGTTTTCAGAAAGCCATTATAGCTGGTCAAGAGCCAGGGAGAGTTGGGTATTGAGTTCCTGGATTTCATCTTAGTGATATGCTTGGAAACAAATATCTTTCGTGGCCCAGAAAGTGAAAAAGAAAAGTAGATATAATGTTTGCAAGAAAGTAGTATATATTATTGTAGGTAACAGTGTTTGAGAGGCTAAAGAAAAGATCATAATCAGAAAAAAAATTACTAATGCCAACACTCTAGATTATTTAGAAAATAGATGGATTTCATATTATTGGGGTAATATTACAAAAGTATTATTTCATTCTGGTAAGCTTTTGGTGGATATTGAGTGGCACTGAGCTTCTATTCCCTAGAAGGTTCTCAGAACATGACTTTTCCTGAGTTATCATATGAGTGCAGGAAGACATTCTTTAATTCAGAGCTGAGTATGGCAGACAAGTGGGATTCTCTTAGGAAAATTGAGAATTTCATGGAAACATTTGTGAATGAAAAGTTACCTTCTCTGTAGTTGATGGTGAGTTAAATAAATGATTACAATTTGTACAATGTACAAATCTGTGCATTTTTATAAATGTTATAGTCTGCTATAGACATATTTCAATGTCATATAAAAATTTTAAAACCTTATATTTTAGGAAAAATCTTATATGTATGGAAGAATTATTAATGAAATATTGGGACTTTCCATATTCCCCACAATCTGGACTTTCTATTATTCACTTCATACATAAGCTTAGTTTCTTTGTTGAAATTAATCAATAATGACATATTACTAAAGACTATACTTTATTTTTATTTTCCTAATTTTCCCCTAGTGTTTGTTCTTACATTTCTAGGAAGGAGTTCATTCTAGACACTTTAATTATAATGTTTTCTTAGGCAACTCTTTGATAGATTTGTAGACTTTGTTTTCAAGGACCAGGACAGTTTGACAAATACTTGACAGGCATTTTGTAGACTATCCCACAATGGGGTTGTACATGATGTTTGTAGGACATTTTTCTAATGGTTAGATTGGAATCATATGTTCTTGGGAGGAGGACGGTAGAGTGAAAGTCTAACGTCATGTCATGTACTTTCAACACATCATACCAAAGATATTTACTATCAAAAATACCCCTGCAGATGATAAATTTTACTTAACCAAAGTAGTGTTTGCCAGAGTATTTTTCTACTGTAATGTTTCTTTTTTTCCCCCTTCTTTCCATACTGTATTCTTTGGGAGGAAGTCAATATGTGTGGGACATTTAAAAAATGGAAATTCAGGGTGGTACCTATGGCTCCAGGGAGTAGGGTGCTGGCCCCATATGCCCAGAGGTGGAGGGTTCAAACCCAGCCCTGGCCAAAACTGCAAAAAAAAAAAAAAAAAAAAAAAAAATAGAAATTCATGTCTCACCTACTAACTAGTGAACTATCTATATGAAATATTTAGAATTCTCCTGCATGCAAGATGTATATATCCTATTTATTCAGTTCTTTTTCATTTGCTTATTTACCTACAGGAGTATGGACTCATGGACATCTACTCTGCATTTGGGGTTCTAACTAGTACTCTATCGTGGGTTTCATTGCTCACTGTTGCAGCTTGAGCTTTCAGATGCTCCTGACTGGGTTCCTGTGTCCCCTTCCCATATTCTCATCAATATGTGGGGATTTCTGTCTTTTTTTTTTCTCCCTTACCTTGTGGTACTAGAAGATACTGCAGGATCATCTTGTAGGTTAGCTGCCCATGTCCAAGCACCCATCAATTCTCTAAGGATTCCTTGCTTCCTTTTATTGAAGAACAATATTAGAAACAAAAAAGCTAAGTATGTTCGTTGTTGTGGAGACATGGTTGCTTCTAGAACTTCCCAACTGACAAAGCAAGCAAAAACATGTGTGCAAGGTGTATATATACATATGGGCAAACGTTTCTGTATGTAGCCGTCTGCGTCTTAACTAAACCACAGAGGAGTTCATGCTGATGTCTCTATCTCCAGAGAGCACCATATGGCCATTCCAGCCTTTCTCCATGTCTGTAAGTAACCACTCCAGCACTGAGAACCCAGGCCTCTCCATCTCCCATTCACTTGTTCAAGTGTTCAATTCTGGTATACACTGAGAGTCTATAATTTAAATAAGTTAAAAATCTAGTGAAAACAAATTTTGGTAAGTTTTTGTTCAAAAAATTCATGAGACTTTCAGCTTCAATTCTGACAGGTAAAAATATTGGAAAGTTATCACTTTGTTTTTTATATAGAAAAGCTGGTGATCTCAAAACCAATGAATTTTCTTGAACTCTTCTAAGAACTGAAATCACAGGATAAACTGTTACCCTGAACTTTGAAGCAATGGGTGTGACTGAAGAAACTGCTGCGGTCTGGTTAGCTGTTGTGGATCTGCTGAAGCCTTAACAGGGAATAGTTATTGGTAACTTTGTAAAATTACTGGAAGAAACTGTCACCTAACATGGGAGTGAGAACCTCATGGTGTCCGAAGTCTTTGCACCGAGGTCAGGGGCAGGTGGGGATGATGTCTATATGTTCTCGGGCTTTCCTAGGCCAAACTCTAGAAGATGCTCAGGGAGTGATTCTACGACTATTTCATTAAGGTTCTGGGAAGGAGGGAGAGGAATATTAATCTGTGAGAAATACACTGAGAGCCTTCTCAGTAATATGTTCTCCCAAGGGGAATGGACTTAGCTGAAGCCTTATCCCAGCTGTGGGAAGGGACACCAGCCAGAGAAAACATGAGAAAAAGTTTATGTTAAGAATAGCAACAGGATCTTGAATTAGGACAGGCAGTCCATAGTATAACATTAGTGAAAACTAAAACTATGTTGTATTGTTATCAAAAAATGCAAATAGATCAATAGAACAGAAAATAGATCCCAGATTATATGCTCATAAGAATTTAATATATGATGACGCTAATATGTCAGTTTAGTAGGGAAGAGAGGATTATTACATACATGGAGACAAACCACGTCGTCCATATTATTATCTAGACCAGTGGTTCTCAATCTTCCTAATGCCTCCTCATTCCATGACCCTTTAACACAGTTCCTCATGTTACGGTAACACCCAATCATAAAATTGTTTCATTACTACTTCATAACTGTAATTTTGCTACTGTTATGAATCATAATGTAAATATCTGACATGCAGCATGTATTTTCATTGTTACAAAAGGGTTGCAACCCACAGGTTGAGAACCGCTGGTCTAGAACAAATAATAAAATTAGACGCATATTTTACAAAAAAAGTGTAGGATTCAGTTGGACTAAATAGGTAAAATTTATGAAATAAATCATATATATCTTCTAAGGTAATACTAGTGACATTAAAAATTAAAAAGGGAGTTGATTAACTAAGTCATCTATCTAGATGCTACAGAATTAAAAATAATTACATGCTTGACTATATATAAATAGAACTTTTCATGAGTAACAGTCCATAAACAAAATCAATAACATACAATAGATTTGAAAACAAAATAAATTTACTATAGAATTTAGCTAGAAGGTAAAATTTCATGATGAACAGAGATTTTAAAAGAAGGAATCAAGTAACCCAATAATAACATTGAAAGATTATATCATATATGACAAGATAATTCATATAAGATAATTCATATAATTCATATAAGAACCTAATGTTTCACCAAACATATAAAAGCATGCTCTGGGCAGCACCTGTGGCTCAAAGAAGTAGGGCTCTGGTCACATATGCTGGAGGTGGCGTGTTCAAACCCAGCCCCAGCCAAAACTGCCCCCCCCCAAAAAAAAGCATGCTCTAAATCTGTGCTCATACCAGTGAGTAATGGATTGAGAATTTCACATCATTATATTCATAAACCTGTTTCTAGTGAAGTTTCAGAAAATAAACTAGATAAAAAAGGTCTCATTATGAACATCTCTGTGTGCTATGTTGAATAATTTTAGCAGCCAATATGGAGGCAGTGAAGTATTTTAGCCATGAATAAAAAAACATAGAATTTATAAAATGATGAGAAAAATTAATGTTGAAATTCTTAAAAATAATTTGCATGTTTCTTTTGATGCCATTACCTAAGATAAGGAACAGGAGATAAGCACATTAAACAGATTTGGGTGCTGATGATAACATCAATTTCTAATCCGTATCTAGGTTAAGATGGTCACTGAGAAGATGAGCATGTTTCTAAGCAGCATATGGTTTGACAGTAAAGCCCAGTATCACAGTCTATGGAGGTGGTCCTTAGAAATAGAAGTGGATAATCCCTCAAGGAGATAGCGGAGCAACATGACAGAAAGGGCTTTTTTTGCAACTCTTTGTCACTCCCGGAGTGAAGAGTTAGATTCTGAACAAGGAGTACATGGAACAAGATTCCATGTTCCCATGGAAGAGAGCTATTTTTCTGTACATGTGTTTTGGAATTCTTGGAAATAAAAAGAACAATAGTGTTGTTCTTTCTGTTCAAGCACACTATGCCAGAGTTGGTGAAGCAAAAAGCTGGAAAGAAAAAAAAAAGTATGCTATAGATGAAAATATAATTCACCACGCATGAGTGCTCATTTAGATTAACATATTTACTTGGCTCCCCAAACTGCCTGTGTATTTATCCTCATTCTTGTTGGCTGGTTTGTTTACACTTAACTTGTGATATTTAGGTTGAACTTGTTGGCTGATCATTTGCAAGAGCAATATGCTATTTTAGGTGGAAAAGACCTGAATGAAATTTTCTCAATAGCACTTTGAGTAGAGTGAAATAGATTAGTAAAATGATTCTGCCGCACAGCCTGCCCTGAAGCGGTGCTGAACACAGCCCTTCTCACTTCTGATCAATGTGTGTCTCGTCCTCCAGACATAGGGTGACCAAATGGAGCATTCCTGTCTCTGCCTATGTACCAGCGGATTATTTATGGCTCCCTTTTTCACTTTTAAAATTGTCCTAGCTTAGAAGACAAATTACAATGTTACTCAACCCGATTAAAACAGCTTTTTTTCCTTCAGTTGATTTTGCACTTTGTCCTTTCTTCGTATCTCCTATTATTTATTTCTGGTGATTTCACAATTTTATATTACCATCCTATAATAGGTGGTCCTTTTCTATCATTCATTTGTATATGTGTATGCATAATCGGTTGTCCTGTGTGGCAAGAAAGAGTCTATACTCTTAAGAAATAAATAATTGCCCAGTAAGAAACTCTTATCATTTGAACATATAATACAAGAATGTAAGTAAATTAAGAATTATAAATACAGTGCCTGGGTATTGCTGTGGGAGAAATTTTTAGCTACAGATGTCTCAAGAGTCTGACAAGATCTTTTACAGAACATAAGGTTTGAATTGTGTGTTGAGTAATAGTAATTTACAAGCTAAATTTATGCCCAGCTTGCAATCTTAGGAAACTGACAAAATGAGCAAAGTCTCTGTTAGACCCCAGGCTTCCCACAGGGGTATGGGCAGGAGAAAATGAGCAAAATTTTGGCTTTATTTTTCTATTCCTAGAACAAAATGTGATTTTTGATATTCAGTTAGCAAATGATAAAAACTTAACTTTTGAAAATTAAAAAATAAATGTGTTTTAAAGGAAAGAAAATACAACACTGCCTCTCCTTAATGTCCCTATATTCCACCTCCCCTTTCTAACTTATGCCTATTAAGCAGCAACTAATAAGGTTTGAGATTAAGAACTGAGTTTAAATGCATCCTGGAATTATTTTACAATACCAAGTCTGATCTAAATTTGTATTTGTCATATATTCAGGCAAGTATTTTTAATCAAACTACCATTTTAATTTGTAATGTTATTTTGGGGACCAGTTAAATATATCATAGAATTTCTGACTTCTAGGAGTTTATAACTTAATGCAAAAGATAAGACACTTCATAAAGAGTTTGGACTCCTAGGTGGCAGGTAAAGTTAAGGTGGTGCATGAGTGGGGGTGGTGAATGTGATACAATGCAATTTCAGAGAGGGAAGATCACTGAGCTGGAACTCTCAAAAATAAAAGAATCTATACAAATTAAAAACGGAACTACTATGTGATCCAGCAATCCCATTCCTGGGTTTATATCTGAAGGAATGTCAATTAGAATGGTGAGGAAATATCTGCACCCCCTGTTTATGGCAGGGCTATTTCCCCACACTGGCAAAACGCGGCATTCATCCTGAGTGTCCATCAAAAATGAGTAGAGAAAGAAAATAGGTTATAATGTGAATAATACAGCTATAAAAAAGAATAAGAAGCTGTCGTGTGACAACGTGGATGAACCTGTGGCCCCTTGTGTCAAGTGAAATCAGACAGACACAGAAGGACAACTATGGTGTGGCATCATGCAGGTGGAATGTGAAGAAAGTTCATTCCATAGACGTAGAAACTGGCTTAGCGGATCCCAGTGTCTGGGGGATTAGAAGGCAAGGACGGTGCGGAGGAGTGGGTCAAAGTATACATAATTACGGTAAGAGGAAGACATTCAGGAGATCTATTGCACATCAAGGTGACTATAGTGAATCATGACATAACATAGTCCTGAAAAATGTAGAGTGAACATTCTGTGTGCTCAACACAGGAATGACAACTAAGAGCGGGAATGTATTATTTAACTAGATTTAACAATGTGTATGCACTTCTAAAATCATGTTTATAAAGTTAAAGGCACGGTGTTCCCTGTCAATTTAAGAGAAATAAAAAAGAAAATAAAGTTTCCTGATGGACTGACTGAAATGGAAATTAAAGGTAAAATATGATTTTGTGATATTAAGAAAGTGAAAGCACCTTGTTCCTAAGTGACACAAGGAATTGAGGCATTAGAGAGCTGAGGACGGAGCCATCCTTTGAGACAGCCACTCCGGTTAGGATACTTACTGCCTCCTCTACATTCAACTCCAAAATGTTGTCAGAAACAACACCAGGAACAGAATAAGCATATAGTCTTCAACGTTGGCTATTTTAAGGAACAATTAATTACATGCAAAAGTTCCAGAGTGATTATTTCATGGTATTATTATTTTAAACAAAATGATCACTTTAGCTATTCTAAATACTGAGACAGCACTTTCTTTCAGAAGGATTCAGAAGCAGGTGATGTGTGAGGACTTTATATATAGGAGGTACTAATTTTAAGTATTCTGTGTAATTACCTTTACTAAAATTTTAGCCCTCTTTATATGAGGCCTCACATGACCTCATATAAGCATCCAATAAATACTTATTCAATGAATCAGTGAATGAGTTATTGGAATAAAATAATTCAGGTTTCCTGGCTCGTTTTATGCACTAGCACACCAGAGGGCTCTCCAAACATGTTTTAATCAGCTGAGTTCTTTTCAGGCAATTTGGTTGTATCATAATTAAATAATTCATGCAATATTTCAACATAAGAAAAAGGTAACCTCTCCAATATAGCAATAATTGTCAAATAAAACCTTTGAGACTTCATAATAGTGCTCTTTTTCATCTGTTTTGGATATAATTCGAATAAAAATATCTGCATATTTAAAATGTCCAAAATTATTCTCATCTCTCTGATGGGAACTACTCTACCATTTAAAATCATGCCCATCTTTCCTCCATCCTTTTTGGCACCTATTCTGTATTTTAACCACAACTGTATTGAAAATATATATTTTTTCTAATTAGGAAATTCTTTAGATTACAGGAAAAGTTACTTTTGCTAGAAGATTAGAACTGAACAGCTATCTTGCTCAGAAACCCTCCTTATTACTTGTCGCTGTTTTTTGTCACCTTCAGTATGAAAGTGAACAGACTTTCTCTCTAGAGGTATGAATTTGAATTCAATTGAAAATAAAAATTTACTTGTACATTTGACCAGAATATGATTATACAGATTCCATATAATTCTAAATATAGAAATTATAAGGAAAGGGTAAGAGGTACTTTTTAAAACAAAAATGACTTGTGTAAAAGGAAACCTCTTGTGTAAGACCGTTGGCAGTTACTTGACCTTGATAGTGATTGTCTTACTTTGCAGAATCTACTTTATGTAGAAACGCCCTGTCTGAAAGAAGAGATGCAGTGTTTTCATTCACGTAAGTGTTGACACATGTATTCAGATCTCTATTTTTAACTTTGTCGGCCATTTTGTACTTCAAAAATAACATGTCTTCTGGCAATTTTTGCGTGTTTGCATTCAGTGTTTCTCATACTGAGGGTCAGGAACTCTAGCCCTGGGGTCACCAAAGATCTCTAAAGTGGCTCAAAGAAACTGTTGATAAAGAATTAAGCGTAGGTAATTAGTGCTGCCCGTTCCTAGCAAGGAACCATATGTCAAAATTATCCACAGTTCCCACTTCCAACTCCACGGTTGGAGTCACCATTTTTAGTAACCTCCTCTAACCCCAAAATGACTCATTTTTCACTGAACTTTTCTAACAATAATCCCCACAATTCTCATACATATATAGTCTCTTCTGTTGAAACTCACTTTGGATATTAAAAGGAAAACATTCATTGTCACAAAACAAGTTTAATAGTGATTATTTTAATACTTATTCTATATTTTGTTTCTTCTTATGCATTTTCAGAATCTTGGAATTAGAACATGCAATTAGGCATTTTAAACAACCAATGTCTTTAAATAGAGTTTTAGAAACTCATCAGCTGCAGAGTTCTATTACTTTATTTGGATTTCAATACTCATCTAACTCTTGTTTGGCAATTATATTTCAATATACTTTTATTTCTTTTAGAACACCATAATTCTTAAGATGAAATATATGTGTTCTGGTAATCAGTTTTATACCATTTTTATGTCTTGATAACATGAAAATAAATCTTCTTTAAACAAATTATTAATTCTATTGCCTGGAAAAAACATATTAAATTAACATCAAAGAAAACACGAAAATAACAGACTCCATAAAGTCATAGGAGACACATTTTCAGCAGTCATGGAACAGAATAAAAATTATTCTTCCAAACTGTAACTAGTAAAATAATCAGAATTATAACCAACTGCTGCCAATTTGCTCCAAAAGCAAGGTAAACTCAATGTGCTATTATTATACAGCACATATTTAAAGAACACTAGTTCATTATTATGGCAAACAGACATTTGAATAACAGACTTAGAACATTTTACAGGTTAGCAATAAAGTATATTTAAAATTTATATTCAGATCAAAAGAAAAATATGAAACACTTAAATGTATAAGGAAAGAAGTAGCATTGGTAATTCTCTTCACATCAGCTGGGATAGGATCAGGAGAAATCGTTAACAATTCCCTATTCGTGTAAGTGTTCATTTTAATAATGAACTCTACTTGGCTGTACTCATATATAATATATAGATTACTGTTTAAGGGGGGACATTTTAGAGTTAACAGTGCAAAACAAGTTGTGTTTCATATACATCCATGAATGAACTTACTCTCTATAGTTCTTAAATTTATAACAATTGATACTTTCTTGATTTATGGTATTGTTAAACAATATTGAAATTTATATCTTCTTTTTCTTTTGCTTCTTCTTTTTTTTTTTTTTTTTGACAGCACCTCACTCTCTTGTCCTGGGTAGAATACTGTGGCATTGTAGCTCACAGTAACCTCATGCTCAAATTCTTGAGTTCAAAAGTGACATTTAGAGGATAAATAAGATTTGTGGGGCGGCGCCTGTGGCTCAAGGAGTAGGGCGCCGGTCCCATATGCTGGAGGTGGCGGGTTCAAACCCAGCCCTGGCCAAAAACCAAAAAAAAAAAAAAAAGAAAGATTTGTGATGAAAACTGTTGGATATATAATTGGAATGAAAGGAAACAAAAAAATAATGGAGATCTTCAGCAACTGTGGATGGATGCAGCCAAATTTCAGAGTGAATGAAAAGAATAACTATTAACTATGCATGGAAAACCACAAAAACGAATAACATTATCTGTGACAAGAACGCTCACTGTTGAAAAGACGATTGGTTTTATATTTGGAAAGGAAAATAGTGCCTCTTTCAAGAGATTGTAAAAGGAAGTTTAACTTGAAAAATAGCTTTTAAAATACCTGTGTTAAATTCCTATTGCTTTGATGAGAAAACATAGAGATTTCTTTAGAGAATTTAGGAGAACAGAGTTTTGAGGATTTACTCATGAATTCTTTCAGGCCAAGAGTAAAACAATTCTTCGCAAATAGGGCAATATTTACACACTAGGAAGGCTCCTGTGCATGTCAACCCTCACCTTCCCCTTAAATACTTCTTAATTCTCTCATTGAACCATTCATCTTGAATAAATTTATCGGTTATTTCCATGTAAGTATCTCATCTCTTCCTATCAGTTTTTCTAAAACGTTTCTGTTTTACCATATGTTATTCTTTTATTTATTTATTTTTTTCAGCTTTTGGCCACAGCTGGGTTTGAACCCGCCACCCCCGGTGTAAGGGGCTAGTGCCCTACTCCTTTGAGCCACAGGTGCGTCCATCTATGTTATTCTTTACCGTATTGTAATGCCTACCTCTCTGTTTTTTGAAATGTCTTTTACATTTTTTTTAAATAAACCAAAACGTGATTACCTATAAAAAAATTAATCCCCTACACATTTACTTTGCTATATTCAAGACTTGTGACAAACCAATCTGGTTAATCCAGATGGTAGAGAAATATGTAAATATACACATATTTACTAACTTAAATTTTGTGACACCCTCTCCTCCATGTTTGCCCAGGGAAATATTATTACCTGATAAACTTATAGAAAGCACTATTTTATCACTTAAATTCCTTTTCATAAGGAGTAGGACATTAAATGGTTTTACCTACTTAAAAGTGATACGGTGCTGATTATTAACTGTTATTTGATTTTTGAGGGATTACCAAGGTACATGAATATTTCTCCCTTCATGGCATTCTATATTCCGTTCCATCTAAGGAGTCTATGTCAAGTATACCGATATTGTTCATTCCTTAACTTCAATCATATTCTCAGCCCTACTGAGACATATATTATAGTGTATTTAATAAATATCCTTTCAAATAATGTTTATATATTTATAATATATATCATAAACTTCTTAATGTCATAAAAGATTGATGTTTTGCATGTTTATATTTTAAATAGACTCAAAATATGTTGCTATAATTTTCATCTCTTCTTGTATTTAACGTCAATCTTTTATATTTGCCATCTACTTGTTTTTGTATATGTCAATATAATTTCTGTTGCTACATAACGTACCAATTTTTGCTTATGCTGTTTGATTTATATATTTCTCTCCTATGACTTAATTTATTAGTTCTTTTCTTTTTTTTTTTTTCCCAGCAAAACATGGCGATGAAAGCTGTAGTATATCTGTGGACCGTTGAAAGATTTCCCCTAGGATTTTACTCAGAAGGACGACCGCTGGGCCGTAGGTATGAATACTTCCATTAAACACCGCAAGATTTCATCAGAATGGCCTTGTGATACCACATGTACTCCCACCAGAAGGACAAACTTTACTTTTTCACATATGAAAGTGCTTGTCATTTTCCCTCTTCTTAACTTTTCCTGATAGTATCGGATTAAACTTGCCTGTTTTAAAATGTGCAATACTTTTTATTTATCCATTTTTTATTATTAAATCATAGCTGTGTACATTAATGCGATCATGGGGCATCATACACTGGTTTTTAGACCATTGGACATATTTTCATCACACTGGTTAGCATAGCCTTCCTGACATTGTGTGCAAATCATAAATTAATAGTGCAGTTGACCGCCTTTTTGCCACCAGTTTTGACCTCTGGGCAAAAAGCTTAGTGCTTAACTGTTTACTTTTCTATTAAGTTTCCTGAATCACCATTCTACATCTTTATGGTATCTTTAATAATTTTAAAGCTATAGCTATTTTGGAAATTGTATGCATCACCATTCTGTTTCATGACATGTCGATCTATTTTAAATTTTCACTGGAATTGGTTTTTATTTGGTTTTTTGTTTGTTTGTTTGTTTTTTAGGTTTGATATACTTATCTGCACTTATCATGGTTTGTGTTTTAAAAAACGAAGTCCCAAACTATTGGATGTTTTCTTCTCTTTGCAATTTAGTTTTCCTTTTATATTTGAGATGTTAAATATTTTTCATATTGGTTTGTATATGGTATGAGGTGGTACCTAATTTGCATTTACTAAAGTTAGAGGTTTTCCCCACATCATTTACAAAAAAAATTCCTTCCTTTACCTGCTATTACTGAAACCAACTTTATCATATACGTACTTCTAACATAGAGATTGAAGTTTTTGTCTTTATTGCCTTTGATCTATCTCATTGCACATTTAGCAATTTTCATCATTTTCCCTCTTTTGTCATTTTAAAAATGCTTTATCTTGAAATATTTTTTAAAATAAAGATACAAAAATTGCCAAAAAGAATCACTAATCCCTCTTTCAACTTCTCCTCATGTTTCACCGCACAAAACCATACTGTAATTATGAATAAGAGAAAACTGGTATAATATTAACTAGACGGTAGACCTGGATCAAACTTGCCTACTTTTCCACCAAGTCTTTTTAAAAAGAGTTCTTTTCTTGAAGAATATATCCTATCTTTGGCTTCTTTTTCAAAATTACCTTTTATAAATAAACTCCTTTTATGAATCATGCATATTTATCCTGTCATATTAAATGCGAATTTAGTTTGTTATAATTTCATCCCTGTTGAATTGAATGGAACAGCAATAATTTCATATAAAACTGTGAAAATCTGACATTTGTATGGAAATGACTTGTCTCATACATACGTTTCTCTTCATTGTTATCATTTATTTATTTCCTAATTTGGATCTTATCATTTTTGTTCATAGATGTTCCGCTTATATGTAGTTAGATATAATCTTATGTGGTTGGTTCCTTTTCAGTTATTAAAAATTATATTTCCCTTTACTTTTATGTTTGTATTTGTATCACAGTTTTGTACGCACACAGTTTAAAATGTTACATGTTTCCAAGGTTTCTAAATAGACAACATCAGTAGCCCAGCCTCCTTCCTCAACTCACTTGCAAAACCTTTGGTTAAGGGCGGCGCCTGTGGCTCAGTGAGTAGGGCGCCGGCCCTAAATGCCGAGGGTGGCGGGTTCAAACCCAGCCCCGGCCAAACTGCAACAACAAAAAGAAATAGCCGGGCGTTGTGGCGGGCGCCTGTAGTCCCAGCTGCTCGGGAGGCTGAGGCAAGAGAATGGAGTAAGCCCAAGAGTTAGAGGTTGCTGTGAGCCGTGTGACGCCACGGCACTCTACCCGAGGGCAGTATAGTGAGTATAGTGTCTCTACAGAAAAAAAAAAAAAAAAAACTTTGGTTAACTCATTCGTGTTTACTTCCAAATTAATAAATAACAAAATCATATTTCTGTTTTTGGTCTCCTAATTTAGGCATTTCCTAATATGATAACTTAGATTTTTCTTTCCTTTTTCAGCCAACCACAGTCTTGCATATAAAAACATGTGTAATTATGATATTATGATGAGATCATTATTTACTATTTACCCTATTTATATTCCTGTTCAGAGAGACCAACTAAGATTAGTTTTCCTTTCTGGTAACTTTTTACTTGTTTTCCATGTGGTCAATTGTTTTTCATGTATTTATTTTGACTCTCTATTTATTAGTAATTGAACCTAACTCTCCTGTCAGAACCATCCTTCACCCTAATTAACTAGATCACTTTTATCTACTGGAAGGAAAGTTTCTTGGACCCGTCTGACCCATTCCCATGTGGGCTGAGTGTTCTCACCGCATCCCCAGCTCACCGTGGCAGATCCACCCACTGCCACCTTCAGAGAGGCACCACCTGCCTCCTGATTTTGCTGTCTCTTATTTTCTTCTCATGCTCCCTCAATAGAAATAAGGCCATCTTATAGTATATTTATGACAAAACGCATGTCTGGTGTTAATATTTTTAATTTTGATGGGTCTGCAAATATATTGTACCAACATGTTTGATCGATTATTTAACTGACAATTATTTTCCTTCAGAACGTTCAGACACAGCTTCATTCTCTTCTAGCTTCTAGAGCAGTGGTTCTCAACCTGTGGATCGCACCCCTTTGTAACAATGAAAATAAATCCTTCCTGTCAGATATTGACATTACGATTCATAACAGTAGCAAAATTATAGTTATGAAGTAGCAATGAAGATAATTTTATGGTTGGATGTCTGCACAGCATGAGGAACTGTATTAAAGGGCCGCGGCATTAGGAAGGTTGAGAACCACTGATCTAGAGCTACTGTAGAAAATCTGAAGTCATTTTGATAGGTGAATCTTTTATATAAACTGTCTTCTTTTGGTGGAATTTCCCTCTGCAGAAATGCCCTTTAAGCTGGGTCTGGATTAAGGGACGTGCTGAGCTAGTTCTTGCAATTATGGAGCAGCAAGTGCGTGAGATCCCTCGGGGCCACTCTCATCATTACTACACACCTGTAGCTTAAAACAACACAGGTGTATTCTATTACTCATCTGGAGAAAAGAAGGCTGAATGAGTTCTCTCAGGGCTAAAACTGAAGTGTCCACACAGTTGGACCCTTCTGGAGACCCTCAGGAAGGATCGACTCCAGCCATTGCCAGTTTCTGGTACCTGCAAGCATTCTTTGGTTTGCGGCCACATCACTCCAATCTCTGCTTCTGTTGCCACATTGCGTTCTCCTCTTCTGTAGTCAAACCTCGTCTGCTGCTGTCTTAAGGAAAGCTCGTGATCACATCAGATTACACTGGAACCACATGGATAATCTGAAATAATCTCTCTAACAGGAAAGGTGATAGTATCAGATTAAATTGAGTCTACCTGGATGATACAAATAATCTCACTATTTCAAAATCCATAATTAAATTTCATCTGTAAATCCCCCTTTTACCATATAAGATATCCAGAGTTTCTGAGGATTCAGGTGTCAGCATCATTCCTGGGGATGCAGGAGCAATGTGTGGGTAACTATGGAAGTTTTGAGATGAACTGTGTTATGGCTCATATTTTACTTCCAAGAAACACAGTTGACAGTGACCTTTCTGATTCACCTGCCACGTGTCACCTTGCTCAGCTTCTCACTGCTGCTCAGGGTTTCATTTTTTTCTGCCCATGACGTTTTTATGTTTCTTAATTTTTGTGTATCTCAAAACTTTTGTAATGACCCATGTATTTCGTCTACTTCAGTAGCCAAACAGAAAAGAGAGATAAAGCAAAGACCTTATTCTTATTCATTAAATTTGGTGAGAATTTAAGGTCGGAGGTAGCTATGCGCATGGTGTTACTCGGGAGTGCACACAAAGTGAGTGACTGCTCTCTTTCAAATGAACAATAAAATAATATTTTCTCAGAAAATCTAGATACTAGTTAGTTTATACCCATGAATTATTTTTAAAATGCATTCTTATTAGAAACAAAGGATTTAAAATTTTAAGGAGACACACACCACTACTTTGGTTATAGGAATAATGAAAATTGGTGTTTGTAGTTTATGTACTCTGAAAAGTTCTATGCTCAGCATTTGCCTGAATACTTTTATTCAAGTCTCATGACAATTTCATTGCTGTCATCCTCACTCTCCTGGGAATGGGTTATATGACCTGGCCAAGGTCACACTTAGGTCCAAAGTCAGAGTTGGAATTCAGGCCTGATTTCTTCTAAAACTGCTTAGACAACCCCCGAACACACCCTATGGAAAAACAGGAGTCGATGCTTTTCCCTCACACCTGCTTCCGTTTCCCACAGGGAGTGTCATAGCGGTGAGATGAGAATGAAAGTATACAGTCTACCAGGCCTGCCGTGAGGATGCAGTGTAATGCGTCCAGAATTAATAAACTGCCTCTTTGAAAGACTAAAACACAATTAAAAATATTAATTCTATATTTAACAATGTCATAATCTTTCCTAAGTATGTTTAATTGATAAAATTAAATTGTTACCATTCAGACTGATTTAATCCTACAAGACTGAGAATTTTTCTATAATCCGGGACATAGTTTTCTAATTAGTAGAACTACATATTGAATTTCCAGAGACGAGACCAGAATAACTTCTGCCTTTCACCATCGGGAAAGGCTCTGTCAAAATACGCTTTGGCTGTGAACTGCGGTTTTATATTGCTTCCCAAGGTTCAGGTAAGGAAAATACAAAGCAATCCTCTTTACTCTGTGATTATATGCTTCCCAACAGAAAAGACATTAGGTTTTAATTATTATTCTTCAACTATTCAAAGCGAGTTAATTAATTTATGGAATTTAAAATGTTACACATTCCGGAATAGTACAAAGACCTACAGCTTGGTCAAGCTGAGCACACTGATTGGGTCTCTGCGTGCCAAGTTTAATCTTCTGTTTTACAATGCATTCATCCTCATTTAGGGAGCGCAGGAGTCTTTGCAGTGCTGTTGGAATGAGTTTATCTGCTTTAATTTTGGGTCAAACTATTTGCACTTTGAATTTTCCTTGATATGCGTTTCTATACCCAAATGGCTGAATCAAATCTCTGAATAGCTAACATAGTTTTATTCAAGTGTTTATAGCACTGTGTTTCTTTTTTTTTTTTTTTTTTTATGTAGAGACAGAGTCTCACTTTATCGCCCTCGGTAGAGTGCCGTGGCCTCACACAGCTCACAGCAACCTCCAACTCCTGGGCTTAAGCGATTCTCTTGCCTCAGCCTCCCAAGTAGCTGGGACTACAGGTGCCTGCCACAACACCCGGCTATTTTTTTGTTGCAGTTTGGCCGGGGCCGGGTTTGAACCCGCCACCCTCGGTATATGGGGGCGGTGCCCGACTGACTGAGCCACAGGTGCCGCCCAGCACTGTGTTTCAGAACCTCTTCATCTATGCATCTAAATAACGGAACATAGTTCCTGTACTATCCCCTCCAATTTTTTGGTAGTACCCAGGGTTATGCCTTTGTTTTTTAATGATCATCACCTACACGGTCTTCCTGGGAGACCCTCCTTTTGCCCATGGATTTAGCTATCGCTTCTATGCTGATGTATGTTCTCAACCCACATTTTCTTCCTGAGATCCAGATTAATAGGCTAAACTTCTTCTTAGGTCTCATTATCAGGGGTCTCTTGGTATTTTCAGTTCAACATGTTCAGGTCGCCCTCACACCAAACAGATCAAAGTATTGTTGGTTTGGAACGTATTGTTCCAAAGCTACCCATTTTCTTAAATTCTCTTTCATCATAAAACATAACCCTGTCTGCCTGGATTTCCAAGCCCTTTCATGATTGACTTCTCTTCCTTCTTTATTCTCAGGGATTCTCAAACTGGACTGCCCTTTACATCACCTAAGGGAGCTTTTACATAATACTGTACTTGAACTCCTTGTCGGAAATTCTGATTTAAAGTGATTGGGTGGGGCGGCGCCTGTGGCTCAGTGGGTAGGGCGCCGGTCCCATATGCCGGAGGTGGCGGGTTCAAACCCAGCCCCAGCCAAATTAAAAAAAATAAAATAAATAAATAAAGTGATTGGGTGAGGAAAGAACACTCATGTTTCTTAATTGCAGAATGGGTAATTTTAAGGACAGTCAGGGTTAAGAACCACTGTGTTGTCTCATTCAGCCTTTAACAGGTCTCCTGCTATATAGATCACTGGGTGTATGTCATTATCTGGGGAAGCAATAAATATACCGATATCTGAATTCCACCCGTTTACCATCTGAGGCTAAGAACAACTCCCAATAGATACTATTTCAAATATTTAATCCCTGAAAATTCTATGCTAGCCCACATATGTTTCTTAGATTCATTATAAATTTTATAAAGTTTCATAAGGTTATTAGAAGCTTATATTCATTGAATTACACATCTTCACCACTGCCCAAAACAATGTCTTAAGGAGGGAGAAGGGTGGGGCCTGGGTGTGTGCCGCACCTTCTGGGGGCAAGACATGATTGCAAGAGGGACTTTACCTAACAATTGCAATCAGTGTAACCTGGCTTATTGTACCCTCAATGAATCCCCAACAATTAAAAAAACAAAATGTAACTTTGTTCTTACTTTTCCTAAAATCTTCTAGAAAACTAGTCAGTTTCTGCAGTATCCTAGTGATATATTTCTATTAAAAAAAAAAAAAAATCCCAAAGAGAACGTTAAAAAACAGTAGCAGGGATGGCATTTAAGCAAAGGTGTAAATGACTCTGAGTACCATATTTTTATAATGTAGTTTTTATAATGTAGTTTAATTAAATACATTACTCCCACAAAGAAAATTTAGGATTCTTGTGGCAAGGGAACTTCTGATACAGCGGGTGGGTGATAAAAATAAGAGAAAAGAATAACTAAATCAATAAGGAAGAAAGAAAAACAACGAAAGACTAAAAAGGGAATAATTGTCTGTTTCTGGAGTGGTTTAGTTCAAAGTCTTTTGGCATAGCCAGTTTAAATACTTTATCCAGATTGATTTTGCAAACAGATTTTGGTGATGTTGGACTCAAAGTATTTTTTTTTTTTTTTTTTTGAGACAGAGTCTCATCCTACGCCCTGAGCAGAGTGCAATGGTGTCATAGCTCACAGCAACCTCAGACTCGGGGGCTGTGGGCATCCTGCTGCCTCAGCCTCCAGAAGCCACTGGGATTACAAGCCCTCGCCACAGCACCCGGCCGGGTTTTTCCATTTTTTTATGAGTCGGAGTCTCACCCTCATCCAGGCAAGTCAAATTACTAGTTAATAAAATTAATTGTTTCATATCCTAAGTGCATGCAAAACCAAACAAAATAGTCAGACGCCTGTGCCTCCAGATGACAAAAATCTAGAACCTTCTTCTAAATTGTGGAATGTTTTTAATCTCAAATAACTTCATTATTAATCTACTGCTGCTATCATGCACGAGGTGGCCACAAAGTTCACGTGCAATTTAAAATTGGCCACCTTGTATTATACAAAACTAATATTAATCCTTCTGGATGCAAAATATAAAAACACTCTGGTACAAATATCTTTGTTATAATGTGATTTTTGGTTTTATGGATATATACCTAGTAGAGGAATTGTAAATCATGGAAGAAGCCCAAGAGCCATCAACCCATGAATGGATTAATAAATTGTGGTATATGTACACCATGGAATATTACGCAGCCTTAAACAAGATGGAGACTTTACCTCTTACATGTTTACATGGATAGAGCTTGAACATGTTCTTCTTAGCAAAGTATCTCAAGAATGGAAGAAAAAGTATCCAATGTACTCAGCCCTACTATGAAACCAAGTTATAGCTTTCATATGAAAGCTGTAACCAAACTATAGCCTAAGAATATGAGGAAAGGGGAGAGGGAGGGGAGGGTGGGGAGGAAGGGTGGAGGGAGGGTGATGGTGGGAACACACCTACAGTGCATTTTACAAGGGTACATGTGAAATTTACTAAATGTAGAATATAAATGTCTTAACACAATAACTAAGAAAATGCCTTGAAGGCTATGTTAACCAGTTTGATGAAAATATTTCAAATTGTACATAAAACCAGCACATTGTACCCCATGATTGCATTAATGTACACAGCTATGATTTAATTAAAAAAAAAAAAAACACTCTGAAGAAACAGTGTTATAAGAACCTGCACTGTTTTTCCTAAAACTAAGGTAAAATAGAATCTCTATCTAGTGATCTCTATTTAACTTTATCTAACGTAATACTATTTATTACATTTTTAAAGTGTCACCTGAAAACCCAAAGTCTACCATTTATGCATTTAAAACAAATAAACAAAAAGAGAAATGGAGAGCCCTAATTCCAGAGTAACTCATCACATGCCCAGAGTAACAGTTGGATACGTTTTCTTTTTAAGATCCCGGGTCTCTGAACACTCAGAATCCATGTACTGAACTTCTTAACTCACAGTCATTCTGCACCTGCTCCCCTTTGCAGGAGCTGCCTCTCCTGGGCACCCGTGAAATGTGCTGGTTCTTGCGACTGGACCTCAGGCCTGTGACCACCACCGACTTGTCCAGTGATGTGCACCCAGCACACGGCGGCCAGGGAAGGTCCTTCTTTTAAATGTATGTATATTTTAAGGTAGATTTTTTTTTTTTTATTGTTGGGGGTTCATTGAGGGTACAATAAGCCAGGTTACACTGATTGCAATTGTTAGGTAAAATCCCTCTTGCAATCATGTCTTGCCCCCATAAAGTGTGACACACACCAAGGCCCCGCCCCGTCCTTCCGTCCCTCTTTCTGCTTTTCCTCCCCCCCATAACCTTAATTGACATTAATTGTGGAAGACATTATTCTTAGTAAAGCATCACAAGAGTGGAGAAGCATGAATCCTATGTACTCAATTTTGATTTAAGGTAGATTTTTTAAAATGCCTTTTTTCTTTCTCTTTGTGGCTGAAATGTCACACTAATTGTTTTGGGTGTTGTCTTTAGTGAGGTTTCAATTTCACAACTAAGTGGAAGAAACCGGTCTACTGTGAGCAAGAGTAATAAAGAAAAAGGAGAGATGCAGACAGAGAGATCTGGCAGATTTCTGATATTTAATTTATTGTTATTATTATTATTTTGCTTGACATACAACTGAACACCTTTCCTTCCTAGATTTTAGTTGCTCAAAGCACCTCGAATTGAATGAGCCAATATTTCCCACTAACCTAGCTTGGTGTGACCTACATCTGTCTGAGACACGTTTGTTCAATCAACCTACCTAGTCCGTTGTCTTACATCTTCCCCGACGTTAGTCTCTGTGGCCTGGATTCAATTTATACAGGGAAGAAAGAGAAGCCCAGCGTTCCTAACAGGAGCATTGCTTTGTTGTGATAGGTGGCAATAAATGAGATATGTGATAATCAATTACCAAAAACTGTAGGAGTAAATAAGCACACCATTTTTTTCTTTTGTATATGGAGTTTTCTCTGTTTGAGAACTTATTTACTTATTAATTTTTTATTTTAAATATATTCATTAGAACAGAGATATGAATGGGGATGTATTTTTTTAGAGGCAATTATTTTATGCATGAAACCTGGAAATAAAAAGATCAAATTTCTGAATATTAAATTATTACATTTTTCGTTTCTCTTTGATGCATTCACCTAACATGAAGAAAGTAATTTTTCGATAATTAACAGGCCTGCTAAAAATTCAAACTACAGAATAAAATCCTCTCCATTTACATTTATTTTTGTAATTAAAATGAAATAAATAATATTGCATTCTAAAATAATTTAATTAAATGTGACATTGACAGTCTGTTATTTTGTTTCACACATAGCTAGAATAGAAACTCTGTTTAATTTAGGGTGTTCAGGTCTTGAGCTGCTTTCTTTTCCTTACCTTTCCATGTATTACAAATTGATGCAGAAAAACTATAAAAATATGTTATTAAAAAAGAGAATACTCAGGGCGGTGCCTGTGGCTCAAAGGAGTAGGGTGTGGCCCTATATGCCGGAGGTGGCAGGTTCAAACCCAGCCCTGGCCAAAAACTGCAAAAAAAAAAAAAAAAAAAAACTTCTAACAACAAAAAATAAGACACTGTAGGTTATACTTGTTTTGGACTATTAGACATCATGTCAGATAATAGTTAATCCCACTAATTAACTAACTAACTCTCTATTTGACTAGACTCAGCACATACGTGCCAGCACCATGGTTTGCCCTAAGTATTACCCACTGTGCTGCGGTACTGTCCTTCCCTGCTGTTTCCCCGCCAGGCTTTACCCTGGTGCCACATCTTTCATGTCTGGCTCCTTCCCATCTCTGTTGGGGAACAGCTCAGAGTCCCTGCAGCCCACTCAGCCTTTGCCCAGGGAAACGCAGGGATTCGGGAGCTGTTTTGTTCTCTCCTAGGGCACCCCCTATCCATGGCCTACATACATTGGGTGTATGACTTCCCCACCTGCCTTGTGCTCAGATGTGGATGGAGCTTTGCAAAACTATTCTGCAGGGGTAAGCGGGAACTCCCCTCCCCAGCTCTGTGCTTGATAAACGTGCTCGGCTTCTTTCCTTTGCCCATGCACTTCCCCTCTCCCTGCCCAGATTTTCTTGGAATTCTTCTGATTAAATCTTTCATGAAAATCTTTTGCAGAGTGTTTTTCTGGGAAAAAGAACTGAAAAGGGTTAGTGATAGTAGATTGCATCCTATTACCAGGTGTGAATTGTCCTTGAATTGAAGCAAGTCATGTGACAGACTTAACATTTGTTTTTTATTCAGTTTATTAGATCCAAATTGTCATTTAAATCTTCTACTCTGGTAACCTTTTGCTGTCATATGAGGACATCTGACAAATGCGTTAGTTTTGATCTTTCTACAATCATCATTAGGTAAATAAAACCTTTGCATCTGTACTTTGAATATTTTTGCTTATATATTTGAAAAATCTAATTGTCAATACAAGCCTCGTTTCCTTAGTCTAGAGGGGCTTCTGAGCTGAGTAATCTTTTGGAAAATAGGTATGTGACTATCAAACTGTTATAATTTCTAGAAAATCTCAGTCTATTCAAGCATATGGCCAAAAAGGAGCTTAGGAAACTAGTGTTTCAGCAATCTAAGTGAGTCATTACTATGAAAAAGGAAAACTTGTACCTTTGTCATAGAGAAAATTAGCAGTCACTACCAAGTCATGGACTGAGGGCTAATAAGGTAATCAGTTGTGTTTGTATGATGAGCCCTTGATAAAAGGTGATACAAAGGCCATTTTATACCTGGGGTATTCTTCAGAGTAACAACCCTGGTTTAACAATAATAATTATAATTTCACTCTCAATTTTCTCTGAGAAAAATACCAGAAAAAATGGAAATAGACTACACAAACAATCTGACTAACACTTTTCAAAACCTTGAGGTCACAAAAAACAGCGCCTAAGGCAATGGCTTAGATGGGAGCAGCCAAGGAGATGTGAGGACTGCACAGGTCAGATCTAGGAGCTGATGACAGACAGTGCTGGGAAAACTGAAGGACACATAGGAAACCCAGAACTTGCTTAGTACTTTTGTATCTTTATTAATTTTCTAATTTTGACAAATGTACCCTAGGAATTTAAGACAGTTGGCATTGTGGAGCATTGGGAAATATATATCTGGGAATTCTCTGAATTATCTCCACAACTTTTTTTGTAAATCTAATATTATTCTATAATAGAAACTTTTTTTACAAAAAGAAAGTCATTGATGCCACAGGTACTGTATAAAATATTATCACCATTTTCTCCAATTAATCTTAAAGATATGGTTTATTTTGTTGAGAATGTGTGAAGGGGGATGGGGAGGCAGTAAGGATTAGGGTAATTAATAAGTTTATAATAGATATACTTAGATTCATGCCAATTCACTTAAATAAATGATAGTAAGAGAGACAGGTTCCAGGAATGTTTAAAGACAGGTCAAGTAGGAAACTGTAGACTGTGTGTATTTACCTCCATTCACTTCTGGAAGATAATTTTTATACCATTGTATTATAAGCAAGGTTAGAAATAAAACCCCAAGATAAGCTAGAATTTACACTGAATTTCAAGAGCATACATATTTTCCAAATATTGTATTTGTTGTTTATCTGAAATTTGAATGTAGCTGGGAATCTTTTATTTTATCTGACAGGCCTACTTAGAGGGGGCCCTCCGGGCCCATGGCAGACTGGCTCTCTCAACACAACCATAACCAAGCGTAGTTTACGTTCTACTGGGAGAACAGCTATATGCTTAGTAACTTGAAATCATGATACAGTGTGAAGGATTCTAATGTAACAATTAAAATACTTTGAAGCCTTTCAGACAGAACATTTAATTAGAACTGAGGGAATTGAAGAGGTCCTAATAGAAGAGGTGGTGTTTGTACTGAGTTTCTAAAGGAAAGTAAAAGATCTGAAAATTGAGAGATGATTACCTTAGGACATATGAACAATGTGGTAAAATTATATACATTCATTCAACAAATGTTTACTGATTCTGTCAGTCGCCAGGAGGCAGCGGAGATTAAACAGCCACATCCCCGCAGGCCTTCCAGTCCTCAGCAAGGACACGGTGGTTGCATCTCAGGAAGCTGCAAAGCCCTTGCAGTGTTATGAGAAGGAAGTGCCTTGATGTAATTCAGTCTACAAAGGGATGCTCGGCCACTCTGTGGCGTTTGACTGCAGAGTGACCGCAGAGAAGGAGGAGTTACTGGTGGGGAAGCGCCGTCCAGTGTCCACAGAGCAGGTCTGGGATGGGCCAGCGCAGCAGAGCGAGGGGCTGCGATTCCTGGATTTGCAGCCCAAGTGGAGCACGTAGTGTTTACTCACAAATCAGAGAAGAAGAAGAAAACTCAGAGATGACTTCAGATCATAAAAATCAAGAAATAAAAATAATGGATGACATTTTAAGATCTTGGAATAAGAAAAGTAGACATGATTCTGTTAAGTCGTAGGAAATTTAAAAAGAAGTGGAATATTATATGCTTAGCTTAACAGGGAAGTGTTCTGAGAAAGGCATCTCCGGAAGATGTGGTGTGGTGGCAGCGGAGCATCTCAGGGCGCCCTCACGCAAACCCGGAGGCCGGCGGAGCGCACACCAGGCCAGCCGGCTGTCACCTGCTCTTGGCGCTTCTGTGCACCACATTACTGCTCTGGTGTCAGGTGATGACACTGCAAAAGCTTCTGTCTACCTAAACATATATAAACATATGGAAGGTACAGTAACAATATGGTAAAAAAATTTTGAAAAATGGTACAGCTTCATAGGGCATTTATAATGACGCGGCTGGTGGCCCTGGACTTGCTCTGAGTGAGTGATGAGTGACAGCGAAGGCCTGGCCCGTGACTGCACACCACTGCAGACTTTATAAACAGAATGCACTTAGAATGCACTGCATTTAGTAAAAAAGTATTTTTCTTTTTTAAGTAATACATTCACTGCAGCTTACTATTACTTTTTATTTCATGATGTTTATAATCTTTAACTTTTGACTGTAAAAAAACTTAGACATTAACTACAGCTGCACAAAATTTTTTCCTTTGTTTATAACCTTATTCTCAAAGTCTTTTTTATGTTTTTACATTTTTGTTTTTACTTCTTAAACGTTTTTGTTAGATAAGAAGACGCAGACTCGAGCCTGGGTCTCCCCAGGGTCCAGGTCGCCAGTTTCTCTGCCTCCTCAGCACCCGGTCCCACTGCGAGGCCTGTGATGTCACTCGGTGATAGAAATGTTTCAGCTCCTGTAAACAGTGTGTAACTGACTGAAACACCCTTGTGTGGTACATGACTGTATTACAGAACACGCATTACTTAATACAAATCGCCCACTTTTATTAAATTTCAAGCAGAAAAGTTAAACTTAAGTGTGCAACTTGCATCATGCTCCATTGATCTATGCAAACCCGTCACTGGTTTCGTTTGTCCCTGTATGTCACCCTCCTTCACAGATCACTTTTTCTCGTGTCAAAAACACTCAGACCCTCAGAACAGAAAACATTCCTCACCTTTATTCTTTGAATTTTTTTCTTCTCTTTTTAAAAATTTTTAATTGGGAAGAAATAGTGTAGCTATGAAGGGTTAAAATGTGATGTCCTTATATATGTACACTTTATGGAATGATTGGATAAAGCTAATTAACACAGCTGTCACCTCACATATATATTAATTTTTCTGGTATGGACATTTATAATCAGCTTTTTTAGCAATTTTGAAATGCAAATTCTCTTCTTATTCACTACGATCATCATACTATAATAGAGGTCAACGGCTTGTTCCTTCTAACTGAAACTTGCAATCTTTTTATCAACACCTCATTCTCCCCTCAGCCCCACCCCTCAGCCCCGCCCTACATTCTTCCCTCAGCCACGCCCCCATTCTCCCCCCAGCCACCTCTACCCTGCCCCTTATTTGCCCCTCAGCCCCGCCCTACATTCTTCCATCAGCCCCGCCCCTCATTCTCCCCTCAGCCTATTCTGCCCCTCATTTGCCCCTCAGCCCCCTCAGCCCCTCTCTTCATTCTCCCCTCAGCCCGGCCCCTCAGCCCCACCCCTCATTCTCCCCTCAGCCCCACCCCTCAGCCCCCTCAGCCCCACCCCTCAGGCTCCCCTCAGCCCCGCCCCTCAGGCTCCCCTCAGCCCCGCCCCTCAGCCCCCTCAGCCCCGCCCCTCAGGCTCCCCTCAGCCCTGTCCCTGTCTCTGGTAAATACCATTCCACTCACTGCTTCTGTGAGTTCCACTTTCCTAGATTTTATACATACATGAGATCCTGGAGTCTTTGCCTTGCTGTGTGTGAATTATTTCACTAAGTATAAAGGCCTTAAGGTTTATTCGTCTTTTAAACGACAGACTTTTTTCAGGGTGACTAGTATTCTGTGTGTGTGTGAGTGTGTGCACATGTGTGTACGTGTGTGTCATATTTTCCTTATCCATTCATCAATTGATGGACATTTTGGTTGATTCCATATCATGGATACCGTGAATAAGGAAGTGGGCAAGAGTGTACAGGTAATTCTTCGACGTACTGATTTCAATTCCTTTGGATATATACCAACAAGTGGGATTGCTGGATCACGTGGTCATTCTATTCTCAATTTTTTGATGACCTTTCGTACTGTTTATATCATGGCTGTACTAGTTTACATTCACACCAACAGTACACAAGAGTTTCCTTTCTCCCCCTTATCCTTGCTATTTCTTGCTACTTCTAGACTTTCTGCTGATGGCTATTCTAACAGGTGTCAGATGATATCTTATTGCAGTTTTAATGTGCATTGCCCTGGAGCGCAGTGGTCCTAAGTGCTTTTTCACGTGCTTGTTGGCTGGATGTACTCTTTTGGGAATGTCTGTTTAGGCCTTTTGCTTATTTTTCAATTGGATCGTTTGTCTGCTGTGGAGGGTTTTCTTATAAAGTTGTTTAATGTTTCTTTGTTCTTTCACCCTTTCTCTCTGCTCTCCCTGGGTCTCTGCTGTTTCATCTTTGCACTATAGATTTCCCACTCTTCTCATTGTAACACTCAGTCTTGGTACCTAGCATACTGATAGCCACTGTTCCCGTCTGTTTGCCCTGGTTGATGTCTTTAATTTCCCAGTGCTTCCATCCTCTGTCAGTTAAGCACTTTATCACACTCCTCTCTTCATGTCCACCTGGCTCGGAGTCATTTTTAATCTCCCTTATCATTCTCTTTTATCCAGGTTTATTAAAGACCACACACTGGTGAATCTTCAATCTGTCCATATCCAGACACCTCCTCTTCTCTCCTGGATACTTACATCTCAGGGTAAGACTGACCCCCAGCATCCTTCCTGGCTAGGTGTGACCATGTGACTAGATGTTAGTCAACCCTACAATTTGAAGGTCACATTAAAATTGACATCTGACCTGAATTCGCCCTGTTCCCTATTCTGCCATCCAGAAATGGTTATGTCTGAACAAACCATGGAAACTTGCTTCCCGCAAAGAATTTAAAAATAATAATAATTATATCTACACATCTACCTAAACTGAACTTTTTTTTATGTCCCAGAGGGAGCCATATTTATTATACTGGCCAATATACAATCTCCCCTTCCCTTCAGAGGATGAGACAGTGTGTCTACCTTCCAATGTTGTTTCCATAAAAACACACAGGAAAAGACATTCTGAGCAAACATGATCATTGCTTCTTTATAGGATGTGCAGAATGTGAGATATCAATAAGAAGTCTTCCTCCATAATTCTTGCAGTTTTTAAACATGTACACTAAAATAAATGCATCTAGTTTCAAAACAAATTTATAATCCAGTATAAATTGCCAATATGCTTATATTAACTTGGATACCATGGATTTTTTAAAAGCAATTGTACTTGCCATCAAGGGCTATGACATTCTCTGAACTTCTTGGAGTCCTTTACTAGAATTTTTTTTTTATTGTGATAATGACTTAAGATTCTAATTCTCCTTATCAAGAAATGTTGGTCCTGAATTTTGAAGTTAGTATGGTCTGTGACCAACTGTTAATTAGTTACCACTATATAGAGAATTAATTGCCAATGTTTGTATAACTAAAGTAGTTATCACTCTGGCTTCATGCTGTTTATCTACTTCTGAAATAAAATTTACAGATATTTTCTGAGATTCAGAAATATCTGTAATTAAAGGCCAAATGTTTAAAAATTTTAAATAAATATGGTACATAGTTATGTACTTGGGGGTGTAGGGAGAGATAAGACTAAAAAAAATCCCTATTGAAGTGATAAAAATTTTAAAAAGCTAATTGCAAAGAGAGGATTATATTTTTTGTTAAGATAAAAAAGAACAATACATAAATACATATATACTTGCATATGACATTTTTCCTTTATAAAATTACCATCTTTAATAAAATAATTACTTGGATTAGGAACAATTATATGTATAATACAATGAGATTTGTGATTGAATAGTAAAAATAGATATTCTACATATGCTGATAATGAAGTATAGAAAGAATTATTTATATGATCACATAAAAAATTATTTATAGTAAAGAATAGTTATATCTTTGACATTTTCAAAGTGATAACAGTTATTTTTCAGTCTAAGTATGTATTAACTTTATCAGAAGAAAGTAAATGGCTAATGCTTTGGGAAAAATATCCTATAGTCTTTATTTATATGAAGAATTTAAGTCCCACATAAATTGTGAGGAGCTAGTTATATTTGCAACCAAAGTAGCACAGCTCTAGAAAATGGATTACTGCACTTGCAGCCAAGGCAAAAGATTGTGCCTAAGGCAAAATACAACATGTTTCCAAGAACGGTTATAGTTCCACCAGGGCCACTGTGGTGAAACGGCATGGTTTTACACGCGCTGTTTTTAATACAAGAACAAATGTTAAGCACTTACAAAATGCTTACCCTTAATTGGAATGAGTTTAGCCTGAAGATATAATTTATTTAATATTATTTCACTTGTCACAATTAAATACATACATAGACTAAATACGTGATGATTTGCAGTTGCTTCCTCTGAGTTATTTATTAGGGACTTAATACTTCAGGGTTTTGATAAAATATATATTATGATCACGCAAGGTTTTATTTTTCATAATTTTTAGTCAAGAGGATATTTCTTATAAGTCATAATAAGTAGATAACAAATAAATCTACTGTGAGAACTGTATTGTCTTTTGAAAGTGCTGCATGGGCTTTCATTCCAAATGTTTATATCATCAGACACTTAGTTTTTCAGATGACAGAAAGCCAAAAACCAGACACTCAGTCCTTTTCATAATTTCCACAAGTTGTTTGCCTCTTCCACCTTCAATTGGCTTTTTAGAGAAAAGAGGATGAAGGCAGAGCTAGTTTTGTGTTCCAAGCACTCTAAAGTTGCCGGTTAATTTCCTTTTGTGTTGTCTTCTTTTGTTGACTCATTTGGAAATCTAATCTTGAGGAAGTAGTAAGCTTGTCATTCTAACATCCAAAATTCCTTGTATTTAAAATCTGTCCATGTAAATATATCAACCACATTTGAACACAGAAAAAAGAGAAAGCAAACATGTTTTGAAGAAAGGGCTTAAATATGAACCTCATTTAAAAACTGTGTTATAATGGAACATATAACTCTGTGGGCTTGTTGTTTTCCACTAAGGGGCTGTTTCAGATATCACTTTGGCCTTTCAGTAATCCATCAGCCATAGCCCCTTTGCTCTTACATAGGATACTAGTTAACTGGTTCCATTGGGTACATTCTGCTAATGAATCCACCCTGGTTATTGCCTCCAGACTAACAAATTCAGTAGAAATTTAATTAGTAAGCAAATAGTAGTTTTGTGTATTATACTTACTTTGTATTAGTCTTTAAATATATCTAATTCCTACCTAGATACTGTTATAAATCTTACAAATAAATTCTGATATGCTTAATAATGTTTATATAGCTAGTGTTTTCTGAATGCATCATCATTAAATACTTTTTATTAAATAAAGGGAAAGACTAGAGGTCTTAGATATTGATAAAAAGGAGGAAATGACTCTTTCACATACACAAGCACAGGGTTAATCTATGTCTATAGGCATAGCGTTAGCTAGTCTATATAGGCTTAGATTTCAAGGAATGTGTAAGTCCTTGAATTCATGGAGATACCTTGATTCATTTTAAGATATTTCTCTATAAAGTTTTTTAAAAGAGGTAAATTAGCTTAAGATGAACATACTGTGGTCATAAAGTCCATAAAAGTAATCAATATTAGTTGCACTCTATTCATGTTTAGGTAGTAGTTTGAAAATCAGAAAAAGTTAGGTGGGTGTTAATGTGAACTAAAATTTTGACTTCAGAGCCTTTTACTTTCTTCCTTATTTTAGAACAAGCTAAATAGAAATGTCTCTGTCTGTTCATGAAGTCCCATGCAATGAAAACTTTCTTGCCTTGAGATTAATTAAAGCAATAACACTATAACAGTATCTCAGTCAGTGTTTGGGAATGAGAATTTTCTTATGAATTCTTCACACTGTCTACTAAGATTTTGGATTTGTAGAATAATAATAACTCATTAAATAACTTTTATCATTGGTTGACAATTTTCCTATAACAGGCCAAAGTCCATCCTGCCTTGTTTAGTGAAAATGTGCAAGTTTTGGTCCTCAAGGAAGTTCTGATCATATGGGAGTGAAGAGAAAGGTGTAAGTCACCTTAGTTGGAACTATTTCCTGATGTTTCTTACAACTGTAAGGCATTCCATGACAACCTGCTTTGCCCTGCGGTATGTTGTTAATCAGCATAACCTGCATGTAGATTTTTTATTTACTCAAAGCTACATGGAAACAGTAGTGCTTTCATGTATTTATTTCACAAATGAGGACATGAAGAAGTTCACACACACACACACACACAAACCCACACACTGGTACCTGCGTGACAACCATGGGACAAAGACTGAGCCTTCAAATACTGAAGTGGCACTTTTTGTTCAAGGAAATTTAAATCCTGTACCCTCCTCATTTTTCAATATTTATACTAGACAGTCATTTTGATTTCACTGAACTTAAGAAAAAAAAGTATTGTTTTTATTCCTAATTATTATTTTTTATTCTAAGTATTTCTCTCATAATTTCCTACAAAGTTAATTTAAGAAGTGAATTTTCAGGCCCCAGTGATTTTGACATTTGATAGTCACGGCTGTCAGGCAACCTGAGAGGAGACGCAGACTTCTTCATGGAGCCATTTTCCTGGGATGTGGTCATCATTGCCATAGACATAAACTCTAATGAATTGAAAGAAGTTGTCCAGTTCCTCACTGACATCTTATAGTCTCTGCCACGTGGAGACAGTGTGTGTAGGACTTGATATTTTCAGAATGCTGTCAGCAATGATCGTAGTTACTGGTTCTTATGGTTTTGAAACACATCACCTATAGAAGACACGTTCTTCAATGTAAAGGGAGAGAAGGCAATGCTTTCAGAAAATTTCAGTCCAGTTGTGCTGCTTACTGTACCCCTAGTTTGGAAATGAGAACAGATATCTGCCCTTCTGCCTTTAGTGAGTATAAATTTACATATATTCCTGTGAACACGTAAGCCACATACATACATATTGTGTATACACGTACATATGTCCATGTGCAGACATATACCACACACGTACATATGTATGAATGTATATGTCTTTGTCCGATTATTTTTTAATTGCCTCAGATTCTTTTTTTTTAATTAAATCATAGCTGTGTAAATTAATGCAATCATGGGGCACCATACACTGGTTTTATAGACCGTTCGACACATTTTCATCACACTGGTTAACATAGCCTTCCTGGCATTTTCTTAGTTATTGTGTTAAGACATTTACAGTCTACATTTACTAAGTTTCACATACACCCTTGTAAGATGCACCGCAGGTGTAATCCCACCAATCACCCTCCCTCTGCCCATCTCCTTCCTCCCTCCCCTCCCTTTCCCCCTCACCCCTAATCTTAGGTTATAATTGGGTTGTAGCTTTCATGTGTTCTTATTAAAAAATAAAAATATACAGAAAATACACTCTTCGAAGGATCACAAAACGACAGAATCCTATGTCTAAGGATATACAACGCCTGTTTTTTCTACTTTCTCTGTGGAAGATAGGTGTCTAAATATATACCTTCTAGAGGAACATTTATATATTTTTTATTATGTTAGTGCAGTGGATAAAGAAAAATATCCCGATAGTCACATCATTTTATTTTCAAGGGATCCCTAACTTAGCAAGCCCTGCCTTTCAGTGACTAAGCATCATGGTGACTGAACAGATTGCTGGCATGAAGGTGACCTAACTCCTGGAGGAAGTTCAAGGCTCTGTTTCATGAGCAACTGGAGACCACAAAGATCACCATTTTAATGCAATTGATATTCAAGGGAAAAGATATATCCACAGCTCTTGGAAGGTATTATCTGCTGTTGGACTGTGGGAAATTCAGCCTGAGAGAATAGAATTTTGTCATCAGGGGATAGAGATCATCTTAATTTAAATGAGGACCAAAGCAACCCAGATTCCTGAAGCCAATGCATATGTTCTCATCACGGGTGTTTCATATCGTATATTTTATGTTTCAGTACCCTGTGTGAGCATCACCTGCAGTCTGCACGCACTGAGTCTGATTTTCCAGGCTGGTTATGTGTCCTCTGGGTAGCAAGTTTGACACTGAGGCAGACATTTGTTTTTCATATGAGGCCACATCATATAGAAATGACTGATCCCATCAAGTTATATCCGAACAAGTCAGCAGAACATAGCAGCTTTGGGAGAAAAGGTGAAGTGTGGAAACCATCAGGGTGGACCTTGTCTTATCTGATTTTCTCACTCGTCCTTCTCTGTGGCTGGCCTGGCGTCCAGATCAAGATTAAGTTTAATCAATATATTTTGGATTCATTGACTAGATATTGAATAAAATTCACATAGAATGAAGGAATGAATGAATATATGAATAAATTCTGTATTTGTGTGGATTCAAACCTGGAAGTGAATGTTTTTCTGCATGAGAAATAAAATGTTACAAAATCTAGGAGCACCTATAAGAAAAGTCTACACCCAACCTAGGATGACCTCAGGGGAAGAGGCACAGAATGTAACAACTTTCCTTTCTGTCATTCAACTTTTTATTCAATTCCATGTAGGTCTTACTCTCAAGCTAATAACTATGAACATAACTTTGATTTTGCTGATAAACAGGGTAATGAAAGTATTATTAAAGTATATTCTGGTAAATGTTTTTACTGATGATCTGTAAGAAATTGTTGATATTTTAGTTATGATAGTGTTACTGTATTATGTATGAAAAAACATAAGCAAATAAAATAATATTTGCAATTATCTTTGGAAATGAGAGATATTCCCCCAAAGAATTAAAAACAAAATCCGCAAACATTAGAAAAATTATAATATTCCATATTTGAGAATAGTTAAAAAATACACTAATCACCAATCACGATTGAAAAGGGAAACTGATTAACCAGAAATATGAGTCATTAAAATATAGCATCTATGAAAAAAAAAAAAAGAAAACAAGAGCCAAAATAGCAGAAAATAGATAAAAGGGAAATAGTATGAAAATACCCCGTGGTTTTTATTCTCTGTCCCTAGGGTCAGATAGGAAAAAGGCGGCAGTCTAAGGCCACGCCCAGGTCTGGCTCCCTGCTCCATCATACTTAAGAATTGAGGGGTTTAGCCGCACGTAAAATTTTAGGCTTCAGTCTCCCCTTATACACAAAGGAAATCTGTTAGTACATACAATCAATGATTATAATAAAAGTTTTGTTATTTATTTCTAATAATAAATTAAAATGTTTAGCATAGAGACTATATTTAACAAATATTAAATGCCTGCATTTTTGTCAGTACTAAAAACTTATAGGAAGATTGGGTGGCACCTGTGGCTCAGTCGGTAGGGCGCTGGCCTCATATACCGAGGGTGGCGGGTTCAAACCCGACCCCGGCCAAACTCAACCAAAAAAATAGCCAGGCGTTGTGGCGGGTGCCTGTAGTTCCAGCTGCTTGGGAGGCTGAGGCAGGAGAATCGCTTAAGCCCAGGAGTTGGAGATTGCTGTGAGCTGCGTGAGGCCATGGCACTCTACCGAGGGCCATAAAGTGAGACTCTGTCTCTACAAAAAAAAAAAAAAAAAAAAAACTTATAGGGAGACATTAGTTATGGAAATTAAAATCATTTTAAAGAAAATAGAAACTACAGACATCAAACAAATGAATATTCTGTTGTTTCATTTTCTTTCCTTAATATCTGCACCAGAAAAAAATAATATTTGTTAAATATTAATCAGAATTGATCGTTTGTGTTAAACATACGAAGTTTGAATAACCATCTAGTAAACATTATAAAAGTCTCAGTAAATTTTTAGGATATTTATAGTTAGAAAAATTAGAACTTTAACTTTACATTTCCAAAAATACAATTGAACGATAAAAGCAACGATAGTAATACCTAACAAATACCTAGCGATTACTTCATGGCATAGACTCAGCTAAGCACCATATTCGTATTGTCTGAAGAACGGAGACGGTGCTTTCTCTCCTGAGTACATCACTCAGCTCAGAGATTGCAGCTCTAAATGTGCTGAAGACCTCATACAGTTCTGAGCAAAACTGAAGAGAATTAAATACGGCTTACAGAAGATGCTCAAACACACTTTCAGGTACACATGTAGAGGAACCCAAGGCCGGGAATGCAGAGCCCCATAGAAATTAATCGCCTAAAGTAGTCAATTTAGCTGTGGATTATATAGACGCGAGAGCCCAAATGTATCCTTTCAGGTCACGTCCTGTGGTAATCTCTACAGCTTCCATCAAAGACTACTTAGTTCAACACAAAAGAGTAAAAGGTTGAGAGCTACAGTAATAGTTACGAATCGCCTGATTCTATCAATAGCTTGGGCTCTTGTTAACATTCATATGCTCTTTATTTAAAAAATTAGCAGAACATTTGAAACAAACACTTTTTTTGAGTTCTTCTCTAAACCTTGCATTTCAAGAGTGTCAAAGACTAAAATCAAATATTTCAAAGTTTTATAATAGAAATATAAATAATATAATATTTATTATAGAATAGCATTGTTGATAGAACAAATTGCCAGTTTTCTTATAACCAAGGCAGTGAGCACTCTGGCTTCAAGCTGTTTATCTCTTTTTGAAATAAAACTTAAAGATATAAAATTCCTGAAATTAAAAAAAAATAATTAGGACCGCAAGTCAAATGCCTCTTTGGTACTCACTGGTACACGTATTTTCCTGTTGTTTTTGACCAAAGTAACAAATATCAGATAATTTACTATATTTCTGTGAAACAAAATCCTTCTTGTCCTTATTGGGACATTTTTAATGAAGTAAGGAATAGTTGAAAGGATAAACTAAAAGAGACTGAGATTAAGGTTGAAGGGCAAGTCACGAGCACTCCCCTCCTTTATGTACCATATCGTTTAATAAATCCTTTGTAGCACCTCTTGACTACAGGCAGTGTGTACGCCAGAATGGGAGGAGATGGGTAGGAAGGAAGGGGAAGAGAGCTAGGGAGACAGCCGGATGGGAGAAAAGGAGAACAAAACAGAAAAAAGAGGGATGGAGGGAAGAAAAGAAAGAAAAGAGAGAAGGATAGAAAGACGAGAGGGAAATAATTAACGAGTTGAAGCAAGCATTCGCCTAATGTATTTAACAGCACATCATAGAATTTGTTTTCAGCCATATGCCATATTTTAGGAAACTCTTCTAACATAATTTCAGTGTTTTTTGGTATCTTCCTTTCATTAATTCTTAACCATCTGTCTCTCTTCTAGCAGTGAGACGTACCTACTCAAAAGAATTCCTCAGAGAAATTCAAATCATCCTTTGTGTTATTTCTATCAGTTGAAATTTGAAGTGGAATCCTAATTCTTATCATTATTTTGCTTGTTTGGCAAAAGTGACTTACCCCCGAGCAGCCTCGCGGCCTCTCTGAGCTTCCCACATTCCATAGGACCATACAGTTCATCTCCTGCCCTTTGCCCTTGTGACAAAGGTTCTTGAACGGTGACGTTCACGTCATCAACTTATTTTCAGTAAACTCAAGAGTCTTCAAATAACACTCACCTTCATCTTTCAAAACTAGCTATTTTGCCATGTAGGCAGAAGTGTATTTGCATATAACGTAGCATATGTTTGAGCAAGCAGGCTTGAAAAACACCGCCTTCGGCAAACGTAACTGAAAAGTTAATAAATGACTGGAGTCGCTACTTCAGAAAATATTAAATTTATAAGAGGCAGAGATCAAACCCACATTTATTTTTTCTAATCATAAATGTACATTTATGAAAAAATAATATGCTTGTATTAAAGATGATTGATTCTACCGACAGGAAATCTATTTTATTTTTCTAATTAGTAGAGTCATGCATTTCAAACTTTTACATGCTGCTGAATAACCTGGAGGTCCTGTTAAAATGCGAATACTGTTTCAGTAGCTTTGAGGTGGGGCTAGAGAGTCTTCAATCACACCAATGTATTTGCATTACTGTTACTGAGAAGCTGTTGGTCACAGTGCTGTCTTTAAGGAGCACGGTGACAGGGTGTCCGTATGGATTATTAACCGTGTTCCTTTTAGGGTTCTATTTTCGATATTTTCCTTAGATCTCCAATAATTTATTTAGGCAAAAAAGGATTACTTGTAACACTAGGCATAGAAATACCTGGGAACTTGAATCCACGTGGACCTGCTGTCACTCCACACGAGCATGTAGGTTCCCTCTGGAGGAGACGTCTCCACGGCCCCGTCTGTGCTTCCCTGGGGCTGTGATGGGTCCTGTTCATGTACATCAGCACTCAGGTCTCTAACTTCATGGTCATGCACTCACTGCTCTCCAGCACAACAGAAAGGATAAATGTGTAGAAACTGGCCAGAAATGATTTGAGAACTGCCAATATCCTTCACTTTCTTACACATAATCTGAAACCCTTACTACCTCTGTGAGCCCAGTTGGTGCAGCAGAAATAAAGTCATAACAATGACAACTTGAATTAAAGCTTGCCTGTTGGCTCACCTCCTCCCAGGAACTGCCTTGCTGATTGGGTGAGTGCGGCAGGTTGGGTTTCCTCCTGGGTCAGTAGTCGGAACCTAAAGGCCCAGGTTTGTGTAACAACAAACACCACTCACTGACCTTTCCCATTCACAGGAGAATTTTTTTCCTTGTCAAAAATAAAAAGAAAATCATAGTGCTGCTACCATTCTGAAGCTTGAAGTTCGTTTAAATGTGATTGATTTATTGTTCAAGTGTATTTGCATTACTGTTACTGAGTAGATATTTGTTAGGGGTGATGTCTAATTGATAAAATGAAACCATCAATAAGTTGTCATGTTTTCACTCTATACTTTATCAATTAATAAACTGGAAAGCTCAGTGTCCTCACTATTTTCCCAGTGGGTTATGAAATCTGCTCTTTTCTTTATTTTCTCATTGTAAGTTGATGGTGGCTCTTGAATTACAGATGTTTTCCTTTAATTTCAACCATATGAGAACCACTGCATGTGAATAATCATAACAGAGACATTAGTAACAAAAACAACGTGAGGCAAAAGTACCACAAATCTTTCCCCTTTTGGAGGGGAGGTTTTCGTTTGATAGGGTTCATGAGAAGAATTTATAACAAAATAACATCTATTGGTGATAGATAATGTACAGATATACGTTCTCATTGGATAGTACGGTAGTTTTCTTTTTTACATATTTAACACATTCAACACCCTATTTAAAAGCTAAGAAAATCAAAAGCTATTAAACATAATGAAAAAGCCTTGTCGGGTAGGTGTATTTTGTAGCGTTCTTTCAAAAACAAAGTACATGTGAAAGAATGGGCAGTCTTTATTTTATGGCCACTGGTCGTTAAGTTACACATGTGGTAAATAGAAACCTGCCCAGGATTTCAGTTGGGCTCAATGACTACCGGGTCTTTCCTTTGGGGTTGGGGCTTACTACTATTTATCTTTGAACAATTTTAACAAGGAGATGTAATGTTATCTGAGTTTAACTATATTCTCCCCATAAAAAACATAGACACATAAACACACACATGTACAAATACACACAAATGCAATTTTTCAAGATGATATAGAACCTTTGTTGGTCCTTTTAGCTCACTTTCCGAATCAGAAATGTTCTACTGATCAACAAAACATTATGGGGAATTTTGAATATTCTGCATTATGTAATCCTAATAAGGACAATAACATCTGATGGTGATGTAAACAGAGATTTTAGGTGCTGAGAATATCAGTCACTGTTTTCGTTAGGCTGACTACGGTTTAATCCGGGGAGAAATACCCCCAATCCCCGTCTGCAGCAATAACAGAGGAGGCCTGGGCCTGCGATGAAAGGTCTGCAGCTGTGATCAATTCCAGCACTTACCACAATTCACAGACTTAAGCACACAGTAAAGATGGGATAAAAGGATTCCGAAACGTGTTGTTCCCTCTGATCACTAATCTCCTTGTTTAGTCATGAAGATTTTGATATTTTACTACTGTTTTTCCACATACTTTCTCTTGATTCCTTTCAGATACAGAGGAAAATGTCAAGTGAATACAAGAGCACTATTTTATTTTTTGTATTGTCTAAGAGAAACATTGCCAAGTTGAACTCTTTAACTCTCTTAAAGTCTGTTTTGAACAGCAATTTACATTTAAACACAGATTTACTAACTACTCTCAGCTACCTCAGCTACGGCAAATGTGCTTTAATGGCTCAGTTATGTTAATACTTTATTTGGAGACAGAGTCTTACTCTGTAGCCAAGAGTAGAGTGCTGTGGCGTCACTATAGCCCATGGCAACCTCAAAGTGTGCAATCCTCTTGCCTCAGCCTCCTGTGCGGCTGGGACCACAGGTGCACAATCTAGGTTTAGTAGAGACAGGGTCTTGCTCTTGCTCAGGCCTGTCTCCAAGTCCTGAGCTCAAGCAGTCCACTCATTTAAGTTTCCCAAAGTGCTAGGATTACAGGCACAAGCCACCACTCCTAGTCAATATTTCTTTGAATTTTGATGACTGTTCTCCCAAATAACCTAGAAGGACCTCTATTTGTGTCCCCCACTTCCTTTTTCTCCTCCTTCTCCTTCTCTTCCTCTTCTTTTTTATGGGGGGCAGGGAGATTGCATTTTAGTGAGATATGTTTCTGACCAAAGAGGATCAATGATGTTGTGATTTTAAAAAAGTAGTATTTCATGGCAAACAAAAATACAAAAAATTCAAGAAACAGAAGTTGAATACTAAAGTGGACAATGAATTACATTCTATCTTTTCCTTAAATTTCCAATAATTTATTTAGGCAAATAGGGATTGCTGTAACATTAGGCATTGAAGTACCTGGGAACTTGAATCCATGTTGACCTGCCGTCACTCCACACGAGCGTGTAGGTTCCCTCTGGAGGAGACGTCTCCACGGCCCCGTCTGTGCTTCCCTGGGGCTGTGATGGGTCCTGTTCATGTGCATCAGCACTTGGGTCTCTAACTACACGGTCATGCACTCACTGCTCTCCAGCACAACAGAAAGGGTAAATGAGTTGACTGTTTTTCCAAATTAATGACAAATTGGAAATCATAGGAAGAAATGTAATTAATGGAAAATCATAAAGTCTATGCTTAGCATAGATTGATTTTGATTCAATAAATTGGAAAATGGAAAATCCCAAAAGAAACCCAAAGGAGCATCAGTGAATATTTAGGGGTGGGGGCTGAAAATTACCTAAATGCCAAGAATAGTTTTGGCTTTGTTTCTAAGACAAAATTGGGCACACCTATTTAGTTGCGTTCCTCCCTTCCTTGCATGCCTTCCCAATGGTACTGTGTTCTAAAGTTTGTCTCTTGTAGTAACAACACTGAAAGGGAAAAATAAATATGAGAGAGTTAAGGAAGAAATGAGAGAAGGAACAGAAATGGAAGCAGGGGGTAAGGACAAAATTTGTGTGACAATATTCTAAAGAAGATCTATGGTTATGCAGTAAATACTGATGCCTCAGAGAGAAGATATTAAAATTTAATTTTAAATGATTGGTGAAAATGGAAGAAAAGGGGAAATTGTGAAGCCTATTCTCTAATAAATTAAACTGAATTGATTAAATAATAGTGTGCACAAAAAGAGACAGACTTGGAGTACACTCATACATGTAACGCTGCTCCCCAAGAACCTCGCTCTTCATGTCACAGTTTTGAAAATCTCTTTGGAATAATGATCAGACATTTTAGGTGTGAGTTTCTTACTATAGAAAAGTAAAAGATGATAACGTGGGAAGGGCAGAATCAGAGGAATATGGAGAAGCTGCATGCTAGCGGCAGAACCGAATGCAACCCTCAAACCTAAAAATAAGGTTTTAGAAGAGTAGAAACACTAAATCAAAATTATTTGAATAATGTTTAAATAAAATAGTATTTGAGAGATCAACTGGTCAGAGGTATAAAAAATAATAGTAAACAACCAAATTGTTAATTTATAGGTAGCTTAAACATTAATTTTTTTCATAATAGAGAGGAAATAAAATTAAATGTTTTTATCATTAGGAATAAAACACCTCGTAAGAGATTGTGTCCACGATCAAGAGTGAGACTCGATTATAACAGGATCGTGTAAAAAATTTAAGATGGCACCCAAACCCCTCACAGATCAAAACAAAAAACATTTTAATGAATATTTAAAAATTACAAATTAATGCAAAATATTTATGACAAATCAACATTTATCATATCATATGATATAATATGTGCGTGCAGGTGTGTGCACACGTGCACAGGTGGGCATGCATCTAGGGTTCCAGAATTAGAGCTACGAGTGCGACTTTTCCTAATGGCTTCCTCAACTTTACAACAACTATTCTACCAGTCATAGATAACTGTAACTTGACATTTTCATCACAAAAGGAAATTCCCACAGTTTGGTAATGTAATTTACTAGGTTTAATGTTTCTTACTTTTTGCCTTAAAAAAAGTAAAATGCAGTAGACATGATCAGTTCTTATCGTTTTTTATGATTTCTGATGATGAAAAACAATAGTAAGGCATTATTATATGTGTAAGAAGAAGACTTCTATTCACAGAAAATCCAAAGGAAGAATATAAGATAATTTTTTCAATTGCATTCCCCACAGATTTGATTAAAATTGAACATTAAATGTTGTTGATAGAAGATTTAATTGCTGTTTCTACGAGTGGTATTAATCCAATATTATAACAAGGCACATGTTGGCCCATCCATGAGTTCGTTTTAATTGAAAAAGACCATAATGAGGCATAAGTTGTTCTAATCAACTGAAAGAGAAATAAAACCTTAAATTAGTATTGTGGTGATAATAGTACTGAAAATATAACTCACTGGAAAGGCACATTTCTGTTCAATTATTGTTAGCAGAACTAGGATAATAGTAAAACTTCCTCCTGAAAATAAATCACTGCCTTCGTATGTTTCATGCTGATCACTGAATTATAGAAGTATCTGCATTGGGAGATAATGTGACTATTTTTCCACATTAATGTAATGGATTAATGCAAACTTAGACAATAGCATTTGCGATTTTATACGGATTACTGAAAGTCAAGTATAGCTACAATTAAGTTACTGACTAGATGATTAAAGGAAATCTAAACTATCAAGTGGTTTTCATTGACAAAATAAATCTGCCGCTAAAATAAAAATTCCACCACAAGATGAAGAGAGTTAATTCAACAATTCAAAAGCAATTATTGATTTCCTTTTGATGCCGAGTGCTGCAATAAGAACTCAGTCTGTATACATCAGTAAGGCTCTGCTTTTAGGGGCTGCACAATTTCTCACTTGATCTGTTCTTACATCCTCTGCCCGTACAACAGGCTCTTTTTCATTATTACTTTGGTAAGATTTTACTTTAGTTAATTTACAGAAGTGGCAAATTTAAAGATCCATAATTGGTGGCAAGTTGAAGGAATATTGAGGCTAAATATTTAATCAATTATGAGGAACAGAAATTCTTTAAATGGGTTATAACAGACTCAGCAAGAGCCAGAGAAAACTCACAGTATGCTTTCCCATTACATGTTTTAGAATTTTCATATTGATTTGCAAATGAATTTCTTCAGCTGGAGGCCTGGCTAACCCAGTGTTTATTGGAATACAGAATGAATACTCTCTACTAACATCTGAAAACTTTGTACATATATTTCTTACACAATGTTACACGTATATGTCTATGTGTCTATGTTTTATATGAATATGCATATGTGTGTATGTGCATGTATATTAATACGTGTCTATACAGATATTCATATATGTGTGTCTATACACATATGTATACTCACACACACACACACATATGTGGGAGAGAAAGAGAGGGAGGCCAGCAAGTCTCCTCCCTTGTATCATCTTGGAAATTTCCAGAATTAAATCTGTACGTATTTTGCTCCACACAGTTATTTTTGAAAAACAAAGAAAGTGGATTCTTTAACCCAAACTGATTACTAAATGATTGATACTCATGAAATTGTTTTCGGTATTAACTTCCATGGATGTGTTACTGTAGCTTTTGTTTTTCTAGAATTATCTCCATTCTGCAAAATGGAGTTCTACATTTTTCCCAATAATCTCCTGTACTTTGTCTCCAAGTAGAAGATAAAAACCATTTTTTTCATTTTTTTGTTAAATCATAGCTGTATATATTAATGCATTTATGGGGTACAATGTGCTGAGTTTATATAGAATTTGGAATGTCCATTTTCTACCTGTTGTAGCAGGGGCAACTTTGATTTCTGCTCTTCTAGAAACATGATTGAAGAAGATAATTTCAAGAACTGAAAGACTGAACAAGCGTACATGGCTGTTTTGTTACAAAGAGGCAATTCCATAATATTTAATTAGAAATCCATTATATCAAGAAATGGCAATGTGAAATTGAAATAGGTATTAAGGCAATGTAGGAGAAATCCATGAGGAATGCTGACATCACCTACACTTCCAATTTATCTTCCCTGCATAAGCAAAACAAAGGTTTAACTTATGTTATCTGGGACAGTCTGAATAAACCCCTGGAACAGAAGTCAGGTACTAAACAGACTAAATTATACACAAACACAGACACACATACACGTGTATTCACAAATATGTTGTGTGTGTGTGTGTGTCTCTGTACATAAGCAGTTACACACCACAAAATAACATTTCAGTCAAAGATGGACCACATAAGCAATGGTGGTCCCACACAATTATAATGGAGCTGAAAAATTGCCCCCTGCCCAGTAACATTACAGCCATGTGTGTGATGATGCTGGCACTGTCACACCTCCTGTGATCTCAGTCATCTGAAGGTCTAGCACATACAATTACACAGTGTATATACATGGACCATGGATAACTGTGTGACTGGCCAGGAATTGCATTCTACTTTTTGTCATTATTTTACAGTGTATTCTTTCTACTTAGTTTTTTTCAAAGTTAACTACAACATTGCATCAGGCAGGTCCTTCAAGAGGTATCCACAAGAAGGCGTTGTGATCAGCCTCGTATCTTCTATTGCCCCTGAAGATCTTCCACTGGGACAGGATGTGGGGTGAGAGATGGTGTATTAATAATCTTGAACCGGGGCGGCGCCTGTGGCTCAGTGAGTAGGGCGCCAGCCCCATATGCCGAGGGTGGTGGGTTCAAACCCAGCCCCGGCCAAACTGCAACCAAAAAATAGCCCGGCGTTGTGGCGGGCGCCTGTAGTCCCAGCTTCTCGGGAGGCTGAGGCAAGAGAATCGTGTAAGCCCAAGAGTTAAGAGGTTGCTGTGAGCCGTGTGATGCCACGGCACTCTACCCAAGGGCGGTACAGTGAGACTCTGTCTCTACAAAAAAATAAAAAAATAAAAAAAAAAATAATCTTGAACCTATGTAGTCTTGGAAAAATGTGTGTGTTTGTGTCTTAGTTTAACTAGTCACTCTTAAAGAGTAAAAACTAAAAAGAAAAATATAGAGGAAAGCTTATCAAATAAAATACACAAAAAAAGAAAAGACTTTTTGTGCAGCTGTACTATGTATTTGTGTTTTGAGCTAAGTGTTATTTCAAAAGAGTTAAAATATAGAAAAATAAAAAGTCTAGAAGTTAAAATGCTATGATAAATTTTGGTTAATTTATTATTAGTGATAGAAAAAAATAATATGTTTAATATAATCCCTAAGTGGTATTTATAAAAGTGATGTTCAGTATTGTTCTAGGCCTTCACATTGACCTGTGACTCACTCATTGACTTGCCCAGACCAATTTCTGTCCCTGCAATGTCCACTGATGCTAAGTGCCTTATACAAGTATACTAGTTTTTATTTTTAGATCATAATTTACTCTACCTTTTCTATATTTATGTTTTGATGCAAAACACTATTATTATGCAAATGCCTATATATTCAGTATAGTAACACGCTGTGCAAGTTTGTAACCCCCGAGCAACAGGCCAGCCCGTACAGTTTAGGAGTGCAGCAGCCTCCAGCATCTTGGCTTCTGTAAGTACATTTTGCTGTGATGTTTGCACAAGGACAAAGTCACCTAAGGAACATACTCCTTTGGTTGATCAGTGCCTAACTGTACCAAGGCTCATCACTTAGTATTTCTAGAATTTTAATTCAATTTATTCAAAAAAATGTTTATTCTAGTTCAAACAATTACATCCACTTTCTTTAGGGCATTTATATTTATTTTTATGCCAATTGCATAACATTTTTCCTCATATCCACATTATAGTTGGAAAATGTTTCAAGTAAACCATATACTTAATTCCATTATCCTTGGCAAATGTGAGGTGTTTGAAACTGAAACTCATTGTTTCATCAAGCGTAGAACTTATAGTCTATCCTAGAGAGGTGTAAGTCTTGTCCATACTTCCTGGAGGTCTAAAGTTTGCCCTGGTTTAAGTCATTGTGGAGTGGGGAGAATGATATGTAAAACAAAAAGAGTGAGGCTGACAGGGCATTATATAGAATTATGACGTGGAGTGATAATTTTAAAACTCTTTGACAATGCTATAGTGTTTTATAAAACAATTTCATACAGCCCAACAGTCTTCTCATTTGTAGAGTTCAGCCTAAGAATGGGAAGGTTACCACATCACAATTCTGTGTAATAAATTTTGTAACCAACTGGGAAATGGTTCATTCTTAGTTGATCCCATAGTGGACAGTTTCCATTTATGGCTAAAAATGGAGGATAATAAATTGTTTTGATCTAGTTTTTCTGAGTTTAAAGTGTATAATTTATTGTGTTTTTTTAGACCCGTAGAATAACTTCTCTTTTTTTTTTTTTTTTGTGGTTTTTGGCCAGGGCTAGGTTTGAACCCACCACCTCTAGCATATGGGACCGGTGCCCTACTCCTTGAGCCACAGGTGCTGCCCGAATAACTTCTCTTGATTCTACTTAACCCTCTTCCCTGAGGAAAAGAAATTCAGTCAGAGTTGGAAGTGGACGCTGGGCCTGGACAGAGACTTGTGTTTTCTAGGATGCTAGCTCATTCCATACTGCCAGCCTGGGTGGTCATCTTTAATATGGACATTTTTCTAAGGAAGTAGACCAAAACCACTAAACATATTTGCTCCATGAGCTAAACCACAATAAAACAGAGGTCTCCTGTGGATAGCTTTCCTCACCCTTTGAATATGGCTCATTCTTATTTTATTTCCATAAGAAACAAACGCCCTTTGGAAATTTTCTCTTTGAAGTTTCAGTGCAGTTGTGTGGGTGTGTGAATGCCTGTGTATCCAAAATAGAATTACATGCAAGACCCTGATTAAATGATGAAACGCCCATTTCTCCAGGACGGGTATGTGTCCTCAGAGAGTTGAAGCATGCTGGACGTTCAGAATACAGCTGGCTGATCACTCATCACCTGCCTACTGTAAATGTGAAGGCATGAAAGGGGGAGGGGAAGGATTTGGAGGTGTTATAAAGAAGTAATAGTCAGATTCCAGAAAGGAAGTGTTGTTCTAGATGTCTACTTGAAATAAAAGTCTAGTTTTGATGGCTTTCTTCCAGTTCTAACCACTCAACACCGTTTCGGAGGCTGGAACTAATCCTGCCCTCCCTTTTCTTCTTTCACTGAAGGTAGCCTGTTTCCCATTCAGCTTCGGCTGGAAACAGGCACCTTCTTTACATCAGGTGGTCTTTACATCAAAGACCTTACATGTCACATCAAAGACTATTCCATCAGAGGAGTGGAACAGTCACTTGTGCTCCTGGTTAGCAAGGAGCCAACCACAGGAGCACTGTGATCTGATGCCGCCCAGCTACCTTCAAGACAAGAGGGCTTCCATCACCACATTACCCTGCAACATATACACACAACCAACATTATGATTTTCTTTCTTTTTTTCTTTTTCTGAATAACCCTGAGAAGTAAACAGAGGATTCCAGATATTATCTGGACATCTATTGCTGCAGGTTATCTGGGCAGAGGTTTCTCTTTTATTATTTGATAGGTGTAACTATATATCTAAGATCCATATCTATTTATCTCTGTGTCCCTAATGTGTAAAACTTTTCATTTCTCAAAACACAGGAAATGTATTTTAGTTTGATATATTTCTCTGAAATGTGTGTACTACCTTAGGTTAAAGTCATATGAAATGTGAGTTCAAGGTAAATGTCATACTAGCTTATTCTGTGAAATTCAAGAACTGCTCTCTCAGCTGCCTCATTGTCCCAAATAGAAAGAAGCTGGTCATGTTCCCAGTCAGTACACAGGGGGGAGATTGCCCTGAAGCTGTGCTATGAGAAGAGAATACAAAGGCCTTCTGCCTATGGAACAGGACAGACAATTCTAACAACCAACCACGCGTAGGGGTAACTCATCACTGGCAATTTTAAAACCTAAATGTAAAATTAACCTAATGCACCTATAATAGCCATTGTATGCATTGCCTTGTTTAAAGCAAAGAAAGGTATTTATAAGTTAAACATTAAGTATTTTAAATAACTATAATTAGAATACATGTTCACACACAGCTTTTTAAAATGGTATTTTATTCCATTGTATATATTGGTCTTTATAAACCCGAGGTGGATATGTGTATAGGTACCTATGTAAAGTGTGGGAATTAGACACGTTTATATCATTTAACTTTACAATAAATGTGGACGGGAACTCCAATAATTTGAGAAGTTAGATCAATTTTAAAATAACTATATGTTCTACAAAGAGTAAGTCAAATAGTAAAATCCTCAAGTTGGTTTATTTTGTCACAACAAGAACCAACACTTTCTTCCCACGTCTTCATCCACTACCAAAAAAAAATGGACAATTTGGATCCTCCTAAGATACCAGGAACAGCGTGGTGGTTGGTGACGCTGCACGGGGCTCAAATCAATCCCCTTCAGTAGGAGGCGACTGGGGTGGCGGGACGCATCTCCCTGTCCAGTGGATAGGGTGGCTCAGGGCAAAGACTATTTAATTATTGTCGATGGTGGTGAATCGACTTGAGCTCCATCTGCCCATCTGCATCCGGTGGTCACAGCTCTCACAGGGCTGCGCCGTGTTTTTTCCTGACCTCTTCCAGAACTGGCGGGGTAGAATGATTTTAAGTCACTTCAACACAGATCCTTGGGCTGGTCTCAGGGTTTGCAAATCACAGTCTATCGAGCAACTGTTACATAATCATGTGACCTTGTGCACAACCAGTTTTCTTCTGCAATCAATCCACAAGCATCAAAACAGCCCTGAGGATGCACCGCAGACTCTTCCTCCGTCAACGCCCCACCCTGCCTGGCTTCTAACGGACTCCACCTGCGCCTCCGTGATCCAGGGAAATCAACGCCGGAGAAGAGCAAGGAAATAGTCATAATAGTCCCACTTATTGAGAATAGCGCTACTTCTGTCTAAATTAAGTGTGTAATTGGCAAGTCTTATTTATACTCTCCTAGGGATTAGCTTTATTGATCTAATTAGGGAGAAGCTCCAGCGTGACGCGCCAGCCACCCTGACGGTGCTGCAGCTGCCCGCAGCTCTATCTTTAAACCAAGACAATGACACGGGGGTGGGGACACTGGAGGGTGGCCTAAACCTTGGCTCTGTCACTAAGAGAAGCGTCTGCAAGTCCCAAGGGCAAGTTCTTCTTTTTTTTTTTAATTTTATTTTTTTATTAATATTAAATCACCATAGCTGTGTACATTAATGCGATCATGGGGCACCATACACTGGTTTTATAAACAGTTTGACACATTTTCATCACATTGGTTAACATAGACTTCCTGGCATTTTCTTAGTTATTGTGTTAAGACATTTATATTCTACATTTACTAAGTTTCATATGTACAGTTGCAAGATGCACCACAGTTCTGATGGGAGGATGGGTCCAGAGCTTAGATCTGCCCTTCTCATCTGTAAGGGCAGAAAGGAATTTTCAGTATTTTATTTTGAATAAAAAGTCGAATTCTATTCTTAATGAATGCTATATATATTAGCAGGAGACATTTTTAAAATTATATAAATGTTCCTCAGCCTTATATAACTCAATTTTACCTGGAAATATAAGTGCCTTTGCTTTTGTACTTAATTTTAAATGTCTCCTTTTTTCTTCTTTCATTCAGATCACAGGTACCTGAAGGATTTCTAAGAAACATGGCAGTTCCTCTTTATAAGTCAATGTGGTAAATGATCAGCAGACTTTGAACTCTGAAAACAATTAGATAAAATGGGCAAAGATATCGTTTTCTCTAGTGTAATCGCTGCTCACACAGAGCGGGTCAGAGTGTATTGACACAGTTATTAGTGTAGTTTCTGTGAACACACGTGATAGCGTTTGGTGCTCACAGTCCATTAAGACAGTCTTACTGATTTATCCCTCAGCAATGATGAACATCATGGACGCTGAGTCAATATTTTGAAAAAGATTAGAGGATAAAGTACCAACCTTTCATTTTTAAGATGGCATCAGTTTTGAGCTATGATTCAAAGACGCTAGCCCAGAATAAGTACAACTGAAATTCAAAGTATATTTTGGTGCTGCTAAGATGATGAAATTAATTGGCTGAGGTTAAAGAAGTTGTGTGCAATTAAACAGAATGGAAAAAAATACTCAGCTTGTAAGATCTTAATGAGGACTTCTGGCATTTGAAAATGTTATATCCAATATAAACATGCATTTGTTTTTATCACTTTTCAAATATATGTGTGCATTCCTATCTCTGAAGGATATAAAATTTATTAACAGCTAATTTGATTACATATGAAAGCTCTTCTATAATAATATACTTCATTTTCTCTTCATGAAGCAGTTTCATTTTTGTTTATGTGCAAAATAACATTTTTTCTTAGAATTATGGTGAAATTCTCCGATATTTATATGATCTAGATGAAATTCAGAAAAGAAATCCTTTTTAAAATATTCCTACTATAAAAGTGTAGCTCACACAACCCCCTCCCTCTCTCCATATACACATACATATGCTTAAAAGTCTATTTCTATCTTTCATTTTCTTTTCTCCATTTTATTATGAAATGTACAGTTGGATTGAGAGAATCTTTTACTTAAATGACTTAGTATTTTTCTTTTCTAATAAATAAACTGTGTATACAATATGAACATATTAGATCTATTACATAATCTGATAGCTCATTAGAAAAAAGCAAAAGTATAAATAAATACATATAGCACATTGTGATAAATTATAAAAGTGTACAATGTAACCAATCATTTGTACTCTCATATTAATGTGAAATAAAAAAATAAAAATCATTTACAAGTGCCCATTTCTGCATATATGGGTCAGCATCTCCTGGTAAACACCTTACACTCCACAATACAAACCCCCATAGCAAAGAATTATCAACCAAGTGTGAATCTTGTAGAACTTCAGAAACGCTGACGGAGTTTTAGGATACAGGTTGGTTCTTAATGGGTTGCACAGAGAACTTGATTTAGGGAAATACAAAATTAATAAAAGAATATCAAGCCTGAGAAAATAATCTAATAACTATAGCAATTTCATATTTTGGAATATATAGTATATGGAAAAAATGGAATAATGTACAAGATCTTAAAAAATAAAAGCAGAATAAAGTGTTCTTAAATTGCATTGCATATATGGATAGTGGATGAAAATAATAAGAAAAGAATGTACGGCACAAAAATGGGACTTGAAGATCAGTGCAACCTGGTTCTTTGTACCTCAATGAATCCCTATTGTCACAGCCCACCGCTGCCACCACTTATCTGTCTGGGCCCCAGACTGGCCAGGTCTCGGCCAGCTTATCCAGGTTCCAGACGTGAACCGCTGTGCTGTCTAGGGCTATTCACTCTAGCCAGAGAGAGAGAAAGAGTCTTTGAGAGAAAGAAGCAGTCTCAATGAAAGAATAGGTCTTAGCAGCCTTCCGCAGACAGACACGGTGCAGGCGTTCTGCAGGCAAGAGAAGCGAATGAGTCAGAGTAAGCGGGTCCATGCTAGAAGGGCATGCTCCCCGACCGCCTGCTCCTGCTTCTACTGATAGAGGTGACCTGATGGTTACTTGCACCAGAGATGTAGAGACTGCCAGTCACTGATACTCTGGACTCGAGAGCTCCCCCCTGGTAAGAGAGCCGAATCCCTCCCCATGTCCTTTTCAGCAAGGTGACCATTATCCAGCTACCAGTGTTTCTTTTAACTCTTACTCCTCCTAGCCATAGGCTATATGGCTGCTACACGCCAACAATAAAAAAAGAGAGACTTGAAGAAATCTACACAAATTATGATAGATATTAACCAGAAATAAAAGGAATACATAGAAGTATGATATTTGATGATATCAGATAAATCATGGCTAAACGAAATTTGATCTTGCACAGGTCAACAATAAAGAGGAGGAATTATGAAGATATAATTGACAGACTCATTCAATCAAAGGCAAGAAGGACCCTGTGTCTGTGGCACCACTGGGGGAGTTGTCATTGACAGGCTCGTCTGAAAGCAGTGAATTACTCTGAGCTTCCTTCTAGCCCTGGCAACTCAGCACCATGAGAGCAGGCTCAGCGTCCTCCATTCCTCCTCCTCCCACCAACGTATCGGTGGACACATTACTTATTCTCTGCAAGGAAATCTCGTTAGAAAGAGAAAGCAGCAATGTTTTATTCAAGATTTTTCTGTATAGTATTTTCTTTGGATACTGGTTTTGCAAGTTTCGAAATCACAGCATAAAATGTCCTCTGCTCCCAAACATTCTTACCTCTGTTCTATTCTATTTGATCACAATTAGCATCATTTTGGTGTTAACCTGATTAAAATAATATGTTATTGTAACTCATATGAAATAATGTAGTTTCAACTAATAGATGAAGAAATTAGAGATAGAGTTTATTAAAAAGAGGGAGGAAGTGAGGGAGAGAGAGAGAGAGAGAGAGAGAGAGAGAAAGAAATATGGTGAGAATTTTTTTCTCTTCCAGCTCAGTGTATTACTTTTTCTATACATCACGTTGAAACCTTTATTAGCAACATGCTGTCCCCATCCAGTATGTCTCAGGCTAAATCACTATTTTTACCTCTTACCAAGCCTCAGTTTCCTCTTTGTTTTGCAGCCCTCATCCCTGAACATATTTGAATAAAAGATGCCTAGTTTAACCCAGACCTTCTCAAAAGCTAATGTAGATAAGAATTACCTGGAGATCTTGTTAAAATTACTGATTTTGATTCTGTAAGCAAAGGGTAAGCTGATCTTTTTTTTTATGTTTAGGCAATGATGATGGTGCTGGACTAACCCGTGTGCATTTTGGGGGTAGCAAGGATTTAACCCTTTCAAAGAGTATGCTGATTCTGCTATTCTGTTACTCAAGTGAATTAATAATTAGAAAATATTGGGTGGCACCTATGGCTCAAGGAATAGGGTGCCAGTCCCATATACGAGAGGTGGTGGGTTCAAATCTGACCCCGGCCAAAAACTACAAAAAAAAAAAAAAAAAAAAAAAACAACTTATAGAAAATATTGTCCAGGGACTTATTGTTAAGTAAGTAGAGACTATGTCTCTTAACTATTTTAATTTTTTGTTGCTTGTTTGTATTTTTATTAGTTAGAGATTTTTCTGGGACAACTGTATTCTGACGATTTTCATCCCAATGAAAATGAAATGGCGGGATGGGGGAAGGCGAATCCTGGATCCTCTGCGTCATTTGCCTCCTCCCAAATGCAGAGCTGAGCAATAATCAGATAGCCAACCGTGCTTTCCTCTCCTTCCTCCAAGTGAGTATCCTTAGTCATCCCAATGTTCTGAGCCCATTTTATTACTCTTCAGGGGCAGAAATTGTTACTGACTTAAAATCCACGGACCACTTCCATTTGCTCATACATAATACATAAAGAAAGCCTGTTCTCATCTATGATTTCAGAGACATATTTATCAATACATGTGTCTGTCTCTCAAGAAAGAGGTGAATGATTAGGCTCACCTTCAATGAAAGAGATTTCATAGTATCTTAATACCCTTAGCATCCAGAAAAAATAAAAAAATAATTTCACAAAACTGGTGCTAGAAATTTTTGCCCATTTGAAAACATAACACTTTCATTCGGCAAACACTATCCCTCCCGATTTGGTTCTCCAGGGAGTTATATATGAAGAAAGGTGATCAAAGGACTCTGGAGAACACAGCCCCACATAGCCAGCACAGACCGTAAAGAGATTGTTAAAAATGTAAAAGTCATTATTTGGTTAGAGGATGTAGAATGTGAAAAAGGTCATTAAAATATTGGCAGAAATATGACTTTTCTATGTTTTGAAAATCACATAGTTTACATCAAGTTTGTCCAAAATAGCCACCTGTTTCCTTTTTTTTTCTTTCTTACCAACAAATTTGCGCTTATAATCCTGCCTTCATTTGGTTTCACTTTTGTTGTATTTATCTCAATTCAACTTTAACCTCATAAAAAATGCTGCACAGATTCAATAACTTCAGCTTTATGTGTGTTCACTCCTATCTTTAACTTCATCCCCAAGTATTATTTGGTAAGTAATAAATAATTTATTCTTTCTAATCCAATGTTCTGTATGTGTTAGCTATTCTAACTCATGTTAAAACACAATTAAAAAAACTATTCTTGCCTTCATGAGCTTTCCCTGTCAATGACTAAAGAGCCCTATGTTCTGTTAGATAGTGTTGAGGCCCATTAAGAAAAAGAAAATATTTACAGGTGGAAGGCATGCCAAGGTCAAACTGAGACCTGTAGAAAATTGAACTTGAAAGACAATTCCATGCAGAAGGAACAGCCAGTGCAAAGTGCTCAGGTGAACAGCTACAGAACCAGCAAAAAAATGAAAGGTCGAGGCAGGGAGGGCTCAGAAAACTGTCAAGACTTGTCATCTACAGAGAGGAGGGAAGTCATCCAAACTGAATTCAGCAGCCCTCCAGAAGAAAAACAAAATATGCTTAAAATTAATAATATGGGCAAAATGTAGAATTTGTCATCTTGAAGGAATCCTCAAAGTTTGGGCATTAAAATTTGCATAGTAGGATAGACTCCACTGTATATGTTTCATCACCATAGCACTTTGATACAGGGTTTCACTGTCACCTTTAGCCTACGGAACCGTAAGAGCTAACTGGTGACACTGTGGGTCACTGCAGTGTTGGCACTTTCCTAATACCGTCTCCTTTAACTAAATCCTAAGGACTAGCCAGGCAGATGGAACAAGGGAAAAGGGCCAACTTATTTCTTCCTTTTAAGTTCACAATTCTAGGTCTGAGTACAATGGAGAAAAACTTTGGAAAGACACGTGTTCAACCTTCTTACATTTTTCTTTTAACACTCCACAGGGTGGGGTGGGTGGGGAGGGTGAGGGAGGGGTACTGATAGCAACTGAGCCAAACCTTGGAAAGACCATCTGTCACCAGGGCCTGGAGCCAGGGAGAGCCAAGGAAGCACCTGGAAACACCCAGGCTGACTTCAAATGAGAACTGATGCTCACCTGTGCTGAGCAGGCATCGACCACATGTCCAGCTTAGTAATTACACACTGGGGATGGACTAGTCATAGTAGTCAGCATGCTGGCAGTCATTATCCTCCAAGGCTGGCATCATATTCCTGTGCCATAAGGCTTTATTCTGTGCTGACCAGAGCCTCACATACAGACAGCTATCCTTTGAAATCTCCTACAATGCTATGTCCACAGGACAAGGTAGTACCCTGGCACCTTGAGGCTTGTTGGTTGAATGAAAAAGGAATCCACACACTGGCCAAGTTAAAACAAAATGGAACCACCTCCAGGTTCAAGCTTCTTACTATGTGGGGCAGGAGTGAAATTCAGCCCTGCCTCACTTCCTCACACCGTACTTCCTGCACATTCACTATCCAAGGGATATAGTACCACAGGCTTTCCAATCCCGGTCTTTCCGTGGTGCCACCTGACTCTAATGACACATTACTAATTTTTTAAATTTATTTATTATTAAATCATAGCTGTGTACATTAATGCAATCATGGGGCACCATACACTGGGCTCCATGCCTTTAGCTCATTGGTTAGGGCGCTGCCACATACACGGAGGCTGGTGGGTTTGAATCCAGCCCAGGCCAGCTAAACAAAAATGACAACTGCAACAACAAAAAAAATAGTCAGGCGTTGTGGCGGGTGCCTGTGGTCCCAGCTACTTGGGAGGCTGAGGAAAGAGAATCACTTAGGCCCAAGAGTTTGAGGTTGCTGTGAGCTGTGACTCCTCGGCACCCTACCAAGGGTGACATCATGAAACTTTGTCTCAAAAAAAAAAGTAGTTTTTAAGTGATAATAGTTTTTAAAGTGATAAATCTACAGAGACTTTATCCACAGAAATTGTAACCTCTTTCATAATAAGTCCCATCATTGTACTTCCCTGATCAATATACTAAATCTGACCGTTAAGTGCACATGCGTGCCACCCTGTGCTATGTGGCAGTGTCTTGCTGAGTGGTGCTCCTAATGGTGGTTGCATGTTTTTATGTGTTGCCTGCTGGCGGCTTTGAAGGCCATTGCAGAACACAAGTCCCAGGATTGCTTTGAAGGGTGGACTTGGTGCCGGCATTGGTGCATAGCTTCCCAAAGGGTGGCTGGGAGGTGACCGCAGTAGTATATGGCAATGAGGTAGGGAGTGAGTTTTCTACAACAGGTTCGCAGACTTAATTGTTAGCCCTCCTCCAGAGATCAGTAAAATAACAACTACAACAAACATAAGCAGCATTTGTGAAGCATCTAATATGTGTTAGGCGAGGTTCTACACACTCACCATGAATTCCTCATCTTATCACACTTTTACCCTCACTTTTATGCCTCAGTCACGCTAGCCTGCTTTAGGTTTCTTGAAAGTGCCAAGTTTGTGCTTGCTTCGGCAGCACATATACTAAAATTGGAATGATACAGAGAAGATTAGCATGGCCCCTGCACAAGGATGACACCCAAATTCGTGAAGCGTTCCATATTTAAAAAAAAAAAGAAAGTGCCAAGTTCATTGCTGTTGTAGGGATTTTGCACGTGTGAAACAATATTTCTTCACAAGGCTTTCTTTCATCCTTCCTATTTCAATTCAAACTTCACCTAATTGTGAGATCCTTTCTACTACCCAAAACTATCTCTTCTATTCTGGTTACTCTATGTCATATGACCTCATTTTATATATTTTTTCACTTTCCTTCTGACTGTGTGAAACTCTGTTTTATGTATTATCTGTCTGTATCATCAACTAAATCAATCTTCTGAGGACATACATCTCTAGAGAGTAGAGATGTATGTCACAATTCTATGTCACAATTCTATTTATGACAATCAGGGAAATTTAATTGGAGACAACACAAATGCCACTTCACACCCACTAAGATGGCTACAATCAGTAGAATGATATTGACCAGTAACAAGTATCAGCGAGGGTAAGAAAAAGTACAACGGTCACACAATGTCTCTGGGAGAGTAAAATGGTACAGCTGGTTTGGAAAATAATCTAGCATTTCCTCCACAGTTTAAATATAGAGTGATCAGATGACTCAAAAACTTTTCTCTTAGATTACATTCTCGGGAGGAATGGTAACCTCTGTTAGCATTGTGTGTGATCAGATGACTCAAAAACTTTTCTCTTAGATTACATTCTCGGGAGAAATGGCAACCTCTGTTAGCATATCTACAACTTGTGTGTAGATATCAGGTCAACATTCATCATACAGCCGAACAGTGAGGACTGGTCCAACTCTCCATCAACTGATGAATGTGTAAACAAACGGTGGTGTCCATACAAGGTTATATTATTTGGCAGGTTAAAAAAAAGTACTGGTACATGAAACAGCATGGGTAAACCCTGAAAAAACTACGCTAATTGAAAGAAGCTGGTCACAAAACACCACATATCGTTGTGAACTCATTTGTTTGAAATATCCCCAATTGGCAAATCCGTGGAGACCGGCGTAGATTAGCAGCAGTGCAGGGTGAGGAGGAAGGAGGGTGGGGGGAAATGAGAAGTGACTGTTAATGAGAATGGGGTTTCTCTGGGGGACTTTGAAGATTTTCTAAAATTAATTGTGGTAATGGTCACACAACTCGGAATATACCACAAAACATTAAACACTAGAGAGGTGAAATGTATGTTGTGTGAGTTGTATCTCAGTACAGGTATAATAAAAAGAGGATTACAGGGGGAAAGTGGACTTTCTTCCTCATCCCTTCACCGTAAGGGAAGGAAACACGTTTCCATCTTCTTTTTGATAATGTTTGTCTTCTCAGTGAAAATACCCTTCCAGGGGAGTGATCAGTACGAGAACCTAAAATGTAGTTATTTCAGAAAATTTCAGTTAAAGCATCATTAACTACATTCTAATTTAATTTCAAAATAATGAATTAAAAATAGCCTTTTTAATATATAACCAAACACAGGTATACTATTTTGCATCATGTCTGTATTAGTTTTCATGATATCTTTAGGTCATTGTTTATCTGATTTCATCAAGGCATTTAAGAATCTTTAGGATTCTATGCTATACATCAGCTTAAGTTTGCCTGAATGGAAAATCACTCCAGTCCTGCAACAAAACATAATCCAAATGACGTGTTCTGTGTATAGGTTGGTTTCATTGGACATCTTGAACTGCTTTCAAACATTTGAAGGTGAAGTACCAAATGCCCCTTTTGGAATTATTTTGCCCTTGATTTTTACAACCTTGTGTATTTTAACGGAAATTTAATCCATATGTTTTTGGTTCATTTACACTTAAGTCATCAAAACACCGGGTCATTTAGGGTGATTTGATATCCATGAAGACTGTTGAGACTTTCTGATAATCCGTTAGAGCACTTGAAAAAAAGAACAAAAAAGAAAGGAAAAAGAAAGAGAAACCAGGAAGTTTTGCTTTTCTCAAAATAAACTAAAATCCCTGGGAATTCACTTTCCGTGTGTTCTGAACTTCTCCAAAGAAGTGTTCTCATCTCTAACAGGGAAAAAGACAGGAAAGTTGGTGGGGCCTACTCTCCACAAGGAAAAGCCTGGACGCTCCTGATGACACGCGGTCCGTGTATTATTCGGAGCACATTTTACAACACTCACAGGATGTTAGACCTTTTCATTAGGATGAAAACTTCTAAAAATGTTAATTTGTGTTAATATGGGCACTGTTACTTGTCAAATTTTATGTTTCCATGTTTGAATGCACTACAACTTTCTCTACTATTAAGCATTTTACTGCGCTTTACTTGAAAAGTCCTCTGTAATCCTTTTACATTTATTTTTCACATAAACTGTTTTCTTTACAGTTACAAAAAATTACCATGCATTTTATATATCACTGATTCTATAAAAATGCTTTCTGTACTTGGTTATACTCACAGGAGACATAATACCACTAAAGTTATACGAGAACATAGTTTTGATATAAAATAGTATATTTTATAAAGTTAGTGTTTTTCTTTTAGCCCATATTTTTTCATAGTTAATCAAGTTTTTCTCTTGATTAATCATCTAAAATAAAGTTGAATTAATTAACTTCAAGTCTTAAATTTTCTACCTTATCCCACTTTTCCAAAAAGAAATATCAATATTTAATCTTGCATTCACTTTGTTCCATATGGAGTGTAATCATTTCAACCCAAAGGTTCATTTGAGGATCAGTTTTCATTTTTGAGAAGGTTACTTGATCTGAAAATTAATAGCCAGATTTTATATATTATTATTTTCTATGTAGATCCCGTATGGTATGCTCCATGGGCTGGAAGGATATTTTTTCTGAAGTATATTCTCAAGTCTTTTTCTATTGAATATCATTCAGAATTTATCGAGTATCTAAAGAATGTTTACTCTTTACAATTTAACTTTAATGTGAAAAGTTAAAGGAATTTTGTTTTGTTTTGAATAATTAAAATTGACATTAAATGTTCAAATGATAATCATAATGTTGAATCAAGCAGAAATGAATTCTATTTTTATGTAGTTTTTTTGAAGTTCTGTTAAAGATGCACTCTTTCATGGAAAGGACTTTCACTACTTGAAGGTTATCAATAATCTCAACATGTACACCAGTTAACCTTTGCCCTTATCTGTGTGTGAGTAAAAAACATCACAACTGTTTCTCAAAAATACACAAAAACATTGCACTCAGAAGAAACAATTAATTGTTTAATGCTATTATGAAAAAATGGTTACTTCAACCATAAAGAGTTAGGTTTTTCTAAATGTGATAGAACCTAGGATCATGAAAAAGCATGGTGTTTCAGAGATGGTAAAATTTGTAGTTACTATAGTTCACCAAATACTTTCCTATTGAATGAAGAAATAAATCCATTATCTTTAAACTGTTAGGGCGTATGTTAGGAAAGTTTCATTGAAATGACCATTTCCAAACACCTCCTAGTTGGTCTAATGTAGCTTTTCTCATAATAATAATGCCTTAACTATTTATTTATACTGACTGGTTTTCTATTTTGTTTTTGTAATATTAGGACCATGAAAATTTAATTACATATAATAATCTAGTGGGTTGAGTGTGGAAGACTGAATAACTGGTCACTTTCTTTTCTTTAATAGAATTTATAGTCTGAATGAAGTCCTCTTCCTCAATGTAAAATCTCTACCTAACATGTAAACCTTTTAATTTTTTTTTTTTTTACAGATGATATCAGTATTTCTTTCACCAAATCCGGGCATGTGGAGTCTACCAGAAATATAATACATAAACCTCGATAGCAAACAAATAGCACTGAGTATTTTTCACCATTTATGAGCTATATAGGATATCATTTACATTAAATTAAATGAATAGCACATTAAGAGGTATATCCCCAAATGGCCAGATGCCTGGTCAACAGTGTGTTTAACCCAAGCAGCATCATTTAACATTCAGCCCTTAGGTGTTTGCCAGTTGGCTGGTACACATAAAAATAAAGGCGAGACAGTAATATGAAATTCTTTTAACTTCCTACATCTTTTCAGAGACATTTTGCTATTATGCTCCAATGGTGTTTGAGCAATCCCTTTCCCTTCATATATATATTTTTTCTCTGAACACTTGTTAGTCATAATGCATTCATACATAATGAATACTTGGTCAGTGGGAAAGACCATGCTGATTTCTGAAGCTACTTAGCCTTTATTTAATAAGTTTTAAGTTTAAGGTGGGATTTCATTTATTCATTTGAATTTTCAGTGTATATAATCAAATAATGGTATTAACTTGTTTTATGTAAGTAAGAATTATATATGAAATGTGTCTATTTTATATTTCTCAAATATTATCTCTCATAGAAATACCTTATGAATGTGTATTATAATATAAATATTTATAAAGTTTGAAACCTTTTGTTATAGTAGTTTCCTTGGATCCAATATTAAAAGAAAAGCTATTTTGCATTATTTTAATATGTGGGGAAAATTAAAAAAAAAAAGTAGTACTATATTTATTTTCCCACTCCATTTATGTACATATTTAAGAGCTTATCTAATAATGAATTCTTAAACTGCTTTGTGAAAATAGGTTTTTCTCTTCTGATAGCTTTGCCTTTTGCCGCCCGGCCTGCGCAAATGGATCCATGTTTTCTGCAAGCTATTTGTGAATGTGTGAGCCATCTGCAGCTGAGTGATTAGTGAGGTGCAGGAATAGGTATCCGGTGTTTGGTCCCCATTGGCCATTTATTTCTGTTTTATTGTTTTAATTATAAAGAATCATCTTCATTGTGACTGTTCTACAGCATTTGTATGTGAAATTGTACCCTTAAATTTTCATGTACTTTTAAATGGCACTATAATTTTGAGAGATATTAATCGGAGATGAATTCGGGGCATCACTACACATCGTCAGTATAGGTTTGAGCTGCACAGTGGCACCAAAAGTGGAAGTTACACTTCAATGTTAACTGACTGTTACATGACAAGTAAACAAGTTTAATTGTGTTATTCACCTCATTGACTTTAATGAGTCAATAATAGATGTAATAGGCACCTCAGGACCAGATGGCATAGGGTAAAAAGACCCCATGAAATACCATATTTTCATCTCAAGTATCTGATAAATATGTTAACTTCCGGCACTATGGCAATCGTTGAAATTTTTTAGCAGCTGGTCAGTTACTCTACACTGCGGGGGCCACCGGGTGCTGTTTACAGCTTAAGTTCTCAGTTTCATATGCATAGACAGAGTGAGGATGAAAAAAAAAAAAACCTTCTTCCTGAAGTGTAATACAATATCATAACTGAGTATCTGTATAAAATTGATTTATTAAATTAAAATTGTGTGGAGTTACCTTGAAAGGGATTAATTGGCCCCTCTAACTTGCACACACCTTGTAGCTTAAGGCCAATTGGTTAAGTGGCAGCAGCACCTGTGTGGGGAGAACCACCGTCAACTTTTAACACTGGATTTGTCTTTGGTGCTTATGTCCACAGTCTGTTTTGTGGGGAGTAATTAGAACACTTTCTATTGTTTCTTTAAGGATGCTCAACATCCTTTTCTTTTTTATAAATATATATTTTTTTATTTTTACATATACGTGTGTTTATTTGGTTTCAATTTTTTGCCTTCACAAAATTAAAGAGGCTTAAAATTTAATAACAATAACAATGTTTAAGATAAGGACTAGAAACAAAAACCTTATAAAGAATGAACAAACATAAATACATTCAGAAAAGAAATCAGAGAATTGCTGTATTGAAATATTAAGCAATAATAATAAAAATAATAATGCAAAGAAAGTAACATTGACATTGTCAAATAAGAGTATGTCTATTATAGAATGCTTTGACTCTGAGATTCAGTATGGAGTCATCAGTGAACTTCTTATTATTATTTTATTTTAAGTCTCAAAAAATAGACAACTAATATTTATAAATACAATAAAAGATAATTTAAAAAAACAGATCATGCCCCAAACTGAGGCACTTGTATAAACCAATCTATATTTAATTTGAGATTCTAAAAGGGCCCCACACTACAAGCAAGATGAACAAGAAATAGAGGCAGCTCCTCCGACGTCTGAGAGCCTGATGTTGTCTGCAGTCAGGTAACTTAGAACCACTATTATAACTTAGGATCTTAGAAAAAAAATCTTCCCGAATAACAATAAAATGTTGCCTTGTAATGCAAACTATTTTTCAAATTTTCAAATTAAAAATACATTATACTATTTAAACAAATAAGCATAATTATTTTTTAAGACAAAACACAGAGAAAGTGAAGAGTGATAGTGGATATATCACATGCAAATTTTAAAGTAACTATGTATAACATATTTTTAACAAAATAATATGCCAGATTAAGAATTTTCATAAGGAACTAAGAACTATAGAAAAATAAATCAAATGAAAACTTGAGAGCTGAATAAAAATAAATGCAATTAAAAACACACAAAAATACATATTTAGCAGTAGAGTAAATACAACTAAACAAAGAATAATGAACTGAATTTTATGAAGAATAAATCTCCTCAAAAGAAAACACAGACTAAAAAGAACAGCCAAGTAAAATGATAGCAAGGAAATGGAGAATATATATAAATTTTTTAAAGTTTGGTTATACAGGTAATTGAAACAAAAATAGAATAGAATAAAAACATATTTCAAATATAATAATAGAACAATTTCAAGATTAATTAGAATTATCAGGACATTGTTTTAAAAGCACTGTAATAAATGTGTCACATCTAAGTAAAACTGCTAAAAAACAGAAATTATGCCTAAAAATCTTAGAAAAAATGAGAGTATTTTCAAAGGAAAATAGCAAGAAATAGGGTTGATTTTGCTATACCTACATGACATTGCAAGTATATTTCTGAAAAACAAAACCAAACCCCCAAATCTATCAACCATGCACATTCAAAATACACTCCAAAATCTGTATCCAAAAAGCAGAGATTAAATTGTCACCGTGAGGAAAAAAGTCATACTAAAAGATCTACTTGGGGAAAAAATGTTCTTCAAAATTATAATAAGGTAATTAAGAGGTAAAGAAAAAAGTGAGAAACATATTAATGTGGTACATTTAAAAAATAATATTGAATAATTAAAAAAGAATGTATTTTTAAAAGTATACATAGTACAAACTACCAGCATCTAGTACAACGTACAAACATCTTCTAAACCAAGGATAGAAATATGTTTAAATTGCTTTGAGGCCACCTGAAATATTTACAAGAAATAGTCCTTTCATACACAGGTGTTTGTTAAGCAGTAGAAATTGGTCCCCACCAAGAGACATTTGAATGTAATGGCTGGGTGGAGAGGAGTTCACGGCTGATACTGTGTTATTGGAAGCCACAGATACCACTGCATGCAATGCACAGCACCACCTCAAAGAAAAAAAAAAAAAAAAAAGAATAATTTTATCCAAAATGTCAGTAGTGATATGGTTGAAAATCCTTATTCTAGTCCATAAAATCAAATTGCCATTGAATTTAAGAATAATGATCTCATATAAAATATACCCCCATGAACACCAGGTAATTAAGCTTGGGAGAAAAATGATAACTTAAAAAAATCCCATCTGTTAGGAAATAGTATTGGTATAATATACTTTTCAAAAATTCATGATACAAAGAAGAGTTGATAGATATTAAAATATTTAGACGTAAATTGTTTAAGATTTAGATTTCTATACTTAGAACATACAGAATTTTAAAGGAAAAAATGTAGTTTTCAATGTATGTAATTAGGAAGACTATAGAATAAATAATGAACATCAAGAAGTTAGAAAAGAATAAGAAATTAATTCAAATAAAGGAAACAAACAATAAAGATAACTAAATACCATAGGAAAATGTGTGAATTTCAAACGTGTATGTTTTTTTAAATGTAAGCCAACGAGAAAATGGAAGGGGTTTTCTTTATGTGATAAAATTATCAACATTTGGGGCTCAAAAAGTACTGGAAATTCCATTAAGAGAGAAGTACTTCTTTATGTTTACATGGATGGAACTGGAAAATATTCTTCTTAGTAAAGTATCTCCGGAATGGGAAAAAAAATCCAATGTACTCAGTAGTACTATGAAACCAATTTATAATCACTCACACTTTCATGTGAGAGATGAATCACAACTATAGCCCAGGATGAAGGAGGGATGGATGAAGAGGGGGATGGGAAGGGATGGGGGTGTTTTGTTAGAGGGAGGGTTAATGGTGGGACCCCACCTTGGAGCATATTGCAAGGGTACAAGTCAAATCTATCAAGTATTGAGCACAAATGTCTTAACACTGTGATTAAGTAAATGAGCTGGAAGCTATATTAATTAGTAAGATGTATGCACTCCAATTTGTACAAATAATCAACACATTGAATCCCACAAAGGCATAAATGTATTCATGATCTATGTATATATGATTTAATAAAAAAATAAAATAAATGAGAGAAGTCAAAACAAACAGTATTAGAAAATAAGATACCATCACAGACTCAATAGTAATTAACAGACACCAAGATGATACTGTGATAAACCTTAAAGGAATAAGTCTGAAAATACATGTGAAATGAACACATTTCTAGAAGTTAGCAAATTTGACCAAAGTAGAATATGTAACTAATAATTTATCAGAAAAAAGAGAAATCTGCATTTGAAGTATTCTCATTTACAAAACTATTGTCAGATGATTCTATGGTGAGATCTAACAAATATTAAAGCAAGTTATAATGTCTTGTTACCCAAGATATTCACAGAAAACTCTAATGAGTGAGTTACTTCCAAACATGTAAGTTGAAAACCTTAGCTTGGTTAGAATAAAAGGCAAATTCCTATAAGGTATTTGTCATAAACATAAATATTCAATATAGGTAAAATGATTTGCATAGCATATAAAAAGAATATTATATCATGATGAAGTAGGTTTATTCCAAGAAGGTAAAATTATGTAATATTTTAGTATCAGAGTAAGTCACTAAAAAAGTAAAGTTTAACATTGTGTGACTAATGGATAAGAAAGAAAGAATTTTAGAATTATACAATTAGTATCTATTAAAAACTAATCATGGAATGCAATGTTCTTAATCCAATGAAGGATATTTACAAATACCTTAAGGAAACCATAATACTTAATGGTAAAATTTAAAGCGCTTTTTCCTTGTGAACAAAACAAGCATGCTTTAAACACAAATTGTATGAAATATTTTACTTAAATACCATGGAAAATAAATAAGTGAAATTCCTAACAAATGGTAAAAAAAAAAAAAAATTAGAAAATACTCTGTTATGTGATTGTGATTTAGAAAATCCACAAAATCTACAGAATTTTAGAGAATTAGTAAGTCAGTTTTAGCATAATGGCTGCACCAAACAGGAATGCAAAAAGTGATCGTATTTGTCAATACTGTGAGGTTGAAATGGAACTTTTTGTTTTTTTTTTTTTTGGCTGGGGCTGGGTTTGAACCCACCACCTCCTCTGGCATATGGGACCGGCGCCCTACTCCTTGAGCCACAGGCGCCGCCCATGAAATGGAACTTTTTGAATGGGAGAAAGTAAAATAATATGAACAATTTTCAAATACCCAAGAAATAATCCAGTGAGAATTTTCATTATTTTTATAGATATTTTAAAAATAAAACAAATTATAAGACCAGTAAAGAAAGGGATATAATATGTTTGTGGATGATAATATTCTAAAGGTACTATTTTTCTCTGAATTTATGTATCATTTAACATTATATTATTTGTGAACTAAGCAATATTCTTTTGCCAATATTGACATATTGACTCAAATATTTATCCAAAATTACAAACAATCGTAAGCCCCATCAAGGCCATCCCAGAAAAAAATGTTGGAGGCTTTACATCGTCATTTAAGCTTAAAGCTTGAAATAACACTTAATTTCGTATGACGGTGGGTGAGCACAGACAAATATACTGATGGAGTGAAATGAAAGTCAGTAACAGTCCCACCTAGAGATCCTCACCTGATGAGCATGAAGTTGGCGTTGCTTTGACAGTGGCAAAGCCAGCTGATTTGGTACTGGGAGCACACCCATCTTTGTATAACATAATTATAATTATTTGCAGTAATTAATACAAACTGAGATTAATATAATAATGGATTGAAGGCAAAATGGACATTGACATTTTAATGTTGGATAAGGATTCATGAATGCAGGCACTACTACAACACTCAAGATGTGGAAGGTTCCTGTCACACTGAAAAGTTCACCAATTTATTTCTGCAGCGAATCCTCTGTTCCAGGTAATCACTGATTTATGTTTTGTCTCTTTAGTTTTGATTTTCCAGAATTTTATACACTAGGAATCATACTTAGGCAGCATTTTTGTTTATGGCTTCTTCCGCTTAGTGAATGATTCTGAAATAACAATTGCTCTCTACGCATCAGCCATTTTTTTTAACTGTTTCATGGATGTACCATAATTTGTTTACCCGATTACCAGAATGATGTTTTGTTTCCATTTTGAAACTATTATAAGTAAAGCTCCTATGAATTTTGGCACATAAATCTTCATGTGGATATCTGTTTCCACTTCTTTTGAGTAAACATCAAGGAACAGCACAGCTTGTTCACATTTCAAACATGCTTAATTTAATAAGGAACTGACACACCATTTTCCAAGGTAGCTGTGTCCATTTGTAACCCTACTAGCAATTTAAGGGTGTTCTGTTTACTGCATGTCCTCATCAGCACTTGATGTCATTGGTCTTATTGTGGCTTTAATTTGCATTGTTCATGATTAATCATTATTAGATGTATTAGATGTTTCTCTACATAATATGACTCCTTTTGCAAAGTATTCACTTTAATAATTTAATCATTTTAAAATTGCATTCCTTACCTTTTTTATCGAGGAATAAAAAGTCTTCATATACTCCAGATACAAAGTACCAAATTAATTATATAATTAGCAAATATTTTTCCCTATATGGCTTTTATTTTTGTTTCTTACCAGAAATGTTGAAGGATAGACATTTTTAATTTGATGAATCCAATTTTTATTTTGTTTTAAACATTATTGTTTGAAAATATTTTTAACAATTTTAATTTTGAAAAGTTCATTTCACATGAAGCCAAAGATATACAAACTGTTGGATAAGTCCTAAATTTTAGACTATGATCAGCAGAGATTTATAAAAAGTTCCATTTTGAAATAAATTTCAGAAATATCATTACAACTGATAATTTTTATTAATAATTGATTCTAAAAGCCTTCAAATGTTTTCACAATTAAAAATCTTTCAGGTGGTGCCTGTGGCTCAGGGGTAGGGCGCCAGTCCCATGTGCTGGAGGTGGCGGGTTCAAACCCAGCCCTGGCCAAAAAAAAAAAAAAAAAAAAAAAAAAAAAAAAAAATCTTTCACTAAAAAACCTTTACCAGAAATTTTATCATAAATTTCTGTGTTATTGATTAAGAATTTTCAAATTTACCCTTTTGTAACTTTTATAGAAAATATATAAGCGATATAGAATTGAAGTAATTTGATCTATTGCTATCGTTTATTTCACATGTACTATTTAAATGTAAGGATGTGTAGTATTACAGGATTTGGACAGACTGTACCCTAAACAAGCTTGAATAAATTGAGCCATTAAAAACTTACTCTGGCAATAAACTTATGTTAATAAATCGACATGTGTTAGAGGATAAATTAATCTACATGGAGAATATAATAAATTAATGTGCTTGCTTAAAGTTTATACAGTCTCAACATATGTAGAATTATGATTATGAAGACTACAATTCAGTGGTAACTATGGTAATAGTTTACGGCGGGAATAAACAAATCCTCCATGTCTGTCTCCAGAAAGACTATTTTTCATCACTGACATTACTTTAGAATTGCTGACACAGGGTCCTAATAATATAATTGTTTGCAACGTAGTGAGAGTACTTAGAATTGACACACACGTAGTATCTGTGGGTATCCCTATATGTGCATAAATATATAAATATCTGTATGTATGTATATGTGTATGTACTTATGAGAAAGAGAGAATAATGATGTACAATAAATACAGACAACCCAATAGAAAAATAGAGAGGAATAAAGGGCTTAAAGCAAACATCTGAAAAGTTGCTCAACTTATTTAGAAATCAGGACAGACAACACCACGGTGTGTATGAATACACTCTCAACAGAATCTTTATTGAAAACAAAACTGACAAAATACAAGGTCTGATCTGGGACATGGATCTTATCACTACGATCTTACAGATATTACCAGGACAATTTAAAATGACAGTATTGTATCAATAGCAGTTTCCCAATTTTGAGAATAGTATTGTGGTTTTGTAGGAGAACGACGTTGTTTTTCAGCAAAAACACACTGAAATGTTATTCAATGGGATCAGAAGGACAAACACGTTTGAAGTTGCATCATCCTTGGCCAAGATATGGAATATCATCACCAGTTTGTTTCTGGAGAATTATTTATAGTAGCACCGAACTGGAAACAATCTATAAGTCCATCAAGAGTAGAATAGGTAAATAACTATTGGTATATTCATAAAATTGAATTAAATGTAGCCACACAAGTAACTGAACTATTGTTACATGAAATGATATAGACAAATCTCTCAAACGTGGCATCATTCCAAAGAAGAGACAAAAGAACACCTACTTTTTATTATCCTGTTTCTGCAATGTTGAAGAACAGACAGATCTGATCAGGGGTAATAAAAAGCCTGACTGGTGGTGACTTCTGGGTACAGATCTGAGTAGGGATGGTGTCACAAGTGAGCTTCCAAAATGGTGGTGAGATTCAATTTCTTGACCAAGGATGATGCATCTTCAAATGTGTTCAGTTTGAAATCATTTATTAAGTTACACAATTATGTTTTGTATACTGCCATTGCTATATACAAAATACTTAGGAATAGAAAAAAATAGGTTAAGTGGGCAATTAGAATCAGACTTCAGAGCTATCTAATTATTAATTGTAACAAACTCTGTGAGCTTATCTGTATTTCTCTTTCAACTTTTTTGAGGGCAAATAGCAACTTCCTAAACATTTAATCATAATGCCTGCTTGCTTTTTAATCACGTGCCTAGCCCTTAAGCAGAAGGCGGCTGATTGGACCATATTTTCTGGGCCTGGATTATTTACAGCAGCATTTTCTCTGTGTCTTTGGGATTCTTTTCTCTCAAAAAGATCTATCATTAGGAATGTTCAAATCTTTCCAGGATATGAGGACATTGAAGCAAGGAATAGTCTTTCTATTTCTCTTTAGACACCTACTCTTCCTTCTTCATAAAAGGCTAAAAGGCACCCAGAATCTAAGAAAAGCTCACGTATTGGTTTCAGGACCAAAGGGATTCCTGACCACATTTCATCGTTTTTATTATATTTTTTTAATTTTTGAGTTTTCTTAACATTTTATCTTTAGGCCCCTCTGGCTCTTTTCCCTGTCCCAGTCTTATTTCCCCAAGTCTATGAAATCTACAATTAGGATATGATCTTGGAGATAGTTTAGCCATTTTGGCACAAGTTATGTCAGTCTGAATATTTCTGTAATAATACTCCAGAGAAGTTTGGGATGTGGAACCAAAGACACATGTCTTCACTTTGTACACACTGCACACATCCTGCCCTTGATGATCTTACGGGAGAAGAAAATCCGTGTCAAAGGCCAGGATACAGATATCTTATCTTCCATATCATAATAACATTCCAGTGTTTTAGTAAAGCAAAGCTCTATTGATTTTACCTCACTTTTACCAGATTAAAACAGGCTAGGTCATTTTAAAGAGCAGACTCCTGCCTTAGGCAACCTACTTATAGGTTTTCCTATTCTAGATATGAACACAGTATCTTTTTTCTTTTAATTCTCAGCAGATTCTTTGCCCATGCTTTGGGTAATTTAAAAGCACTTCCTTCTTAAAATGTTTATAGATATTCAAAATATAAGCACTCACATGTATCAATGAGCCCTGAAAGCTAAGAGTTATTAACTGTAGAAGACCAATATTTTCCTGTATTCATTAATTCCTTTGTTTAAAATTTGCTACCATAATACCGCTACCCTGAAATAAGCATTTTTTCAAATGGCCTTTGAGTTGATGTTTCGGGGTCCCCCCAAACACTCACTTGCTTCTCTGTGTATCTTTTGGGCATGTTTTTCAATGTCCCCTTTCAACACCTCCAGCTTAACAATCAGCGAACTGTACGGGTTTACCATGTAAAGCAATGATTTGGGGGGTTCCTTTTTTTTTTTGATTTTAGGAATGAAGTCTGTTCTTCTATGTTGTGTTACACCCAGAAAGGGTCTATTCTATACATACGACAATACTGATTTTCATGACAAATATAGTGTCCCTACGACCGCCGGAGGGCCGGACTCTAGTTTACAAAAACAAAAAAACTAGACTGATGTTCATGAGAAATATAGTGTCCCTACGACCGCCGGAGGCCAGACTATAGTTTAAAAAAAAAAAAAAAAACGATGAACAAATTCCTATGCACACTGCACATATCTTATTTTGAAGTAAAAAAACAAAACGAGAACAAATACAATCACACCGCCTCATGTGGCCCGCGGACCACAGTTTGAGGACCCCTGCATACTTTAGTATTTTGAATAGTTTTAAAACAGAATGCCTGAATGTTCATTGAATGTTTTGAAAAAATTATTCTTCAGCATGCAGAAGAAATAAGAATAGTAGTAAAGAGTAAAAAGATAAAATTAAAAATAGAAAGCGCTTTTAGAAAATAATATGGTAGACTACACAGGCCAATATGATATGACTTCAGTGAAAACAGATAATATAATTTCAGAATGACAAATTTTATCTAGGGGAAGAAAAGTAGAAACCAAACAAAAAAACTGCAAAATTAAATTTTATCTAATAAGATTGAATTTGCAAAAGATGCTCATTGGTATGAATTCATTATTATGGACTTAATTATAAGAGAATATTAAAAAGAAATAGATGAAAATAAAATTGTGATTTTTTTTTCCTTAAAATATTAGATATCATTTAAGAAAAGTAAGTAAATAGACATCTGAGTGAACCAGTGTTGGAAGCTCCTATCTATATTATAAAAAAAAAGATAAAAAAAGAAAAGGTTCACTAATTTACTGTCAAGTTAAAATGTTTATTTATTTTATATCTGATGACTTATTTGGCAAGGGAGCCTCTGATGAAAAAGCACTGAGTGCCAATGTTTCACACATGCCTATAAAAATGAAGAATATAATGTTGACTGCAGATTATTATAAAAATCCAATAGTAATAATTATACTGCTAATATTATAGAATAATCTACCATATTCCAGAAAGAACTATGAAAGAAAATAAGTCCTTGTTATAAATTTCCTAATTGTCATAAAGAGTAAATGCAAACAGGAGTTTTTAAAATTGTGTGTTATTATTGCTATTCACAGATATAAATGTGATATATAAATATAAAATGATTTTATAAATATAAATATAGGGCAGTGCCTGTGGCTCAAAGGGGTAGGGCACCGGCCCCACATGCCAGAGGTGGTGGGTTCAAACCTAGCCCTGGCCAAAAACTGCAAAAAACAAACAAACAAAAAAACAAAAAAAACTCATACTAAATATAAATATAAAATGATTTTTTTTTTTTTTTTGTAGAGACAGAGTTTCACTTTATTGCCCTCAGTAGAGTGCCATGGCCTCACACAGCTCACAGCAACCTCCAACTCCTGGGCTTAAGCGATTCTCTTGCCTCAGCCTCCCGAGTAGCTGGGACTACAGGCGCCTGCCACAATGCCCAGCTAATATAAAATGATTTTATATTTACTTCAAATATCAAAATTTTGGGGGAGGGAATATTTAAAGGGTGCCCATAGGAAGTGAGAAAAATGGTTTGGTAGAAAAAGAGCCATACCTCTGATGACATATGTCATGTGAAATTTCCCTGCTGATAGAAAATGGGCTGTGGGTCAAAAGTGGAATGTGAATCTGTGTTCTGTTTTATCAGACAAAATGCCCCTTCTTTTTTTTTTTTTTTTTACAAAAAGACGCAACAATTTTATTTTTATTGTAAACCAACAATTCATAATTGTATAAACTTATGGAGTACACAGTGATGTTATAATCTATGAATACAATGGGGAATAAATAAATCAAAGTAGTCAATATATCCACCACCTCAAATAACTTGACATTTTTGTGGTAAGAACATTTCAAATTTACTCTCTTAGCAATTTTGAAATGTATATTACTCTAATATTAACTATAATTACCACATTCTGCAATAGGACTCAAAAAAGAATAAAGCATTCTTCATAAGATTTTGCATCTTTGACCATCAATGAGATAAAATATCATTTTCAAAATAGCATCCAAACGTGAGTGTATTTACCCATATCATCCAGGTCATAATAAAGCAAGCAGGGGAACAGAGTAATAATTCATGGTATTTCATGTTTAACAAATTGTTAACAGAGAAAGTTGGTTGAAGAAAGGAATAGGAACATTGTCTTAGGATTAGAACCGAGGGGTTCCATAATCATCTGGCATCCGCTCAATATTGTATCTGTGGTTAGAAATATACATGATGGGAACTCCAGGGATTTTTCAGATTCTTCGTTTAAGGTCTCGTCGACTGTGGCCACGATGTAACACTTGTGCTGAGTTACTCTCTGTACTAAGCAGTCATCTGCATAGGTTCCTTTGTGGGTGCATGGTAATCGTTCAAATCTTGGATCCTTGGCAATCCTGAGGGCCACTCGATACTTCTGCCCCAATTTCTCAATTTCAGCCATTACACAGTCAGTTATACAAGGAATGCACTTGGCATACAGACAGTCCATCAATGACTGCACTAAGTCCAGTTTGGCTTTAATGGAAAAGTTGATAAAGTTGGTATCAACCAAGATGTGGTAAGGTGGGCCCAGCTGTGTATTATATTGGAAGAATAAGCAGGAAGGGTGCTGGAGGACTTCTCTTTCCTTTCATGTGCTGGGATCTTTCTTTTCTTTCTTTTTAGGTTTCAATCTGTCCTTTTCTTTAAGCCTCTGATCCCTGAGACTAAGCATTCGCTTCATGATGGCATACTTCCCTGTTTTCTTTTGCTTCCCCAGGCTCACGCCACGCTCTTGTTTCTTCCAGAATCACCCCTTTTTATTTGAGAAAAAAAAAAAAAAAAACTTTGTTGATGAAAGTTTAAGTGATATAATAGTACTATTGATTCATTTTCTTAATATTACTGACATTAGTTTAGGACCTGGTACAGGCAGGTAAAATGACGAATTAAATGCTGAGATTGGAAGAATTAGAGTAGATGAATTAGAATTCATCGATTAGAATGGACAAATTCAATCCCTCTGAGTTGGGAGAAGCCCCTGGCACAGCGGAGTTCTGTGGGAACCAGAGGATGAGGTTAGAAGGAGCAGCAGAAGGGATGGGGTCTGGATCCAGCCAAATACCACTTCTGAACCTGACGCGTTCTGAGGCTGGTGGTCTTGATACCATGGAGCATTCGGTTTAACTTCTTTTGCCTACTTTCTTCATCAGTGATGTGGCAATCAACTACAAGGGGTAGGGGAGTGTTGTAAGATTGGAAAGTTCAGAAAATTCTGGATAACACCGGATGTGTTATTTTTGACTACAGCCCTTGCTGTTTCCCACGCAAGCCCAGCAGCCAGGCCAACACCACCCCTTGTTATCACCGGACTCGCTGGGTTGCTAAAATCTGGGCTGAAAATGAATTTAAACAAATTCTACTAATAAAGGACAAGGGTCTGAAAATCCAAACCATCTACCCCTATAGATAGTGAGGACACCCAAGTCTAAAAATATCTCCTCCCCTAGAATTCAGAAGGCATGAAGCATGTTTAAGATTCCTGCAAATTCTTACCCAGGTAAATAGCTTGAGAGTTCCTCCTAAAACTAACCCTCAGCTCTTCACTAGCGCCCTAAGACTCTTTGACTGCTCTCCTTCCCTAATCTCACACCATCCCCATCAACAGCCTTATTTTTGTTTCCTCTAAGAGTATAAAAGACAAAGTGCTAGGAGCTGTTGAACGCGACGTGTTTGATGGTGAATTCTTCATCTGAGGGGGATTCACCAAGCTCTGAGACTGCATAGCACAATTTTCTGGTACTAACATATTTTGACTAAAATGTTATTGATTTAGATATTTATAAAGATTCTGAAATGTTTTCGAAATATTTGAACTATTTTGATCCCTTTAGGATTAAAGGCAATGATATATAAAATTATTTACTTAATTAAAAAAAATAATGTTAAATTTGTACTGTCGGCTGCAGAAATTAAATGAACAAGTATAAAGTGGAGGGGGGAGGGCTTTGGATAGGCTTTAGATCTTTAAAAGACAGACATAGTTTTAAAAGTGTAAATTAAAAATCATCAGTAGGGGGGACAGCCCTCGAGCTCTGCCATTGGACATCCTCAGCATCCCACACTGCATGGGTGCTGGGGATGCTGACACCAGCAAAACTTCAAAGCTGCCCAGAGAGCAGTTTTAGTTTGGAATCATTCTATTCTTCCCACATGAATCCCAATTTTAAAACTAAAACTTTCACACAGGAAACCGAATGTTTATATTTTACATTTTTGTTCCTTTTATTGCATTTCAGGGGAGCGTTACCTCAGTTTATGTCAATGTACATAGTACATTAAATGCTGTAAATTACCATAAAGTGAAACAACACGTCACACAGTGATGTCGGAACCATAAATCATGACTGTTTCCTGCTGCAAACAGATGTGCTGATTTTCAGACCCATGTCAAGGTTCATTTAGATCTTCAAGACTGTGAACTTTAAATTTTCTTGTTATCAAAATGAACTATTATATTCACGCTGTAATGGATAAGCTGAGCAAAATGAGTTGCTCGGGCAGTCCAGGTAAATTAAGTTGCATATATTCCTCTTCCATAATTGGCTTCAAATATGTCAGAATTTAAACCAGTACAGATGAAACCATGATAGACTGTAAATGACAATCATACTCGATATCGTTAAGTAAGGATGACATTTTAAGTCTGTCGAAAGATCATTATATATGATTTAAGCAATGATAGGTTTACCAGAAGCATCACAGTTTGTACGTACACAATCAGGCTTTGTGTCTTTTGCCTTTGGAAATGGTGTGGCCTTGATCAGAAGTGGAGGCTCTGGAGAGCCGGGTACACCTACATGTTTGTGGTTTGCTCTCTACATTCCTCAGGCCTTTTTTCTCACCACGCCTTTCACAGACCCCTTCTTTTAAAATTGGAACTTTATATATATGAAGAGAAAACAGGTAAAGATTTTTTGTCTACAAGCATGGGTCTGGGTAGATAAAAGGGAACTACTTGCAACATATCAAAAGTATTTAGGTTAGCGATGCATCTGAGGAAAAACAGATTAACAGAGGTCATTGCAGCAAAATAAAACAGTTGAGGCTGGAGTATGTGTTGGAAGCATGTAACACCAGATCAAATAATGAATTTCATTTGTACGAGTGGAAAGCCTCTGTTGCAAAAATAATCTAGATGTGTGCACTTCAGCAAGAATTTACTTGGGACCTTTTCAGTTTTTCTTTATTTGTTTATCATGTTGATGAGTATGAGATTGAATGGGATGTGTTTGAGAGAACATTTTAAAACATGTTATTGAAGAATCAACCCAGTACAGTAATGGGATTTTTGTTTCCTTCATTTCCTTTTGTTTTTGTGTCCAGGGTCATAGCTACTCTGAAATAATTTTGACAAAAACTTGTGAAAGGTGTAGAAAGGCACTAGGCAAAGGCACCTCATTCCATTACCAAAATCTGTGGTCAAAATTTCAGTTTTAGATGCAAATATGTTTCACAATGCTATAAACCACTTTGTGAAAATCTTTCAATTTTAACACCATTTCTATGCTTCCCACCCCCAGCCCTTTCTACTTCCCAGCTTGTGTTCTCACCAGATTTTTCCATTTTCTCCTTTCTCCTCAGCTTCCTAATTTTTCTTTCTGTCTTCTCCTTTACATAAGATAATTTTTTTACCATACTTTCCAGATAACAGAGTTAAAGACTAACACATTTTTCACTGCCTTTACATCAAAATAAGGAAAAAAAAAACATTTTAGGATAATTTTTAAAATTTATAAGGTGGGTAAATACCCAGAAGTGGGGTCCAGGATAACAGAAGGCACAGACATCCATCAGAGGGCCGTCAGCCAGGAGCGGCAAAGTAATCTCAGAAACTCACAAAAATAAATAAAACCTTTGAATTTTGAGAGTATTAATCAATATTACTGTTATGATTAGCAGTAGTTGCTCATATACATTATTATTTTTCAGAGAATAAGCCCTGAAGATAATATGTGTGTTACAGAAAATTTTAATATCTTAGAAATAATGAAATGCCATTATTCAATTTAACTTCCATTCTGTATGAAAATCTATTATCTTCAGATTCATTTTTAACAGAAATTAAACAGAAAATTCATCAGAAGGCAGTTTTAACATGATTGAGTTTGTTTTCATTGCCATTGAAAATTATTTCAAATCAGAAATATACTCATATCATCCTGAAATAAAACATGTTTATGTATTTACATACCGCTAGAATCATTAACTCTTTCAACTGGCCATGATGTCATAAAATGTCTGGCCACAGCTCAGCACATCAATCACTGAAAGGATTGCTGAGAATTCCCCACGTAACTGAATTACAAGCAGAAAGCAATTTAGAATCATCTGATTCTATGCTGTGTTTTGTACAGACCATGAGATTTTTTTAAAAAAATGTTTTTTGTTTACTTTGAAGAAAGTTTCAAAATCTGTGATTGTTCTTGAAGATGTTAAGTGCTAATGTGTCAATTCTACAAGCAACTTATAACTTGTTCATTTAGAAAAATAATTAGAAGTGTGGTTATCCTCATCTGTAATAAAATACCCCCTACACCCACACTAGGCAGGGCTGACATCTCCGACTTCTGTATTTCCTTTCACTTTGTCATCCTGTTTGTGTGAAACAGACCATCACACCAGGAATCACACAAGCAGTCACCTGGGGTCTCCTAGAGATAAAAAGAAGCACAGACTCAATCTGACCCAATTGATTATCACCAGAACGTGTACCAAATATATCCTTGTGTTTTACAAATACTAAACAAGAATAAAGTAATATCACTGATAATTATCACCAGAAAACCAACAATAAGATATGTAGGTTTTTTTTTTTTTCCAATTTTCAGGTGGAGGCTCCTTATTTTCTAAAAAGTAGCATTACTGGTGCAAAGTGATTCCTTATGGCAAAACATAGTTAAGGAAGCTGTAATAAGCAAGTATTTGTCACTATTAACTGATTGTTGTTAATGATGTATATGATTATTGTTGATTGTTGCCCACAAGGAGCATAATTTAGTTGGGATGACGAAAATAATTAATAAGGAGCACATTGGGAAATTCTGGTCTAGCACCTACCGGGAAATATACAGTTGCCCACGGTCCAGGTGAAGAGGGTAGGGATGTTAGAGGGTGAGATTGGAATGGTCTGTGGAGAGGTGGGTATGATTCTGGCAATGATGACAAGGAAATAAAAATTCTTTAAACAAAGGAACATACCGAGCAGAGGAAGCTGAATTGGCCATAGTGGATCTTAAATTACATAGTGGATCTTACATTAGTTTCACAAATTAGGGGAAACTTAAAAAACAATTATTATAGGATTAATGGACTGTCCTTACCTCTAGACAGAATGGGTAAGAGAATGCTTAAGACTTCTGGTAAGACAAGTGGTAAGAACGGTGTCATGATCTTTGATTTTAGATTTTATGTTCTGAGATGTCTTAGAAATTTTATAAATTCAAAATAACTAATTTTTAAAATTAGTTTTAATTGACTGACTTGCTACTGGCTAGTTCTCACATTTGGGTATTTTTTTCTTGATGTGCTTATGTATTTTATGTTCATAGGTTAATAGTAAATAATATGAATTATAGTGATTTTGTGAAAACAGTGAGGGTATTCTGAATTATGATTGTGATATTTTAGCATTTAGTTAAGACAATATAAATAATGGAGCTATATTATTTCTTATAATTTTTGTTTTAATCTTTTATTTTATTTAAATCAATCTATGTTGTTTTCCTGAATTATTAATGGATCATATTTATTAATTTTTATTTTTTGATAATTACATAACTTCATTGCAATTGTTACATTAGGATTGGTTTATAAAATAATTTCCTTTTTTTGTATTCTCACCCCAAACTAATTTATAAAATATTATGTATGTTATTTATTATTAGGAATTTTATTTTTGTCCTTTTATCTTAATTTCAATGAGATTTATATAATTTACTTATTACTTTAGAAACGCAATTGTGATGATTACATTGGCCATGATTTTTTCTTTTTAAAATAATGGATTTTCTTTTCTTTTTTTTTTTTTTTTTTGAGACAGAGTCTCAAGCTGTCACCCTGGGTAAAGTGCTATGGCGTCACAGCTCACAGCAACCTCAAACTCTTGGGCTTAAGCCATTCTTTTGCCTTAGCCTCCCAAGTAGCTGGGACTACCGGTGCCCACCACAAGGCCTGGCTATTTTGTTGTTGTTGTTGTTTTTGCAGTTGTCATTGCTTAGCAGGCCCCGGGCAGGGTTTGAACCCTTAGCAGGCCCCTCGGTGTATGAGTCTGGCACCCTATCCACTGAGCTACGTGCTGCCTGATTTCCATTTTTTTTATATTTAGTACTCTTATATTAATTCTTATTTAATCTATAGTATGATTAAGGTGAAAACTTTGCTTCTTAAGGGGCTTCCATTACTTTATAAAGTTTTGCCACCTAGTATGATTACCCTATACTATTTTCTAGTCTATATTTGCAATTTTGTTTTTCTGCCTAACTTAGTTGGTTCTTTACATAAATGTATTTCTTTATTCATTTTTTATTTTTTATTAACTCATATACACATAGATCATGAATACATTTATGCATATGGGGTACAATGTGTTGATTTTTTAATACAATTTGGAGTGCTTACATCAAACTAATTAATATAGGTTTCAACTCATATACTTGATTATTGTGTTAAGTCATTTATGTTCAATACTTGATAGATTTGACTTGTACCCTTGCAATATGCAACTATAACCTAGGATGAAGGAGAGAAATGAAGTTGGAAGGGAGGGAAGAGGGGAGGTTTGATAGAGGGAGGGTAAATGGTGGGACCACACCTATGGAGCATGCTGTTTGAGTTTTTAATGAGTTTGTTCATTTAGTCTCTTTGATGCTCATCTAAATGTACACAGACAAATAATGTAAATTCTTTTATCACTATCTACACTAGGACAATACCTCTTGTTACTTTCTCTCTTTTTTGCATGTAACCTAAATGTTTCCAGGTCTCACGACTACATGTGCATATTTTGGTAGATCAACATTAATGTAAAGCTTTTTCTTTTCTTTTCTTTTCTTTTTTTTTTCTTTTGAGACAGAGTCTTATTTTGCTGCCCTCAGTAGAGTGCCATCAATCCTGTCATAACTCACAGCAACCTCAAACTCTTGGGCATAAGAGATTCTCTTGTCTCAGCCTCCCAAGTAGCTGGGACTAGAGGCACCCACCAAAACGCCCAGTTCTTTTTAGAGAAGGGGGTCTTGCTCTTGCTCAGGCTGGTCTCGAACCTATGAGCTCAGGCAATCTACCTGCCTCAACCTCCCAGAGTGCTGAGATTACAGTCTTGGCCACTGTGCAGGGCCCAACATACAACTTTCTTTACCGTATAATCCTTGCACTTGAATCATTGGATTTCTTCCTCTTCATAAGCATCTGAACTTGACTCTGGGAGTCCACAAATGTATCATGTCCAGCTTGTTTCCTATTCCTCTCATTGCTGTGATTATTAGATATTGTGGCATTAAATTTACATTGTGATAGATCTACATTAGTCAGAACAAACCACAATGCAAGTAATTTTTCCTGACACTCTGCATCACTGAGGTCTTAGATTCCCAAATCTCACTAAATCAAATTTAGGAAATTCATTCAGTTTTAGTTCCTCTTCAATAAAAACTAAAGACCCATGATATAACTCACATAACAGTGATACAATGAATTCATCCATACATACACCCAGTGCATCTGCTTACCCACTCCTTACTCTCACTCAATATCAGATACATTCCTACTAACGTTCTTCTCTTTGAAAGCCAAACTCTCTACCCAACCAAAGGAATTTAAGTTAGGCAAGTAGGTGGAGGTTACTCATCTCAAGAGCCCAAACATTAATTTAAACTCTGTCAGCAATCATAACATTGTATCAATTATGGTACATGTGTACCATGGAATATTATATAGCCTTAAAGAAAGATGGAGACTTTACCTCTTTCATGTTTACATGGATAGAGCTGGAACATATTCTTCTTAGTAAAGTATCTCAAGAATGGAAGAAAAAGTATCCAAGGTACTCAGCCCTACTATGAAGCTAATTTATAGCTTTTATATGAAGGCTATAACTCAACTATAGCACAAGAATATGGGGAAAGGGCCAAGGGAGGGGAGGGAAGGGGGGAGGATGGGGCAGAGGGAGGGTAATTGGTGGGGCCACACCTACGGTGCATCTTAGAATGGGTACAGCTTACTAAAATGGGCAAAACTTACTAAATGCAGAATACAAATGTCTTCATACAATAACTAAGAAAATGCCATGAAGGCTATATTAAACAGTTTGCTGAAAATATCTCAGATTGTATATGAAACCAGCACATTGTACCCCTTGATTGCACTAATGTACACAGCTATGATTTAATAAAAATAAAATAAAATAAAATAAAAAACCCCAAATGTCCAGAGCTCATCACACCTTTTTGCAGGTGAATTGACATCTTCTAACTTTAAAACCATTGGTTAAATCTGTTAAGTTATGAATGTTCTGTATATCTGTGAAAAACTGCACATATTTTCTACCAATTTTATGAATTGTTCATGTCTCTTATTCTTTCATCTCTATTATATGGTCAATCTAACACAGCAGACTTGGCTATGGTCTATTAGTTTTTACAGTACCAACTTGACCAACACAGGTTTGGACTTTGGAACCCACCTGGTCTCTCTTTATGCTATCTTGGAACAATGTTTGTTGACTTTGCATTTCATTTCATTTATTCAAGATTATTTACTGCTCCTTCATTATCATCCAGGCACCATTCTGTTTAAGTCCCAATGGATATGCAGGCTGTCTTGTGCTTGTCTTGTTTCAATGTGAGCCAAAGGCATAGAGAATCCTAATATGATGGAGGGACTAGACCAAGACATTCATTACCTCAACCATCCACCCCAGATACTGCTTAATAACCACTCTCACACAGAAACATTTTATGTTCTGGTGTCTTATAAGCATTTAGGTATTTTCTGAACAGAAGAAAGAAACAAGAAAACACACAACAAGATTAAAAGTAACTAAGAAAGTGTGTCCCCAATTCATGAGGAGCCCTAGAGTCCTGATTCATTTATAAAATCTCAGTCATGGAGTAGAGTGATGAAGAAGGTACAATTAGTACTCTCGTTTGACAGGGGAACAAATGAAAGTTTAGTCTTTAAATAATTTTCTTAAATTCTAGTATGGTGGTACAGCTAGGATTTGAACCAAGAATTATCTGACTCCAGAGAATTCAGTCTGAACTAAAGAGCATATAAAGTAATTACTAAGAAATGATTCTTGGCTGAATTATAAATCCATTCATCCTTTTAGTTAACAAATATTCTAGAACAGAGATGGGGAAACTTCTTTCTATGAAGGGCCAGATAGTAATTAACTCAGGTACTGTGGGCCATATGATCTCTGTGACAACTATTGCAATCTCCTGTGACTCCTCAGCCCTGTTGTGAATCAGGGAAGCAGGCATACACAACCAGTGCACAGCTCAGTATGACTGTGTTTCAATAAACTACATTTATGAAAACAGGACGTTGACAAGTTGAATTTAAAAAACACTCAGGTAAGGAGGAGAGTTATTGGGAACAGTGCAGTATGAAATGTTATATGTAAAATGTAAACACAGGTTGCCATTGGAGCTCAATGCAGGTGTCTTTAAGTTAGAACCCTCCGTTTTCAGGACTTCTTTACAGATTAGGTTCAAAAGGATCTTATTTCTTTATAATATATGATTCAGATCTCTTGCTCCCCAAATTTTGTTTGTACACACTTTAGGAACTCGTCTTAAATAACATGAATTTTTACGATGTTTATTTTTTTATTTGCAAATCAAAACAAGTTACTGAAGTTGGACATATTTTTGTTGTTTTAGCCCAAACATTTGAACAACCATCACTGTGAGTGAACGTGCATATTATACAACGTTGAGTAAAGCTCAAAACACAGTGTGACTACGTGAGGGGGTGCTGTGGTTCCAGTCTCAGCACACGAGAAGCCAAGGGTAGTCACACAGCCCTGAGACCGTGTAAGATGATGGCCCTCATGACGAGACAGACAGAAGAGTACCTCTCTTCTATGAAAAACTCACCTTTCAGGCCTGTGAGTTATAAAAAGCACTATTGCTGTTTCTGTAGCTGGCTGGCGGCCAGAAGAGAGAGGAAAACAGATGGAGGTGAGCCGCAGGGAGATAGCTGAGGGGGGCAGAAACAATGAGAGAGTTTCAGAAAAACACAAATAAGAAAATTTTAGTGATTGATACAAGAGGAAAATTAGAGGTACTTACTATTGCATTAGGCTTCTCAGAAGTTCCATTATCTCTTCAAATGTCTCCTGTGCCTGTTGAGGAAACTGCCTGGAAGAATTAGAGGAAGTGAGAGATGAGGAGTACAGCAATCATACAGCAGTCCTGGGCAACGACTTCTACCTTCTGGCTTTGGAAGAATAGCATGCGGATGAACAGAGAAAAAACAGACAAGCAGCCACACTGTGCATCTGGGGGGGGGGGGGTGTCCAGGAAATGCTTGGTCAGTACCCATATGTTGCTGAATTTATGGAATATTTTTAAAAAGTAGCTAAGCCTTCTTTTTAGAACAGTGACAACTTTAATAGAGAGATCAACATACCAGAAAATATGAAATATGCTTCTTAAAAACTGTTGTGTTAACCTACTTTCCATCTCATCAAAAAGATTCAAAGCATTTAGGCTGTTTCCACATTTTGGCGATTGTAAATTGAGCTGCAGTAAGCAGTCTAGTACAAGTGTCCTTATAATAAAAGGATTTTTTTCCTTCTGGGTAGATGCCCAATAATGGGATTACAGGATCAAATGGGAGGTCTAGCTTGAGTGCTTTGAGGTTTCTCCATACTTCCTTCCAGAAAGGTTGTACTAGTTTGGTATATGTATACCATGGAATACTATTTAGCTATTTAAAAAAAAATGGAGACTTTACATCCTTGGTATTAACCTGGATGGAAGTGGAAGACATTATTCTTAGTAAAGCATCACAAGAATGGAGAAGCATGAATCCTATGTACTCAATTTTGATATGAGGACAATTAATGACAGTTAAGGTCATGGGGGGGAAGGAAAAGCAGAGAGAGGGAAGGAGGGAGAGGCATGGGGCCTCGGTGTGTGCCACGCCTTCTGGGGGCAAGACATGATTGCAAGAGGCACTTTACCTAACAAATGCAATCAGTGTAACCTGGCTTATTGTACCCTCAATGAATCCCCAACAATAAAAAAAAAAAAAGATTCAAAGCAAAATGAATTTTTCCTTGAAGACACAAAGATTTTCCTTGAAGACCAAAATCTGTCTAAATATTTATTGGATGGCCTTTTATGATTCAAACTAAACAATATGTAAAAAATTACTAAGAAATAATATTTGACTTATCTCTACAAATTGATGGAATCCCGGGTGTTGTAGTATAGTTGAATTAACATTTCCATCCAAATCAAATATTTCTGAGATCAATCAGTTGACAATTTTCCTTGTATATGAAATGCAAGATGAGATACTCTGGCAATAGATGAAGAAATGCGAAGTCACACTTCGGAGAGTTTGTGATACAGTAGATTAGGGAATCTACATGTTCAAACAGCAATGGAGTGATCAAATGTTTGGTATGTCCGAGGCTGTGTGTCATTTGCATAGTGAATCCTTTGCCTGTGAAGGTAAGACTTGACCCAGGAAATTTCTAAGAGAATGCTAAAAACTTAGATAATATTTCTTGTTCATATAAAAGTTTTAAAATCCATAGAGCTTAGCACTTTCAGAATTAAGATTGTTTCACTTATAAATCAGAAAGAAATGACAATTTAGAAGTTAACACTCCTCAGAGACTTATAGGTATTCCCCAGAGATTTCTAGTAATAATTCATTTCCCTCTACCTGAAAATAATTCATTTTCGTGCTCTGTGGCAATATTAGAGCATTAATGTGTCTGCTTGAAAATAACATGGTGTTGTATATATAAAATAATTTTTACTTCTTAAGTACTTTCAGATCAATTCTGCCATCTCTAATTACTATGAAGTCCTCACTGTGAACTTAGAAATGGAGGCACTAACATTAATTGCTCTACTCATATGTACCAAGTAAACTAATGGCAAAGAATGTGCTACATTTATCATTTTCAAATTTCAATTGCAGAGTTTTCTCTACTAACTATAAAAGCAGCATTTTAAAATAATGAAAAGGTTTTTTAATAGATACTTTAATTAAAATTAATGTTAAGTATTTCAGAAATGGAATATTCAAGAGACTATCCCAAAGCTCAAGCATGACATTATAACATTGAGTTATAACCAGAAGTCTACTGAAAGTGGATGAGTAGCAGTGGAGTGCCTGCCACCTTTACACAGTACTCAATTAACCCATGTGACTAGAAGTATCCGTGGTAACACTCTGTACCAAGAGCCTTTTAGTTTCAAATGAAGTCCTGGGTGGATCCTGCTCTCTCTGCTTCTGTCTTCATGACCAATGCTGTGACCATTTCACTGAGTTGAGTGAATTCAGCTTCGTTTAACTACTTTCAATCATTGGGGCGGCGCCTGTGGCTCAAGGAGTAGGGCGCTGGCCCCATGTACCCAAGGTGGTGGGTTCAAACCCAGCCCTGGCCAAAAACCACAAAAAACAAACAAACAAACAAAAAAACCCTACTTTCAGTTATTAATATTTTTTTGTAAATGAATTGCTGCAATGAGAAACAAATAGAAATCGAAGAGTACATTAATGACGCAAATAATTCACATTTTCTTCTTTAGTCACTCTTGTTTTTTTTTGTTGTTGTTGTTGTTGCAGTTTATAGCTGGGGCTTACTCAGCATGAACTGAGGGAATTTATATGAGTAAATATAAATATTTTTCTCCAGAAAACTATTGTGAGCCATAGTGCTATTTCAGGAGTTAGCTGTAACAGAATAAGTATGTAGGGGCAGTCACATTAAACACATATTAATGTATTTATTTTTATTATATTATACTTATATTGTTGATACATTTTACTGTTAGTAATCTATTTCATGTTTTTTAGTTTGGTTAGTGGTATGTTTTATTGTTAATATTACTTTATGATTATTATTATGTTAAATTCAAGTTGGCTAAAACGAAGTATCATAAGTATAGAACTATATTGTAGAAGTATATGGTGTTACTTCTAATTAGTATAAAATAAATGATGAGTGCACATGAGCTAAGATGACACTGTGCTGTGTCAATATTTCCACCAAATGCAGCAGACAGTTTGGGATTTGGAGTAGGAAACATAAGTGTGAAACAGAAATATGGCAAGGATAGGGTGGGATTAGCCATTTGGCAGGTGTTTTCCAATAGAAACAAAGAAGGATTGTAGTTATAAAAGAAGACAATTAAAGCCACACTTTGTACAAGGCACTGGAACTCATCTGGGAGAAATGTGCAGTCAGGAAAAGGAAGTTTGGGATAGAGGAAAGTGACAAGGCACATTTTCTCATAAAATATGCATAATCTTTATTAAGCAATGGAACACCCTATGTGTGCAAATTGCTTAACAGTTGGGCTTGCTTCAAGAACTCAGTATGAAAGTTAGAAGAAAAAAATAAATATGGTAACATTCTCCTAAAGTAATAGGACCAAATGTCAGAAGTCAGTTAGAGAAGGAAGAAGTTAGGGAATAATGGGGAGAAATAAAGCAAAGAGTGATTTCGGGCTGAAGATAGAGGAATATAAATCACAAGAGAAGGGCATGAGATATAGCAGAAGACACCGAGAGAAGATGGCTCTGGCAGAGAAAAATGGAAAAAGAAAAAGTCAGAGGGGAAACCTTGTCTGTAGACCTCAGGTGAGGGGCAGAATTGAGGCAAATGAGTAGAGGAAAAACCAAATAAATGAGAATAGCAGCATCAGTGATAAAAAGAATCTCATTTGCTAACAGAAAATAGAAGATAAATAACAAATAAATAAATACAGTAAAAATAGATGCAATAAAAGAAATATATTTTAAGGAGACAAAAGTTAAAAGACAAAAGTTCAAAATACAGCTTGAAGTGTTGAACCAATCACAAAAATATGAGGAAGGGGCACTGTGAGGTACTGGAGCCGTCACCTGATGTGTTATGTTCAGCCCCATTGTAGCGTGGTGCGTGCTTGAGCAAAGAAGCTAAAGCGTCAAAAGTGACTCAAGAGTTAAAACAAATGTCAGTTAAAAATGAAACATAACAAAGGAAGAGGAGTGGAAGGAGGAGGCTGGGGTAGGGCTGAGGAGGAGAAAGTGGAGAAATTGAAGGACAGTCTGAGTAAGCAGGTGCGCTGGAGGACAGTCTGAGTAAGCAGGTGCACCTTGTTTTGCTTCAAGTGTTCTGGACCACGGTTTCCTTCCTTGTTAAGTGAGCAGATGGGACCTCAGGACGGCTGAGGTCTCCCTGTTCTCTTCCTTCTGGGCTTTGCCCTTCCATTCTGGCAACATGGAACACCAGACAGAGACAAGGTCAAGGGCACTGCTTCTAGTCTCTGAAAGGACGTGTTCAAGCTCAGAATAGCATTTCTCTTTGAAGCACAAGACTCAAGCATAAATTTGAGGAATTTCTTTATTTCCAAAATTTGGTAAACTTACCAATGAAAATAAATGAATATATTTTCACAGGGGTTGAATTATGATACATTATAAGTATTTTAAAAACTAAGATTCTGCATATAGAATGTTATGATTGGGGGAGTGAAATTTACCTGTGTTTTAGTCTGATTCTAGACACAATGCAAAGGTAATATTCCAACGTACCATGTAGTTTAGATACATATGCCAATCTTCTGAAATAGAATTACAGTAGATTAAGTACACAAAGTAATTGATATTGCATATAGAGAAATAAGAATTTTAAAGTACAAGGAGAAAAATAGTACTTTTCTTATCATGATATTGCAATAGCTAAAACTAATTTCACACAATCCTGAAAATTTGGAAGTCATATGGAGGATGTAAAAACTTCTGTTAGAACAGGAAGAAATTTAAATATAATGAATGGAAGAGAAAGCTTGCTTTCATTTTAAGATGTCACTACTTACATAACCAGGAAAATATGACATTCAATATGAAAACAGAAACGGCCAAGTTGATAATTCTGTTTTTTGCATGTAGTGACGCAGACCTTTTTAAAGCAAAGAACAGGAATTTGCAATAGGTTTAGCAAACAAACAAAAAAGGTGAGGAGAGGAGAAATGAAAGAAGGCTACAATGACAAAGCCAGTGTAATTATACAGGGACAGGATTGCAAGACTAGATTCTCTGTCTGGGGACACATACAAGGCAAAGCACAAAGCTGTGGTGGTGATGGGCTTCAGAAATTTGGGTTGTGCTGAAATTGAAGATGTGGGTAACACAGCGTATATCAATACGGAAAGAAATAACATGAGTTCCCAAGGCGGCATCACTCAAAATGTTTAAAGGTGTTAAATAAATCTAAATTTGGTCTGAGTCTGCCTCCATACCTGTGTTCCTACGTAGCAAACTTCAACCCAATTTAGTGCAGAAACACCTCGAAAGCCTAATTTAGGAGTGCAGTTCTCGAAACAACCAGCTGAATCTCAGCCAATCACAGCAGCCAAACGTCAGCCAATCACAGCAGCTAAATGTCAGGCAATCACAGCAGCCAAACGTCAGCCAATCACAGCAGCCAAACGTCAGCCAATCACAGCAGCCAAACGTCAGCCAATCACAAGCTGCCAACTGTTCAGCGCGTGTTTGCGGAAGTTAATACCCGGCGGCCAAGTGTCAAGCTGTTTCTTTTCTAACTCTCGCTTTCTGTCTCTAAATGCTACCTGCCCAGGAGTTCTCTGAACCTTTTCTAATACTAAGGGCTGCGATTGGCAAATAGTTCTTCGTAAACTTCTTAAAGACTTCATAACTTCATTTGTCCAAAGCTTTTCTTTTCCCGAGGGTGAGCTAGTGAAGGCAGAGTTGTACCCGCTTGTTTTGTGTCATTGCAAAGCCTCGGAGGGCGACCTGCAAACCACCAACTCGTGTTTAATGACACATGGGAGAAAGGATATGATGAAACAAGGAACATAATAACATAAGAACTATAATTAACGAAATATCAAAACACGGAAGGGAAGGAAGCCGAAGGGGCAGCTTGTCAGCTTTGTTAACTGCATGGAATGGTGCCTCTAACGTTGTCATCTTCACATACACAGCCTCATGATTTGGGATACACTATAAATTGGTTGACTTTGCTCCCATGAGCCCATTGATTTTATATGCCCCGTGTATCTCAATCTATTACAGTAGTGACTGTTACTGTTAGATGATCACATTGTGGCTAATTGGCTTCTCTACCTGGGAGCTTCAGTGCCATTTTGATGGAACCCCAATAAACCTCGGTGGCTTCTCTTGCTTTCTGGGAGCATTGTGCGTGATTTCTGCCCCAGGCTGGAGTCGCTCTTCTTTTCCACAGTCCTGGTTCCTTCTGGTAGTGAATTTCTCGAGTACACACTTCCCCCGGGTTGTCATGATGTTAGTACTTAAACAATTCACAACACTGGCAAATACATCATTCAGAAAAAGAACATGAATTCTTAATGATGTTGTCAACTGAATTTTAACATTATGTGACTTGACTTTTTTTTAATTTTATACTGGAAATAACATGAAATAATCATTTTCTGTGTCATGGTTCTGTCACCTATCTACATACAGTTAGGATCATTCACTAACTTTGCTATCAACATTTGTGACTGCTTCTTGCATTTTTTATTTAATATTATGTTTTTCCTTGTAAACCATTTCATGCTCCTAAAATGATAAAAAGATGCTTCGGGGCAATTGTGTTTCTGTAAGATATTCCTTCAACACTCTTCTCTATGCCCTGAAATGTGCAAACATTTTTAACTTTTAATTTATCTTTCCAAAGTTTCTGGAAGCTATATACAAATATGTATATCTACTAATATTTTCTTCTGTCTTAAACAAAAAGCAGAATAATATAAACATTGAAAAGTCATCTTACCTGTTTCCTAAACACTGTATCTCTCAGATGAGTCTAACTTCATAATCACTACTTAGATCTCTTTTATTTAGATAGCACCATAGTAATAGATACTTGGCTTCCCTTTTCTAATTTTTTTGCTCTTATACATAATGCCACATTTAGCAATGTTGCATTTTTATTAACGTATCTATTAAATACAATTTTTAAAGTGGATTTCTGATTAAAATAATAAGTCCATGTGCAATTTTGCCAGACTTTGGAAATTCTTCTCCATACCATTTGTACCACATTTATTACAACTCTCCACTTGGTACTATCCATCTCCTCACAAACTCTTGGGGCTTTGTACATGTGTATTTTTGTACATGGAATTTTTAATTTGTATTTGTATTATTATGAATAACATTGAGCATTATTCTACATTTTCTAGATTAAATAGTATTTCATGCCTGGTAAAATAGCAATTTAGCAAGTGATCTGAACACTTCACATGGGCTCTTGACCTGACAGAGTGTGGTCAAGGGCAAGGCGGGCACCACATGACAGACACCAGGAACCAGCGTGGTGGGGGCAGGGAATCAACGTGATACCAGAGTAATTTTCTTGTCTGTTAGTAACTAATCCTGAGAAACATGGGGAAGATGCTCTCTGAGGTTTCAATAACTCTAAATTTCTGGATGTGTGGTTCTCTCTGTGTTTAAAATTTCCTTAGAATATTCTTCTTCACAAAACCATCTTCTCAGTGAGGCCTCCAGAGTTCTGCCTTTATATTCTCACCTACCTGATACTGTTTGTGCTCCAGATGCTGAGTGATCACTTGAAACCCAACAGAGTCAGAGGCAAAGTTTCTCTCTCCACACCAGACTTGGCTATTTCATTCATAATCATCATTATCTTTCCATTCAGGCAGAAGAAATCTGTGGGATTGTATTTCATAAATCCTCTCCCTCTTCCCTTAAATCCAGACTGCTAGATGCCACTCACCTTCTCTTTGGAAAACATCTCTGGCTTCAGACCATCACTGCCCGTTTTCTTTAGCACCATGCTCTTACTTTCTAAAACATTAGTACTCACCTCCCTGCATTTGTTTATCAGATTAACTTTTAAGATCCACATTACCGACCTAATTTTGGAATCAATACTTTTATTTATATATCTAAAAAAAAAAAAACACCCCCAAATAAACAAACACAAATGGTTCCTCTGCTATAACACACTTTAATTCCCTACTTTATTTTTATTGTGTATTCATTGTGTAGAACATGATGTTTTGAAGTGCATATATACCATTCAAAAATATGCAGAAAACACAGTATATGGTACAAAAATTAAATTTAGGTAATTAACAAATGCATTAGCTCACATAGTTATCATTTTTGTAGTAAGAACACTTAACATCCATAGATCTTGGCATTTGTCATAGCCAAGTTGGCAACATTTAGCATTCCAAGCTTACCCCTGTACCTCTGTAATACAAGCATAAGAACTGTAGCCATACTGATCTATGTATGACTTCAAACACGCCATGTATAGAACCTATTTTGTGATGCTTCTTCAATGCTGTTCCATGTTTTTCTGGAAGGTAGTTCCCACCTCTATCAATTTGAACTGTGTTCTTTCTCCAAATCACATGATCCTTAATTATTAGCTATGAGCATTACTTTAATAATTTTAGAGACCTATGTATTTTTAAAAAGTGTTGAGGTGACTTAAAATAAAGATATATGCAGTGACTTATGTAATATAATTATAATTAGAAAGTAGAGAAAAACAAAACAAAGGAGATAGAGATAATGGAAAAGTAATATTTCAGCCTATAAAGAAATGTTTTACTTTGTTGTCAGCATATGTTTGATAAATAAAGGAAGTGCATCTCAGAATATATTCCCAGCATCTCCAGCACCTGGCACTTAGTAGCTCCCCAAATTTACTTGTTGATGTCCCTATATGTGAAGAACCATAAAAAACTTACAAGATAGGTGACAACTGACTAACTTTAGTAAACAGCCTACCAGGTTGTGTGGAAAACATTCTTGAATAGCCTTCTAATACTCTACCTCTCTGGCAATAGGTATGGTGTATGGGATTGGATATCCTAGAAATAGACTCTAAGAAGGCCCGTAGCATGCTTCATTTGGCAGTGGCTTTTGGAGACAGCCTCGTGAGGGAGAAAGGACAGCGAGAATGGTGGCATGAGAGGCTGGCACACGGTGACATTAGTCATAGCCCCATCAGATTCTACAGTGAAGTAACTGGAGATGCAGATAAAGGTACCAGGCGTTTGTATCCAATATCAGCCAATCGCAAGGTGTGCAACTAGGCTTGGGAGAGGACTTAAATCCGCCTCTAGGCAGGTCTTTGTCAAGGGAAATTAACACAAAAGTATTCAGCTATGAGTCCTCAGCAGCTCGTTTTCCAAACACATAAGGGTTACATCCATCACCTCTCAACTGGTCATCTGGGCAAAGTACCGAAGTAGCCACTACACACAGCAAGGATTTATGATTAGACTAGAGAAACAGTCTAATTTTACAGAGAAAAGAAAAATGTACGTATGCTTAAAGTCAAGCCATCCACGTAATTTGTGTGTTAATCCTCTTTAGATTCCCAAATAGATGCACATAAAAGTTGAAATTCATGTTAAATATACCTGATTTTTAAAAGTAGAAAAGCAAGACAGTGGATGACAATCATTATGGCATTGTTATCACTGTGATGGAGGCGGTTTTTTGTTTACTATTAAGAAATAAACATGACAAGTGGCCAAACAGAAAAGAAATTATCCCTCTTAAAGGAAAAAAGAGCCTCTATCAATTTCAATAAAAATGAATTCATTTTTTATCACAGATTCTTGTGATATAAATAAGCCAGTGTTAAAAAAACATTGTTTTAAAGACACGTAATTCATTGGAGAAAAAATAAGCACATGCTGCGTATGTTAAAACTGCTAAATATCAAATGTCTATCTTTTTAAAGTTCCTTCACACGCTCTTGTCCTATGTCTAATTCATTTTTCCTTGTTTCCCATTGTTCCTCTGGTTAATAAAAAACATGTACGTAGAAAGGAAATGTAACCAAAGGATCACGAAGTTCGAGTGAACACTGGGTGTGAGCTACCTACTCAGGCTGTGGATCTTCTCTCCCTGGAGCTTTTAAAAATAGAGACCCATCTGTTTAGAACCATTTTAATAAAATTCTGCCATGGTATAGGAAATATGCCTCGTGTTTTGGATTCTCTGAACTCTCCTTTTAAAAAATAAGCCCTTGACAACCTATTGAGTTCAAAAAGAAAAGAAAAAAGAAAGAAATTCTTTGGCTATAATTTTTATATAATTTATTAGTGGAGGAAGAGGTGTTAGTTTGTTACGAAATGTTTTTAAGTAGATGTTTATATCCAAAATATATTTCCCACTAGATTATTTCAGTCTAAAATAGGTCACCTTCTGGTTTAAATCACTGAGGAGTTATCCTTTTATTTTTTTTTTTCTAACAGGGAATTATGGATTTTAATTGAACTATGATTTCTAAGAATAAGGACACAATATTAATTCACCAGAAAGGAAGAAATCATTGTGTATTGAATTAAAGTACGAGATGACAACTTAGTCAGAACAGCACCCCCAATATTAGTTTCATAGTACTCTTTTCCTAAACACTTTTTTAATCCAGTATGTATTCTTTATTCTTGAAGCCCCACTTTGTATTTCCATTATTTCTGCTCCCTGTTCCCAAAGTAGTCAGGAGTGTTCAAGTAGGTACTGTAGTCACTGAAAATGAAGGTTGTGTGCCAGTTGCTATGATAGTCACACTTTTTAATTAAACTTCACAATAAATACACTTCACAGAATCTTTCAAGTGTGCTTCTGTATATATGCAGAAAGAGTAAGGTAGAGATTTTCAGATTCACAGGTGGCCGTTGTATCTCACCAGGATAATCATAATACACTTACTTCATTCTACATTTCCCTCTGTGAGTATATTTATACAGGCCTAATTGCAAATAATATATAAAATAGAAATATGCATGTTGCACTGCAGATGTTTGAAAAACATAGAACTATGAGTCTTATCTACTGCCTTTTATTAGCAAATGTGTCTATCCAGTCACCATTTTTATTAGTGTATCTGAAAGGCATATTGATCCTCATTTGATATAAATTACAATATAATCACATAACAGATTTGAGAGCAGCCAATTGCAAGCAAATGAGCGGCCCAGGATAAGACAGAACATGTGGATTTCAGTGCTCTAACCTTACGAACGCTTGCACATGTTCAGGAAAGCCCACTGGATAAAATTTATGTATTGCTAATGATTTTTATTGGCCCCTTGGCCCAGAGTAGTGGCAAACTGCCCAGGAATCGGAAGGAATCCTGTTTTCAGTTAGTAGTCAGAATGCAAAGAGTAATAAAATTCAGAAAAGCTTGGTGAAAGCTAAAATACATTTACCCAGGAACCAGCCAGCCTAAAGATTGCCCATGCCCCTGCCTTTTCTTAGGCTAGGGCATTTTTTTCAGCAAGGCATCCTAATATTATTTTCATAAAATCTTGAAACGTGCTGCTGTATCCATTGGTGTGTGTACTTGTTCATATTGTGCACCTGTGTAATGTCATAAAACGGCTAATAGGATCCACAGCTTTCTTTTTCCTGCTGAATAAATGATGTCTTATGTACCTGATAGAATTTCAAGCAAACCACTAAGTCTGTATTAAAAGCAGGCATTTGGATAATCCAGAAGTGATGTTTAATTGCATATATGATTCCTCTCTATAAAGGTAAGGACAAATTTCCTGCTGGATTGTATTAATTCTGCCACAAGAAAGACACGCTGTCGTTTCAGGAATCACACAAGATCTTTTACTATTTTCTTTTTCCTTCACTGTGTTTATTCGTACTTCTCATTATCAATTAAAAACTGAGTTTTCATGTGGTCATGTTAGTTTTACAATGATATATTTAGCAGAATCCTTGAATCATGACCCTCATTAGTCATTACAACTATACCCAAGACCCAAGTTTAAAGAACAAAGCAGGTGCAGATATGGAGGATAGAAAAAAAGGTGAGTCTCAGGATCCAGGGGGAGAGCCCTGGGCGAACATGAACAGAGGAGAATGAGCTCCTGATACCTGGAGGACACACAGGGCACTTGAGGACCACGGCACCCACCCCTCGTGACTGAGAAAGACACCTGCTGGGCTGGCAACCACAGCAGGTGGCCCCAGGAGCCTGGACCCTAACAGGGCACCAGCACATCCTAATTTCCCAGCAGCGGAAAACTTTAAATATAATGGCAGGTAGAGTGTAGATGATCCCAGTGGCTGTAAGAGGCAGGGCCAACTGTATGAAATTCTCAATACAGGTAAACCTTTAGGCTAATCCAAGCAGGAACTAGCCGTTCTGACATCCACCCATTACTTGAGCGGTGACCCTCAGCAAGGCATGTCCAGGGTGAGACCCACATTTCACGTAGTTGTCTGATGTGTTCCCTGTTTGTGACTGAATATATCACATCCTTATGCCAATTGTTGGGAAAAGCATAGGCAGAGTTTTCAGTGGAAGTAGTCCAAGGCCAAGGAGAATCTTGAATTACTCTTTGGCGTAATAGCCATAACTCTTTTACAATCTGACTGTATATGCCAAGTGTCACAGCAAGTGCAAAAGCAAAGTGGAACCCAAGAGAGAACCACGGAACATATGGCAGCAAATACCCTACCTAAGCAGGTAGTAATAAAGTTCACAGGAAATGAAGCTAATATGAAAAAAAATGAAGCATGCAAAGTAAGGATGATAGAGCAGCAGACAGGATAGTCGTCAATTCCCAGAATTCAGTTGAATGTGCAGAAAATTTAATAAGCACAACCATTATCAAAAGTGCTGAGGGTAAGCAGAGCTGCGTGCGAGGCTCTGGTGTGGGGATCCTGGAGGTGGGAGAGGGGGGGAGAGTGCTGGCAGCTCTCAGGAGCAGACGCAGAGGCAAGCTGAGAACAATGACTTTTAAATAGGTACAAATGACCTACTTACAGGGCACTGAGAAGACCCAAGTTTAAAGAAGAGCTAACAGGGAAAGTCCAAGTAGCAAATGTGAAAATCCTGAACAGACAAAGGCCTACCCGTGGGAAGGAACGTCTGCAGCTGTCAACATGGGCTCACAGCTGGAAAAGGAAAGAAAGGTGCAAGGGAGGGAACGTCTCCCAAGGGAAACGGATCCAGTTGTCTCTCAAGGAGAAAACAGTAAGACTCGTTGGGGGGCTGGGGTCCTGGTTCGATTATTCCACTGAGCTAGAAAGAGCAACTGAGGCACGGTGGTAACTATAAGCAAAAAGTGAGGACTCTGAGAATCAAACTGCAGCCGCACAGGCAGCATGAACACGAAGCAAAGGACCCTGCGCAGGTTTCAGTGTGACCAAGAGAGATCTTATTTAGGAACAAAGGGAGTTGGAAATGAGTCCTTCTCGTGGGAGACAAGAGGCGAGAGAGATGGAGACACACGGGCGGCGTGCAGAGGAATGAACACCCTCTTTCTCTGTTTGAAATCAGATGCAACTCTTTCCCTGGCGTCTCTGTGCTGCCAGGAGCTATTCCTGCCTACTGGTCATCGGGTATTGCCTTTTTCTGTTGGTCATTGGCTGGCAAGGCCACTGCACACATTTGGTGAGACCTGCTGGGTAGGGACTGGACGCTCCAGGGGCCCTCAGACTTCAGGGCTCAGCTGGCCAGGCTTTCCTCCCATCCCTCTGAAAACTCCTTTCTTTGTGTCCCTTCTCAATAGCTAAGGACAAGATTCCATAAAAAGCTGACCTAGATTGACAAGATTACTAAATACACGGTTAGGGTATGGTAAATTCTGTCCTGTCACCAAATGGTCGTACAATTTTAAGAAACATATATGTCCATTAAATGTGGCTAACCATACCTTTCCATATCAAAAATGATATCATGCCAAAAATTATGTCAATTAACCCAAGTGTGGTGTAAAAACTGGGTAATATTCATTTCAGATATGTTCATTTATATAAGAATTATTTTAGTTTATTTTCCCAAGGAAAGGACTATATGCTCACTGGGCCTCCTGTATGAAGTGCCAGAAACTGGGTGGCTTAAAGACAGACGTGAATCGGTGGGTCACGGTGTTTGACACACCTTTTGGGGGGGCACAGCTATAAGAGGGACTTTACCTAACAAATGCAATCAATGTAACCTGGTTCTTCCTACACTCAACGAATCCCCAACAATTAATAAATAAATAAATAAAATAGGCATGAATTATGTCACCCTCCCGGAAGCAGAATTCTGAAATGAAAGTATTGGTGGAGCTGGTTCCCTCTGAGCGCTGCCAGGAAGAATTTGTGCCATGGCTCTGCCCCAGCATCTGGTTCACAATCTTAGGCATCACTTAGCTTGTAACATTCTGCCTTTATCTTTATAAGACATTTGCTATGTGCACATACCTGTCTCCAAATTTCCCCTTATATGAGGACCATGCTACTCCAGTATCATCTCCTCCTAATGACCTCTGCAAGAATTCCATTCATAAGGACACATTCTGAGACACTGAAAATTATTAATTCAATAGGTGTATTTTGGGGGGGCCACAATTCAAAACTTACTTATTACGGTATGTATGTACTGCAGTTACCAAATTGAAGACCTTCGGGTAAATTTGAAATCCAGATAAACAGCATATATATCTCTTCTAAAATTTCTCTTTTTATTTGCTAAATCTTGAAATTTTAGTACACATACATCATTATTTATTAGTTTCAAGATTGTAAATTTCAGTAAACATTGAATCAGATAATCGTATAACCAATTTCTCTTAGACTAGAAGGTCTGAGATGAGGTCTCTACTGGCTCCTGTGTTCATAGCACAAAGCAAGGTACTCAGCCCACACTCAGTCAGTACTTAATTTCTATAACTTAATTTATCAAGCAAAGAACAATATACTATTAATAAATGACATGATTTACTAAATATTAATAATACATTGTTAGAATTTAGTAAAAATTAATATGTTGGTATGTAAACACAGATCAAACTCCTTTAAGAATTAGGGAATGTAAATCAGTGACAACTTGCTATCAAATTCTGAAATACCTAATAGAACGGGTCCTATAACTGTGTCACTTAAAAATAACATTAGAAACTACAAAATGATATGAGAATGACCTGCTGATGTCTCCAAATTGATGATCCTTTTCTTGTGTGAGCAGCACCCTTAGACTGCCCATCATGTAGTCGCAGAGGTCCTCAAACTTTTTAAACATGGGGCCAGTTCACTGTCCGTCAGACCGTTGGAGGGCCGGACTACAGTTTAAAAGAAAACTATGAACAAATTCCTATGCACACTGCATATATCTTATTCTGAAGTAAAAAACTAAACAGGAACAAATGCAATCACACCACCGCACGTGTGTGTCTCATTAGATGCTTGCCTCATGCCGACATCTCCACGTAGTTTTAAATGTAGTGTCTCTAAACCAACTATGACAATTATGGATGACAATTTTGAAGTTGGTATTTTTGTGTCTTTTTCAATACTGCTGTCAGGTATTAGGTCCTCAATAAAAAGTGACTAATTGAAGTGAAAATTCCATTAACAATACGTTAGTATTTGTATACGGATATGATGTAATGAAAATGTAACAGATATATCAAATATCATTTCCCCCAAATTAACCATCACTATATCATAAAGTAAATACCTCTGGGAAGTGCATGCTCACTAAATGACCCCGTTGCCTTAAAAAAGCACAGTAGCCTCCTCTCTGATGGTGACAAGATGACAATCCACATGGCCTCTTGGAAACCAGATGCGTGAGTGCTGGGGTTCCCCCTCTCGCGCTGGGCGTGGCAGAGCTCTGTATCTAGCAGAGGCAGGATGTGTAGAAGCCTGCGTGGCTGGCTCAGCCTTATAGAAACCTATGGTGGAGATTTCGGCATAAGTGAGTACAGTTCGGGAGTGTTATGCTGGAGCTGAGCCAGCACTGAACGGTGAGGCCAGTGGGGGACTGGGAGAGGTTTGCCAAGCATGCAACAGAAAAAGCAACAGCATGAATCCTATGTACTCAATTTTGATATGAGGACAATTAATGACAATTAAGGTTATGAGGGGGGAAGCAGAAAGAGGGACGGAGGGAGAGGGGGTGGAACCTTGGTGTGTGTCACATTTTAGGGGGCAAGACATGATTGCCAGAGGGACTTTACCTAACAATTGCAATTAGTGTAACCTGGCTTATTGTACCCTCAATGAATCCCCAACAATAAAAAAAAAAAAAAAAAAAAGAAAAGAAAAAGCAACAGGAAGGGAGTGGCCAGGGAAACATCAGCAGTTTTGATTTAAGGTTTTCTCTCCATGTATGGGACCAGGCAGACTATTTATAGGAATTAGAATCAGTGTGAAGACCTGTTTGGAACAGAAATTTAGATACAAAATATGCGTGGAGTTGTTTTATTATTGAGTATTTGTTTTCTCCTAAATGAATCATTGTGTTTAGCATGGTACAAGGAAAGAAAACACAAATTTGGTCTGTCCTAGTTGTAGACACGTGTATTTATACACATGCTTGTACACACAATGGATACACATCCATTTACAGATGTGCACACCTTGGTGTTCTGTTGCGTTATGTCCTGTGTATTACATGTCAAGACGCACATTCCAAAATCCTTTTCACAGGAAAAATAATTTTAAAAAGGCAGGATTTTCTGTTTGTCGTAGCCTATCATTAATCGTTATCATTTTTTATCATCAAGATTTCCATCAAAATGCATCACAATCAAACTCTCCTTGGCTACCTTCCAATAATCTGCAACAAAATGTTATACTGTGGGAGAATCGCAGGAACGATCAGTCAGATCAATAACATATGGAAAGCACTAGTTCTTCTTATTATTATTCTCCTTCTCCCAGATTCTCACTTTCTCACCCTTGGTAGAGTGCTGTAGAGTCACAGCTCACAGTAACCTCAAACTCTTGGGCTTGAGTGATTCTCTTGCCTCAGCTCCCAAGTAGCTGCCTCATCTCACAGGTGCCCACCACAACGCCCGGCTATTTTTGTTGTTATTGTTGTTGTGGTTGTTGTCATCATTGTTGTTTAGCAGGCCCTGGGTTGGGTTCGAACTCACCATTCCCGATGCTTGTGGCTGGTGCCCTAACAACTGAGCTGTGGGCCCTGAGTCTACCCATTCTTATAGTTGTACAAAACAATTCACTATCTGTATGATAGTTCCAAAGCCAAGGTCAATCACCAACCATTATTAGCAACCCATGAAAGACTCAAGGAACCACATTGAGGGCGTAACAATAGTTATTAAAACAAAAGCTGTGTAGGACCTCTCAGACCAAAATATTGCACTTAACAGGAGTTGATACATTCTCATGGCCTTACATGTTGACAAACAGCCTACAGGAAAAGGGAGAGAAGCTATATAGCGATTTCAGTATTATTTCACACTTTTTCAGTGGTTCCGACTCAGCATCATCACTTTATAGATATTATACATTTTAATACTGTAAAGAATTTTCATGCAGCTGTAAAATGGTAGAGCTTCACAGACATTTTCATTTTTGCCATTTCCACATCAGTAAAATATAAAAATTGCTATTACATTTCTCCATATTCTTTACTAGGCATTCATGACAAATTTAATAATCATATAATATTTTGTTTACTATTTTTCTACCACGTCCATTAATAATACTTTATATATAGAAGTTGTCTGAGTGCTTTGGTTGGAGGTTGTAGGGCCGGCTCCCAGACTCTGCAACTTTACACACTGGAAGTTCGGTGGGGAGGATCCTGGGACACTTTGTGAGAAAAGAAATAGCACAGACACCTTATCAGAAGTTCTTCAGGTTGAGGCTTCACTTTGGAAATTTTAAAAGAGAGGGAGAGACAAGATGGTGGACTGAAGCCAGCTTTCCACAGAGGCTCCCGTCCAGAAGGAGAGTTAAGGGACAGGAATTTAGTAAGCATCCTTGTGGATTTGACCCGCACAGAGAGAAGGTTGAAGAACGCACATCAACACCGCTGAGGCAAGCTGTGATCACAAGGACGCAAACAAAAGCAAAACGGCTCACTTCTGGATATTCTGAAGCCACACCCTCTGTCTCCCTGGGCAACCAGAGGAGGCCACCAGTGAGCAAAGGATTTGCCTGACGCTGCTCACAAACCTGGGAGGCTTCCAGGGCAGGGCCGACTCAGAGAGGTAATTGGACACAAACCTCCAGCAGCAAAGACGTTTGAACTCAGAACAGCCCGTCTTCTGTAGGCGATTTTAGCAGAAACAGAGACAGAACCCCGCAAAGTTGTCTGTTCTGTTCTGTTCTGTTAGCAACATCAATCAGGGACGGGGCTAAGCCTGAGTGAACACCTCCCTCCCACCACCTGCATCAAGCACTCAAAGATGTCAGGCCCCATCTCCTCCTGCTAGATAGCGGCAGACTGCAGAGGCCTGGCAGACTTCCTTGCAATTCAGGCAGGTGCAAACCCCTGGAGTATCTGTTCACTACAGGCAACTGGGTTAACCATCTGCAGACATACCAGTGACTGGGTCCGATGGAGGGGTAAAGTGGGAAAGGAGACATCAACCTTCGCAGACTCATCTATTTGCTAGGTGGCTCCTCCTGACTTCACGCAGCACTGGAGTAAGCCATATCAGAGGAGTCACCAGACCCCTGTGATCCAGTTCCCAGAGACCTCTTGAATTCTCCCACCCAAGACAGGTGCCGATTGAGACGATCAATTTGGACCTTTTGAACTGAACTAATAGACTGAGGACTTTTCAGGCGGTGCCCTGGGTATGAGGTTGTAGGAAGATTTGATTTTCCTTTTCCTTTTCAAATTGGTGCCAGAGGTGGGCGGGCGGGGTGACTTAATTGCTGGTTTTTCCACACAGCTGAGACTTCAAGCCAGAGTAAATGTTACAATAGGATCAAACAGAAACCAGCTGAAAACAAGACAGAACCACTTCGCCCCACTACACAAGACAGGGCCCCAGTTTCTCAGGCCACAACACTATACGGGCCCTCGATAAAGCCCCAGGGGAAAAATCAAAGGTAGTAAAATAACCATGGGGGCGGAATCAGTAGAAAAACTCTGGTAACATGAATAACCAGAATAGATCAACCCCCCCAAGAAAAGATACGGCAGATGTGATTGAAGATCCTATTCATAAACAACTGGCTGAGATGTCAGAAATCGAATTCAGAATTTGGATTGCAGACAAGATTAATAAAATGGAATTAGGAATTTGAGGAGAAATTCAAAAGTTGTCTCAAGAATTTAACGAATTTAAAGACAAAAACCACCAAAGACTTAGACACACTGAAGCAAGAATTTACAGCCCTCAAAGATATGAAAAATACAATAGAATCCCTCAGCAACAGAATGGAGCAAGCAGAAGAAAGGATTTCTGACATTGAAGATACAGTCTTTGAACGCTCCCAATCTCTCAAAGAGGAAGAGAAATGGAGAGCAAAAATGGATCACTCACTCAGAGAACTCTGGGATAATTCGAAGAAAAGCAATATATGAATAATTGGGATTTCTGAGAATGATGAAGTGGCCTTGATGGGCACAGAGGCCTTTCTGCATGAAATTATGAAAGAAAATTTTCCAGACATGCCTAGAGAATCTGAAATTCAGATAGCAGACAGCTTCAGAACCCCAGCACGATTCAACCCCAATAAGTCATCCCCCAGGCATATCATAATTAGCTTCACTAAAGTTAATATGAAAGAGAGGATTCTCAAAGCAGCCCGGCAAAAGACAACCATTATGTACAAAGGAAAGAATATTAGAATAACTGCAGATCTCTCTGCTGAAACTTTTCAAGTCAGAAGAGGGTGGTCATTGACTTTTAATCTCCTAAAGCAAAATAACTTACAACCCAGGATCTTGTATCCAGCTAAACTGAGTTTCATTTATGATGGAGAAATTAAATACTGTAATGACATTCATATGTTGAAAAAATTTGCCATAAGTAAACCAGCTGTTCAGGAGCTGGTTTTTATTCTCAAACCTATCCTCCACAATGACCAACCCAATCCTATACCACAAAAGTAAACTCACTCAGAAAACTTCGGATCAAACTCCAACTTCCACACTGGTGAAAGGATTAAAAATGTCCACTGGACCTTTGAAAAACTCGATACCCAAAATTCCACCAGACTTATCAATACTCTCCATTAATGTGAACAGCTTAAACTGTCCTCTAAAGAGGCATAGGTTAGCTGACTGGATACAAAAACTCAAGCCAGATATTTGTTGCATACAAGAGTCACATCTTAACTTAAAAGACAAATACAGACTCAGAGTGAAAGGATGGTCATCCATATTTCAGGCAAATGGTAATCAGAAAAAAGCAGGTGTTGCAATTTTATTTGCAGATACAGTAGGCTTTAAACCATCAAAAGTAAGGAAGGACAAGAATGGTCACTTCATATTTGTTAAGGGTAATACTCAATATGATGAGATCTCAATTATTAATATCTATGCGCCCAACCAGAATACATCTCAATTTATAAGAGAAACTCTAACAGACATGAGTAACTTGATTTCCTCCAGCTCCATAATTGTCGGAGATTTCAACACTCCTTTGGCAGTGTTGGATCGAAACTCCAGCAAGAAGCTGAGCAAAGAAATCTTAGATTTAAACCTAACCATCCAATATTTAGATTTAGCAGACATCTACAGAACATTTCATCCCAACAAAACTGAATACACATACTTCTCATCAGCCCACGGAACTTACTCCAAAATTGACCACATTTTAGGTCACAAGACTAACCTCAGTAAATTTAAAGGAATAGAAATTATTCCTTGCATCTTCTCAGACCATCATGGAATAAAACTTGAAGTGAGTAACAACAGGAATCTTCATACCCATACAAAAACATGGAAGTTAAATAACCTTATGCTGAATGATAGCTGGGTCAGAGATGAGATTAAGAAAGAAATCACCAATTTTTTGGAACAAAATGACAATGAAGACACAAGCTATCAGAACCTCTGGGACACCGCAAAGGCAGTTCTAAGAGGGAAATTTATAGCACTGCAAGCCTTCCTCAAGAGAACGGAAAGAGAGGAAGTTAACAACTTAATGGGACATCTCAAGCAACTGGAAAAGGAAGAACATTCCCACCCCAAACCCAGTAGAAGAAAAGAAATAACCAAAATTAGAGCAGAATTAAATGAAATTGAAAACAAAAGAATAATACAACAGATCAATAAATCAAAAAGCTGGTTTTTTGAAAAGGTCGATAAAATAGATAAACCTCTGGCCAACCTAATCAGAAAAAAAGAGTAAAATCTCTAATATTATCAATCAGAAACAACAAAGACAAAATAACAACAGACTCGTCAGGAATCCAAAAAATCCTTAATGAATGTTACAAGAAACTTTATTCTCAGAAATATGAAAATCTGAAGGAAATTGACCGATACTTGGAAGCATGCCACCTTCCAAGACTTAGCCAGAATCAAGTGGAAATGTTGAACAGACCCATATCAAGTTCAGAAATAGCATCAACTATACAAAACCTCCCTAAAAAGAAAAGCCCGGGACCAGATGGTTTCACGTCAGAATTCTACGAAACCTTTAAAAGAGGAATTAGTACCTATATTACTCAACCTGTTCCAAAAGGTAGAAAAAGAAGGAAGACTACCCAACACGTTCTATGAAGCAAACATCACCCTGATCCCCAAACCAGGAAAAGACCCAACAAGAAAAGAAAATTATAGACCGATATCACTAATGAATATAGATGCAAAAATATTCAACAAGATCCTAACAAACAGAATCCAGCAACACATCAAAGAAATTATACATCATGACCAAGTCGGTTTTATCCCAGGGTCTCAAGGCTGTTTCAATATAGATAAATTTATAAATGTAATTCTGCACATAAACAAATTAAAAAACAGAGTATTACTTTTCTTTAAAATTTATTTTTATTAAATCATAAACACATAGATCGTGTATACATTAATGCATTTATGGGGTACAATGTGCTGATTTCATATAGAATTAGAAATGCGTACATCACACTGTTTACTATATACCTCATCTCGTTTACTTAGTTATAAGTATTACTTTTTCATTAAGGTAAAGTTTCCACGGAGCAGAGCTCCACAGCTGGTTTCGCAATATTAGCAGGCCAGAAACGCAGACGCGTTCTGAGGAATTCTTTCCATAACTCCTGCTGCTGAGGAAGGTGCTCACTGCAGGGCTTGTTTAGATAGTGAGAGGTGAGTGAGAAGGTAGAATCCTAAAGATAACACGCCTCCCTCTCCTTTTTCCTCCTCATCCTCCTTGCTCTCCTTCTTAGCAAGACAGGTTAGATTGACTGGACACTCACCATGATTTGGCAGAACACATTAACCAGAGGTGGAAGAGTTCATTTTTTCTGCAATCATAAAGGAAAGGAGATTGAATTTCCAGGGATAGGTCACGATAAAAGGACCAAAACATTGTGAATTAAGGTCTCTAGAGAGTGAATAGAGTCACCTGGAGATATAAAATTTCTCCACCAGCCCCCAAATTCAGAAAATTGTTACACAAAGTAGCTTTTGTTCCATTTAAGATGAGGAGTCTGCACTTTAAATCCAAAGGGGCATGGTGTGATTTGAATAGGAAGAGCATGTGGAGTGTCCAGACAATGGCCATGGAATCAGATAAGATGCAGCACCCACCAGGGAATAAGCAGACAGCCTCCTCCTCGCAGAAGGCTCCACTGCCTTCAGAATCTCAGCAGCAGAAATTGAAATGGCATGGACCAGCCATGGCCGATGGATGGGATTAGAGAAAATGTACGGTCAATTTCAAAGGATGAAGTACAACAGACAACACCAGAATTACATGTAGGGAGAAGTCACATTAGATATTCAATATATAAGAAAAACGTAACACAGAGATCACCGTATAGAATTTAGTAAAAGTTATTTATGCAATGCTGGGCGCAGTGGCTCATGCCTGTAATCCCAACACTTGGGAGGCCAAGGTGCGTGGGTTGCCTGAGCTCACAGGTTCAAGACCAGCCTGAGCCAGAGTGACACCCCATCCCTAAAAAATAGCTGGGCATTGTGGTGGGCATCTGTAGTCCCAGCTACTTGGGAGGTTGAGGAAAGACAATTACTCGAACCCAAGAGTTTGAAGTTGCTGTGAGCTAAGACTTCACAGCACTCTACCAAGGATTACCAAGTGAGACTCTGTCTCAAAAAAACAAACAAAAATAACCTTACTTATGCAAAATGTTATTGGATAAGACTGTCTAGGTGGAGCTTCAATTATGTACATGTTTCCACAATGCACAAGAGAAAGTGGTAGATTTTTATGGTGCATAAATTTGTACCCGTTACTAAAATAATACAAGTTTTTTCTTTTTTTAAATGGTAAAAAAAAGTCATGTGTGTGTGTTACACACATAGTTTTCCTTCTCCCAAATTTTTGTTCTGATAGCAATTTGGCAGAACATTTGAGCTATTTTTGTTCTTGTGTAATATTTTCATGCCAATAGTTCAGTGTTTATGCTGCTATTTATGAACCAGGTAAAAGATACAGATATAATGATTTTTTTTGTGTGTAACTCTCTTATTTTTAAATCTCTCTCTCATATTTCTATCCTAAGCTCCGAAACATACGTCACTTTTCTTTAGAATATGTGTACACTAACTCCTCCAGGTGTAAAAGGTGAAGTACCCTGAGTATCTGGCCTGGGCGATGGTGGTGAGGAACTGTAAGAATAATTGTGCTAACAATACCTAGTTGGTGGCTGAGGAACTCAACACTCAGAGAAACGAGAAACTGAGCCACTTTCCTGAAGTCAAATAATCTGTAAGTAATAGATTTTGTTTCCATTCAAAACTTAGAGCTTTCTCTAAGAATACGTTTTTGATACACCAGCAACTTAAATTATCATTCGGAGACCTGAATTTCTGAGAATTTCTCTGAATTTCCCAAGGGGCACACTATAAATGTGTCAAATGACTTAGAAAATATTATAAAATACATTTAAGTTTTGATTGGCGAAGAATTTTCTCAATTAGAAAAAGCTCCCACTATTTGCTGTCAAAGGGTGATACGTCATATGCCCATATACATGTGTGCTCAAAATAAAATCAATCACCTTCCCTTACTTGAAAGAAGAAAGACCTGAGAGCTGAACATTGAGTTCTATGTATTTTTTTCCATCACATAATTACAAAATTAATACATTCCTTTTGGAAAGATGTTTGGAGAACATTTAGAGATCTAAAAATAGATCTGCCATTCAATCCTATAACTCCTCTACTAGGCATATACCCAGAAGACCAAAAATCACATTATAACAAAGATATTTGTACCAGAATGTTTATTGCAGCCCAATTCACAATTGCTAAGTCATGGAAAAAGCCCAAGTGCCCATCGATCCACGAATGGATTAATAAATTGTGGTATATGTACACCATGGAATATTATGCAGCCTTAAAGAAAGATGGAGACTTTACCTCTTTCATGTTTACATGGATGGAGCTGGAACATATTCTTCTTGGCAAAGTATCTCAAGAATGGAAGAAAAAGTATCTAATGTACTCAGCCCTACTATGAAACTAATTTATGGCTTTCATATGAAAGCTATAACCCAATTACAACCTAAGAATAGGGGGAAGAGGAAAGGGGGGAGGCTGGGCAGAGGGAGGGGGCTTGGTGGGATTACACCTGCGGTGCATCTTACAAAGGTACATGTGAAACTTAGTAAATGTAGAATATAATTGTCATAACACAATAACTAAGAAAATGCCAGGAAGGCTATGTTAACCAGGGGGATGAAAATGTGTCAAACTTTTTATAAAACCAGTGTATGGTGCCCCACGATCGCATTAATGTACACAGCTATGATTTAATATTAATAACAAAATTAAAAAATAAAATAAAATCACATATAGTAATAATATATATTAAAATAATATTTTATACATGTAAAATGTCATATTTAAACATTATCCAATAATAAGTAGTTAAATAGTTTATGTATTATATATTTTTACAGTCTTTCTGCATATTTTTATGTTATATATCATTTTTAAGGAAGTCATAATTATGTACATAAAATTCAAAATAAGGTTACATTTTATGGCAACATACAATGTAAGTAGAAAGTAAGTTTAGGGGAAAAAATTGACATTTTAAAGTCTATTTTAATAGAGCTCATTTCTTTTTAAAAATAAATAGTCTTTGGAGAAGCCTGAAGCTCTTTCACTTTTTTCCCCTGTTTTCTCAGCCTCAGTGTCCTCTGTGTGTTAAGTGGGCTGAAGAATGGAGCTGGTCCATCTCTGTATCATATCAGGAGTCAGCACACTGTAGCCTGATTCATATTTATATAAAAAGTTTTATTGAAATGAAAAATTTTATTTGTCTACCTGTTGTAGTCACACATACTTCTGAGCAGCTGCAGTTGAGAGCTCATGGGGAACATAATCTTGAATATTTATTCTCCGGACTTTTCCCTGGTTATGATTTCCCAAGTCCCTGCTATCCCTTCTAAATCCAAATCCTGGGCATAGAGTCAGGAAATGACCTTCACACAGACTCCTATTCACGGCCCAGGGTGCATCACTCAACTCCAGCTGCCACAATCAACTTGTTAAATTTATTTTGTCCTCATGTAAAATATTTTATCAACAAAAAAAATCAGAGAATAAATTTTAATAAAATGACAGAGGATATGTTTTATTTCTTTAGCTCTTCCATCTCTGGAAGATGATAATACAGATCTTCAGATCTTTTTCCACACACATGTCACACGGATGTTTGATGCACCCTGAAGTTCTGGAGTGGGTGGGTCAGAGGGAAAGTGAAGAATATATAGAAGTTTCTTAGGGGCTCTTGCCCCCCCATCTCAGCTACATTCCAATCCGTACACATTGGACCATCAGGCACTTTAAGTTCTGTGGATAAAATTCAACTATTTTTGCCCCTGTGATGGAAACACTGTATATACACACTTCAAGAGATAAATAGCAGCATTCCCAGATCTAACTACCAGAAAGCTTTGTATTATAGAATGTAGAAATAAAGAATTGCACTGTAGCTCAATAAAAGCCAATGATTTTTGTAAGTAGGCAGGGCAATCAACACATGTCATGTCAGGCACAGATACTGCCATTTTAATTGAAATTTTCTTCATTGTTCATATCCTGACACAATGTAGGAATGAAATCAACCATACACTGTTAGGTAGCATGCCTGGAAAATGAAAGGAAGCATCTTTCCATTTGTCCTCTGCTCAGCAGAAATCATGTCCTGTAATTCTTGTATGAATGGTAGCAAATAAACATTATTTTTAAAGATGTATGTACAGTTTTAGGCAGACTAGACACTGAAAATAATGTTGAATTTAGGGGCCAGCCTAATGAGTCACTAGGTTCAAAATTCTATTAAGACAATTATCAAAAGATTACTTTTTGGAAGGAGATTTCAAAAATAGTGACTATTATTTCCAGAATTCGATTACATGCAAAAAGAATCTTTTTCTAACACAGGAAGCACATACTTTTGGCACAGTCAATGGCTTCAGCAGGGCCCATTATTCTTTCTCTATGTGGGGCAGAAGCACCCCTGAATTGTTTATTCTGACACCTCTTTTCTCCTGGACACTTTCAGGGTAGATTAGGTCTGCAAATACAAGTCTTGGTTGCAGCACTGTAAACTTAGGATAAATGGAGCCAGTCAGCACCTCCAGGAAAAGCGGCCGTCCATAGGTCTCAGAGGAATCACAGTTGAACCTAAATGATCCCATCACCCTCCCAGGACTGAGAAGATGTGGGCACTTTGTTGGTAAACAATTTATGCAAGACAGGTGCAAGTTTCAGGTCTGAGGACACTGACCCCAAATGAGAACAGAGCAACTTCAGGATGATGACATGTGCCTGTGTGTGGCACCGGAATCCTCTTTCTCGGACCCTTCCACCTGGACCTCCACCTATTTATACAGAGCTATGTGCAGTTGCCTAAATGACAATGGACCCTCTGGCCTCTTTCCTTCTTACAAACTGGTCCACTGTCTTTAAAATACCTTCCCTGAACACATTAATAGCCACGTCTTTCAGTGTGGCTGTCACCACTTTTTATTTTGAGCAGTGGAATTTTCAGCAGAGCATCAGGGGGAAACAGAAAGCTTATTTTAAAGTGTCGGTGACACTTTAAAATAAGTTTAAAGGAGGGACTCCTGATTATTTCTCCCACGCCCACTCTTTGCAGTCTTTTTACTTCAGTAACAACAACTTTTTCTTTTATTTAATTCCCCAGACAATAAGGTTGAGGATTGGCTATGATTCCTCTGTTAAACTTGCATTCAAACTACAAGTAAATCCCCGTAGTTTCATCTTCAAAATGTATCTAGATTCTAATCACTCGTTAAATGTCTTGGCAAAGTAACTAGGAAAATGCCAGGAGGGCTATGTCAACTAATGAGATGAAAATGTGTCAAATATTCCATGAAACAAGTGTATGGTGCCCCATGACCATATTGATGTACACAGCTATGATTTAATTAAAAAAATAAAAAAATAAAAATATTTTGTGAATATAAAAAAAAAAAAAAACTCCAGGGTGATCACCCTTATCGCCTTATCTTCCCAGGGGGAACACCCCCTGCCAGGGTTCCTGACTATTCCCCCCACCCTGCCCGCCGTCACTGTCTTCAGCACACATTTGATGTTTGATCACCCTATCTTACTCAGTAAAGACCCAAGTCATTAGTTTCGTTTATTTTTATTTTATGTTTTGCAAAAACCCTTGGCTTACCCAAGGGCCAATGTAAATTTATTGATTTTTTTCCTTTTTCCCTTTCCATGACTTTTATTTTTAATAGAGATATAATTTTATGTGCTTATAACATGCCATATGACATTTTAAAGCATATACACATTGTAGAATGACTAAATCTACCTAATTACCATATGCATCACCTCACATAGTTATAATCATTTTATGTGGTGAGAACCCTTTACCCTGTTAACATTTGTCAAGAATGCAATATATTGTTCACTACCGTTGCCATGTTATACAATTGATCCCTTGAACTTACTTTTCTTATTTAAATGAAATTTTGTATCTGTTGTCTAACATCTCCCGACCTCATCCCCTGCCCTCCTAGGACCTGGTAATCACCCTTCTATGCTCTATTTCTCTGAGATCAAAACCAAAAGCTTTTTCGTGGTTTATGAACATTACACCCACCTCCTTTCTGTGCACAGACAGGTAATTTGGTTCCTGCTACTCTCCTCCCAATATGGCACTGCAGGTGTGGTGAAACATCCCTCTTACCCCAACACTGACCATGCTGGACACGCCTACTGGGCCGCATGCATGTGCCTGTCCCCCTGATGAGAATGTCCCCGCCCTGCACAGGGACAGTTCCTGCAGGATTCAGTTCCTCACTTACAAGGTTTGCATTAAATACATCTGTATCAGTCAGAGTTCCCCCAGAGAAACAGAAGGAATAGGATACATATATTTTAAGATTTGTTTTCAAAGACTTGGCATACATGATTGTGGGGACTCTGAAAACCACTCCCTGATCATGAGGGACAGACTGGCACTCTTACCCCTGAGATGATGCCCCAGGCCATGGGTGGATGTTCTTCTACTTGGAGAAAGCCTAAACTTGCTTCTTATTGTTTTTCAAATGATTGAATAATGACTACCCAGATTATGAAGCATAATCTCACTTCACTCAAGCAAACTGCTGATAGACTTCAATCACAATCTACCGAACACCGTCCAGCTTGGCCACCCTGGATGAACCTGCAACCGCCCTCACCGAGGAGCACGTCCTGCCTGCCCAAGACCCCTGCTGGGCTTTATTATGTGTGTGTAGCATGTGACCTTCTGACAATTTACAAATGCGTCATGGATATTACTCCCTTTCATATTTCCTGAGTACACAAGAACCCTAACCAGCATGTAGTAGATGCTTATAAACATTTTTTGAATGAATGATTGAAAAGGAAACAAAGATATATAAAGTACAGTAGTAAGCAAGAAAAAGGTAAAGACTGCATGCAGGAGAAATACTGTTATATTTTCCAGAATAATTTGGAATGTACGTTCCCAGTATTTACTGTAAACAACTTCACACATATGGAAAAGCCAAAAGAATCACAAAATAAACTCCTATACCCTTTATCATCTATCCATCCATCCATCCATCCGTCTATCTTCGTATCTGGCATATAAAAGTTAGTTTTACACAGTATAAACATTTCCTATTATATATCTCACCATGCATCTCCAAAGAACTTTTTCCCCCAAATCACAATACTATTATTTCCCATTAAAAATTAATCTTGTACTGGCTGTACCTATAGCTCAGTGGGAAGGGTGCTGGCCACATACACTGAGGCTGGCGGGTTCAATCCCAGGGGCCAGCAAAAGCAACAATGACAACTGCAACAACAACAAAAACAACAAAAATAGCCAGGCTTTGTGGCAAGTGCCTGTAGTCCCAGCTACTTGGGAGGCTGAGGCAAGAGAATCACTTAAGCCCAAGAGTCGGAGGTTGCTGTGAGCTGGGACTCCACAGCACTCTACCCAGGGCAACACAGTGAGACTCTGCCTCAAAAAAAAAAAAATAATAATAATCTTAGACATTTAATATCAATCCCATATTTAATTTTTTGATTTATCTTTTACAGAATATTTTAAAGTCAGAATTCTCTTCATAGCATTTTTGAAACCATCGTTTTATCAAAATCCATCCATGGCCCTTGGCTCTCATTTCTTCTCGCTTTCTTCATCCAGACCTTTACCCTCCTGCTCTTTGAATCATAATATGCTAAAGATCAAACCCATTTCCATGTAGAATAATTCATATTATAAATTTGTCTGAAACTATGATTACCTTCAATTTATCTCTCTGCCTCCCATTATTTAAATAAATTGGAAATGGAAACTAGATTTTTTGGAAAATATACGTAATACCTTCTTTTTTAATATTCCATATTCTATCACATTAGCTGTAAAATAATCCCCTTGTACTTCACAATTAGTAATATCAGGTTTGAATAGCAGTATTTTGACAGCGGTCATAACTCCTTGTTATGTTCCAGGCTGTCTTCGTTTGAATAACATTATGTAACGTACTTTGTGTCCAGATCCAGGCTGCAACTTTTTTTTTTTGCAGTTTTTGGCCAGGGCCGCGTTTGAACACACCACCTCTGGTATATGGGGCCAGTGCCCCACTCCTTTGAGCCACAGGCACCACCCTAGGTTGCCACTTTTTAGCAGGAACACTGGTGTCAATTGATACATGGAATCATTTCCCAGAAAACGAAAAAACTTCAACAGTCTTTGATATAGAACTTTAGATTTGGCCTCAAGAAAGGCAATGTGAGACACAGAATATGAAAGTGAAAATAATGTTTCCTGCTGATTCAGTGATAAGGAATAGGATGGTTTGAAGGTACCATGATCAAAATGTATGTTTACAATTAATTTTATCTTGAAAATTTCTGCCAAGGAAATAGTCATATTGTATCTATCTTATCAATCAGAAACCAGACATGGGATATTATAAAGTGAAGCATGGACAATATTCGAAATAATAAAATATTCTAACATTTAAAATAACGTGGAAGAGCATATGAACAGATGTATCCCCGCATGTAGGTGAGGACATGTGTGCGGCCATAGATGAAAATCAAGCGTTCCAGGCGGCACCTGTGGCTCAAAGGAGTAGGGCACCAGCCCCATATGCCAGAGGTTGCAGGTTCAAAAACAACCCCGGCCAAAAACTGCAAAAAAAGAAAAGAAAAGAAAGCATTCCTGAGCATTCAAAGTGTCATATTTCTTCTTTTAGAAAAATTTAAGAATGAAATTTGAATGGAAATAGTAGTCATCCCCATTAGATTTAAAAATTGTTTTTTGAAAATTGATCTGTAAAGGCATTGTTTATTTCCCAAATTCTGTTCCTGTTACTGGAGGCCACTTTGCACATGAAGGTACGGCTGCTGGAGAAAGCTGGTTTCTTCTCCTTTCTTCCCAAACACAGAGCTGCCAGAAAAGCTCACGGTCTATCATCTCTTCTATGACAACACCACAAACTCTACTGCAAACAAATGCACGCCCTTCCTGGGCGCTTTGCACTCACTGAAACTGCAGAATCTGTCTCCTACCTTTGTTTCTGAGCACCTTACAGAGCCTTGGTGACTTTTTTGCCTTCGAGTAGAACATAATCTCCCACTGTACTCAGCTTCTCTGTCCTTGAAGCAAGAAACAATTCTTTTGAAATCCATTAGGATTTTTTTCTATGGAATTACTATAACAAACCTGGAAGTTGTGTGTGTGAGTCTATGTGTGTATGTGTTTGTGTGTGTTTGTGCCTGTATGTATGTTTGTGTGTGTGGGTGTGCACGTGTGTATGTATGTGCATGTGTGTGTTGTGTGGATGTATGTGTTAGTGTGTGTTTGTGTGGGTAGGAGTGTTTGTGTGTGTGTGTGTGTGTGTGTGTTGCCACTGTTGTGGGGCTAGTTGTGGATGTAGATGTGGTTATTGTAATTGTTTAAGTTTCTAACCAAACTTGTTAATCACAGAGGTTCTAGAGCTGGACCAGACCTCCACACGCTGAAGGATAATCTTGGGTGGAGAGTGCTGACAGATGTGGAGGGCTTTTTTGGATAACAAAATGAAGTCCACATTTTTGTTACTTTTTTGCTGGGTGGGTTAGAAGTAGCCTAGGAGATTAGCATGGGGTTTCAAAAACTCCAGCAACTTTTACTTGCTTGCTACAGTCTGGAAATGGCAAGTGCTTCTTTGCCACTGTCATAGTGCCTTAAGCAGAGTGAATATTGAACAAATATTTGCTTAACTAAAAGTGGCATTTGTGTGGATGTAAAGCCATTTAACATGTGGGCTGTCTCTGGTATAATGGAATCTCATACCTAATTTTTCTCCATTAAGAATCGTGCTTTGAGGCTGCTCGTAAGTCGATTGGGGCAGAGAGGTCAGAATTCTGCGGTCAGTTGAAATTTAAACCTAATTCCCAGTTACCAAGATGCTCTTCCACCACGAAGTTAAACATCATCTCTCCAAAACATATGCAAATTAAACATTAAACTATAGTTAGAAATATTTGACATGCTATTGCATATGTAGAACTACTTAATATTTATCTAAATATTTTAATTATTCAATATTTATTGAATATTTATTATTGAATATTTATTAGATACAAGGCCAATTTTGCACATATATTTCTCTTGTAATCTCATTTAACACTCTGATCTTGCAATTAATAGTACATATGTTAACATATTTAAATAAAATTTAGAGAAAATATTAAAATATCTTAAAAGCAATAAAGCCAACATTTTGGCAAAAATAAAATGATGGGACATAAATTTGACTCTAAAATTTGACAGTTTATCTTTTTCTCAAATTCAAAATGGCAAAAAAATATTTGTTTCTGATTCTGCGCAATTAGAATTTGTGATGAAAGAATAAGATGATGCAAACATAATGGAATCGTTTCAAAATTCTGAGATCAAGCCATGTACTCCGACAACAGGAGGAACTACTGTAAGATTTATACACTTATCCATCCATTAAGTATTTACCACAGAGCTATTAATATATGAGACAATGTGAATTACATGTAAATACATAATAACTTTCCCTCAAAGAATTTACCAGTGAAGATTTATGCCAAAAACTTTGCTATAGTGTAATTTTCATGCTTTTTGGGAGAACTACTTTAAACATTTTAACCATCAAAATCAAATAGTGAATGCTTTACAAGAAATGGAGCCACAGTTCACACACTGTTTAGAACTTTGAAATAGTAAGAAAAAATAGCTGCACTATTAGAATGGGGCTGAACAATTCTTCCTGTGTCCCCAGGGATCAGAGAATGCGATTCTAACACACATTAGAAGGCTGGGTGAGGCCTCTCTTCAGACGCTATGGATACGACTCTGCCCATGCTAATATTTGTTAAAAATCAGGCTCTCTTAAGCAACATTAATTCTTTTAGTAAATTAGTATGGAGTGCTTATGCTTTTTGAAAGTCTTCCATAATTTGATTAAAGCACCACATAGTATATATATTATAAAATACAACCCCTGAAGACCGGGGCAGTCCTGGTAAGAGAAGTGCCCTGGACATCACTTTGCCCAAAACTTTCCTCTTTCACTGAGAGACATCAGCTTACAGGGAGCTCTGACAAGTGGGACCTGGTGCAGGAAGGTCAGGGAACCGGAGGACATTTTTATGCTGGGGGGCCAGGTAATCTCTTCCCTTTCCTAGAAGTCCTCGGCATGTGTGACTGGAGAGTCCTTGTGCCCCTCAGGCAACAACAACCATAGTAGAGAAACAGACCAGGCAAAGCAGCCTGCAGAGTCAGTCTCACAATGCCTTTGAAAACAAAACCATCGATGGAATTACTGCTGAGGCAGGTGGATTGCTTGAGTTCATGAGTTCAAGACCAGGCTGAGCAAGAGCAAGACCTGCATCTCTAAACTATAGCCAAGCATTATGGTGTGCGCCGTAGTCCCAGCTACTTGGGAGGCCTCAGGCAAGAAGATTGCTTGAGCCCAAGAGTTTGATGTCGCTGTGTGCTGTGACACCATGGCACTCTACCAAGGGTGACAAGGTAAGACTCTGTCTAAACAAACAAACAAACCAAAAGAACGAGCAAACAAAAGTATACTCAGAATTAACAGGAAAGAAGAAAGAGCACAAAGACTAAAAAGGGGAGTATGTGAGACAGAAGGTCCATCACAATGAGTTTTATAAAATTAAATTTTATATTCAAAACAAAGATTATAATACCATCTGATAGTAAAGTCAATTATATTCAAAAAGTAGGGAAGGTACTCAAGGTGGTAAAAAAAAAAAAAAGACTTAAAAATAAATCAGGGCACACTGATTAGCATTAAGGCAGTCATAAATCACAGAATAGTCATCCCAAATACAGCCTGAGGAAGCTTTAGCTCAGGGGGTTAATGTTCGATTATGTGTTATTTAATTATTCTCCCCTTCAGAATATCATCTTTACTTATTTCAGAGACTCAAAATTCATTGTATAGCAATATATATTAAAAATCTTATAAGTAAATTAATGCATGCTTTTCAAAAACAGCTAATATATTTGGGGAACTATTTGGAGAATTTGAGTATTAACTGGATATTAGCTAACATGAGGAAATTACCATTAATTTCATTAGCCAGGCTAACGACATGTTTATTATGAGAAGGAATATCCTTTTCTTTAGGCTAGGCAAGCTGGCTTAATTGAAGATGGGGTGGCCCTATAATTCTAGTTTATTTACACATAATATATACATACATGCAAATTTGATCAAAATGTTAATAATTACTGAATTTAGGTGGTGAATATCTACATGCTCACTATATTATTATTCAAACTCTCCCTAATGTTTGCGTTTTTTTCTTAAAGAGAATGAAACTAAAGAGGAAAGAATTACAGGATTAAATTACAAATAAAACGATTCATAATGCTACCCTAGTTATTCTGAAAAGTTTAGAAAAAAACTATGTTATAGTATTGTTCATTTCAAATTTATTTTGACTTTGTAGAATTTCAATTTTGTTTTGCTTCATAGTACACATAATATATTAATATATTGGTATGTATAAGTATTTTATGTAAAGAAATACATAGACTATAACTGATCAAAATCACTATAAATTATTTCAATCTGTTCTTCAACTTCACATGTTAGATCTTTTGGTCCCAAATAATTTTTTTCCAAAGAAACTCATTTGCTTGATGTTTTACCCCAAAATTCTTAAAAATTCCAACAATAAATAATTTCAGAAACTATTGTAGGTGAAAAAAAGGAAAATATGATTTGCTCTCACCCAAAAAAGTTAAGACTTACAGAATAAAAATGCAAAAAAAATCAGAGTAAAGCGTGTTCATATTTACCTACAGTGCTAATTGTTCCAATGGATAGTAAGACAGTCATCTGTTCAGATTTTTTTTCGTACGGGGATTAATTTGACTTTAATGCAGTTAGGGGAAATGATGTTAATTACAATAAAAATAAGTAAAACCGAATTTGGGAGGATATGGGGCTCAGTGGGATTGCTGAAGATTTTCTTCTCAGGAATTCAGAGAGGTGACATTTTCCTTGAAGCAATTTCGTGAAGTGCATTGGTGGTTTAACATATTAATGAATAGGCATATTCTGAAGCAAATTCACTTGTATCAAAAGTTATAGAGTAATTGACCTTAAGGAATCACTTAAATCCAAATGCAATGCTGGGTTTGAAAGCCACAGCCCTGCCTGGCTCCGTGCACAAGGAGAGGAGGTTTCAGCATCACAGGATCAATAGTGCGTTAGGCAGAAACAAGAGTGGAAACTTCAGTCGCGAGATTGAGCTGGTCCCTCCAGGTGGAGAGCCTGCCCACCGCAGCCACTGGAGGCTTGCTCCAGCCTCTCCACCAGCACTCCCTCTCTTAGTGATTGAACTTCAACCACTTCACTCCTCTCTAAATCCTCCACAATAATCAGGTACAGGAAACCACACTATTGGAGGAAGGAAAAAAATAAAATGAAAACTTGAATTAAACCACCATAACCCATCCTTAATCCCTACTTCTAAAACTGCGTGGAAAATGTGTGAGAACAGGGCTGAGACCTATCGGCAAGTCAAAAGGCTATTTTTTTCCTTTTTAATTTTGAGCTGACATCAGATGGGATGGGACGCCCGATGGAGTACACAAAAGTAAATTCATTCAAGCTGCAGTCACAAACACATCTTGCCCTTTACCAGCAAACTTACCTTAAAATTAACATGAAAACCACAGTGAAATAGGGACTGGGGATTGCAAGGACGTGTTCTTGAGGACGTTCAAGTGTTCCTGTTTTTATTGCAGGTGACTCAGGAAAGGGATGCTTTGTGGGGTTGACTAACCTTGGGACTTTCAGGCACAGAAGCATCATTCTTCCTCAGGGATGCTGAGATTGAGACACCTGCCACATTCAGAGTCCCATTCCACACATCAGGAAACATTTCCGCTATAAACAATGGCTTGTCCTGTTTTATAGTCTTTCTTCAGATAAAATAAATGATACTCTTTAAAAACTGAGAAGGGGAGATAAAGCATTAAAAAAGTGTGGTGTATTTTTTTCCTAGCAATTAGCTCAGTTTAAGTAACATATCTTCCTCCTTTAAAGGCACTTGGCTGGTGCTCTCTGCCTGATGTGGAAACACTTACTCCACTGAACCGCAGTGTGCGCGTCAGCCTCAAGGTGGCTGAACTTTGTCTTCCCCTCATTTGGTAGAAACAGATGGTTCCTTCGTTGTTTTGAAATAAAATAGCAGTGGGCGGTCCTTCCCTGCCCATTAGCATCTTGGAAAGACATGTATAATTCTGATTTAGTTTAAGAATTTCACAAGTAGTGTTGAAATTGGAGTTTATTACAACGAGGTATACTATGACTACCCTAGTTAAGCATGAAACTTACATTGAAGAATTACTGTGCACAGTGGCAACATACTAATACTGATTTTATTACCTCATGGATTGCTACGTGCAATGAGTTATACAAAAATTTGATTCTGTTCCTGCTGACAATGTTTCCACCTTGCAGTAACCTGAACCACAGCAAATCACATATAGCAATCTCTGCATCTCTGAAGCTCAGTCGTTTTATTTCCTTGGAAACACATTTTCAAAACTGGTACATTTTGCAAGATGAGGATCAAATGTCAGCATTCTAAGTCGTCTAAGAAAGTTAACCACTAATATGGATAAATGTCAGGTTCATTTGATTAAATAAATGACTTTACTTAAAAATAGGGGGAAGGGAGAGAGGGAGGGTAGAGGGAGGGTGATTGATGGAATTACACCTGCGGTGCATCTTACAAGGGTACATGTGAAACTTAGTAAATGTAGAATATAAATGTCTTAACACAATAACTAAGAAAATGCCAGGAAGGCTATGTTAACCAGTGTGATGAAAATGTGTCAAACGGTCTATAAAACCAGTGTATGATGCCCCATGATCGCATTAATGTACACAGCTATAATTTAATAATAATAAAAAAATTGAGACTTAGTTAACAACTAATTTTTATCTTTTGAAATGTTATAGTTAAGAGAACAATTAAAAAGGAAAAAGAAAGTAGATGGCAAAAAAAAAGTCAAATGATTTCAAAAAATATCATAGCACTTAGAAATTTTAGTTGCCTGAACAATAGCCATATCTGTCCTCTATCCTTTGTAATAAAACTGTAGCTAAGATATTCACTTTAACCTGAGGGACAAGAGAACACTATGCTTTCAAGCACTTCTCATCAATTCTTATTGGTGTCTGTTTTGATGGAACGCCAGTTAGCAGTGGCCAGCTACAGTGACAAGAGGGAAAATGCTATTTAAACACACCTAAGTCACATATTGAGGTAATAGACCCTTTAAGAAATGTGGTTTTAATAAAGAATTCTTTTTATACTGGATGTATTTGTTTAGATTTATATTCTGTAGACTCTGATGACAACTCAATAATGATTGCTCCAGACCTCTGTATTAATAAGATTTAATATAGTAAAGTTTCCAGAAATGTGTTTTTTGAAATATTATGAGTCAGGAAATATTCCTCTGAAGCTGAATCTCATCAACAGATTTTTATGAGTTTGAATTTAAAGAATTATATATAGTTTCTAAGAAAAAAATGACCCCAAAGCAAGCAAATTAGTTAACTGGTTCTTACGCGTGACAGATACGTGTGCTGGAATGCCATACATCTTCCACGAACCTTTTGAAGTTCACATTTTTAGAGTTAAGAGTAGAACAGAATCCATTCTGTTTGCAAATGTATTGCACTGTAATTGTCAAAGGTCTTCGGCCAAAATATTAGTTGTTCTTTGGTTTTCAATTTGAAGCTGCTCACTCTGCAGCTGGGCGTGTGTGCATGGTTGAGGACTTATCCACATAAAACTGTGAACAGCTTAAGCAGCTGCAGTCAGTGTAGAGATTGATTTGAAGGGAGTTATATTATTTGTAAAATTAGAAGGTTCAGGCTTTAAGGTTTAAAAAGTTCCCTTTTCATATTCTAATTCTAAGCTGTCTGGAAGAAAATTTACACTTCCCCATCCACTCATATCCTCATCCTGTCAATTGTGTACAGACTCTGAGAAGGCTGCATGGTAACTTGTCTTAAATTCTAAAGTAGTTAGACCATTTTCAGTGGCTTTACCATAAAGATTATTCTACTGCCTGGCATCACTTTTACAAAACACTATAGAACATTTGTTTTCAAAAGCAGTTGGATAACAGTAACATAAACCACATTAAAAAAAAAAAAAAGAATCTATCAGTATAGACTATAAATTTCTTTTTTTTTTTTTTTTTTTGTAGAGACAGAGTTTCATTTTATCACCCTCAGTAGAGTACCGTGGCGTCACACAGCTCACAGCAACCTCCAACTCCTGGGCTTAGGCGATTCTCCTGCCTCAGCCTCCCAAGCAGCTGGGACTACAGGCGCCCGCCACAACGCCCGGCTATTTTTTTGTTGCAGTTTGGCCGGGGCTGGGATTGAACCCGCCACCCTTGGCATATGGGGCCAGGGCCCTGCTCACTGAGCTACAGGCACCGCCCGACTATAAATTTCTTAACACAATAACTAAGTAGACGAGATGAGGTCTATATTAACCAGTGTGATGTAAGCATTCCAATTCTATATGAAATCAGTGCATTGTACCCCACATAAATGCATGAATGTATACATGATCTATGTTTATGATTTAATAAAAAATAAAATAATAAAACAAAACAAAATGCACTACAATTCAAAAATTTTAAATGAGTCTTTTGGATCACTCAAAAGAGGTAAAAAATTATATGTTGAAAACGCAAAGAATTCAGTATATACACAGTAACTTCATTTAACAATGGAGATAAATGTTTCATGTATTAAAAATATTTTAGGATGCTTTCATAAGTACAGTTTGATGTTAGATTATTATTTTTGACCAAAAAAGAATATTTGTAATGGACATATTTGAAAAAATCATTTTACTTGATTTATGGGGTTATTTCTCTTACTCTGTGACATTTCATTACTTCTGTATTTTAACCTCAATTTTCTTTTCTAAATTTAAGAAAATCCATCATATGTTTTTTATGAACTTCTAAATTAAAAAAAAAGTTTAATAAAAATAGAAACAATTTTTTACATGATGAGTTAAAAAATCACAAAGTAGGAAAATCTTTATAAATCCATAAAATTGGTACGCATACATTTGAAGTATATGAAAACATCAGGATACTTCAAGTGTATTTGTATGCATGTCTGTGTGCAAAAGTTCATCTTTTCCAGTTTTCCTAAGTGGAATTTATACACATAAATTAGCAAACACAAACGTATTAAAAGCAGAAACTCAAATACTAAATACCACCTTTTAAATAATATTTTCATCATTGTCATCATATTTACGTTGTTTTCTGAGTTCAGACTCTTCCTAGAATAATACAGTACAACTTCTCATAACTCTTTGAAGTCTGATCACTTCATAATCACATCACAAAGTTTCTTTGTTTAAATATAAATGATTTACCTATTGATGAATATTTATGTATGATGCTGCTGAAAAATATACTGGGTCAAATGCCATTATAGCTACCTGTCCAACAACAGTTAACTTAATAAAGCCATCCATCTAATCAGCTCTTTATTACTATGCATCCGTGAGTAATTCAGTTAAGCCCTTTTCCAAATTTCAACTAGGCTATGTCATCCAAATTGACATTGCTAAAAAAACGAAACAACTAAACCTCAGCAAATCATAAACACAAGAAATACAAACAATAAAAATGTCTAAGAACACATGAATTAAAATTCTTTTTAGTGGAACTGGAAACTATTTCAAAAATAAATGTTTTACTGACTGAATACTAAAGCTATAGAAGAGACTCTTCTGTACCAAAAACAAAAGAAATCCTTCCCAAAAGAACTTGTAATTGTCAACGTGATATCATGCTGAAGACTGGTTGACATTTTAATATTTTCTACTTCTTATAATTTTTTGATTCACAAAGGAGATTTTTTGAAAGTATGAATGTTATCATAATAGGAATATTTATTTCAAAAAATGTCATATTTTACCAATGGAATATGCTACATGGCAGCGTGGTAGCAATATACTTTCCAAATCAGATTCCTCTGAGGAAATGCGTCTGGAAAAGTTTTATTAAAATTGATGTACTCTGATGTTATGAGTGAAAATTTCCAAATGAAAAATGTCTGTTATGGCTTGGTGTCAGCCAGATGATCCAGTTGTCTTTGACCACCCCCTTAAGAAGCAGATATTTCTGAATTATAAATTATTGATCCTTGATATTGGAAAGATTCAAAGCTAGCACATTGTACTTCTATACTCTCTCAAGTATAGTGCTGTGCATGTGTGAGTCTGGGCATGTGTATATATGTGTGTGTGTACATATGAGTGTGCACGTGTATATGCATGTGTGTGTATGAGTGTGCACTTGTGTGTATATACATGTGTGTACATGCACAAAATCTCTAGTGCCTTTCTAACAGATTTCTTTGGAGTTCTCTTCTCATAATCTCATCTATTATCAAGCTTTTGATTGATCAACTACCAGAATCACAATTGTAATAAATTTACTCTTTGAGTAAATCTACAAATATTTTTGAGAAAAAGATTTGCTCAACATCTTTTAGCATGGTAGGATTTTTATGGCATCATAAGTAATATATTTTAGCTAAATATTTGCATTGTTTATTATCTTATAACGTACCGCTTTAATGTAACTCCTTGTCCTTTTTGTACGTGTGCAAACCACCATGCCATGCACCTCCAACATAATTGTGAGCTAACTACCAGCAGAGAGGTTGTGCAAATTAATAAGATCCCTCCCAGGAATCATGCACTTGTATACTCACTTTTGCTGAGTAAGTGCTAAGTTAGTATTTGAATTCATGGTGGACTTCATTAAATAATGAAGTGTATTTTCTATACTTTGATCTCTGTATTGGAGTTTTTATGTGCTCAGTTTTACAACTTTATTAAATTTAGTATTCAAAAAACTATGGGATTGAAATTCAGCAGATCTGTGCTTTCTGGAGTCTGCTTATTTTAAACTAGTAAAATCTATTCTGCTTATGAACGGGGCCTATCCCACCCCATCATCATCACAACCACATGTAAACATACACCTGTAAAAAAAAAAAAAATACACCTGTATGTTTTGTACCAGGAGAGTACACATCTCTGAGCAACTTAACAAGTTGAAGTCTCACTACATTAAATAAAAAGATATATTTTGTCTTGGTAACACCTAGATTAATATTTGCATTTGTTCTATTTTATAATAATTTTAGAATAATATATAGCTACAGAAGAGCTAAAAATATACTATGGAGTATTCCAGTAAATCATTAATCTATCTTTCCCTAATAGCATCATTTTCTGAAATTTGGCATTAGAGGTATTCTTTACACTTGTGTTGGGTGTTATTCTTGTCTTTTGATTGGCAGTGTTAGGAAATACATACTGATTATCTTCTATTAAAAAGACAGAGACTAGGGGGGCGCCTGTGGCTCAGTCGGGAGGGCACCGGCCCCATATACCGAGGGTGACGGGTTCAAACCCGGCCCCGGCCAAACTGCAACCAAAAAATAGCCGGGTGTTGTGGCGGGTGCCTGTAGTCCCAGCTACTCGGGAGGCTGAGGCAAGAGAATCGCTTAAGCCCAGGAGTTGGAGGTTGCTGTGAGCTGTGTGAGGCCATGGCACTCTACCGAGGGCCATAAAGTGAGACTCTGTCTCTACAAAAAAAAAAAAAAAAAAAAGACAGAGACTATATGCCTCCTGATGGAATAAAACTCTAATACTTCTGAAGTATTTTTTCTAAAAGCTCATATCAAACATCTAACCATAGTCTCTATTTTATAAAATATGCAGGCCCAGTGGGACATGTTAACCAACTTCATAAGGATGTGGGCAAGAAAATCCAGACTGTGGTGAAATCTACAAGACCAGCCTTTTTATTCATTCATCATATAGGAGGGAAAGGAATTTAAAATCTACAGCTTAAAAAACACTTCATGAACACATAAATCAATGTATAGACTTTAGTTTTTATCCTGATTTAAAAAAATTGTGGAAAACATATGTCACATGAAGGAGACTCCATGCTTTCAGGGAAGAAGGAACAGAAGTAACGTACATTTTTCTATGCCTCCAACTAAATGTTACAGAGTGCTCCCCACCCCAGCACATTTACAGATAGACTGTGAAAGATGCAGAAAATAAAGCACCCCAGCTAAGAAACTCTGGACCTGAGGAACAACATGGTAATGAGTTTTGAGGAATTTCCTTTTACCTGATACAGTCTAGTTTTAGTGTTAAGGAATCCAGTAAATTAGAAATGCTATTGGCTGCAGAAAAGGAAAACTACAACAATAACTTGCTCTCTTTAATCAAAGGACCAGAAAATGATCAACCTAATAAAGCAGAAAACTTTCAGAAAATATTTGCTTAACTCCATCCAAATGCAACAGAAAAACTTGGTGTCTCTATCCTTACGCATGCAAGAAAAAGCTAAGTGGGAAGTCTAGGCTCTGAAAGTGGGACAGTAAGAAGATACCCCAACAATTCCACCAGAGTGACATTAGAAGACCAAAGAGCAGTGAGGAAGTGTGTTCTATCTGATCAGCTGCAAGACCCTCTATCCAATGATGAAGAGTGGGGACAAAAGGAGGAACCTGGATTTCCAACACTACCTGGCAGCCCCAAGGTACACTTCCCCCATCACATTGGCTCGGTGTCGTGGCAGAACTAGGGAAAATTCAGGAAATTGCACCATTGTCGCTACAGTGGTGCTTAGGCAGAATCAACTGCCATCCTGGTTGGTGATAACAGGAAAAACCATCCATTGCAACTAAAAGAGGCAAAGTGGGAAAGCCACACTTTATCTCCACCTGCAAATAATGAGACAGTACTTTTCTCGTGGGGTTTCTAAAACAAAAGTGCCACTAAAAGCTAACGAAAACAGAAAGCTTAACTATAAATATAAATTTTAGAACTTAAAAATATAGCACTGGAATAGATAATCTCAGTAGATAATCTCCACAGAATAATGGAGAGAACAGAGGAAATATCAGTGGACCAGAATGTAGAATAAGATAAATTGCTTGACAGAAAAGATGAAAAAAAAAAAAAAGTAAAAGAGCAAATACTCCAAGATCTCTGGGAATATAACAAAAGATCCAGTATCCATATCATTAGAGACCTGAAAGGAGAAGAGGAAGAGAAATGAGGCCGATAAAAAGCTCAAACGTATAACAGGTGAAGAACTTCCAAAATTTCCCCAACAGTGCAAACCTACTAAGGAGCTTATCAAGTTCCAAATAAGATAAATCCAGAGAAATACAAACCAAGACATACCACCATCAAACTCCTCACAGTGAAAGACAAGAGAAAAAAAAAATCTCCAAAGAAGCCAAAGATAAAATGACACCATACTTACAAAGAGACAGAATTTCAAATGACAATGGATTTTATGTTAGAAACCATAGAGGCTAGAATCAAGAGCACAAGATTTCTAAAGAATGGAGAAGATATTCTTTTTTTAAAATTGTTTTCAATTTCAGAATGTTAATGGGGTACACCAGTTTTGATGATCTGCTAGCATTTGTAACAATAGGTATGGACCTCGAAACCATTCCTCTTAGGGAAGTAACACACGAATACAAAAACAAACTTCACATGTACTCAATATTAAATTTAAACTAATTGTTCAACCCTTATGTGCACATATGGAAATAAAACGTAGTGGAAATATAGGAAGTGGGAGGGTAAAGGAGGGCATGGGTAAATTCAGACCTAATAGTACAATGTACACTGTCTGGTATGAGGAACCCTTATAACTTTGACTCAATGTGTGCAAAGATATACTTAAATGAAAGAAAACTAATATAATTTGCTATTAATATGCCTCTTCTAAAAGATGACTGATGGAATATCCTAAACAGAAAAGAAAAACATCTTTGGAATATCGAAAAGGAAGAACAAACAATATGGTCAATAAAATATTTCATTTTCCACTTAAGCTTTATAAATTATATTTAATGGTTAAAACAAAACTTATGTAACAATGTGTGATGTGATTCTAAATAGATGTAGAGGAAATATTTATGGCAACTATATCATAAGTTTAGATAAAAGGTTTTATGCTATATAAAATTTCTGTTCTTCACTTGAACTGGTAAAATAATGATATCAGGACAGATAAGGTACAAACAGGTATAAAAAGAGACATAATTAAAACAGTATAAAAATGCTTAAGTAGACCATGTGAATACAGAATAAAGAAAATAGAAATGATTGATTAAGAGAACAAGTGGAAATCTAAAACAAAATTGTAAACTGAAAACTAAACATTAATAATCATATTAAATATAAATGGTCTAAAATGTCAATCTAAAAGCAGAGATTGGAAATATGGAATTAGATACATGACCAAATATTATGTTTGTAAAAGAAACTCAATTGATCTTTAGTGAAATAGACAAATGTAAGTTAAAAATGGAAAAATATATCATAATTTTTTAATAAAAATACACTAGCTATTTAAAAACTGCATAAAATAGACATCAGAAAGGAAAAATTTATCAAAGAGAAACTTTGATATCAGATAATGATAAAATGATTGGTCAATCAAGAATACATTGCAAGCCTAAATATGCATGTATCAAAGAACAGAGCTGAAAAATATGTGAAAGAGCAAATCTAATAGAACTATGAGAAGAGATATAAAAATCCAGTTATATAGAATAAATTAACATAGTTGCCAGAACAACTGGATTTAGGTGTATGATAAACAAACATAGAGAAGAACTAAAGAACACCATCAAGCAGCAATAGATAATAGGTTTGCAAATACCTTCCACCCAGGAATTGCAGAATACAAATTAATTTTAAATATTCATGAAATATATACAGAGATGATAGATCATTTGCTTGACCACAAAACACATTTCAACACAATTTGAAAAAATGAAATAATTGATTACGTTATTTGACCATAATGAAATAAAAATTAAATGTAAATAATAGAAAATAAAACCAGAAAAACTTCAAACTTTTAAAAACTAAATTACACAATTTAATATAACCCAAAAGCTAAATTGGAAGTTTCAAGGCAAATAAAATATTACATGAAAATGAATAAAAATAAAAATGAAAAGGAACTCTGAGCAGATAACTTATAGCATTAAGCACATACATAGAAAAATAGAAAAACAAATCAAACCAACAATCTAAGCTCTGCACTCAAGAAGTGGAGCAAAATAAACACGACACAAGCAACAAGAAGAAAAATTACAAAAACTGGAACAGAAATCAATAAAAGCGAAGACAAACAAAAGCAACAGAGACACACATAATCAATGAGACATACACAAATTTATTTGAAAAGGTCAACAAAATTGAAAAACTTCTAGCAAAACAAACAAAGAAAATAAGAGTGAAGACAAAAAATTGTCAGTGTCAAGATTAAACCAGAGAATATCAATCATGGAAGTCCCTGTGGAAGCTGAGCAATGCCAAGGGTGTGCCTGGATAGCTCTATACACATTAATTCGACAATTTAAATAAAATAGTCTAATTCCTAAAAACAAACAAACAAACAAAACAAACAAACAAAAAACACATACACACACATACACAAACTACCACACCCTCCCAATGGGATATGTATAATTTCAATAGCTTTATAATTAGTCAATAAATTGAATTTGTAACTTCAAAAACATAAGTCCCGACTCTCCTGATGATTTTACTGAAGCGCTGAACCAAAGCCTTACAGAAAATGAAAACTAATTCCATATAATCTCTTTGATGAAATTAAAATGAGGAGAAACATTTCCCAATTTATTGTATGAAGCTTGTACTACCTTGGTAACAAAACCAGGTAAGGATAGCACAAAAAAGAAAACCACAGACAAATAACCTCATTAATAAATATACCAACTCTTCAACAAAATATTAGAAAATGAAACTCAGCCATGTATAAATAGAACAATCACAATGTGATTAATTGAGGTTTCTTCCAGGAATGCAAGTCAATATTTAAGAATTAATTAGCATAATATAGTAAATAAAAATCATGTAATCATACCAATTGGTGCAATAAAAGCGTAGACAAATTCATTCATGATAAAAACTTAAGAAACAACAATAGAAAAAGGTAACAGTATAAAGTTAACATTACCTTTCATGCTAAAATTCATGAATTATTTTCTCCAACCCTGGAAAAATTAGAAACAAGGTAAAGATTCCCCTTTTGCTGTTCATATTTAACATAGTGCTAGAAGTTCTAAATAATATAATAAAGCATAAAAAAATAACAGAATGATTTGCAGCTTTATTTTAATATCTTCCATAGAGTCCAAAAATATTTGAGATAGAAATAATTGACATTAATCTGAAACTACTGTAGAAAGTCAAAGGAACTAGAAAAAAGCTATTGAAAAGGAAAGTTTACTCAATTTCAAGACGTACTTTAGCAACCACAGTCCAGAATGTGGGGTCTTGATAGAGGGATGGACACAGAGGTCAGTAAAACAGAATAGAGAACTCACATCTATACACACAGAGATTTGCCTAACATATTTTTGACAAGGTATAAAAACAGTCAATGAAGGAAAGATAGTTGTTTGTTTTTTTCTTAAGTGATAGTTAAGCAATGAGAAATCAATGGGTGTGTAGCTCCAGGCTGAGTATCACACCTCTTACCACAAGTAACTCCTAATAGATCATGAATTTAAAATTACATTGTAAACCTATACAACGTTTGGCTAAAATTACAGCAGAAATTATTTGGCTACACAAAACATAGAATTAACACCAAAAGCAGATCCAAAAAAGCAAAAAATTACTAAATTTAACCTTCTTTCAAGTTTCAAAATATCACTGAGATGGATTCTATCAAGAAAATAAAAAGAATATATGAAAATACATTTCAATGAAAAGCCTCACCACTAGCAAATAAGCACATGGCATGATGCCAAGCATGATAAACCATTTGAGATATGCAAACAAAAACCATGCTGAGTTACCTCTACACACTTACCAAACCGGTTAGAATCATTTTTTTTTCTTTTTTCTTTTCTTTTTTTCTTTCTTTTTCTTCTTCTTCTTTTTTTTTTTTTTTTTTTATTAAATCATACCTATGTACCTTAATGCAACCATGGATACAATGTGCTGGTTTTATATACAATTTGAAAAATTTTCATCACACTGGTTAACATAGCCTTCATGGCATTTTCTTAGTTATTGTGTTAAGACATTTAGAATCAATTTTAAAGATAACATCGACTGCTGTGCAGGATGCGGAGAAACCACATTACACAAGGCACAGTGCTAGTTGGTGTGCAAAGTAGTACAGCAACTCTGGAAACAGTTTTGCCGTCAAAAACAAACCCCTAACTAAACATGCAAATGCCTCACAACCCATAAGTTGTATTCCAAGACATTTATTCCAGATAAATAAAGGCTTATGATCACATAAAAACTTGTACACAAAAGTTTATAGAATCTCGATTATTGGAGCTAAAATCTGGTGACAATCCAAATATCCTTCAATGGTTGAATGCTTAAAAATGAGCAGAAACCCCCGAAACTTGTTATAATTACGCTATAGTATTCATCAATGAAAAGAAACAGACTATTGGCTCATCTAAAATCTGGATGAGTCACCAGAGAATTATGTTGAGTATAAAAAAAAGCAAATCTCCAAAAGTTTTCATAATTGTGTGCTTTAGTCCATTTTGAGCTTCTGTAACAAAATACCTGAGAGTAATTCATAATTACCAGAGGTGTATTTGCTCACGGTCCTGGAGTTGGGGAAGTCCATGATTAATTGTCCAGCATCTGTCCAGGGGCGCCTGGACACGCCAGAAGGCACAGAGAGAGGACCAGAGAGGGGACGCTGGGGCTGAACTCACTCTTCTACGAGGCACCAATTTCACCTGTGCAAGTGGAGCTACCATGGCTTAATCACCTCCCCCCAAACCCATCTTTTAATGCTGATGTTTATTAAATTTCACCTTGAGTTTTTAAGGGGGGAAATATTTAAACCATAACACTACACAGACATTTTTATGACATTCTCGAAATCATAGAAATTATAGTGTTAAACAAGTTGCCAACAGGGATAAGGAGATGGAGGAAGGAAAATATTTCCAAATGAGGTTAGTACAGGGAATCTGGTGATAATGTGAATGTTTAGTACCTTGTTTATTTTAATGTCAATATTCCGATTGTGAAGAGATCTAGAGATATATATGTATATTTGCAAATTGACATTGTTGTGGAAACTGAACCTCTGCGGTGACAGTCTTTCTGAAAACTGCATCTAAGTCTATAATTATCTCTAAATAAAAATGTAAGTAAAATATATGTGAAACAATCAGAAAAATGTATATGTTTGGTCGTATTTAAAGACATAAGGCACAGCTTTTAAATGTTTGTAGATATGGTGAATATATTGTGGTTCTGTTAGTGATTCCCTATTATTTAGAGATACATACTGAAAATTATTACATGCATGACATCTCAAATTTGCTTTAAGATTAGCTGGGAAAACAGGCTGGGAGATCAAATGAGGTTGAACGTGGCCATGGGTTTAGAGTTATAGCTGCCTGATAATCAACACAAGGACATTCATGACACTCTGACCTCTAATTTGTGTCTGTTTGATATCTACCCATAGTAAAATGAGTAAGTATATGTATATTTTAGGGAAATAAGTGAGTGTTGAGAATTTGTTCAATAAAGACATTGAGCTAGAAGTTAAGTGAGATTTATAGAATAAAAGACAAAAAGTGTGGATCCAGGCCACATATCTTGTAAATAAGGAGTCAATTAAAGAGATGAAATATAGTGGAAAATTGTCAACTTTGGTTTTAAACATAATACCCTGTCTTATATCAGAGATTTTTAACAAATTTTTATTTATTGTTTTTCCATGAAGCCCATTTGACAGTCTGGTGAAGACTGTGCACTCCTTCTCTGATTAATTGGCTTAATGCATACAAATACTTAGAATTACAAAGAAAGCCAATTGTATTGAAATGCAGTTGTCAAAACATTAAAAATGTGATACAATAATATAAGTGCTTTTATCACGCATTAAAGTGATATGTGAAATATAAAGTAAAGTTATAGTCTATTTTCAAATAAGTGCTCTTGGTGAATACAGTTGTTCATCAGCTTCAATATAAATGTTGAACGGTCAGGTACTCTTGGACCCATCTACATGTATCGTTCAGAAAATTATCATAGAGAAAGAGCAACCGAGACGCCTGTGTCCCCCGTGTTAGGGGCGCACCTTAGCACTGCGCAGTGGAACCAGTACTACTGGTAGACCATCCTAATGGTGTACAGACCGTTTGGAGAGTTGAAGACTGAGGGGATGTGTACTAGTATAACTATGGGCAAATTACAAAAGCAATAGTCATGAAGTATCTACTGCCAATGATGTTTTTACATATAATATAATTAATTAATTTATTTATTTATTTATTTTTATTGTTGGGGATTCATTGAGGGTACAATAAGCCAGGTTACACTGATTGCAATTGTTAGGTAAAGTCCCTCTTGCAATCATATCTTGCCCCCATTAAGTATGAAGCACACCAAGGCCCCACCCCGCTCCCTCCATCCCTCTTTCTGCTTCCCCCCCATAACCTTAATTGTCATTAATTGTCCTCATATCAAAATTGAGTACATAGGATTCATCCGAGGCACGATTATTGCTAATTGAAAACTTTTCCCAATACCCAGCCATGACGACTTGAAACATAATTAATATTTTATGTAATTTATATTATACATGCGTGCATTCTGGGGCCAGAATTATTGGCATTGCTAATATTACTGTAACTTGTGAACCATATTTATAATTAAACAAAATTATAAACTAAGTGGTTAATGTAAATAAAGATGTAAATGTTCCTCTATAAACTAATTTCTGTATATATTGACATCCCTATGGACTTCATTTTAAGAACCTACTTAGTTAGAGAAAAAATACCAAGGGTGGGAGGTTCGAACCCGGCCCTGGCCAAAGTGCAACAAAAGAAATAGCCGGGCATTGTGGTGGGCGCCTGTAGTCCCAGTTACTCGGGAGGCTGAGGTGCCTAAGCCCAGGAGTTGGGGATTGCCGGGAGCTGTGACATCACGGTACTCTACCGAGGGCAATAAAGTGAGACTCTGTCTCTTAAAAAAAAAAAAAAAAGAAGAAGAAGAAGAAGAAGAAGTTTAGACATAAGGATAAGAAGAGAAAGTTCCAGAGATTATCAATTTACAGGAGAGAGTAAAGTTGGTGTAAATGGTGTTATTAAAGAAGGAAGGATTTTAAGAAAACAGAAGGGGCGTGAGGACATGTAAATATGCCTAGGGCAAAATGTTATAAAAACTAAAAACTATAAGTAGTTTTAAAATATATATAAGTATTTAACATATGAGATAGAAGAATAGAAGTTCAGAAAAAAATCTAAGGGGAATCTTTGGAAAATAGTTTCTAATTTTGTCAAAGGGCAGCCTGAGTAAGTGAAAGACAGACTACCTAACACTGTCCATGTCAGAGTTCCCAATCTGTCCTCTGCAGAGTAAGTGAAAGACAGACTACCCTACACTGTCCGTGTCAGAGTTCCCAATCTGTCCTCTGCAGAGTAAGTGAAAGACAGACTACCTAACACTGTCCGTGTCAGAGTTCCCAATCTGTCCTCTGCAGAGTAAGTGAAAGACAGACTACCCTACACTGTCCGTGTCAGAGTTCCCAATCTGTCCTCTGCAGAGTAAGTGAAAGACAGACTACCTAACACTGTCCATGTCAGAGTTCCCAATCTGTCCTCTGCAGAGTAAGTGAAAGACAGACTACCCTACACTGTCCGTGTCAGAGTTCCCAATCTGTCCTCTGCAGAGTAAGTGAAAGACAGACTACCTAACACTGTCCATGTCAGAGTTCCCAATCTGTCCTCTGCAGAGTAAGTGAAAGACAGACTACCCTACACTGTCCGTGTCAGAGTTCCCAATCTGTCCTCTGCAGAGTAAGTGAAAGACAGACTACCTAACACTGTCCGCGTCAGAGTTCCCAGTCTGTCCTCTGCAGAGTAAGTGAAAGACAGACTACCTAACACTGTCCCGTCAGAGTTCCCAATCTGTCCTCTGTAGTTCTGTTTTGCTGTGTATTCAGCCCCAAATGAGTCTAACTACTGTCGTGAAGGGGCTTTGAGATGTACTTAAAGCCGTTAATAATCTGACCTAAAAGTAAGGAGATAGTGTTGAGTTGCCCACATGGTTTCAATCTATTCATAAGAGCCCTTAAAAAGCGAAGGTAAATACAGCTAGACTCAGAGAGATATGGAAGAACAGGAAGACTTTGAGCCTAGAAGGTTTTGACCTACCATTGCTGAATTAAAGATTGAGTAAGGAGACTGTGAACCAAGGACAATGGGCAGCCTGGCCAGCAACCAGCAACCTTAGTCCTACAGCCACACAGATCTGAAATCCTCTAACAACCTCAATAATCTTGGATAAAGATTCTCCTCTCGAGGGTCAAAAAAAAAAAAAAATGCAACTGTGTTGACACTGTGATTTTGGCTTATGAAACCAGAGCCCCATTCATTGTACCTCAGCTTTAGACCAATGAAAAATGGGTGCTATTTTTTAATCTACAATAAACATAATTAGGATGGTATTTGTGTGCAAATTCGACACACACAATTCATGGTGTCAATCCCCGAATCACACAAACACGTTCATACAACAGTGAAACTTTCCAGAAATGTGGAGAATAGACTCTTTACAGAAGACTTTTCTCCTATATTTATCTTACTTGTTTACTTGCTATTAACAAAGGTTATATCTGCAAATCAAATATAAGTATTGACATAATTTTAATGCACAGAGAATTAAGTAATGTGGCAGTGTCTTAGTCCATTTGCATTGCTGGAAAGGGGTATCTGAGGCTGGGTAATTGATAAAGAAAACTATTCACCCGCTTGCCCTAACATTTAGTAACAGTTGTAAGTCACGTCCATTAAAACTGGGCTCGCCTCAAAGTAATTGGAAAATGCAACATAAGGTTAAGTTACCTAAATGTACGTCTTGCTCTTTCTAATGAAAAATAGGGATTATGCTTTTGTTATGAGTCTTTTGAATTCATATTAATAAAATAATAAACATAAATGATAAAGGCAAAATACAAAGATCATAGAATACTATAAGCTTCATAACTAAAAATGAGCAGAATATACTGAATGACAAGAATGGAAGCTGTGACTATGCCAGGCACATTTGGTCTGAACGGCAGCTCTGAGCGTTTTTAGCCAGTTATTTAACCTCGTATGCCTCACTTCTACCACTTACCAAAAGGAGGAAATAAAAGTATATAATATATAATCTTATCATGAACACTGAGGGTGATACCAGGAAAGGGTTTGGCAGAGTGGCTTCCTCCGAGTTAGTACATAATGTACATTTTAAAACCCCAGCCCCCACTCACCAGTTTGTAACTCCCATTGCAGACAGGATGTGATGGTGCACTTGAACGCTTGGCTCCATTTTCATCTCAGAGAGGGGAGTTCCCAGCTTCTCTTTCTCACTTATAACATCCGAGAGAGCAGCTCTCTTGAAAAAAATAATGGAAACATATATAGTACTTTTATGTAAGCAACTGAGATTTCTAGATATGTCCATTTTGAGAGCTACTTCTCCACTATTAAGAAAAAAAAGTCACACATTTTGGAATTTTTTTTTAAATCACATTTGTCTTATGTAACAATATGCTACATTTGGTAACACCACATATATGTGTGTGAATATATATATATATGTGTGTTTGTGTGTGTATATATAAATGCAAATTTCATTGACTATCAAAAAATATTATATGCCTGACACCAGTGTGGAAGGATAAATAGGTTAATACAGGGGAGCACGAGAGCTGCAGCAGACTGGGAGGCCCGGGAGGGAGGATGCTGCTAGCAATGACTTTCCTGAGACAATAAACAGAAACTTGTGTCTGTTAAACAGGTTTTTTAATAAAGCAGGGCTGTTTCAGACATCCAGAATATGTGATTATCCTATGCATAAAGTAAGCAGACATGGGTTTTAGGCCAGGTTTGCTTTCCCTAACTGCATCACTGAAGTCATGATAAATTTATAGGTCTCTTAACTTATCAATAAAAGATGGGAAGAATGCCTTGGTAATGCGTGGGAGCCCTGCTAGCTGCCCTCCTCTGATAAACTCGCAACCTAAATTGCTGGCAATTGATGCCGTATGAAAGGTTCATGCTTTTAAGTGCCTAAAAACATAAATAATAAACGAGGCGGAAATCAGAATACAGACAAAATAAGCTAAGTGTGGGAATGAGGATGAGTTCACGGAGTCTCTCCCAAGCTGCCCGCGGCGCAGCAGGTGGGAAGGAAGCCTCAGCGAGAGCAGTTGGAAGAATCTCTGCTCCGGCCGACAACGGTGGGGCATCGGGAGTCAGGTGTGAGGAGCACAGGGGGAAAGGATGCAGAACCAGCCATAGCCTCCTGTCTCTTCCTTTCTTGCTTTCCAATTAATTACCAAAATCCCCCTTCTGTCACATTGGAGGGAGGCATGTGTGAGCAGATGGAGAGGCTGGGGGAGCTTTGCATCTCTATTGTTATCTCCAGCAATGTTTCTCATTTGCCAATTGACAGTTACCGATTCAATCCTAGTTTCCGAAGCAGAGGAAGTTCTATATAAAAACACAACGGCTCTCCAGAAAGTGTCCAGCCATGCACAAGGAGCAATAGACGCAGACATGTCCACCTGGCTACTTTCTGGACAGCTTAAATATATAGCCCTGCTTCACGTGTCTGTATGCTATACTCATTTTATATAATCTCATCCCCCAAGTTTCAACATACATATTTTTTTCATAGACACATTTTGTAAATAGTAATTCTAATCATGGCTCCTCCCACTTAATTTCTGTCCTTTATCTTCAAAGAAACTATCAGGAGAGTTGTTAACGTTGCATTGAGCGTCGTCTGCTCCCAGTACACTTGTGAGCTACGTGAAGTGAGGAAGCATAGCTGTCGTCTGCTCAAAAAACATAGCAGAAGCTCAGTAAATGTTGTTTGAATAAGCAAATAGCATTAATAACTCTTAGTCAAACAAATGAGCACGTGCTACCGAAATCCATGAAGCCATCCCAGAATAATGAGAATTCTAATACAACTTGAAATAGGGGCTGCAGTTAGGAGACAGAGAAGCGTCTATGGGTATAAAGGAAATCCTGGCTGCTTTTGTGAATGCAGCTAATTAGAGAACAAGCATTGGAGTAAGTGAAAAATAAATTTGCTTTTATTTTATCATTGAACATCCCAAGAAGGAATTTGTCGGATAGTGGATAGTGACAGATTGGGAACGTAGGCCCTACAGCAGCAATGTCAACTTGGGCTCTCTAAAGCTTTGAGTTTGTGTTACTCGTAGATGTCACTGCCACAGACAAGTGGGCATTATCATTGTATTGTTCAAACTTGCAAAAATGGCAGAAAGGAAGCAGAAATAAGTTCTTGGTCATGAGTACAATAATTAAAGGACAAAGGGAGAGAAAACAGAATGTGCAGAAGCCCTGGTGGTGCCTTTAGTGAAGAGGGTGCGGTCGGTGTTACTCGTGAAGAGTACAGGACGGAGGGGCCGAGAACATAGATGTCAGGCCGGGGCTCATTCTTGTTATTATTGTTGTTTTTAAACGTCAGCACTTAGCAAAGTATCATATTGGATATTATTTCATGAGAGGCAAGAAAAAACATCAAAGGGATAAAAAATAATATCCTTAAAGGCTTTTGAGAGAGAAATTTTATTAGTTAAAAATACAAAGTCATAGTATATTGGATCCCGATGGAAAACAGGTGGGAAATAAATGGAGAGAGTTTAAAATCAATTTATCTTTGGCATTGATTAGAAAGGAGATGCCTTGACAGTTTAATCGGGGTTAATGGAAACAATTTTTATGTACTCAGATGAATTATTATACATTTTCTTAGGGCACAGAAGTGTGCGCTGGTCACACAAGAAAGATGAGATGATACGGGGATTGGTGCTGTACTGCGATACTTGGATTCAGACACCTGAACAGGCAACTGCACCAGAAGCAGAATTTATATCATCAGAGTCAAGTAAAAGGCTATTCAAAGAGTGTTTTCTCTGGACACATGCAGATTACATTTTAATTATCTACATTTTGAGGTTTGTTTGCCTCTTTCATACAAAGTGATTCATTTACAATTGGAAAATATATCTATTTAGAATATCTAAAAGTAAACACAAGTGGAGGGAAGCCGAAATCCACTTGAACCCGATAATGGGTTCAAGTCCCCACAAGAGGATGTCACAATGGAATTCAGCATTCAAGCCATTTATTTTGAGGGGAAGAGAGATCTGTGAAAGATAAAGGACAGTCAAAGAAGGCAGAGGTCAGGAAAGAGTCCCTGCTCTCTGCAGTTCTGACACCTGCAAAGGGAGAAAGGGAAGAGGCAGAACCGGGTCGGAGAGCCTTGGGCTGCAGGGTGGCTCTGAGAGTCAGCCCGGGTGACGGGAAGCAGTGGTCTGACACTGGAGGACTGCTGGCTAAAGTCTGACGTTAGCGTGGTGGTTCATGTCTTAGACCACTGTTGCTGCTATTAAAAAGTACAGTAAACTGGGGTGGCTTATACGCAACCGATGCTTATTGGTCATAGTGTCATGGTGGGGAAATAACCTAAGATCAACGCACCAGTGGATTCAGTGTCTGCCAAGGTCCTGCTTTCTGGTTCACAGACAGTGCCTCCTAGCTGTGTCCCCACAGGATGGAAGAGACACAGGTGCTCCCTCGGGTCTCTTTCGTAGAACACTAAAACCCCTGGGAGCCCTCATGACTCAGTCACATCCCCGAAGTCCCCAACTCTTAACATTACCACATTGAAGATTAGCTTCCAGCATGCAGATTTGAGGTTGCAAAAACCAAACCCAAGCAGTTTTCTGTCAAAAGCTGTTAGCAAAATGCGCTCCTCATGTGTAGTCTCCTAAATGGGGAGAGGAACAGTTTTCTCCCAGGGCTCCCAGCAGACTAAGCCAAGAGCATCCCTGCTATTAGTAATCATAATGTAGGACCCGGTCCTCTCAGGGTCCTGTGGGTAACACAGACTTCTACAATGCCAAACGGGCTGCACCATGCAGATGTCAAGCCCTGGGGATGAGTAAAAGGGATTGGCCCTTATCTAGAGATCGAAAATGTTGCTCCCCACTACACTGAATGGAGTTCCAGAGACCAGTGGTGACATAACCTGATGCTCTCCTTGTGTCCTGCAAATAATTTTATCTTCAGAGTTTACATTTGAAATTATCATTCTTGCAGCATTTTTGACAACTGCTCCACAGACCCAGTTTGAAATCACCTGATTAGTCCACTAGATAGACACATTTCTTTTTGGAAAAGAGAAATAGGAACCACAGTGGAACAGATTTAAACATATTTAAATTCGGGTTACAGATTTCCTTGGAGGTTAAAAGAAAAACAAAAATTAAAGAAGGAAATACCAAAAAAAGAAACGCTGAATTCAGTGGTTTTGAAAACATGTGGAAGGGTTGCCGCGTGGTGACAGCACCTGTATTTGTGTGTTCCTTCCGTGTGTTCTGCCACTTGAGTGAAAAGTTTGAATTACAAGTTCCAGGCTTGCCCTGTCTTCTGTATGGAGTAAGAAACCACTTTTCCCCCTGGTGCATTTTCTAGTCAAAGTGAGTGCTTCCATTCAAAGGACCAACCAAATTTTCTTCTCGGGGAAATAAAATCATGTGAGGGCACCTCATTTCGAGGGACTGCTCCCAGGTGCTACTTTTCCAAGCTGGCACACACACGTGCAAGAAGCCGGTTTTGGTTAGCACCCAATTGGAGTGGGGATAATTGGCACAATTGCTCCGCACACACCTCTGCTAACCACTCCAGACATAATCCCGCTCACCACGGCTGGGTTTCTACACATTTTTGGATTGCTCTGACCCTGATGAAAGGGAAAGTTGCGAACAGATACGAGTGAACAGGTTTGCATGAAAGAATGCCTGCATGGCATCTGGCCCTGTGTTTGTTCACTGCAACGGGGTCAGGGACCTTGCATGGTCTTAATAAAAAGCATCAACTGACTTCCTATGTATTTTGGCACTAATCTATGGCCTATGGCATCATTTCCTGGGATTTAGTACAATATTAATAACAAGGGCCATTCCAGATTCGGCACAAATCAATGCTAGATCATAAAAGTTTTAATTTTTTTCTAAGAAAGAAAATGAAATTGTTACTACTGTTTATGACATTGCCTTGAATATCTGCACAATCAGTTTGAGATTTGCCTTATTTTTAAATTCCTTATTGGTTTATGTTTATTACTTAGAAAAAAACAATCTTTCCCCTAGAAGTAGAAAGTGAAATATGGTACATGCCCACAGGTTTAGCCTCTGGCTTTGAAGCACACTGAATTCATTATATTTCTTTGTGCAGTCTCTTTTAAACTATTGTGACAACAAATTAGACTCTGATATAAATTAAAGTAAATTGCAAATAATTACAAGTGTTTTTCTTTATTTTTTCCTTTCCCTCTCCAACCTGCCATCAGATAATCTGAAAATAAAGAAGACATTTTGAGGAATTTGCACTTCTTTCATTAAGGATTGTTTTTAGGAAGGTAAAACAATTTTTCATTAAGGTCTTTAAGTTTATTTTTCACAGTACAGTAGGACATTCACTAAAATGGATAACTAAAAAAAAACTTGTGATCTTTAATATGTTTTCCCATGTTAGTATGCCGTTAATAGCAAATGATTACTTGGTAACAGATTCGCGGTATGAAAAACCTTTGTAACACATAGCAGGATATCAAAACAGCGTGAGAAGTTATTCCTTCTCATGTAAAATGTCAATTTATCTTGTTTTTCTGGTGTTAAAGTTCAGACAATAAGTAGATTTAGCATGCTTATGATTTGCTATTAATGTTTTGTCCAATTCAGGATTATGAATTAATAAATGGAGGCTACTCTTGAGGAACAGTTTCCTGAAGCCTTGTCACCTGAACTTCCCACTCCCCAAGTCTCGGTCACTTATCCTTTGGCCCTATTTGCTTGACTAGCCCAAGATCCAGGCTTTTATGATGCTGTAAAAGAATATATAATCAATGAGGAGTAAGCAATTGGGAAATAAAATTCTAATTTCTTTACAATCCAGGGTGTAGAGTAGCCCATTCTGCACACACAGTGCCTTCCAGACCAGTGGGAACCGTTTCAGTTGCTGTTGACCATCCTCAGGGAACAAAATCTACCTTCCCCGAGCCTACATACAGTTTCCCAAAGCCAAAGCTCATCTTGATAGTATACTGTACAGAACTGAGAAGGTATAAATTGAAGATTTATACCAAAAAATAAAACCAAAAAATAGCTGGGCGTTGTGGCGGGTGCCTGTAGTCCCAGCTGCTCGGGAGGCTGAGGCAAGAGAATCGCTTAAGCCCAGGAGTTGGAGGTTGCTGTGAGCTGTGTGAGGCCACAGCACTCTACCGAGGGCCATAAAGTGAGACTCTGTCTCTATAAAAAAATAAATAAATAAAAATAAAAATTGGAATCAAAGTCAACCACGAATAAAAACAAACCAGTCTTGCCTGTCCTAGAACTCTGGCATTAAAGACTGGAATCAAGTATCAACTCCAAGACTTTTTTAATTTGCTTTGAGAATTAAATAACATGAAATATCTTTTCCCAAGGCACAGGCAATAAATATTAACAACTATTATTCTAGGCAGGCTAAGGTTTTGGAAACCAGTATACACACATGTGTGCCCATGTACACGGGGCACCCACACACACAAAATCTCCAAATTTGATAAAGAATGAAACACAATTTTAACTATATATGTATAACATTTTCAGAATAAAATACTTATACCTACTTACTTAACATTCACATTAAACAAAAATAGGTTCCTTGGAGTAAGATGTGAAATGAAATGGTACTTCAGACACCTGTAAGTGAGACCTACTGGCTGACGATCATGAGTAATAGATCACATGGGACTTCATTTCCAAGCACAGAAGGGAGGGCAGAAAACAGAAAGAAAAGTATTTTACCTTGTTTCTGGATATTCAGAAGTGCTCACTTCACCATAATTATCAGGCTCAAAATCATTAGCTATCAGAGGGAAATCTGTGGTATAAATGAATATACCACTAATAATAGAACCATCAATGTGATCAAAAAAGCCACTCACCCTACAATGATCTTTCAATATTCATCTGCCACTAATCATTTAATCATTACACAACAACATTATGCAAACTAAGGAAATGATAGTCTGTAAAGTACGGTAAAAAAAAAAAAAAAACTCACCATTTTCATTGTATTCGTGGGTCTAATTCTCCAGAATTTATCGTCTCCCCTTAATGAGTTACACATTCTGAGTACTCTGGCAGAGGAAAAAGACAAGATAATGACAAAAAATTGTGTATGACCAGAATTAATAAGATCTAGATGGTGGCAGAACAAATATTAGAGCTACACACTGAAATACATTTTGGAGTCACCTTAAAAGCAAATTAAAGCTGATGAGAGAAGGAACACTAAGCTCCTCGCGTTCCTGTTTAATTAACTCGTCTTAATTTAGAATGTATGCGCACACCATAAGGTAAAATGTGTTCCCGAAACATAAACACATTCAGAGTTCATTGAATCTTATTCTTGGCTTTCTGAGACAAAAGATAAATGTAATTTTGCCTGTGATAATAGGCTTAGTGGGAAAAAAATAGTTATTATATTTTTATTCAAAGCTGTCCCTTCCTCTGCTATCTTTCAAGACTTACATGTTTAAGTACTCAATAATGAGAAGGATATGAATATTTACATGAAAATGAAGTCATTTTGAAAGAAAGCGGAGGAATACAGTGAGACTTTAATTTTCACTTTTCTCATTTTTATTTGTACTCTTGGAAGAGGTTATATTCCCCCTTTGAAATGACGTATTTCAGTAATTTTACCATTCTGTATTTGACCATATGATAGTACGTTGCCACTATTCTGTGTGTGTGTGTGTGCTAGTCCTTGTGACAAAAACACCTTTTCACAGAGGACAGTCAGCACATTCATATCAACTGAAGCATATGGGACATTATTTTTTTTAAAATGGGGAAATTAACATAACCAAGAAGTTTGGGATAAAAGTTAATCTTTTTGTCCTATATAAACGTACATTGAGATGTAATAGAAAACAATGTTATGAAACAATTTTTCCCCATTTCTGTGTTTGAAAAATCATCTTACAAACAAATAATTCCTACTCTCCTTTCAGAGATAGGAATTATTAAGAAAATGTAGTTTCAAATTATTATGTCTGTAGTTGGGAAATGTTTTTTTTAAACATTTACGTAAGTGTATGTAGTTTTATTTTACATGTCTTAGAATCATTGTTTAGTTATTTTCTAATTAAAAGTTCTTCCAGAAATAAAACTCAAAGAAGTAATAAACAACTGAAGATTTGAAACCTAAGAGTTCATGTCTAGAATCCAACAAGTTCTGGGCTCTGAATTAGCAGAGCCATAATTAGGTCTGGTTAGTCACTGTCTCCTACAGGTAGTGAAGGTTAGGAGAAGGAAGAGACAGACTCAGAGATCCTCCATGGAAGACTACAGCAGCTCTGTCTGCACAGGAAAATGATCTTTCTGGTACTTTCCAAGTACTTGAAAGCAATTTTATAGCTGGTTTGCTTGAAACAAATCTCAGCTTCCATATCAGATTCTTTCAATGCTGAGGAGGCCCCCAGAGATAAGAAACTGATCTAGTTTCATGTTTCATTGCTCCAAACCTTGTTCCAGCTGAGATGTTTTCCTGAGTAGCCTAGCAGTGGCTTGGAAAGCCACGTGGCCATCCCCTCTTCTGAACTCCATAGCTCTTCCTGTGGATCTAGGAGCATCAAAGATTCATTTCTTGCAGGACATCAGAAATCCATCAGGGACCAAGGTCCGATGTTCTCAGCGACTTCATGCTGTTTTCTTTTCTCATGGTACTGTTGAAGCTTTCCCCAGCCTTCCAAGGCAGACACTTCAATTCTTGATCACAAGAATCTTGATATACATATGTGTCCTTGAAATTTAAGGAAATAATGCTGATGTTACATACAAGCCTCTTGTATGGAAGCCACAGATGGGCCATCAGTTTCTATCAGCCCATCACCCTATCACCCTATTCACTCAGTGGTGACAGGGAGCATGGAAGGATCATCCCAGGCTTAGCCTGTGCAGTGGCTCGATCAGATTAGAGTTCTGTGGACTTGCTAACACAAGTCAGGGTGTTTTCTCGTATTTCTCACCTAGGGGTTTTTACAAAGTGCACTGGAATGTAGTGTTTTTGACTTTACAGAATGTTAGCTGGCATAAATGTCCTCAGTTTTGTACCACACAGTCTAACAGAGTCGGTTTGCCAAACTTATATAGGGTCTCTGACGTGTGGACGGATGTGGCCCAGTCCCTGACACCACATGGCCTCGCCTCACAGCAGGAGTCACACCACTGTGCTGCATCATCAGCTCCCACTTCTAGAGAGAATCCTTGTGATTTGGCCCATCTTGAATCAGAGGTGGAACTCCATGGCCTGTTCTGTCCTGGACCCAATCGGCAAAATTGGTGTTGAGTGCGTGTTGGATCGGCTTCTGAGTCTCTTCCATGTTTTCCTTTAATGGTATTTAGTCACAGAAGTCAAAGTGCGTGACAACTAGGTCTCATTTCCAGTTTGCAATCTTTTGCCCCAGTCCTTATTTCTGCGTAGAGGGAGCTTCTCATGTTCTAACCATAAATCTGCCATTCACTGGCAGTCACTGGATGTTTATATGAGCATTCATAATGGACACTGGCCTGTAGTTTTTTTTTATGATAGCTTTATCTAGCTGTGTTACATTTGTAATAGTTATCCCCATAGAAAAACTTATGAAGTAATTCTTCTTCTGCATTTTGGAAGAGTTTGAGAAAGATTAGTGTTACTTCTTTAGACACTGGTTTGAATTCAGTAAGGAAGCCATCTGGCCCCGACTTATGTTGTTATGGTTGGAAGTTTTTGATTACTGACTCAATATCTTCATTCATTGGAAGTCATTTTAACTATTCTATTTCTTCTTGAGTTGGTTGTGTAGGTTTATGTGGTTCTATCAAGTTTTCCATTTTATTCAGGTTATACAATTTGATGACAAAAAATTTCCCATACAATTCTTTCAAACTCATTTTGTTCTTACTCTAAGCGAGGTAGGTGTTAATGTTACTATATTCATTCCTGATGAAAGTAAGTAGAGTCTCTCTCTTTTGTGGTTAGTCTAGCTAAAATATTTCAATTTTTTTGCCTTTTCAAATGAGCCACTTTTGATTTATTTGACATTCTCTGCTGTTTTTCCTTCCCCTGTTTCATTTATCACTATTCTAACTAATGTTTAGTTCTTCCCTTTGTTCTGTGTGCTTTGGATTAGTTTTCTCTTCATTTTCTACTTTCTTAGGACAAAATGTTAAATATTTTGTTTAATGATTTTTTTTTTTTTTTTTTGTAGTTATTGGCCAGGGCTGGGTTTGAACCCACCACCTCCGGCATATGGGGCCGGTGCCCTATTCCTTTGAGCCAGAGGCACCGCCCTATGATCTTTTTTAATATAAGAATTTATAGGCACATATTTCCCTCTGATAGCATTCCTGCATCCTCTATTGTTTTGTGTTTGGTTTTTGTTCATCTCTAAGTCTCTTCTAATTTTCCTTCAATAATTTCTTTTAGTCAGACCGGATAAGCCCAGTTGACCTATGTCCCTTGTTGCTGATTCTTTCTCGTGGATGCTCAAATATACTTTTCAACATCTCTAGGAAAACCTACATTTGTTATTGTACTTTTCACTCCAGAATTTCTATTTGGTTTGTTTACACATTTTCTCTTTTATAGATGTTTTCTATTATCACACTTCTTTTTCAGATCTGATTGAATTGATTATTACATGGGGCCTCAGAGAATTTTAATACCATTTTCTTTTTTCCCCTGAATGAATTTCACTTTCTTTTTTTTTATGTATGTGTGTACCTCATAGTTTTTTGTTGAACATTGGGCATTTTAGATATTATAATATTGCAATAATGCAAATCAGATTCTCCTTTTTTCCCAGGGTTTGTCATTGCTGCTTGTTGTAGTTTGGGGAGTTTTATGGGTATTTTTTGTGTGTGTTTGCTTGTTTATTTTCATTTTCATGTGGACATAGAATTGTCTAAAGTATTATCTATGTAGTCAGCTAATTATTGAACAGATTTCCTCTTAATGTCTATTTAAAAAAAAAAAAAAATCTCCCAGTCTTCTTTTCAAAGTGTCTGTGTGTTGCATCAAATATTGAACACTCATCCTGGCAGTTTACAAAGCTGCCTTGGCCCCTGCTTACTTGTATAGAACTTTGAAGTCAACCAGAGAGGAAAGCTGAGAGTCTAATCCAGTCTTTCTTGAGAGTGTGTACAACATGGGAACATATGTGTTAAGAGTTTTCCAAAGCCTTTATATAGCGAAGTTTCTCCTTTCACATTTTCTCCACAAGCTTTTTGTTTAGTTTACAGTTCGCTCAACTATTCAGCATTGCTTCAAGCACTAGTGACTCAGTCATTTCCCTGTGTAAGTTTTGGACAAATAGCTGTAGCTAGCACCTTGTGCACTGGATAACTTTCAAGCTTGGTGCGATAAAAGCAAACATTTTGAGCCAGTCTTTAGGTAGGCTCTAGCAGTCAAAGCAAATCATTATAATTCTTTGCAGATAGGTCAGTTCTGCTCTTTACAGTCTTTGCATTGGGCTCCTGCTATTTTCAAGGCTTCCACTAAGACAAGACTAGGATAAGTTGGACAGTACAAAGCTCTTGTTCCTGTCAATATTCGCTGCTTTTCTTGAATTCATACTCCTTGATAGCTGTAAGACTTTGAATGGTCCCCAGACAATTTCTGAAAATCTTGAGTCTCACACATTTTGCCAGTTTTTCCCCAGTGATTTCATGGAGGAGCAGCCCCTTACAGTTCCTTACTCCACCATTTGACTGCTTCATAGGAATGTAACCATCCCCTTCTTTACTAACTTACTGCTTATCTCACCAGAAACAAATAAGCAACAGACTTTGTGTAAACTTGAAAAGGTGGAATCCAATGAATTTGAAGTATTTCTTCTTTTTCTATAGTCTATAAGATTTGGCATGATCTGTTTTGTGAAATTGCCTTCTATTTTTGTTTATAAATATTAGTTGTCTATTTTTTGAGACTTTGGAAAAATAAAAAAAACAAAATCAAAATGTTAAATGTAATCCCCCTCATTTAAACTCTTATTAATAAATTTATATAGAAAAACCTAACTACATCCTTATATAAATGTAATAGTTCTCAGATCATGTCTGGATAGTCTCTCTGGAATATATTCCAAGTATCCATATGCTAAACTTTGAGAGATCATGGGGAGATTGATGTAGACACAAGTGACCAATCTCTAGCACTTCTGGAACAGCAAAACCAAGGCCTCCTCTCCCACCTCAGTTTACTCAGTGTGAAGAAGGTGAAGATGAAGAACTTAATGTTGATCCATTTCCACTCAATGAATAAAAAATATATTTTTGTCTTCCTGATGATTTCCTTTTTAAAAAAATTATTTCAACATATTATAAACGAATACATGCTCATATGAATGACAAAACACAAGAATAGTTTAGCAAGGGGGAGGGGTTAGGAGGACAATTGGAGGGAAAAGGGAGGGCATTTGGGGGGAATCTCACCTAGTGTGCCCAATGGGAGAGTATTCAGCACATCCCCTGGACAAAGGGCTCTTCTACAACTTGAACTTTACCTTGGAAGTGAGAATATTACAACCTAAAAACTTGTGCCCTTATATTAATTTGAAATAAAAATAAATAATTCAAGAAAAAGAAAAGGTAGAATTCACATATGAACATATATTATGATCTATGCATACTTCTCCCTTTTTTTGTAAAGAAAGGCAAATCATCAAATTTATTATTCTACCAAATAACTTATGGGACACAATTGATTTTTTTATTATTATACATCGATGAATTGTATCATGATGAAGTCAAGATTTTCAGCACACCTGTCCCTGGAATAGTGTACATTGTACCCAATAAGTAGATTTGTATCCTTCACTCCCTCCCACTTTCACCTCTTCTTAGTTTCCGATGTCCATTGAAATATTTTACGACCACATATATTCCTTACTTAAGTCTCACTTATAAAAGAGAACTTGAGGTATTTGTTTTTCCCTTCTTGGGATACTTCATTTAAAGTAAGTCTCCAGTTTCATCCACTTTTTCTGCAAAAAAAGAAACTTATTATTTCCTTCCTTTAATGGCTCTGTGGTTCTCCCTGCTGTGTGTGTGTGTGTGTGTGTGTGTATGTTACATAGTACATCTTCTTTTTCCATTTATCAGTTGCCGGGCACTTAATGTTGATTCCACATCTTTGCAATTGTAAATAGTGCCATTGTAATTGTTAATGTTCAGTGTCTTTACTTTTTTTTTTTAGTAAAGTAAACTTTTTTTTTTTTTTTTTTTTTGGTAGATACCTAACGGTGGATTGTCAGATTGAACGGTAGGTCTATTTTTAGTTCTTTGGGGAATGGCTATGCTGTTGTCCGTAATAGTTTTACTGATTTACAGTCCCATCAATAGTGCCTAAACATTGCCTCTCCACTACATCCCTGCCAACATGTAGTATTTTTGACTTTACAGAAGAAAAAGCAAATTTTGTATGATTATCTCAATAAATAGAGAAAAAAACATACAGTAAAATCTAGTAGTTTTCTTGGTAAAACCCCTCAACAAACTAAGAATAGAATAAACTTGCCTCAAAATAATAAAAGCCATATATGACAAACCCACAACCAATATCATACTGAATGGGGGAAAATTGAAATCTTCCTCCCTAAGAGCTAGAACAAAACAAGCACAACAACTGTCCCCACTCTTATTCAACATAGTACTGGAAGTCCTAGCCAGAGAAATCAGGCAAGAAAAGGAAATAAAGGGAATCCCAATCAGAAAATCCCTAAAGACTCATCAAAAGACTTCTAGAATCAATAAATTCAATAAGGTCTTAGGTTACCCAATAATGTACACAAATTAGTAGTGTTTCCATATCCCAAAAACAATCAGGTTGAACATCAAATCAAGAACTTAATGGCATTTACAATAGCTAAACGGAAAATAAAATGCTTAGGAATAAATCTAACAAAAATGTGAAAGATCTTGACAAGGACAGCTACAGGACACTGATAAAAGAAACTACAGATGTTGCAAACAAATGTAAAAACATACGCTGCTCATGGATTAGGACAACTAATATTGTTAAAATGTCCATACTGTCCAACTGATTTACAAATCAAAAACAACTCCTGCCAAAATACCAATGTCATTTCTTGCAAATCCAGAAAAAATAATCCTAAACTTTATATGGAATGAAAACGAGCCAAATAGCTAAATAACCCTAAGTGGAAAGAACGAATTTGAAGCCATCACATTACCTGACTTCAGATTATGCTACAAAGCTATAGTAATCCAAATAGTGTGTTACTAACATAAAGGCAGACAAAGACCAATGGAAGAGACCAGAGAAGCCAGAAATATTATACACACACACACACACACACACAAAACTACTAATTTGGCTAACTGATTTAAAACACAGCAGACCAAAAAACATTCAGTGAGGAAAATACTCCTATTTAATAAATGTTCCTGCAAAAATTGGATAGCCACATGCAGAAGAATGAAATAGAATCTCTGTCTCTCACCACATACAAAATTTAACTCAGGATAAATTAAAGACTTACATGTAGGACCTCAAACCATAAGAATTCTGCAGGAAAATCTAGAAAAAAAAAAAAAAACTCTCCTAAGCACTAGACTAGGAAAAGAGTTTATGAATAAGATCCCCAAACAAATGCAGCAACAACAAAAATAAATAAATAAATAAATGGGCTTTCATTTTTCTCAAAGTTTTCTGCACAGCCAAGGAAATAATCAAAGGACACATAGGATGGGAAAAATGTTCACAAACAATACAGTTGACAAAGGACCAATGCCCAGAATGTATAAAGAACTCCAACAGATCAGCCAGAAAAAAAAAAAAAAAATCAAAAAAGTAGTCAAAAGATGTGAACAGAAGTTCCTCAGAAGATCCTAGGCAAACACCCAGTAAGTACAAACAAATCTGTTCAACATCACTAATTGTCAGAGAAATGCACATTAAAACCTCACTAAGACGTCATTTTACCCCTATTAGACTGGCCATTATTAAAAACTCATCAGTTTCTTTTGAAAATTTTCTCCTATTATGGCTAGAGGGTATATGCTCTATTGAATTTTTTTTTCTTTATTTTTTTCTTTCTTAAATTAGACTCCACGGAGTGTTCTTCCAATCTTTAACACAGCAAAATATTAAAGGTATAGAATTTTTTAAAACATTCCTGTTTCCTTTCACTATAATTTCGAGAAAATTAAGGAATGTCTATGTGTGATGTTTCTGATTCATGCATCAAAGTGACAGAGTGGAAAGTTATGAAACAATCTTCTGCTTCTGAAAGTCTGCCTGTGTTCCCTCCTCCTGAAGCAGTGGGAACATTTCTAGACACAGCTGTGCCACGGAGGGAAATGTTCAGTGAGTGGATGTGTGAAGTGAAAACCTAAAGAAAGCTTCCTTCAGCAAGTTTAGACAGAGCCCATCTCTGATCTGTGAGGAAAAAAAAAATAAAGAAGAAGAGAACATGGTCTCTGAATCCTGCAGTAACGTTGTGTATGAAATGCGAGGGACGCACCATTGATACCACAATTAAGTGACCTACACAATCAAGGCCACACTACGACTGCCTTGAATTGACTACACTATCAACTAAAGCGAAGAATATTCACGGCTAGCTCCCAAACATGAGTATCTTCAATATCTTCATGACATTTTTGAAGAAATACTATAAAAATTTATCCTTTGCCATTTTCTATCTGTGACTTTATTAAACAAATTTGTTGTTTAGTATGTGACAGGCATGTTTCAAGATGCTGGATATTAGAGCCATCAAATAAAATAGGGGATAATGTTTTAAATATGAAGTTAAGAAAACAACAAAAGAGTTTTAGTGTATGTGTTAAATAGTGCGTGGAACATATACATGGAAGTCAGCTTTTGCCTAATTAAGTTTCAAATTTAAACAGAATTTTTGTATTTTTATTTGCTATATCTGCCAGCTTACTGGTATTTTTATTTGCTATATCTGCCAGCTTACTGGGGATACAACTGTGTAAGACAGAAATGCTGGCTGCTATTTTGGAATTACAGGGGAGTGAAAGGAAAACTAAATAGGTAGTTACAATGAACAAAACTCAGAGCAAGGAGTTGTTTCAGAGGCTCGTAAAACTTTCTTTAGGGTGGTCAGAAAAGCTTTTTGGAAATTGCGACTGGATGCCTGTCTTAACCAAGGAATTATAAATTACGAGAGGAGTGTAAGAGGAGGCATGTTGCGCACAGAAGAAACAGCTTGTGTTAGCTCTCAAAATCATAATGAAACCTCATTGAAGAATAATTAATTCATATCCCCAGAGCGTGCACAGCAGGTTGAAATTTGATATGGGAATCCTAAAATCTCATCTAGACAAGATAAGCAAAGTCAGAAAGACAGAGATGACAGAGATGAATGCCATCTGCAATGAATTATATATAAAGGACACTGCTGACCACATGTCCACAGCTCCCGCGCTCACCTCAACTGGTGTTCTTTTAGCTTCCAGGAGAAAAGTGTTTGCTTTTTAAAATTTTAATTTAAGGTGCCTCGTTAGCACAGTAGGTAGCAGTTCCATCTTATAAAATTTTAATTTAATGTAACCTATTACCATGATCCTTCGTTGGATACAGTCCACCATCCCATATCCGAGGTGCGAGTCGGGGCTGCGACTTCCCACTTGGGACTTCATCTGACAAATCTTCACAATGTTTACCAATTTAGTATGTTTATGCAGAAGATTGCTTTTAACTGCCTTGGAAAAGTAGACATTTATTTTGCAGGTAAAGTGTGTGTTCATATAAAAAAGAAAGAAAGAAAGAGAGGGAGGGGGATGGGGGAAGGAGGGAGGAAGGTACGTTTATTTCCTTCCTCCAGCCTCGCTCAGGGGCAGCGTCACCCGGGACAGCCGGGCTTCTGCTCCCAATTAAAGGTGGCTTCAATGACAGGCTGCAGGTGGAAATACTTCCAGTTTACCTCCGTTGCTGAGAGCAACGATGAAATGGGAATCCCAGAATCATTGAACGTTAGATTGGAAGCATCTTCGAGAAATTGTATGCCTTGTTTTCAATTGAGGAAATAACTGTGGCTTTGAGCAGTTCACTGATTTCTGCAAAGCCACACAGCTAGTTTCTATCAACACCAGATCTAGGACCTGGTTCCCCTGCCCTCTGCTCTAGTACATTGTGCATTTCCTTTCTTGCCCAGAGGAGTGGGGGGAAATGGCATCGGGGAAGGGCGGAGAGAGCAGCTGGGGGTTGGAGGACACAGCGGGCAGGAACGCACAGGCCGGGGCGGCGGGAGGAGCCACCCAACCAGGGCGCGGGCGGGTCGCAGGTAGCCCAGTGCCACAGCTAGCCAGGTGGAGCGCCCGGAAAGACAGGTGTATGGGAGGCCGCGGGGAAGAAATATCAGCGCCTGACTCGGGGGGCCCGCGAGCACGCTGAATAAACACACCCATTCTTTCAGCTGGTGCCTGAAAACGTAAGCCCTTAGCTGGCTGGAAAGTTTCCTCTAAGGCTCCTGGACCTGCTTTTTCTATCTTCAGAGCACCCGGCTCTGTCAGAGCAGAAGTAGAAAGAGGTGAATACGTGGTCCTTCCTTAGGGAGCATCTCCAAGGAGCATGCTGTTGACTTCACACTAATTCTAACCAAAATTCCATATACTGGCTATCGTCACTTCATTTGGCAGAAAAGGAATTGGAGCCCGAAGATTTCAATGTCTTTATCCCAGAGCATGTAGCTGGGAATATAAAAGAGACGCAATCAAATCCCATTCTTCTTGGGCTGAGTTTCCCCTGTTTTCCATTCTGCAGGTGGACTAGCCCTCACAGGCAGTGGATTGAGGTGAGTGGTGTGGGGCAGAGTCCGTCCCCCTGGATTACAGGGGTTCAGTTTGGTTTACGTTAACAGGCACCAAGTTGAGGAACTGGGCAATGGTTGAGGGGAACCTACAGGCTTGAATGAGAATCACAAATCCACGGAGAGCATTCACTTCTGAGCTGGAACATTTTTCAGGGCCAGCTCCTGAATGTGCCACTTAGGGAATGGTGAGGCCTTGCTGTATCACATGACTTTGGGCGTGACAACAGTTACATTTATGAGAGGTTTTTCTAGCTGGTTCTTAAATGCAGCCATTTTTTTTAATTAAATCATAGCTGTGACCATTAATGCAATCATGGGTTACAATGTGCTGGTTTTATATACAATTTGAAATATTGTCATCAAACTGGTTAACATAGCCTTCATGGCATTTTCTTAGTTATTGTGTTAAGACATTTATATTCTACATTTAGTAAATTTCACATGTACACTTGTAAAATGCACCTTAGTTGTGGTCCCACCGATCACCCTCCCTTATAACCAACCTTTCCCCTCCCCTCCTCTCCATCTCCCCTTTCCCTTTCTCCTTGGGCTATAATTGGGTTATAGCTTTCATATGAAAGCTATAAATCGGTTTCATAGTAGGGCTGAGTATATTGGATACTTTTTCTTCCATTCTTGAGATACGTTGCTAAGAAGAATATGTTCCAGCTCCATCCATGAAAACACAAAAGAGGTAAAGTCTCCATCTTTCTTTAAGGCTGCGTAATATTCCATGGTGTACATGTACCACAATTTATTAATCCATTCGTGGGTCGATGGGCACTTGGGCTTCTTCCATGACTTAGCAATTTTGAATTGGGCTGCAATAAACATCATTATTAAAGATTAAATTATACAAATAAGCCATAAACATTGTACCAAAACAAAGGTAAGTATTCAAAACTCCTTATTTTCTAGTTATTTTAATATACATATTTTGCTCTTATCTTTGTCTGTGGGGTTGTTTCTTCTATTATTTTTGCCATGGAAATAGCGTGCTATTTATGCCTCATCTCATCACAGCTCTGTGCTCTGTGTCATGAACCTGGCTATGGTGGGAGTATTTATAAAATAGAAGTTGCTAAGTATATACCCAGATGATCAGAAATTACTTTACAACAAAGACATTTACACCAGAATGTTTATTGCAGCTTGATTCATAATTGCAAAGACATGGGAACAGCCTGAGTGCCCATCGACCCATGAATGGATTAACAAATTGTGTTTTATGTACACTGTGGAATACTATGCAGCCATAAAAAGATGGAGATTTTGCATCTTTTTTGTTTAACTGGATGGAGCTGGGACATACTCTTCTTAGTATAGTATCTCAAGAATGGAAGAAAAAGTATCCAAAGTACTCAGTACTACTATGAAATCAATACATAATCACCTACCCATTTGTACAAAAGATAAAACCTGACTATAGTCCAGAAATAAAGGGAAGAGGAAGGAGAGGGAAGGAGGGGTGGCCAGGAGGAGGGAGGGTATTTGCAAAGACCTCACCTCAAAACTATTAAGACAAGAGTATAACTGTCTTACCACAACGAATAGGTAAGTGAGGTGATGGATGTGTTAATCTGTTCAATGTAAGCATTCCACATTGCATATCAAATCAGTACATAGTATCCATAAATGCATCAATGTACATAAATGCTAACCCAGAAAGCACCAAATCATACAAAGTGGGGCTTTTTGTTTTTTCCTGGGGACTACCTAGACTCAGGAATTTATATGGAACACTTAAATGAAGCAGATTAGTATCTCCCATCACTTTGTTAATAGCGCAAAAAGTGTCAAGTCGTGGTCGATTTATGACTATTAGCTGGCTATCCAGATAAGATACAAACCAAATAAAAATCACTCTGCAAACATCTAATGGGTTTACGGAATTTACAATAAAGTATTGTCTATTTGATTGCTGTTATAGATTATATGACATATTTTTTACATCAACGCAATCTTTATTGTCTATGTACACATACAAGCACATATTCTAGTTTTTCTGGAGGCTCAGTTGTTACACATTTACCAGCCAGTCTTCGAGTGGGCAGTTGGGAATCCAACTGAAGCTGGCTGCTCAGGATGGTGCCAGTCAACACTCAGCAGAGCTGTAAGTGGGATGTGGCAGATGACGCAGGAGCTGACGGCACTGTGTAAAAACACGGGGCCTCTCTCCGCTCCTCTCTCCGTCTCTCTTCTCTCCCCCCCTCCCTTTCCTCTCTTCTCTCTCCTTTTCTCTCCTCCTTGGTGCTGCTCTGCAGCATCCCTCCCTCGTCAATAAAAACCTTTCTTACAAAAAAAAAAGAAAGGGGGTTATTTTCTGCAAAAAAGCCACATCAATAGTTACCGTTCTATCCATGTGGCCTTTTCTTTTTCTTTTTATTTCTGTTAGTTTTATTAAGAACAAATAAATTTTTTGCCTTTTGTTGTGTTTATTTATTTATTATTTCAAATTAATGTCAGGGTACAACATTTTAGATGACATCTTTCTCCCTTCCAGGCTAAAGTTCCAGTTGTCAAGGAGCCCTTCACTCAGGGAGCGTGTTAGACACCCTCGCAGTGTGCACATTAGGTGAGAGCTGGCCTCGTGCCCTCCCTCCTCTTCCAACAGTCCTTTCCCCTGCCCCTTTACTAGACTACGTTTGTGTTTCTTTGTTCATATGAGCATGTAATTGTTCACATATTGGTTTCATATTAGTATCGAGCACATTGGGTATTTATTTTTCCATTCTTGAGATACTTTATTAAGAAGAATGTATTTAACTCCATCCAGGTAAATGTAAAGGATATAAAGTCTCTATCATTGTTTAATGACTGAATTGTATTTCATAGCATACATATACCACTGTTTGTTGATCCATTCATGGGTTGATGGGCACCTGAGTTGCTTCCGTGACTGGGCAATTATGAATTGAGCTGCAATAAATATTCTTGTGCAAATGTGGTTATGGTAAAATGATTTTTGTTCTTGTTGGTAGATACCTAGTAATGGGATTGCAGGATGAAATGGGAAGTCCACTTTTAGTTCTTTGACTAAAAGAACTGTATTAGTTTATAATGTTGCCAGCAATGTAGAAGTGATCCCTTCTGTCTACAGCCACACCGGTGTCTGCAGTTTTGGGACTCTGTGATAATGGCTAATCTTACTAGGAGTAGTGAGGAATAGCCTGTAGGACATTGGATACGTACTTACAGATAAGAAAGAACAAATTATCTGAAGTTAGGAATATTCAGTAGTGTTTATGGAGGACGAGGGGCAAACATGGAGACCCTGAGAATTCGTGCGTGTGCCACATGGAGTTGGACACTTTCCCATGGATAAAGTTACCCGCTTTCCAGTTATTCAAATAGCAATCTCTGCCAAATACGTGCTCCTACCTTATTTTCTTCTTGACTTACTCATCCTACCCAGTATAAATCCATAGGAAGTTGATGTTGTAGGTAAGATCCATCTCAGACAAATTATCATTCTCCATGTATTTTTCATTAAACCCATCCCGTTCTTAGAAAGGATTTTTGTTTGTATATAAAATATTTCATGCAGTTTTATTAAAAATTGAGTTTCCCTCTTCATTTATCTGTGCAGCGATATTGTAGAAAACCATCATTTAAAAAGCCTTCTGGAGCTGTGTATCTCCAACAGCTTTTCATACTGTGTGTGGGACACCTTCCTCCTCAGTGGGCCTGGGAATCTGCCCTCATTAGAGTCTACGTTACTCCATCTTCTACCAGGAGAGCTGCTTTTACTGAAAGGTTTATATTTTTTCCCCAGGACTTAAGAATTTTCTTTCCTATGTTAGGAGACTTTTTCTAAATTCATTTTTTAAAAATTTGCTACTTTGAAGCTATTGCTTTTATTCAAGATTAGTTTCCTTAAGTACAGAACTATTCCATCTTGTGTATAATAACAAACCACTAATGTTTCTTCTTCTGAAGAATTTTGGGAAAAAACAAAAATAAGGAGTGAGCTTACATATTGTTTTTAATAAAGCAAGGTAAATTGTATACGGAGAGCTGTAGCAATAATACTGAATGTATTTTCTGTGGCAGGAAAGCACTGATAATACTACCAAATTACTATTTTATTGTCCCCAAATAATCAGACCATATTATCACAGGAGTATGATGTCCTTATTACCATGAAAGATTAGCTGTGCAACAAACACCACCAATGATGAAGAGCTCACAAATTAGATATGGAGAGTGATACATTCTCTGTCATGAAGATATTAAATGCAGAATATAATTGGGTTATATGACAGCAGAGTTATTTATCAAAAACATTGAATTAAGCCTCAGATTCCTGTTATAGGACAATTATTTTCATAAATTCAGCTGCTTAGAAGTGCATGCCAGTGAAATTTTCAGTGGATTTATGACTAGATTTTGTAGTGCAGATTCCAACAGTTCTCTGTGTCATGTGGCATTTATTATACATGGCTTTATCTTGGGTTAAGGACTCATCTTCCCTATAAGATTTCAAGGTGAACTAGGGCAGGGCTTTGTCCTAAAGGTATTTATATCCTTTATATCCTGTGCCCTGCCTGGTTCAAACATATTACATGAAAAAAACATATAATTGTCAAATTAGTACCATACAGTCTATTTAATAAAATAGTGTGAAGGCATATAAATAGCATGAAAGTGTAAAATATTCCTTTTATCTTTCTTGGAAGAAATCAGACTCTACTAGCAGAATACTATTTCTAGGCTAAGGAGGGGCATCAACCATTGCAGAAGTTTTAAGCAGGAGTCACAAAGTAAGGGGTTTATGCAGTTTAAAGTATCTAAAAGCAAAGCCCTTTCAGTGACAGTAACCTAGTACATGTTGATACTGATACACCGTCAGAGAGGTTCTCTTTGTTCTGGAAGCAGAGCAAGCAGGTTGATTTGAATGAGGTATAAGGGAGTAATATAATAGCCTTTATTCCTAACCTAATCAAACAATCCCATTGCCTGAGACCAGAGTGCGGTTTCTGTGTGGGCAGTGCTGCTGAGCATGGACGGCCGATGAGCTGTAAGCACAACTCCATCTTGTCTTTCTTGAGTCAGGAAATCACACTATGAATTTATTTAACTCTTACTCATAGGAGTAAAATGAAATGTAGACAGTTTTCTACTTTTATTTGAGTTTGATGAAGGCTTGAGACGAACATTTAAAATATCATGTAGTTCCTTCAGAATGTGTTAATATATAATGGAAAGCACGCTTTCTTGTTATTATGCAAAAGATAAGTTAATAAAATGGACTACTAAATCTTTTTAATTGTTCAGTATTGATTAATGAGCTACAAATAACAATAGTGGTGATATTAACTGATGTAATCACAGGAAAATAAATTTATGCATAATTTTTCAAAAACAACTCCAAACACTTCTCAGAAGAAAACAATGGCCCCTAGACAATTTACTTTCATGTAGAATAAAATATACTCCAAACAAGTTTAATTAAAAGATCAGAGTTATTTTAATGGATGCAATTTTTTTCCTTCATTAGGTCTTGGTCTAAGTTTATTGAGTTACTTTCTTAGCATGTCCATGAGTATCGTAGCCTATCATTTAGTAACATTTATGTCATACATTACAGAAGGTATCTTTATATATCATAATGTTACATAATTAGCATCAAAATTATTTTTATATTAGTATAGACCACAACAACATTTTTCCATTGGAAAATAATACTATATATGACATTTTAAAGTTTTTCCCACAAATAAGTTATTTACAGATTTATTTGTCCATTTATGCAACAAATATTTATTCCATGCCTGTTATGTCCTACTTATGCTAAAGGCTATTAGGAATTCAGAGTCAACAAAACAGTTGCCTGGTGGTGGAGGTAAAGGACCAATTAGAACAAGTAAAGGGGCCCACGGATGAGACGGTAAGCAGGTACGGGAAAGACGGAAGTGGGCATTTTTATGTAAAATAGTCCAGGAAAACCTAATAAGGACGCAATATGTGAACTGAAAACTTAAAGAGAAGAAACAACCAGGAAGGGCCAGGGAAAGTGCAGAGGGAAGAACCTGGAGAAAACCTGCCGCCCATCCACAATTCTCGTCCAGTCCCCAGTGTGGGACATGAGACCAAAGGACCCGCTGGGTCTGGAGAGACTGAAGGAAGAACTCAGGATGATTCCATTCCCAAAGGGATTTTCCTTAGGAAACAACTCTTAGTGAAAATAACATGTTTTGATGTGAACATTTTAATTTTGTATTATTCGTGAAGTATTTTCATGTGGATATTTGTTGCATAAATAAACTGGAACTCAGGAGACCTGAGGAACTGAAGCTGCGTAGCTCAGCATTATGGGCACATCCCTGGCTGTGACATCTCAAGAGGATTGAAATCGTCGAGGCAGGTACCCCACTAACACAGATGCACAAAGAACATGTAGGCAGAAATGATGGGGAAGAGAAGGGATGAGGGTTGGAGAAGGCAGGGGTTAAACCGGGGGGGTTGCTCTTACGGGCATTTGAGTACGGAGGGCATGCGAACTACTGACCATCTCTTGTTTGGGGGGAATCTGGTTTTATGATGAACCTACAATTCATGCCTGGGCCAAGGGAAATGACTCTGCACAGTAGGCAGTTTCAATGTTAAACAACGCCACCCAGGAAAGGGTACTACAGGATCTCAATTTCATATGCATGGAGTACCTTCCATTACAAAATATGTTTTATTCCATAGAAAGAGGAAGAGAGGAGGATGACAAGGACAGGGACCCGGGGAGGGTGGTAAGGGTTAAATAGGGCGTGTGCACAGAAGGTCGGTATACACGTATTTTCTTTTTGGTAAAATAAAGACAAGGACATCAACTTTTAAAGAAGGAGTAGTGCTAGTGTTGATTTAGCAAATAAAAATACAGAATTTCTTGTCAATTTGAATTTCAGATCAATACGAAATGCTTTTGGACACCTGAGCCCCATGCAGTCTTTGGAAGATTGAGTGTTACCGCGGCGAATGAGGAGAATGGGGAGGGAGGACCTCCCTGCAGCAGGTGATGTGAAGGCGGCCAAGCCTCTCAGACAGCATCACAGGGAGCAGGGGTGTGTTTGTCCATATCTTTGAGACGGCGACTAATTTATAAGTCACTTCAGGCTTCATTGTTCTGTGACTTTGCTCTGACACTGTCTGCTGCACATAGAAGAGCTCAGAGGCAGCTGGGCGGGTACGGGCAGCGTTGTGGGCAAGGTGGAGAAAGTGTGATAGAAGGACGTGAAGCCAAGGAACGGGGAGTGTTCTTGAGAGCAGTTTTAATGCTCAAGGTGTCTTAGAAAGCAGCCAGGTCTGGAATATCTTGTTTCTGATGAGGACAACACTCACACTATATCTTGGGAATGTATAGCTGAGGGAGATAAAATACAATGGGGAGGGGAAGGAGGGGGCAGAGGGGCGGAGGGAGGGGAATCGGTGGGATTACACCTGCGGTGCATCTTACAAGGGTACATGTGAAACTTAGTAAATGTAGAATACAATTGTCTTAACACAATAACTAAGAAAATGCCAGGAAGGCTATGTTAACCAGTGTGATGAAAATGTGTCAAACTGTTTATAAAACCAGTGTATGGTGCCCCATGATCTCATTAATGTACACAGCTATGATTTAATATTAATGAAAAAGAAAAAAAGAAAATGAGCATGAGCTGACCACAGAGATGAGAGAACAAGTGTTTGGAAATTTTACTACATGGATTTGGAATAATCGGGAGTAAAGATAAATTTATGAACTGTACTAAAATCAAGAATGAATGAAATAACACACAGCCTTACCAGGGAGTAGGTGGAGGCCAGTGAATCTGCCAGTAGAATTTCCTTATTTTTCCTTTTGCATCAACTAGAAACTATCCTCTAAATTATGGGTACTGGGGAGAGATGTGTGTTGTGCTGCTAATGAGGACAAGTTTGAGTTTCCGATTTCTTGACGAGCACATGATTGTAAGGTGGCACATCAGTATTTCTCTGTGAAATTAGAATTGCATTTTCCAAATTGAAGACCGGAACCAATATTGTTTAATGTTTTGTTAGTGATGTTTTGTCCTGTACATGTTAATTGTCTATTTTAGTGGTTTCCATTATCACATATTTCATTTTTCAAAATGTGTTTACTTATTTTGAATACAATTTTATAATTTAATTGCATGTTCAAGAAAATTGAAGTATAATTCTACCATGAACAAAATGTTCTCAATTTAAATAGGATTTTAGGAAGTTATATCTGTATCACCAACATGACACGTGCCCTAATTGTATCTTTTCATTTTTGTTTTTCTGTCATACTATTTAGATTATATTTGGAGCCCTATTTTATCTGCTAGCAGAAACATTTCCCTGACAGTTCTGTAAAACTCGCTCAGGGCCTTGCCTTTCTGTCTTCAGGGCGCAGAGTAGACTCCGCAGGTTCAGAGCTCTTGCTTTCCCTCTCCATCTCCCCTGATTTCTTTATGTTCCTGGGAGGGCACGTGGTAAGGACTGCTTTGCACAGCAACATGGTTCAGCACTCTCTGCCTCCCTGTTTCCTGCCAGGGCTGATGGAAGGTTGGACACCCTTCAAGATGCAAAGCCCCAAAGAAGCTGGGTCCTAACTCCTTTAATTTAAGATCCAGCTCTCAAGGACAGCAGGATGTCAGGCTCTTTCGGATCAATACTGTCTTATTTATCCTTCAATTTTCCTTTATACATTGAAAAGTTTGTATCTAGTTTCACCAAGACCGTGGGTCTCTCTGAACATACAGTCTTCCCAATTACTCTTGCCTTTGGCCTTTTCAGGCTACTCAGCCATTTCCGAGTGTTGCAATAACTCAAAGAAAGGAAGAGAAGTAATATATAGAAATACTGTCTATTCAACACAAATGTGTCTGGATTTACACACACACACACACTCATATGTACCTCTGTGTGTGTGAGAGAGAGAGCGATGTTCGGTGGCATTGAAGGCAATAATGAAAACTGAACATCATGAATTGGATCGGAGTGAGGAGTTGAGAATTCAGATTTAAGAAATTTGAGGAGGCCTCACTGCTTAGGTGAACTTACTGTAGTGACGTGAAGAAGAGATGAGTCTTGTGTGTGCATATTCCACGCATGGTCCAGGAAAAGCATCGAAGCAGAAAAAATATCACGCAAATGCTGAGGCCTGAGTGACCAAATCAGAGTAAGAGAGGACAAGACAGGAGAGAGGAGGCCTGGGACAGGAGCAAGGAGCAGGCGGAGGGGTGAGAGGGTGGAAGCTGCTGGAGGGGTGGACAGTAGGCTCAGATCCTTCAAGTCTTGTGAGACACTGTGAAGATTTGCTGGTTCAGTGTGCCTGAGATTTCACACCACACACTGGGGGCTTTCGCGTAGAGGGGTGACACGGCCTGAGAATCACTTTGAAAGGCTCAATCTGACAGTTGGTACAGAATTAATTGACTCTTAACGGCAGAGCATTGCTGTCAACAGTAGCCTGATTAGTAGGTTATTGCAACAATCAAGCAAGTCAACAATCAATTGACTGTGGTTTTTACCAAGTTGTAGCCAGGGAAAGTTTCAGAAACAGTCAGATTCTAGACACACTTTGAAAGTGGGGCTGATGGGGTTCGTTAATGGGCTGGATGTTGTGTGCAGAGAACTTGTGTCACATTCTTAATAGTAGTCTTAACACTTTCCAGATGGTGATCTTTAGGCAAGTATGCTTTTATTAATATTTACCTTAGTCTCATTAAAGACATTTATCACTCATATCATAGTAACATACTTACAAAGGTGCAAAGATTTACCCCTGGCTGAAAATGTCTTTGATGTCCAAGCAGATATGATGAAGATTAGGAAGAACCAATGAACGTTTTTGAGATAATAAGGGCTAATAATTTTCTCACTGTTTCTGTATTTAACCTTCTTCATGTAACCAAACAATAGCTGTGTTCCATGGACTCACTCTCCTTTCAAAGAGACCATTTCTAACGGCATGTGAAACCTACTTTCCAATTTAATTTTTCACAGTGATTTTTTGTTTTGAATTGCTAAGACTAAAATTTTCACACTGAGCTTTAAAAAAATGCTCTGCTTAGTAAATAACACCTCACTTCTTTCTTAATAAGATATGTAACACTCCAGAGGAAGTCAATTAATGTTACAAGATTTAATTTTTGTTTTGTCTGTGTGTGGGGGGGTCTTGTACAAGAAGGTCCACTTAAAATATACCCTAGAAATGATTCGTGTTATAACAGAAATTTGTGACCTTTCACCAAAATCCAGCCATCTTCACAGCCCACCCTTGTCCCTGCCCCTGGAACCCACCATTGTCTTCCTGTTTTATGAGTTTGACTTTTTTTTAGATTCCACATACGAGTGAGATCATACAGTATTTATCTTAAAGAATGATAGAACTGGGCGGCGCCTGTGGCTCAGTGGGTAGGGCGCCGGTCCCATATGCCGGAGGTGGCGGGTTCAAACCCAGCCCCGGCCAAATTAAAAAAAAAAAAAAAAAAAAAAAAAGAATGATAGAACTTTGCAAACTTTATATTTCTATTGTACCTTATATAAATTGGTTTTATCAGTTATCTCATTTTGTCATCAGAATTACTGTAAGAGATGTTGGACATTATAATTAGATTATGTTGGGAAACTGGAAGTGGTATGGGATTAACTGATTTACCAGAGTTATTTAAAGAGTTTTATCTAAGATGTAAATCCTGATATGATTTCAGGTTCTAAAAAAAAAAAAAATACCCACCAACATAAAAACCCACACCATCCATGCCTTTTCAAGTGGACAAGGCCTCAAGACAAGGACATCTTTACTAGAACTATCTCAAGAGGCAGATGTCATGGCTGACAGACTGTTCATGGAAGGACATCTTTATATGTGACACCAATATGCAGCAGCTTTCCGGAGAGAAGAAACAAAATGTGTAAATATTTCATCAGATGATAAACCTGCCACCAGAGAGATATAATAAATTGCAACTTTCTTATGGAGCCAGGATCCAAAACAATTTCTTCTACTGATTTTAAAGCCTACAAAATTTCTATCATATCAGACTCTTTTCTACTGACATTAAATTAAATGTGCATAGATAATATATAAGCAGTCTTAGGGACTTATATACACAAGTTCTTACAAATTCAACATATGTATATAAGCTCACATATAAATTCCTAACCATATATATAATAGAATAACACTAGAGGACCCTACAGGAGCACATGGGCTGCTCTGTAAAGACTGGAATTCTGCTGTTCCAAGGGAATAGTGAAGGTCTGCAAAGCTAGAGAGTAGCCTTTTAATTCTTTGTCTTTGCTGCTTATTAGAGTGCTGTGTACCATGCCGTGCTCCAAAATTAAGGGGATTGTGAACACTTTGGTGGAAGTGCACATCACAGCAGTGAAAATCATTAAAAGGCAGGAAAACAGAAACTATGAGGTTAGGTTAAGAACAATAACTCTGCTGATGATGCAGGAAAGTTTTAAAACATTTTCACTCATGTAAAAAAAATGGGTTCTATTTTGTCACCTTAAACTAAAATTAGGAAAAAATGTTAAAAACATTTAAATTAGCAACACCAACACATAAACTTCTTAACTGCAAAATATTCTGAATACTGAGAAAAGCATAGAGGCCATTTGCTTTTATCATTTTTTGTTGTAAATTTAAAAAAAGGGAGGGGAGTTTCCAAAGGAGAGTGGGAGTAAACATTTGCTGTTGTTATTTTTTTTTTAGTTTGATACCAATAAGACAGTATGTCTTTTTTTGGTCTCTCTTGGATTATCATATATTATAAAATCTTATGTCTCATTGTCCAGGGTGGTTATTTTTTAAGACAGATTTTTTTTTTTTAATAAAAAAATAGGCTGCTTCATTCAGTTATTTTTCTTTTTAAGTAAACTAATATTCTAAGCAGTTTTAGATTTATAGCAAAAGAAGTTTAATGGAAAGTGCAAAGATTTCCCATATACCTCCTGGCCGTGCATGAGCACAGCCTCCTCCACTCCAAACTTTCTCTCGGAGAGGTCCGGGCCCCACCGCTGATGAGTGACCTTCATGCACCATAATCACCTGAAGTCTGTAGTTAATATTGGGGTTCGGTTTCGATGTTGTAAATTCTGTGAGATATTTAAAAATATATATAACCTCTGCATGAACAGCAAGATAAATAAAAGCACATTTTGCTAAGACCAGAGGTCAAAAGTCCAGCCATCTCTGCCATTCTGATCCCAGAAGTGACTTCTGATGCCTTGGGAAATCCTCCAGCTATGACAACAAACAAGGTTTTTAGAAATACCCTTGTAGGAGAAAAAACTGGATTTGGAACTGGACATATCTGGATATAAAATAGCCAGATATCTAGCTCTGTTACTTTGATTAACTTTTCATTTTTAATTGTCCTTGTCTCCAAAATAGAAGTCATACCCAAGCCTCTAGAAAGGTTTAAATGAAGTCCTGTATTGAATATTTAGCATAACACCTGGAATAAGCACCTAATTCAGCAAATCCTAGATTTCTTAGACTTTCAATATCTTATGTTAATGGAACTAATTTGATTAATGCCAACTCTGTCTTCTCCATAGAACAATGTGAACATATATGGATATGTGTCACTCATTAACAAGTTTACAAAACACATGAGTGCAAGATATTTACTATCGTTTATTGTTATGATTGATAGAGATCGTGAAATACCCCAGAAGGCTAGATGCAAAAGCAAGATTACTTTGTCCTCAGGCAGATCTGCTAACGAATCTTGGGTAATTTTCTGAAAATGATCAGAAAGCTTAACTTCTCATTATTACTATACAGAAAATTACCTATTTGACGTAGATCTCTACATTTATCCTTTTGTCCCCAGCTTAGTTTATTTCCACGAGAAACTAATGTTCTCATATAAATATTCTCATATAAAACAAAAAAGAAACTGTTATTTTAGTCTCACAAAGATAAGAAGTACTACCAATAGTTTAAAGAGATGTTTAGCTATTATCTTAGGGCACCCAGTAAACACTTTTCTGAAAATTTATGCCTAACAAATTGGGATCTAAAAGTGTATACCTTTATTGGACTGAATTATTTGACTCAATTACTTTGAATAAAATCCCACTCTTTTTATCTTCTCATTTTGCTACGTAATAAAATAACTTATTTTCTACTTCCTCAATCACTTTGCATGAGTATAACAAGATCAAAGATTCAGTGATTAGAACAACATTCAGATTCATCCTTAACGTAGCAACATATCTTCTCATTATCCTTGGTGTAGATTTGCAGGATTATATAATAAATCATGTTATTTTCCTTAGTCTTCAGTTAATTCTATTAGAAGCTAAGATTATAATTTACAATGCAGTGAATTAACGTTGGAGTGTTTTCTTGTCATTTTTGGCTTATCACAAATAATCATCTCCATATTATTTAATGTTGACTTCTCATAAAAGATTAATGTAGAATTAGTGACAAAGTGGGATTTGCATCAAATAGAAACCCCATAAAAATTAAGGCTTCCAAAGCTGTAAATTGAGAACCCAAAAGGCATTTCTAATTTAAATTTGTTAACTTCTCATTATGAAACTTCTATGTCTGCTTCGGAAATACAACAGACACGCTGACACATTAGGTGTAACAAGCAAAAGGTGTGAGAAAAAGCTGTGGGTTTTGATGCATTCATTCATTTATTTTAATATGAATCATGGACTATTGAAGTACCATGAATCTAGGCACATTGCTAATTGTTAAACTTCCTCACATTTTAATGGGTCTTCTGAAAGATACACTGTATAACTTCATATGGAATAAAAATCATAAATAAAAATAATGTGCAATATTGCCAGACTTTTTTGATTGGTAATGATCTAATCAAGTGGTCTTTATTAATTTATTTTTCCCACAAAAGTTATGGAAAATCAGTAACCCAGCAAAACATTAAAACAGAAACATACTTTAACAATATGGACCAATCATTTGTTAAAAACTGAAGGCTTCTTATCCATCAGAGAAACTTTGCTACTAAATCACATGTTAGCACACATTTGTTGCGAGGGCATTTCAGTACTATCGATTGTAATTTTCATTTTTGTCGATTAGGTAAAGAAATACCAACGTGTTCATATAGTCTATATATTTTTAGCATCAGTCAAAACCTTGCCTCTGTTCTCTATATTGTAATAAAGTTCAGTGTGAATACAAGTCTGTCCTCAGAAGTGTACAATATGAATATCTGAGTGAAAGATATTATTTGTTTTTTCATTTTTCCTTGGTTTTATACGTCGTAAACTTAATAGAGTCCTGCAAAACTATCTGTTCTATAAAACTTCATAGGAAATCATGTCCCATTGACTGCAGGTTCATCTGATTCATTGATAAAAGAAAATAATTCTTTCCAGACTTTCCATGTCACCCCATTATAATCTAGCTGTTAAGAATCCTCTGGAGTGTATACCAACACCTTATGCTCTGGTGCTTTTAGACGGAGGACCATATGTGGTGCTATCCCAGGAAACAGCAGGGTTTACTTAAAGGCTTCTGAGTCATTTTTTCCTACCCTAAAACTCCCTGCGTTTATTCATCTTTGCCATCAGTGCTATTTATTTAGTGTAATTAGTACGTTCTTTGTGCATTAGCTAAGAGTGCTATATTCAGAGTTGCTTATACGCATCTTAATATTCACAGTATTGTAACATAAAATGCAGCCTTTGTATTATATAGCAATGTCACATGCAAATAAGTTTGAACATAAACCAAATCTATTTTGGAAAAGACTGGCATTATTTTACTGCATAGATTATCTCCCTTGAAATGAGGGGCATTGTAATTCTCTCATAGATAGACGAATGCTTTGTCTAAGGGCAGGGGAGACAGCATCATCCACTGGGTCTGTTATAAAAATCTCCATGGTATTTTGGCCGATAACTTTAAATATGAGGCTACCCCAAAAATGCTTCCTGATAGGTCAATTTAAATGTGTTTGAATTTATAATGTGTATTCTGAAGCTAATATAATACAATCTCTAGATTAATACAAAGAATAAGGGGAAATTTATAGGAAAAAGACTTAGAATCTCTGCTTCTTCATAATTTGTACCTTGGAATCAATGAAAAAATCCTTTGTGGATGTAGTTTTTATTTGGAATATCGGCATGAAATCATTATTAGTGTCACTGGCTTCCATACAGACTCTCTGTACAATGTCTGGAACCTGTGAGTGTCACCCTGCTTCCGTGCCAGTGGTTACCACCTTATGTAGCAAAGGAGATGATTAAGCTACATCTTGAGAGTTGGAACCTCTTCTGGTTCAACCACAGGAGCCAAAAATGCCTGTATCTCTATAAGAGCAGGACAGAGGCAGCTCTGAGATTCAGACGCACAGAGAAAATGATATGAAGATACAGACAGACATTGGAGGGGGGCTGCCACGAGTTGAGGAATCCCGGCAGCCCCAGGATGCTGGGAAAGGCTAAGAGAACAGATATTTGCCCACAATCTCTGGAAGGACATGTTTTGCAAAACCAGGACGAAGACTTCTGTTTTCCAGAACTCTGAGAGATTAAATGTCCTCTGTTTTAAGACCACCAGTCTGTGGCAATTTATTACAGTAGCCACAGGAAGCTAACACAATGTTACGTGTTACATATATACATTTGTATATACAGGGTGTTGCTAAACTTCATGTGATAAAGAACTTCATCAACACCCTATATATATATTTTTTCTTATGTTGTATGACACTATGTGTGCATTGAATTCCTAGTTCAGATCATAAGAAATCCTAGAAGAAAATCACCCTTGCAGCAGGCACATAACAACCAGATGTGCACAGCTTGATTTCTAACATGGTATCCATTAAAAAGAATCTGGTTCTTTTTGGAAAAAAGAGATTCAATCCCAAGGCCAAACTGGGGACTGAACAGAAAGCATTTGATATATCTTTCTGTGGAAAAAAAAATAAAGTTTCAAAAATATTGATAGAGAAATGTAAGAAATAAAAAGAAAAGCCAGTTTGAAGGGGCTCTTGCTAGCCTGGTGTAGAATAATTTGGGCATAAATGCAATGGATTATGGAACTATTAATCAATAGTAATGTGTAAGTCCCCATCACTTTAGAGAGACAAGGGGAGAGGAGAAGGTTCTGCAGTGAGTAAGATAAAGATGGATGGTTTGAGAAATAGACATCGCTGGAGGTTAAATATAAGAGAACCCCTGATGAGAAGCACCATATATTCCTATTCTGAAAATGTTCCTCCATGTGTTGCTTCCTTGTTGCAAAGGGAAAATTATCAATTCACTGAGCACAATCAATTCTTTGGCAGCCTAAGCGAACATCGCCAACAAATCACATTTTACTGTTGTTTTTGAGGTCCACTCAAAAGAGTGGGTTCAAAGCCCCCTGGATGGGATAACATAAGAGAAGTAAAATGTCTTCACATAGAATACTGACCAGGGATATAAACTCTGAATCTCCACCAGTGGTGACACCTGACAAAACTAAATTCAGTTATTGTCTCTAGACTAGCAGGCCTTATTCTTAAAGACAACAGTGTGACCATAATGAATGGAGAAGAATCATTTAAAAAAAAAAAAAAAGTCTGCAGTCTAAGTAGATTTGACAAAAATACAACATGTGATCCTCAATTATATCCCACACTGAAGGGGAAAAATGCCACGTGAAATCGTTATAACCACAGATATGATGAGAATGCTGAGGCTGTGGAGACAGAAGGACCACCGGAAGGAGGACGGAAGGTGACCCGCCAAACCTGCTACTTTGTCATAAGGACTACCCTGAGCTACAGGCACTTGGAAAGCAGCAGATGCAAGAAAAACACCCCAATTCCTCTCCTCACTGCCCTAAAGACAGACATCTCGTACCAGGAGAAAAGAAACTTTCATCAAGGGGGCGGCATAGCCCAGACAAGCATTTGCTCAAACAGACCTTGTTAAAAATCATGCTTATCTTTCTTTAGCCTCCCCACATAGTTCAGTTACTTTCCCACCGTTGCTTCTCTTTGTTCAAACTAGTATAAAACCATTTAAGTTCTTTGTGTTTTAAGATTTTTATAAGGACTCCTTTGCTAACATCTAGTTTCATAACACAGCAGTTGTTGAACATGAAATCTTTGCTTTTATTAAATACACCCTGAAGTATGAAGGAGGGTTATAGCTACATACTTCCAAAATAGTTCTGAAAAAATAAAATAAATAATGCAGACAGTGAGAGGGAGACGGGGGTACGAATGATAAAAAAATGGTTAAAAAGTGGTGACTCTGCCTTCTAGTATCTATCATATGAAAGCTTGAAAGTCATTATTCCCATCTTTAAAACAAGAAAAAAAAAAAATGACCAAAAAGAAAATAGGCTTGGCGCCCATAGCACAGTGGTTATGGCACCAGCCACATACACCCAGGCTGGCGGGTTTGAATCCAGCCCAGGCCAGCTAAACAATAAAGACAACTGCAACATAAAATAGCTGGGTGTTGGAGTGGGCGCCTGGAGTCCCAGCTACTTGGGAGGCTGAGACAAAAGAATTGCTTAAGCCCAAGAGTTTGAGGTTGCTGTGAGCTGTGACGCCACGGCTCTCTACCCAGAGCAATATAGCAAGACTCTTGTCTGAATGAATAAATAAATAAATAAATAAATAGAAAATAAGTAGCTTTTCTTGGATCATTCAGAGGTCCCAGAGGTAAATGCCTGCACAAATTGGATAAATAAAGACAAACTAAATGTGTATGTGTGGCCAAAGGATGGACGGGAAATCCCTGTACTCTGATCCACTTCCGTGAACCTAAAATATCTCTGGAAAACAAAATCAACTTAGTATGTTAAGTAAATAAATACATTAGGTAAGTAAACAAGTTAAAAAAACAGACAGCGTAACATTGATAATAGAACCAACAAGAAATTTAGTACTAAAGTAGAAGTCTTTCACCTCATGATCAAATGGAAGACTCTTGCCTACATAGGTAATAAGATTTTCTGCAGTCTTTTCTCTTAGAGGAGTTCTTTTACTTTTATGCCTATTGTTCATCTCACATCAACACTTGGGCATATTTTACCATATTGATAAAACATCCTTCTATTCCTAGGTTGTTAAGGCTTTAAGTTGTAAAAGAGGATTAAATTTTGTTATATGCTTTTCCATGTCTATAGAAATAAACATATAATTTTTCTTGTTGTAATAATTTATTTTGGAATAGTAAACCAACCTTCCTTTATCACTATATTCCCCTTTAGTCATCATGCATAACTCTTTACAAATAGCTGCTATGATTCATGTTTCTGTTTGTTTCTGGTAAGATAATCTAGTCTAACATGATTAATCTAAAAAGTTTTTGATAGAACTACCTTAGCATTTCTGTTAACAAGCAAAGGAGAAACATAAACGGTTCTACCCAAAAAATTGATACTCTTCTTTTCTGACCACAGTCTACTTTTCTATTTTGCTGTCTATACCCTAAATCCACACTATGTTCATAATTCCAAATGTATACTAAGACTTGAAATCATCAGGTATAAATCACACAGATTTGACCTTGTCTAACTTTGTTTTGACAAAATATTTTATAACTTCATGCAAAATCTACAATCATCAACTCATCACAAAAATTCACACCAAAATATCCTTTGGGAATTCTCATAGGGATTGGGGAAATACCAAACGTGGGGATGCAGCAAGTGTGTAGGGAATTATCATTTCAAAACATATAGAATCTTCTAATTTTGGGACTCAATATGTTTCCCCATGAAGTCTTCTTTAATTTCCAAAAGATTTGAATACCTATATTTTATATGTTGTATGTTTATATAGATAAACATGAATTTCATGTTTTTGATATAATTAAACATCGAAGACTTAAACTTTTAACTTTTCAATTGTTTGCTCGTGGCACATACAAATGCAGTCGATGGTGGAATATATTCACCTTTCATTATTTATTTTTGATAAATTCAATTATCTCTAGCATGTTTTATAAATTCCATAAACATTTACATAAACCATCACATTATCTAGATGAAGAATGCCTTTCTTTTTTTCTTATCAGTATTTTTTTTCCTGCCTTATTGCATTGGGTGGGATCTCTGCCTAGGTTTGAGCAGATGTGCTCAGGACAGACATTCTTGTTCTGTGCTGTATAAACACAGGGTAAAAGTTTCTTTCTATGCCACATTAAAGGGTGTGATGAAAAGGGAAGCCTCTGAGCATTTGATTCATAGTAGCATTTGATTATACCCTAGAAAATGTTTAGCAATTATCAACAAAGTCAAGAGAAGTAAAATCATTTCAGGCAGAGAGAGAATAGGATAATATGCGCAAAAACATGAAATAATTTTAAAGGACAGTCAGACTGAAGATTATAGGACAGTTTTTAAATTAATAAAATTTTGGAAAAAACCATAGCTCGATTCACACATAAATCTGCATTGACCATGTGTAAGAGGTTGGCAATGTTTTTTCTTCTGAATTGATGACTCCCTTTGTCTCAACATAGCACTTTCTTTGCTTCTCTTGAGATTTAATAAGTCCTTGAATACTTTTAAAATATTATTTTTCACCAAAATATCAGAATTTCAAAAGCATTGGGAAGTTTTATGTAGAGTTAGAGTTTGCAGATTAAAGAAAGAGGAAAAAGAGGAGGGAATGCTAGAAATATAAATTTAGTCAAGTTTGAGAAAATGTGAATTAATTGGAGAGAACACAGGGCCTGTCTGTGAAATAGAATGACTATGGTACATTGACGTGCCTTGGATGTGTCTAAAACACATGAAAACGTGCCCTTTGCTAAGAGATATGTTTGCACTTCTGTGTACATATGTGTATGAATCAAGCAAAGTGCCGTATGTTTTAATAAATATGTAACATGTCATTTTCTTCCTTATAGGAGCCAAGTTTATGAGAATGAAGGTATGCATTTCTGTGTTTTTATAACTTTACCTATAAAATGGATGCTATTTTAGCTAAAATAAGAACAGAATTTCAATGGCTAGTAAAATATAGAGCTGGAAAATGACATCTAACAGTGTTTTCCTGTTGAAGGAAGTAATTAAAATCTCACTTGTGATTCACATAATTTGGGTGACTACGAAGATCTGTAGTAGCTGATTAAAATTGTAATCACTTTTCTATGGGTTTAAGTTTTAAAATAATTACAAAGACTTGAATGTCAGGGAACGCTATTAGATAGACTTTTATGACCTCAGTGTAACTTCACAGATTATATGCTTCCCAGAAGGAGAACTCTGGAAAAATAAGTACATCAAGTGTCTTTAAAAAGATTTTACAGCTCTTTTTTTTAAAAAGTAGTGGACTCAAAAATAGATGATGAATTTCATTTAAAAAAACGCACTAGATAATTTCCATTTAACTCAGTTTCCAACTTATTTTTTCTGAAAGTATTTGTATTTCTATAATGCATATGCCAAAAAAATCAAAATCATTTATAGTCCATGACTATACAACATGTACTGTAGTACATGACGTAACTACACACAGGGAGTTGTTAGTTCATTTCTAGGATGAAGTAAACATGATTTCTGAGATAAAATACAATTACATTTCACCTGATACATTGAGTCTTCATACTGATGAATGATAAAGTCTCTTAAACTGACGTGACGGAAACAATAAACCAGTCAACACTTGGGACATTAATACTTAAATCCTTAGAGACTGCTTGGTGGCAATATTATATACATGTGTGGTGTTTCATATTTTTTCTAAATTTAAAAACTGCTGGCATTGCTCTGTATTTCCCAAGGGAACTTTGGGATCTGAGCAGACGTGCTGTGGCTTTTGCTCCTCCTTATAAGCTTTCTCCCTGACCTTTCTTCCTGTTGACACGGACCTTCCTATAGACCCAGAGCATCACTCTTGCTTTTCAGCGGCTGGGCTGGATCTTGTACATTAACTGTCCTCCACTTTCTGCTTTCAGGGGTTTTGTAGCCTGAACACTGTTCCTGAGAACCTCCAGTGAAAAGTTCCAAATAAATTAGTGCCTACTTTTATGAAAAGTCAAAATCAAATTAATTGTATGAATGCTACTAAACTAATTTGAAAAACAATAGATGCTACAAAAGGACACAGATGTGGGGGGAATATCTGTGTATGTATTTATAAGGCATATGCATACATAATTATATCCTATATCTATATTGCACTTATATAAAGTGAAATTTTTATATGCACATATGTGCAGTTAGTGTGGTTTACTCTTTCCTTCTTCTCTGAAGAGAATTCTTAATTTACAAAAACCAAACTTTACAATCCTGAGGCTCTGTTGGGTGCGTGCAGCATAGGAGACGCTGAATCACTGGCTTAAGCCACGAGTAGACATCACGTTCGTAAAAACCATACGTGAAGCACAGCATCATGTTTCAACACAGAGGGAAACGAAAGTGTTGACAATGGCACCTTCGAGAGTAAGTTATCTTTAACTCTCCTCTTTTCTTACAGCGAATTTAGAGGAAATTCCATGAATTGTCCTTTTTGTTCACAGGACAATCGATTGTGGAGACATTAGGAATACTCCAATGTCATATTGTCAGATATAAATAATACACTGTATTTATCTCGTTCATAAAAAAAGACAGAATCCTTCCCCTTTTCCCTCACAAACTAAATATTCAGACAATCAACTTTTAACCTTGGTTCGTAATGTATAGAGGAATGGTTTAAAGTCTACTGGGAAATCTCAGAATTAAAACACATTAGAAAGACAGGAAAAGCCAAGCACAGGAAGATAAATGCCACATGTTCTCATCCATTTGTGGGAATAAAATAATTAAGCTCATATAAATAGAAAGTAGAATTTTAATTATTAGAGGCTTGGAAGGCGAACGGGGAAGGGGATGAAGACAGGTTGGATATAAAATCACAACTTCCTAGGAGAAATAAATCCAAGTATTCTATAGCACACAGGGTGATTACAGTGAAAGAATTTCGCCACATATTTTCAAATAGCTAGAAGAGAATTTTGAATGTTCCCAACACAGGACAAATGACAAATGTGGATGTGATGGATATGCTAATATCCCTGATTTGATCATGACACGTCGTATATACCGCACTGTACCCCATAATGTGTACAATTATCATATTTAAATTAAAGACACTTTTCAAAAAAGAAATGCTTGGAAATATACAGGATCCCACAAATGAAGCCGTCATTTCCTACAAGAATATTGATTTAATTAAGATACTACTAATGATAAACATAAGGACCATGGTTTCCTTTGCAAAAAGGTTGAAACTAACAAGTAGAAAAAATTTATAAGCATCCTCTCTCCATATTTTCAACTATAAATATACAGGAATTACATTTATATACAGTTTTTAAGAAATATATGTGGGTGTGTTTTTGTAAGTATAGACAATTACATAGGTATGCAAGCGTAACTTTGTAATTTCCTTACTTAAATGTAGGTTGAGAAATGATGAAGAACGTTTAATTTTTGTTTTAAACTCTGCAGAGTGAACCATTATTATGGGATCTTGATCAGGGGGAAGAGACAAAAGAAAGAACGCAGGTGAAAAGCATAATTCACGAGATGTGGAGCTCGTGAGATGTACTTAGGAGGTGGGTGAGGACCTGCGTCAGGGACTCAGATACGCCCATTGGCATCAGATACTCAGGGGAGAAAAGGACAAACTGGACACAGTCCCCCCTCACCTGAATTCTAATTTGTCTCTTGAATTCTTTTTCCTTTAAAATCTGTTCAATGTAGGTTCCATGATAGTTAAAACAAAATAATCAAACAAAACTGAAAAAAATCCAAAGATATTCTAGGTACGAAGGAGCATAAACATATGTGTAGAAGCATAGAGTCAGTAACACCAGACAACGTGAAGATCTTTGAAGGTAGGACCATTCCTAAGCCATCTTTCCCAGCTCCAGAATTGGCCTGGATTAGGAAGCCAACACACCATCAGCGTCTGAAAAACAGTAAAAATCCAGAACAATGGTGTGAATGCAAAAGCGTAGGAAATTGTAGCACATCAGAAAAGAGAATAAAGTTGACCTTCAAACAACCCAGATTTGAACTGTGTGACTCTAACGCTAAGCGTTTGTTGTTGTTGTTTATCAACCACAAGATTTTGGATCAAAAATACCGTATTGGTGGGATGGGAAGCATGCACAGATGGCAGGAGGACCTTTCCTATCTATGGGTTCCCTGGGGCCTCATGTGGGACTTGAACGTGGGTTATTTTGTTATTTGTGACCCTGGAACCAATCCCCTGTGCAGGCCTGAATGACTGCGTTTGGGATAAATTAAAAAAAGGAAATCTACAAAGAAGCTCTAAGAAATATTTAGGTAAAAAATGTGATGTGTTGGAGAAGCTGCTATTTCTTTCTTTCTTTATTTTGCTACAAAAATTTTCAAAGTAATTTACCTGAACCACAGAAGCTCTCACATCACAGCAGCAGTCAACCATCCCCAACATAAGGCCACGTCAGGCCCAAGCCCTGGTCTTCCTCGGGGACTGCCCTTGCTTACGTCCCTTCCTTTCTAGTTTTTACTTAGCCTTCAAACCCATTTCCCACATGTTACAATGGTAAAAATGGATAGCTAGACACTATTTTCTATGTGAGGGGAAAAGTGACACCCATGTAGTATAAATTTGGTCTCCTGACTCCCTGAAGTTCCCCTGTGAGTTTATCCACTTTTACTCTGTAGGAGCATGGAAGAGCCTCATAAATAAAGAGCTCCTAGGTTGTAACTGGGTTATAGCTTTCAAGTTACAACCTAAGAGTAGGGGGAAGAGGGAGACGGAGGCGAGGGAGGCAAGGGAGGGGGGAGGTGGGCAGAGGGAGGGTGATTGGTGGGATTACACCTGTGGTGCATCTTACAAGGGTATATGTGAAACTTAGTAAATGTGGAATGTAAATGTCTTAGCACAATAACTAAGAAAATGCCAGGAAGGCCGTGTTAACCAGTGTGATGAAAATGTGTCAAATGGTCTATGAAACCAGTGTATGGTGCCCCATGATCACATTAATGTACACAGCTATGATTTAATAAAATTAAATAAATAAATAAATAAATAAAGGGCTCCTGTATCTGGCTGAGGTAAGACACAGGTGAACTAAAGACAGGAAGAAATTCTCTTGATAGTGATTCTCTGAATTGTTCCTGGTTTCTAAACAGAATACCCATTATTTTTATAATTAGATAGATTTATTTTAAATATATCCCAGTGAAATTTCTGTATGTTTACCAATGCCTGGGCTGCATTTTTAACTTCTCTGGAATCCCTTCCAAATTTTCTTCAGTATACAATTTTAAATGAAAGTTCATGTGCCAAACATTATCCATGTGATTACTTTGTATTCCTTGCCCCATGTCCCCTTTAGAGGATCAGGGTCTTAAAGCCTATGAATCATGTCGGGATATCTTCATATTTCCTACAGGATCTGGAAAAGTGCCACCTATAATAAATGCTCATTACATTTAAATAAACCAAAGTGTTACTGTGGGTTGTTTTATTATATATATAAATATGTTCATACTGAGGGCCTAGGGACCCTAAGGTCATGTCCTGGTTCTTTTTATTTGCATTGAAAACACACAAATGAGGGGACCATTTATATTTAGTCTTCTTTCCAAATCTCTGAGTGCCACTTCACACTGTAACCTGCCACTAAGACCCAGATGTTGTAAAGTAACACACCAGTGTTATTTGAATTTATGGGAGATTTGAGAGAAAGTGGATTCCTGAAATAAAAAGACAAAGCTGGAGGAGCTGTGTGTGCAGGTGAGCTTGCAGACACGCTGAACGACTGAGTGTTAACGATGATGTACAAGTCCCCCAACTGGGGCGTAGTGCCACGTTGAATCATGTCAATGGGGAAGTCTACTACAAAATGTGCATGTCTTCGTAAAAATGAACAATAAAAAACTGTTCTGCAACAGTTTGAAACTCATAAAATGTTGAACCTTGAAATGTCGCTGAGATCAGAGCAATTTATAATTGAATACGTGCAGGTCTAGCGTGGTCTCCTGATGAGAGGCGCAGCTTCATCAGCTTTGCAAAAATTAAAAATGCCTCTCAATTGTTTTATCTGGCCTGCTGTAGGTTTCTTTCTAACTTGTATTTGTCATGGACGCATGTCATTAAGATAACATGCTTATCAAAATTAGGGAACAAATGATTTTTCCGGTGGCACCTGTAGCTCAGTGGATAGCTGAGCCACATACACTGAGGCTGGCGGCCTTGAACGCGGCCTGGACCACTAAAAAGAGAAAAACAACAAGAGCAACAACAATAACAAAAAATAGCCTGGCCTTGTGGCGGGCACCTGTAGTCCCAGTTGCTTGTCTCAAAAAAAAAAAAAAAAGAAAAAAATATTTTTTAAGTGTATGAATACCCATATTATCACCCGTTCATCAAATATTATAATTTAGTCATATTTGTGTGATCTTTTCAATGAAATATTAAAGATGCAGGTATCGTTGAAGCTCCACTTTGCCTTCCGCCCCCTTTGTCCCCAATCTCCTTCCTATCTCTTTCTTCCCCAAAACTTATGACTATTATTAATTTTGTGTTTTTCATTTAATATAGGTTTTGAAGTTTCATTTTTAATGTTAATTCTCATTTTATTATGTTTCACTTTGTCATGTTTTCAAATATCTATTTTGTCATTCTGTTTCATCCTCCTTGAATCACTTGCTCGTGCACCTTGACTATTTTTCTGTAGGGTCGCCTGTGTATTTGACTTATTTCATTGACTTTTCTTTGTAATTTTGAATACAAATCGCTAGTGAGTTCAATGGGATGCAAATTTCACTTTAGGGGATAGTATCTTTCGCATTTATATATAGCACATATTATTGAATGAAGTTTTACATTTAAAGTCACAGTTATTGATTACATAGATAATAATTTCTGCTCTTGGGTGTTCTACCTTACTCTAAAGTCATCAGGAATTTTTTTGTATTTTTTTTATACAAGTCTTAATAATGGCCTACCTGGAATCAATATATTTTTGATGGTGTGAGATAGGAAAAACAATTTTTCTTCACTAGTTTCTAAATAATGCCAGTTTTCTATGTATCAGTTCTTTATATGCAAGGATGTGCTTTTGAGTTCTCTTTCCCCTCCCTTGCTCCATTTTAATCGCTTGTTTATACCACTTTTACTGGCATTTTCTTGTTGTTACTTATCTTTTAAGTTTGCCTAAATTATTTCTAATTCCTTAACCTTTCAAATACTTATGGATCAACTTCTCTAATTTTAAAAAATAAAATTGAGATTCCAAACACTGAAAATGTAGATTAGCTTTGGAAAATAAGGCATTTCACCATATCATAAGCATATTACATTTCCATGTCGAGTCTCTTTTGTACCATTCAGTAATATTTAATACTCCATAAGTGTCTGCACATACTGACCAATAAAACATCTTACAGGTTTGGTAACCAAGGTGAATGGGTCCTTTTTTTCTTTCCTGTTTTATTTTCTATTTTTTGTGTACACATGTGTGTAGATGAACAAAAGGTAAATAAATATTTTAATTCTAATTCATTGTCTAGTACCTCAATTTAGACAATCATATTTTTCCACAAATAATATGCATTTTTTTCTAGTGTTTTCAAATTGTGTTGCTATTTATCATTTTATGTTTGTTTCTTTGTTGGCATCTTGTTACATTGGTTAGAACTACTAGGTGGATGTTGAATAGAAATAGAAAGAGTAACCTTATTTAACCAAAAATCAATTCAGAGGCTTCTGCAGTTAAGTATAAGGTATGATCAGTGTTAAGGCATTTTAGCAGGTTCAAATTTTGACTTTTTACTCATATTTTTAAAAGTAATGGGCGGCGCCTGTGGCTCAAGGAGTAGGGCGCCGGTCCCATATGCCGGAGGTTGAGGGTTCAAACCCAGCCCCGGCCAAAAACCACAAAAAAAAAAAAAAAAAAAAAAGTAACACCTGATATAATTTTAAGTTCTTAACATAACGTTATTGTTGTTTCAATCCTATTTAACATCTGAGCTAATTTTCCTTAATTAGATAATAGTATATGATAATAATTGATAGCTGTTAATATATATTTTGGGAGCTCAACTGCTATTTCAAAATGATCTCATTCTTCATTACTCTTTATTACTTTAGCTGGGCATATTACAAGTTAAAAGTTTACTTTCTCTGATTTATTTGTAGTTATTAATCATTGCCTTCAAGTTCTTTTAAATTTTGGTAAAACAATTTACACTCTAACCATTGATAAATGTACAATCCATGTGTGTTAAATATATTCACATTGTTCGATAGATCCTCAGACCTTTCTTGTCTCACAAATCTGAAAACTCTGTACTCATTAAACAGTGACTCCCCTTTGCTTCCTCCCCTGAACTTTCGGTAAGCACCTTTCTATTTTCTGCTCCTATGAATTTGACGACCTAAATACTCATAAGTAGAGTCTTACAGTCTTTGCCTTTTTCTGACTGGCTCATTTCACGTCACGCATCTTTACGGCTCACCACCACATTGTAGCATGTGTCAGAATTTCCCTTTTTTGAATTGCAGTATAGTGTTTTGCTTTACATGACAGTTTGTTTATTTACATGACAGTTTGTTTATTTATTCCTCTGCTAATGGATAGTTGGATAATTTTCACATCCTGCCTGATGTCAATAATGCTGCCATTGGCTTTAAGTTCTATATCATTTCTATTTATCTCACTTCTTCAAAGGTAGATATGTTTCTTATATTTTAAAAAATATTATATTTACCCTAGATGTTTTTTTAGTATTGCTGCAACTGAATTTTAATATATATATATTGTGATTTTTCATCTTTTGTGATACTTATAGTGACTTGCAATGGGAAAATTCTACTCTTTTAATATTCAAGAAAATATTGTATATATCTTTTATAGTTTCTCTGCCACTTTTTTTTTGCTTCTTCTGCTATTATTAATAGAAATATCTTGGAACTTCAATTTTTATCTTTTTAAAATGTTTCTTAATATTTTTATTTTGATTCTGTTGGATTTTATATAAATCCTTTAATTCTCTTTTCAATTTACTCATTTCCTGACTCTTTTGTTCATATCTAGTCTAGAACGTATCCTAATTATTTGCTAGATTAAATGTAATGGTTGTGCTACCAATTCATCATTTTTTAAAATCTATCTCTTCTTATATTATACATATTTGGTTTTTGTTCAAACTTGCATTCCACAATGATTTAAGTCTAAGTTATTTTTCAAACCCAAGTAGCCTGTTGTAAATTATAGAGGTATTTCGGATTCTCAACCTCACACTGTTTTATGTAACTATTTGTGGTAGAAATCTGGTGATATCCATAAGAAATTTGTTCTATAATGAATACAATGACTTTAGAAAAAAAAAAATACAGTGTATGAAGCCTAGCTGTCAAGATCTCAATTAGGTCCAATAATCTCATACAAAAAGAAGAATAAACTTCATTCTTTACCAGCAGTGTTCCTGAGATTCAGGGACATGACAGCCAATGGTCTCTTCTTTAGAGATGAAGTGATTTTTTTTCTTTTTCTTGGTTTCAGTCTCTGCTGACCACAACAGCATGTTTGACTGATTCATTTCTACTATTTTGGTGGGAGTCTGAAGAGAAAAGTAATTGAGTAGATAGAATGAATCTTTGACTTGGAGATTCCGTAAATTATGGAATATAATTTTTAGATATATGTCAAAGAAAGAAGTAGACAAATTAAAAATGAACTTACTCTCCATACAAATACTGAAGGGGATCTAGATTAGTATACACATTCAGATGCAGATTATTTTTATAGATCCTTCCTAAATGATTTGCATGTCCTAAATTGTAGTCATTAAATACATCCTGGTGGGAGGATATCTTTATGCTACTAGACTGTAGAAAAAACATGAGGCTCATAAAATCCAATTCGCTGCTGTGGTTATATGGTATGTGGCAGAGCTAGAATGTCATAGGAAGCACCAGGCATTCGGATGCCAAACTAAAGCCCTTTTTACCATAGTACAGGAACCACAATTAAAATATCAATTTGGATATTTATTTTTGAATTTTCTACCGTTCTTGAACTTTCTGCTTCTACCATAGAGTTTCTTTGTCTTTCTCTCTTGAGTAGTCTCTGATGTAAGAAGTTACAAAGACTTTGAAAATACTGCTTTCTTAGAAGATTGAAAAGAATTCTTAGTTGGGTTTGTATGACCAAATGTAATGCAATACTTGGACTTTTATTAGCAATAAAATGATATTAAAACAAAAGGCAATGGAAATATCAAAGACAAACTGAGATAACTCTGTATTTAATCTCCTTCCAAGGTGCGGCAGCAAATGCCCGGGAAAGGAATGGTCCAGGAAGCCAGTTTGGTGACCTGTCAAAGGAGGACATCTCAACCAATTGAGTTATAAAGATCTAATTGGCTTGTATTAGCAGTTCGTGAATTGGACAGCCTCTGTCTACAAAACTGAAGCCTCTCCAATGAGCAGAACACAGTGGGTTGAGCTTAATAAGTAAAAGAGGCAAAAGAAAATGCTGACGAGGGGCAGCGCCTGTGGCTCAGTTGGTAAGGCGCCAGCCCCGTATACCGAGGGTGGTGGGTTCAAACCTGGCCCCAGCTGAACTGCAACCAAAAAATAGCTGGGCGCTGTGGCGGGCGCCTGTAGTCCCAGCTACTCGGGAGGCTGAGGCAAGACAATCACTTAAGCCCAGGAGTTGGAGGTTGCTGTGAGCTGTGTGATGCCATGGCACTCTACCAAGGGCCATAAAGTGAGACTCTGTCTCTACCAAAAAGAAAATGCTGACGAGGAACAAAACCAAAATGACTCACCATTCAAAGTTACTTTCCTCAGGAAATCTTACTGGCCTAAAGTAGTGGCTATTGTCTCTCTCTTGATTCCTTGGAAGGTAAATGCCTTACATTTCGGTTTGGCAAATGCAACTTTGGCACAAGTAACTCTATTTTGGGCTTGCTTTCTCTCTACTATGTTCCTGAAGTCAAATGAAATTGCCTACTCATACCTAACTGCAGACTGCCAACGAGGACAAGAACTCATAAAATGATAAAGCATGTCATCCTAACCCTTAAGACAAAACTATGAAACTCTCAAGACAAAGTCTATGAAACTTCTTTGCTAGTGAACCCAATGTGTCCTGTACTTTATTTGTTGTTTGATTTTCCTAAGGGAGATACTTCCCCTGAGTCTTCCTAGCAAATATAGCCTCATAGTTTGCATTGCTCAGGCTCATAAAAAATGCTCATCATCTGTAATCATCATAGAAATGCAAATTAAAACCACTTTGAGATATCATCTAACTCCTGTGAGAGTGGCTCACATAACAAAATCCAAAAACTATAGATGTTGGCGTTGATGTGGAGAAAAGGGAACACTTCTGCACTGCTGGTGGGAGTGCAAACTAATATGTTCCTTTTGGAAGAAGTATGGAGATCTACTCAGGGATCTAAAAGTAGACCTGTCATTTGATCCTGCTATTTCTCTACCAGGTGTATATCCAAAAAAACAAAAATCACCTTATAATAAAGATATTTGCACCAGATTGTTCATTGCAGCTTAATTCATAATAGCCAAGTCATGGAAGAAGCCCAAGTGCCCATCAACCCACAAATGGATTAATAAATTGTTGTATATGCATACCATGGAATATTATGCAGCCTTAAAAAAGATGAAGACTTTACCTCTTTTACGTTTACATGGATGGAGCTGGAACATATCCTACTTAGTAAAGTATCTCAGGAATGGAAGAAAAAATAACCAATGTACTCAGTACTATTCTGAAACCAATTTACAATCATTCACACTTTCATATGAAGAATAGATCACAACTACAACCCAAGATGAAGGAGGGAAGAGGTGGGGATGGGAGGGGCGTGGGGAGGTCAGATGGAAGGACGGTGTGATCCCAATATTGCAATGCTACATCTATTAGTATAGAGTATAAATGTTTTAACACAATAATTAAGTAAACAAAATGAGGTTTATATTAACCAGTGTGATGTAAGCATTCTTAATTCTATCTGAAATAAGCACATTGTACCCCATAAATGCATTAATGTATACATAATCTATTTATTTATGATTTAATAAAAATAGAACTGTATATATGACAAAAAATACCATAGACATTAATTGGTCCTCCATTTTATTTTATGGAAATAGGGGTATACTTATGCTTCAAATAAAAAATAGTATAATTTTATATAACATGTAAAATAAAAAGAGAAACTAGCTCTGCTTATTCATACAGTCCAAGAACCCATGGAGTTAGAAGAGTATGGATAATCACATCATATCCTGTAAATGTTTGTACACTTCAATTTCCAATTTCCCCAATGACCTGGAAATTATTTTTTTGAATTAATCTGACTAAAACTGCCAGAAGTTGCAAAGCCACAGGAGTAGTTAGGCCTGGATAAACTGTGCACTCAAATTGATGCCATCTGACCTAGTGGGAGTGGGTGGCCTGATCCTAAGTCAGAGATGATAATTTTGTAGTTTCCTTTCAGCTGGCTGGGTTTCCCAAATATCCATCATGATCTTTGCCCCTGAGTCCCCTGTGTTTTTAGGGTTGTGCTTGGAAATCTGGAGCCCAGGTTGAGCTTGCCTCTCTGACACATTTGTCTTTACTTTTTTTTCTGGGATAGCCTTTAAAGTACATTTAAAATGTATTAAATCTAAAATGTGTGATTGCTATCACAAAGGGCAAAGCTTAGGGGTCCAACTGTTTCAAAATTTGTTGACTAATGGCCTCAATGCATGGTAAAAAGAAGGGTCCTGGTAAGCTAAGAGACTTCTCCAGGTTCAAAAAGATAGTGGAAATTAAGGTTTAGACAGATTGATTTTATACCCTTTATTATTGTTGTTATTTTGTTAGTATTCAATCCAATCAAACATATAATCTTAGTCACCATCAAGGGAGCATTAGAAGTAGTATAACCATAATTTAGATTTATTCCTAAAAGGTGCCAGTATTTATACGATATAAAGTGAAGTGATTTTTTCCCACTCAATAAATATAAATTTCTATTTGATTGGTAGTATTCATGGATGGGTGTGTAACTAACTCAATATTGCCATATCAAACGTATTATAAATATAAATCATCACAAAATTCACTATGTGCTTTACAATACATAGCTCTGCTTGAGGTAAGGTTTGGAACAGCACCTCATCTCTGTAGAACTTAGCTGTTCTGTAACAGAAATGGGATAGGGTTATCTTGGGGGTCTTTTCTCATTCTCCCAGTCTGCAGAGGGACAGCTCAAGGCTAAAAAAAGACATTTTTTTCCCTAAAACTTCACTTGATCTTCAGTGCTATAATATCATGAGCACAAAATTAATTTAACAACAACAACAACAAAAAAGGAATGCAAGGAAACAGAATTAATAGAAATAGCATTCAAGTCATCAGTACATAACTCGTCTGTTTTGGTATGTGTCACTCGTCATATACTTGGGGTAATTGACAAATTTGATCTAAGAACGAGAGTAGAAACTTCTAAAAATCCCTTTTCTATCCTTGCTGTAGAATGATCTCTGGCCTTGAATTCCTTTGCCTTACGCACATTTTAATTCCTTCTCTGAGTAAATCTTGTCTCAATTATCTTTGGCCAATCACTCAATGATTATAAGCTGTAATTTAGCTAGCAAAGAAGTCCCAATGTATTTTATAAATAGCAAAAGTAAACAAATATGTGCAATATTAATCCTTTCAGCATCCTTCATTTTTTGCACTAAATGAATGGTTATTTTCAACTTCATTGTACACCCAGACCTTTACTTTGGCAAATGAAAGTACAGATATCCTGGAACAAAGGGAAGAATCAATTCAGGGGCAGAGGCAGAGCAGTTGGGCGGAGTTTCCTTTCTTCCCAAGGGTGGAGCGCCTTCCCTATGCTCACTGCATCTGGCAGCACAGATGGCAGGAAAATTAATAGAAGGGCGGCTGGATTGACCTCACGTGGATATAAACAAGCCCTGAGACTACACAGGCAGGCAAATCTGATAACATCCTTAGAAGAGACCTTGAAAGTTCACTGAGTTCAGCTCCCTGCTGCTGGGAGAGCTGTGCCTGACAAAGTCTGGTGTCCCGGGCTACCGTCCTTTAGGTAATGTGCATAAAGATACTAAGATAGGTCACTAAGGAAAAAACATGCATTCTATCACCCTAGGTAAATCTAAGAATAGTATATGAACATCTGTTTTATATTAGTATGCATTGTTAGAGATGAGGTTAGCAAAAATTACTACTTGAGATTTTTGTTTATCATATGCATTATTGGAATCTTCAGAGACAAAAAGCCTAGAGAAAGATGCCCATCCTTAAACACTTTAGTAGGGCTAATCCAACTGGCTCGTTCAAAGGAGATGTTGGTAAGTGATATTAATTATTAAATAAGTCTTATCTATTGATTACAGAACCATTAATCAAAAAACTGATATGGGATTTGTAATATTGTGCAGCTGTGGGTTGGCTATTCATACACATTTGACAGGCTGACTTAAAGTTTCTTCCCACTCCCATCTCAATCACCATTTCTCATTAAAGGTGGCTTCATCAGGCAATGGGTCCTAATCCAAGGCTTGCTGGGGGTAAAGACAGAGTTGCTTTTCTGATTAAAGGGACACATGGACTTCATGCTGTGCCTTCTCCCCTTCTACTTTTCTTGAAGACAGAGTTGGTGAAACAGTAGTTCCTCCTTATGTGGTTTCATTTTCTGAGGTTTTAGGGACCCTTGGTCAGTAGGGGTCTGAAAATCTTAAATGGGCAATTCCAGAAGGAAACAATTCATAAATTTTAAACTACACATTCTCCTGAGAATGAAGAATGTGGTGAGGTCTCTTTCTGTCTTCCCTTCCACCTGGTATTTGAACCCTCCCTTCATTTGGCATCTTTGTGCCAACCACATAGCTTCGTGGATATCAGATCAACTCTGAAATCTATGATATGGAAGACCAATTATCTTTGGGAAAGGTGTTGCCAAATAGTACATTAAACCATATTTTTGTTTAACATGACCATTACATTGCACTGGCAAAATTGCAGCTGAAATTAGGCTCAACGACCTGAATTCCAAAATTTATACATCTTGAACTTATATGAAAACATTTATGCAAATAAATGGCCTCTTGCTCCAATTCTGATGGCTCTTGTTTTAATGGGTTTCCACCATTTCTGTCTCTGGAAATTATAACAGATGATGAGCTTTAGTGTCTGCAAATCATTGTTAAAAACGTGTTATACTGTGGGATCAAATAGAAGGTTTCCTTTCAGCTCTTTGAGGATTCTCCATACTTCATTCCAAGAAGCTGTATTAATTTTCCATCCCACCAACAGTGTAAAAGTGGTCCCTTTGATCTCACAATTCCTTTATGAGGTAACTACCCAGAAGGAAAAAAAATGTCCTTTTACCATAAGGACATTTGCACCAGAATGTTCATTGCAGCTAAATTCACAATCACCAAGATGTGGAATCAACCCAGGTGCTTATGAATGAGTTAATACACTATGGTATATGCATACTGTGGGAGACTATTCAGCCATAAAAAAGACGGGAAACTTTACATGGTTTGTATTAATCTGGATGAAGCTGAAAAGCATTCTTTTTAGTAAATTACCCCATGAATGCAAAAGCAAAGATCCGAGGGAGACAAAACTAATATGAAACCAGTTGATAAACAACTACATGCACACATGAAAGAAAAAACACAATTAAAATCAAGTTCTAGGAGAGGAGAGAAGGGAAAGAGGAGAAGCAGGTAAGCGTCTCACCTAACAGGCATGATGGAAGGGTCTTACAGCACACTACCCTGGGAGAAGGGCTCAGGTACAACTTAGACTTTACCTAACAAATGCAAACAATGCACCCTAATCGTTTGTATCCTTTATCAATTTGAAATAGAAACAAAGAGATAAAAAGCATGTAATACTGTAATAAAAGAACATATGGAATTTGAAATATATGGAAAAAATGCATCACAATGTTATAATACAATAATCATATTTTCAATTTTCAAAAGATCCTTATTCAAATAAGAAAGAACGCATCCGCCCCACTAATCAGTATTCTTTTCTTCTGTTTCCAGTTTTAATCACTCACATGCACCCTTGCACTCACAGTGACAAGATTTGTGTGCCGGAGGAGGCAGGAGACTTTATGCCTGGTGGAGAGGACAGGCTGCTCTGATGAGTCTCATGCAGCAGGTGTCACATGGACTATTATTTAATCTCTGCTTTGGGAAAGAGCAATCAAATGATAGCTGTTGGTATTTGTTTAATAAAAACTCCAGATGTTGACAACGTTTCCCCATGGCCATTGATATAGAATGATTTGCACACAGCTGCTAAAAGAAAGTTGCACCCAAAGCCTTCATGATTGTCACTGGGAATAATTCTTTTTTCTTTGTGTATTTTATGCACAGCCCTTATGGCATTATTCACATATATTTCAAGTCTTATTTTTAAATAAGACTATTCATGTTGATTCTCTCCTATTCCTATAAAGAGCTCTGACACATATTAATAGGGGCATTTTAATGTGACAATAGAATGCCAACATTTTGAGTTTCTCCTTAACCTAAAAATCTATCATCTATCTATCTATCTATCTATTTATCTATCTATCTATCTATCTATCTATCTTTTTAAACTTTTAATGAGGCAAAGAGAGTAAAACACAACCTTTTTTTTCTTTTGAACAGTAATTCACATTTGTACTCTCCCATTATTTATATGCTACTTAGGGTTTTTAAATGTTTTCTTATTTTTATTCTGTACATTCAGCTCAATGTCACAAAAGGAAACACCTTAAATTTGTCCCACACCTACAGAAATATTTTCCGAGCTATCTCTGAGTTGCTTTAGGATGGATAGATGGTCTCCGTCCAGACAGCACACACTGGTATTCTTTGGCTCATGTAAAACCCATAAGAAGGTAATAGAAACTTTACTGGGATGAAAAAATATGAACATAAACAAATTTCAGGTATATTTCCTCATTTTTTCTTTTCAATCCCTTCTTGGGTACACTCCTCAAGAGGATGCAGGAACGTCTTAGGAGCTTCGTCAGGGAATGAGAGGCAGTGCTGAGCTGCCGAGACTATAAATGATTGTCGTCCTGCAGATGCCGCCCAGGGTGAAATGTCCAGTCACTGGGGAACAGGAACATAGCTTTTTCTGCTCTGCTCGCTGTCCCAAATCTTTGTAAGTGAGCTCACATCTACAGCAGGGATGCCTGGCTTTCTTTCCTCCACCTCAAAGTTTGTCACTGCTTGAATGTGAGTGACCACAGATACATAAACCAAAACTGAAATCACTAAGAAAGTGTGGTCGAAATTACATTATAAACATTAAGAAATTGGAGAACATGAGATCAGGACTGTACCGCTGCTGTACCAAATTACTAAAGACTTATTGGCTGAACAGAAATTGATTATCTTAGGGTTTGGCGGTCACAGGTATAAAAGGGGTGTAAGTGGGTGATGGTGTCTTCATGTCTGTGAGCATGCTGTAACTTTTGGGGGAGAATCCATTATGTTGCCTTTTCCGGCATCTGAAAAGGCATTGGTTGGCCAGCTACCTCTTCCTCCATGTTTAAAACCAGCAGAATACCATCCGACACCCGTTTCTAACTCTGAACTCGACTACCTTTGTCAATGTCTTGTATTCTTCTGACCCTTCTCTTTTCATTTCATAAGGATTCTTGTGATACATTTCATTCTGAGCTGGTATAATGTAATCTCCTCATCATGAAATCCTTAATAACACCTGTACAGTCCCTGTTGCTGCATGAAGTAATAATATGTACATAGGTTCCAGGGATTATGACATAGACATTTCATGGGGTACTACAAAAAATATATACTATCCTTACAAAAATCCAGATGAGATTATTTAATTCAGAAAAGCTCTATACAGGTAATTGTAGGAAATGATCAATTTTTAAAAATAGCTTAATGATTTATTAAAAGTTCAAAATGCTTTTTTCATACATATGCATGTATGCATAGTGTGTGTGTATATGTATATATATATACACACACATATATATTTGCATGTATCCATATATTTAAGTGGCTAAAAGTTGCAGAAGCCTATGTAAGATAACTCAGAACATACAAGACTTAAGGCAGCTATATGAGGCTGAACTATATAAATTACTACTAATGACTTTATTATATTATGAAAATTTGAGTACACAATTTAACATCAACATATAGTACTTGTAAATCAAAAGATGTAGTAGAGCAAGCAAGATTGATTCTTTTCCTTGAGGGATCTCTTTACTTCCTGTTTTGTTCAGGTCATTTTGCCTTGGTGGTTCAGGACAGTCAGACTGGAAAACAAAACAGGAAAAGCAGAATGTGATGAGTGTAAAATATGTGACATGAAACTTTCTTGGTTATTCTATTATGACAGAGAGAAGCATTAGAATTATGGGGATATAAGTCAAGGTAAATTCATCCAGACTTGATTCCTCTTCAGTTATTCATTGTGTAAGCATATTAGTAAGTTTAATAATAAAGGTAATGGGTCGGTTGTCGTGGGCACGGAATGGGTTGGCTGAGGTTGAGCACAGTGAGACATTTTACTGCAGGGCAATTATGAAACTGAGTGACCTCTTGGCTGCAGGAGAAAGCACCTGCTGTCATGTTACTGGGAAAGTGCTGGACCCAAAAGGCACTGACCAGCAGACTCTGGCTGTGAGGAGCTGATCCACCTGGCATGCCCTTCAGTGTAGTTTCTACAAGCCCCAGTGTGGTAGTCAGAAATCTTCCTGTGTGTAGAACTATACAGTCTTCTTTTCCATGATTTTTCTAAACCCCGATGATTGTGAATACAGAAAACAACTCCTTATACAAAAAAGTGAACAAAAAATCCCCAATATGTCTGAGAGTTTAGCGTGGTGCAAAAATAATTTGGATGTGCTGTCCAGGTCCCCATATGAGAAAGCTCTTCTGGAATTCCACATTCCCCTTCCCGATTCCCCCATCTGTTTTTTATTCTTTGTACTGTATCCCCACTCACTCCTCAGCTCAAAGCTAGTATCTTTGAAGGCTTTGCTGCTTAAATCAAAAGACTGTTCAGTCATTAATTTCCCTGGTTTTTCAGCAACTTCAGTATGCTTGACCAATCTTTCTACTTCCCAATATTATCCTTGGCCTTGGTGGCACACACTTCTTTGGGGTTTCTCCTATCACTTTGGCTGGTGCTTATCAGTCTCCTTCACTGGCCGCCTCTTCTGTCCATGCCTGGACCACTTAGTGCATAATCGTGGTTCCTCAGAAGTCTCCCCCGTTGCCAAAGTTTCCAACACCAACAATCCTGTGTTGATAGCCCCATCTATATCTCCACAACAAACCACTTTTGTCATCTCAAATATATGCAATTGCATAATTGCAATCTGACATGCATATCTCACACTTATTTTAAACTAAACATATTCCCAACTGATAGAGAGTCTTTGGCCTCAGACTTACTTCTCTGCCAATGTCCTCTCAGAAAGAAGCCAAACCCTTCTGGCACAGAAAACCACTTGCTAACTCCTGCTGATCCTCCCTACTACATGTTTTTCCAGGCCAGTTGCTTGTCACGGATGCCCCACCAGTCCCTCAGTGCAAGACACATCATTTCTTTACCAGGCAACTTTCGAACCATTCTGTTCTCATCTTGCTCTGGTCTACACTCCACTCAGGAACCATGGAGATCTATTTAACAGCAAACGTGGTCTACAAGGCACTTCATGCTTCAACACTTAAACTGCTTAAAACTCCAGACATGACTCTTTCCCCAGCCCCATGCATTCCCCTCTAGTTGTACTGATCCTTCTGTCTCCAAAACCACAAAACCTGTTCCTATCTTAGGGCATTTGTGCTTTCTACTCTCTTCCGGGAATGTTCTCCTAACATAGCCCAATTTCCACACCCCGCCAGCACCCCAGTCTTGCAGACAACGTTAGGCAAACCTGTACTCTCTCATACCACCGTCTGTGTGTGTACATCTCAATTTACCGTGCATGATGAATTCAGGGGCTTAACCCAGTCCCTTGATCTACTGTTGTAATTAAACATCAACATTCTTCCCTTTCACATGGTAATTTTAAATATAAAAGTTGAGTATATAAGTGTCTTGATGGAGGAAATGAATAACAATTTGCTATCACACATGCAGAGGAGGGTCAGCTGCAGAGAGAACTAGAAGACAGGATTCCTAATGATGCTGTTTTATTGTGCAGGATTTTCAAGCACCGAAACTACAGAGTGCATATCTCATTATGATGTGATTAAACAAATCATTAAAAATAATACAGATGACTTAAAGAAACACTTCCAAAATCTGTGAAATAAATAACCAGGAATACCAACAAAATTAAAATGTTAACTATGAATTGTAGCACCAAAATTCAGGGAAAAGAATGGCAAACTACTCAAAAATAGAGTTAGAATCATAAAAACAAGATAAAAATTGATAATGTAAACATGAAACTTTAACATTAAGAAGACAGACAGCTAAATTAGGCAGTGAAAATTAGAAACTAGGAAGAACTAGTCAAAAAAAGAAAAATTCGGTCAAATTAAGCAAAAATGCACATTCACACCAGGATATAGTAAAGAATGTTTGAACTGGATGCATTAAAAATAAATGGTTTGAAACTTTCACAAATAAATTTACAGGAGTATAATATGAATAGAGGTACAGGGAAACAAATCTGAAGTTTAGAAATATGGTTATGTAAGTTATTATTCAAAAGGAAAAGTTACTATAGCAGTAAACAATCAGTTGATTTTTTTTCAAAATTCAATAATTATGATTTTTGTTTCAGATTAATATATGGGTACAAATGATTAGGTGACATTGTTTGTATTTGTTAGGTAAGTCCAAGTTGCGGTTGAGGAGACGTGCCAGCATCCACCCTGCATTGCACCTGTTAGGTGACAGCCCTTCTTCCCTCTCCTTGCTCTTCCCCTCCCTCCTACTTGAATTGAATTGTGTATTTAATTTCCCATGTGCATGGAGTTGTTCCTCTAGTAGCTCCATATTAGTATTGAGAACACTGCACACTTGACTTTCCAGTCTTGTGATGCTTTACTTAAGAAGATGTTCTCTGAACCCATCCAGGTAAATAAAAAAGATGTAGTCTCCATTTTTCTTGATGGCTGTATAGCGTAAGAAAATGGAGTCTTAATGAAGAAGGAAAAATATAACAAAGGCAGACAGATGAAAACAGTCCTCTGAGCTGAAATAACTCCCAGAGTCCAGAGGGCAGGATGAGGTCTGCAGAGACAGTGAGCGAACAGCCAGGGAGAGCTCAACATTTAACCTCTCTTTCTTCATGTCACACTGCTTCAAACTCTGGATGCCACCTGTTCTTTCCAGCCTCACCTGTAAATGCACCTATCGGAGCTTATCAAAAATATTTAGTTACATTGTGCATAAAGTTCTTAGTGAGTAGAGAACAATTAAAGCTTGAGTCTGTTCAATAACGTATATCTGTTTACCCTTCTCACCCAGCCATCAAGTTTATAATGAACTTTACAGTAATTGAAATATGACTGTATGTGTGTGTATCCATATATTATCCATCAGGAAATTTACATTTACAAAAAACAACTGGAACCAGGAAATATTATTTATAGTTTAAAATTCTCTGATATCAACCCTCTCAGAAAACACAACTGGGAAATGAGGTGAGAATTTATTCCTAAAACAAAACATTATTTATTCATTAAATTAATGCATTAGTTAAATTCATTGCATTTATTTAAAATTATTTCTGACTGTCTACCTTTCGGAACGTCACAAGCATTAAGCACACATGCCCAAAACGCTACTGAAATCCTTACTTCTGCAGAGCCTGCCATTTTTCAAACAATAATTACATTAAAAACCATTTGATATCATAATACATAATAACTACAGTTATCAAGGGAGTGCACCATTCTATAGGCGAATAGCACAGGTGGGCTCAAAATGGTTAAGGGTCAATTTTGCATCATTGAGGAAGTTACTTTTCCTCAGAAGACCAAATCACGGGACAAATTGCCTGGGCAGTCTTGCCAAGGATAGAAAAGGGGGTGTGTCTCAAATAGAAGAAACACAGATGGCAGATGAAAACAGTTCTCAAAAGTTAACATCATCCTAAACCCCTGGGGTCCTGTGAACATACAAACTGCTGGACTTTTCACCCAGAGTTTCTGATTCAGTAAGTCTGAAATGGGACCCTAATATTTGCCTATTCAATTTAAGCAGGAGAATATACATTGGATAATCAATATTTTCCAGGCAGTGGAATTAAATGTTTTAAATGTATCAGTGTTCTGTCTAGACAACTTTAGAAAACATGAAACAAGCTTATTGGTATTTTTATTTTTAACAATAATCCAAATTTGAACAAATATATTCAAAATTAGGAATTCAGAAATACGATTTGTATTTTAAAGCCATAGGAATAACAGTGGACGTTGAGTATTGTTTAAGGCCAAAGCATACTTTGGACCCTTTCTGTTATTTTAAGAAGTTTTAGCTGAAGAAACACATATTATGTGTTAAAATATTTCACATTCTCTGAATAATTCAAAGGTGGAAATACAGAACCTGATTTATTTTGTTAGATTCTTCTCTGTTACCTCTCTGTTCTGTATGGCGGTTGCCCTCCCTCCTGTAAGTACAACGAGGAGGGGAGCTCTTTCATCCCTGTCTCCTTTGGAACAACAGCTGTGAAATCAGCACTGACTTAGCAGGGAAGTAAAAGGGAAAAAGAAAATAAAACTGTGTTAAAATTCCAGCTCTGTGCTTTCTATCAATAAAATTATAAAATTCAAATATGAGTTGTTCCTAACTGAGTATTTTTGATAAAGTCATGGTAATAAATAAAGGAAACAAATATTTTAAAAGTCTACTTAATTCCCAGGTTCAGCTCCAGCAGGTAAGGGGACTGGAAATTGTAGCTCTTATCCTTATAATGAGAAAAACACTTGAGAAAAATTGAAAATCAATGGCTTTACTTGGACCCATCAAAAACTTAAGTTGCAGGGTAAATTACCAGCCCCAAATCTGGAGAGACAAGAGAAAACAGAGAATTATAGGAAGATCGATCAGTTTACCTACAGCAGAAGCCCCCGGAGCCCCCGGAGCCATAAGAATGCTTAAGTGGCAACTTTGATGAATTGCTGGAGACAGAGTGTGGACTAGTATGACTCTAGGAAAATCTTGTGGGGATCTCAGGGAAAGGCCATGCTCTTTCTAAGCACCTGATCAGGTTTCTCACTGTGAAGACTCTGGAAGATACCCTAGTGTTTCGGGGGTGGGGGCAGAGAGGGAAAATACCATTTTGAAGCAATCACAGATAGTTCTGTATAACAAAGACCTATCTCTTAACATAAATAAGATTTTACCAGAAATTTTTCTATCTTGAAAAAGGGAATGACCCAACTCCAGCATGCTCCAGCCTTCTTGTGTTACCTAAGGGAGAGGAGGGGGAAGGTGAGAGTCAATAGTGAAGTTCACTGCCAAGGAACACAGAGACACCAAAATACAGGGCTTAAACCGAAAATTACATAACGCTTCTCCTCTGCCCAGAATTCGACCACATACCATCTCAACCCTAGAATAATGACAGTAGATTACAGGTGAAAGTCTTCAAGGAACAGAATCTAACTAAGGAGGAGATTTTAGGGAAACCCAGTACTAAAGGGGGCACAAAACAAGCACACTAGAGAAAACTGAAACTTCTGGCTCCAAGAAGACATATACATTCTTCATTTTGATGCACCTAACTGTAACAGGTTAAAACATGAAAGGCAAATATATCAATTAAGTGCTGAAAAGAGAAGGAGACAAATCCCAAATTATAAATGGAGTAATTTATAGATCAAGTAGGCAGAGAATCAGTACAAATCCAGTTGGCCTAAACAGTACCATCAATCAATTTATTTGACACTCTTTAATCCCACCACCCATTCAGGTGGAAATGCCTAGCAAATAAGGAATAGAAAGCAACTACTTTAACCTAATAAAGAAAATCAACAAAAATCCTACAGGGAGCATCTCACCCTGTTTCCCCGAAAAAAAGACACCTCTGAAAATAAGACCTACTTACAGGAAAGATAAGACGTCCCCTGAAAATAAGACCTAGCGCATCCTTGGGAGCACACCTGAAAATAAGACACTGTCTTATTTTCGGGGAAGCAGGGTACTTAATAATGAGAAACTGAAACTGTGCATCTGTCCTAAATTTGGGAATAAGTTTTTTTACTCATTCAATTTTGTATTGCAATTCCCAGATAATACTAATAATACTGTAAGATAAGAAAAGAAAATAACATTTTTCCATACAGGTGGATAAAGAGGAAAATAAACCGTGTTTCAGATGTCATGATTATTGTGTATATTATGTATATTCAAGCAGAAAAACCAAAGACAAACAAAAAATCCTTGCACTTAGAACTAATGTAATTAAAATAAGGTCATCAGACACAATATTAATCAAGAACAATATACAAAAATCTATTATCTTCCTATATACTACCAATAAAAAGTACATATTTGGACTTAAAAACACAATGCCTTTATAATAGCATCAAAAATTGAAACAGTGATGAATCTAAAAATCTATACTTTGGCCCGAATTTCTTAGGGGTTGGGGGATGGGGCTAACTAAGTCCTTTGTAGGTTTTTGCTTTACAAAGGGAGGAGGAGCAGGAAGGGTTCATGTGGGGGTCATGTTAGGCCCCCCAACAAGCCTTCCCAAAATGCTAGAGATTACACATGTGAGCCATTGTGCCTGACCTAAAACTGCCATTAGTCAGCTACAATTCTATATTAGATCTTGGCAGTACTCTGGCCATGCTTTGGCTCAGGGGTATAATTTAACATAAGGCTAGAAGGTAATTTTAACATTTTTTTTGGCAGCTTTTGGGCGGGGCTGGGTTTGAACCCCCACCTCCCGCATACGGGGCTGGCACCCTACTCCTTTGAGCCACAGGCGCTGCCCCAATTTTAACATTTTTATTTTATATTCTAAGATTATTAATTTTTTTAGACACTCAAATGTATTTTTTTTTTTTACATATACATGTGTTTAATTTGGTTTCCACTTTGCCTTCACAAAATTAAAAAGGCTTGGGTGGCACCTGTGGCTCAGTGAATAGGGCGCCGACCCCATATACTGAGGGTGGTGGTTCGAACCCAGCCCCAGCCAAACTGCAACAAAAAATAGCTGGGCATTGTGGCAGGCACCTATGGTCCCAGCTACTTGGGAGGATGAGGCAGGAGGATCGCCTAAGCCCGGGAGCTGGAGGTTGCTGTGAGCTGTGATGGCACAGCACTCTACCAAGGGGAATAATGTGAGACTCTGTCTCTACAAAAATAAATAAATAAATAAATAAAAAATGAAAAGACTTAAAATTTAATAACAATAACAATGTTTAAGATAAGGACTAGAAACAAAAACCTCATAAAGAACAAACGAAGATAAATACATTCAGAAAAGAAATCAGACAATTGCTGCAATGAAATATTGAGCAATAATAATAATAATACTGCAGAAATGTAACATCCACATTGTCAAATAAGAGTATGTCTATTGCAGAATGCTTTGTCTCTGAGGTTTAGTATGGAATCATCAGTTAACTTCTTATTTTTTTTCCCAAAGTCTCAAAAAACAGAAAACTAATATTTATAAATAAAAATAAAAGATAATTTCAAAAAACATATCATGCCAAATCTTATAGACAATAGAAAAATAATAAATACTTCAAGATCATTCTACTTCATCTGGATACACGTGATATTAAAATTGGAGAAAATATATTATTATAAAGGAGAAATTACAAACATATTTCACTTATAAATGAGGATGTAAACAACATATTAACAAGTTGAATTAAAAATTAATGTTTATGTAATGTACTTAAAGTAAAAAGAAGTAAAAATTTTATGCAAAGTGATATTTTATATGGTAATGATTTTCTTTTTTTCTATGGTGTAAAATGGAAACTATATTGACAATCACAGGTTTAAATAATGCAAAGTAAAATATTCTTATTAAATTAATACTGGTTATTTAAATTTACTCACTGTTATTATCATCACTTTCTAAAATAATTTTTATGACTGTTTATTTTCTATGTGTAAAGAATTCTCTTCTTCAGCCTATTCCTTTTTTATATGAGCATTTTATTTGCCATAGAGCTCAAAGTGGGATATTACAGGTTTATTCTTAGTTGTTAGAAGGAAATTGTCTCTTGAGGGCAGGAGTTCAAGATCAGCCTAAACAAGAGCAAGACACCCTGTCCAGAAAAAATAGAAAATTAGCCAAATGTGGTGGTGGGTGGTGGGTGGCTCCTAGTTTTTTAGGAGGCTGAGGCAGAAGAATCTCTTGAGCCCAGGAGTCAGGGGTTGCAGGGAGCTCTGATGACACCATGGCACTGTAGCCCATGCGACAGAACAAGAGTCTGTCTCAAAAAAAAAAAAAAAAAATTGGCCAGCAATGCATAAAGTTGGGAATTTTCCAGATGCCTACATGTCCGCCCTGATGTCAACTGTTCTACTACACAATGCAGATTGTTCTCGGGTGCCTGTTCTATCTTTGGCACACTTCAGATACAAAATAACTTTAAACCATTTCTTAAACCATACACATTTCTTTTTTTTCTTTTTTTTTATTGTTAAATCATACCTGTGTACATTAGTGCAATTGCCTGTACCCATTCTAAGATGCACCATAGATGTGGCCCCACCCATTACCCTCCCTCCACCAAAACCTCCCCCCTCCCTTTCCCCATAGTCTTGTGCTATAGTTGGGTTATAGTCTTCATGTGAAAGCTATAATGTCTTATCATTTGTTTCCCATTATTTAAAATCTCATATATGTCATTAAAAGTTGCTTCTTACATTAAAAAAAAACTATAAAAAGGAAACTACCCACAAAATCTTAAGGACATGTATTTCTGGGAAAGAATCTCATTTCAGGGAATACGTATTTTCAAAGTATACTTTGTATTTCTGAACAAGTTTGAAATTTCATGAGTGAAAAAGAGCTCTTATGTTTACCCATAAAAATGGTTATATGAGCTATAATTTTTCCATACTGACCTGAAAAAAACCGCACATGTACAAATTAGAGATGAAACATAAATTTAAATCCTTATAAATCTTATCTTCTATTTACAAAGTAAACAAGCAAAAGTTTTACAAAGCTTTTAATTCCAGGAGTAATGCTTTTAACACTCGATACCTAAGTCTTCGTTATTTTGTACCTATATCAAGTTCATTAATCCACTTATACAAACACTCTAATAGCTATTCCTTGTATAATTTTCATGTTAAATATCCAGGTCAAATTACAAAAAGCAGAACTCTTGGAGAAAAAAAAAATTATACCTGAAGTTTTTAGGAACTCTGAACTTACATAAACATCACGAGCACCTCAATGTTCCCTTCCCACAATTTATTTTCAGCCTTCGGTCCTTTTGTTCACTTTCCTGTTTCATTTAACTACCAGGTTGTAAGAATTTTTAAATTAACCATGCGTTATTAGCTGGTGTAATCCACCTCATGATACAGAATAATTTCTTAGCCATAGGAAAAATGTCAGTATTTTATATTTCAAACAATAAAATTAGTAGAGCATATTTTTCAACAATCCGATTTCATTCACCTATGGACACAAGTGATGAAGAAAAAACACAAATAGGAACTGTCCACTTTTCCATAAGTACTTTTAAAAATTCGGACAAAATTTTGTTTATAATTTCTAAAAGAGGAGGTTTTGACCATGAGGAGTCAAATTAGATACGGGGTAACCCCTCTTAACCAAAATACATCTTAAAAGCATTTCTTCCCTCTATATTTCATTAGAAAATGTTTTCCACTAATAGCTACCTTTTTAAAAGTTGGAGTAGATGTTAAAGGAAAAACAGGTTAATAAATGAAAAGAATATCTCAGGAATCAGGTCATCAGAAATGTTAAGCTGCCAAGGTTTCAAGTTTCTCAACAAAAGAGAAAGAAAGAAAGAAAAACAGCAAGTAACATCTTATAAATCAAAAAACTAATTATAAAAAGAAAATGACCAAATGTAGCAGTAGATCTAATTATGATTTATTTGGTATTTCGACTTTCATTCAGATAAAAGTTTCTTTTATAGTTCAGATTAAGCATCACAAGATTAATGGAACATTTAGATAAGTAACTGAAAGTTCTTTTAAGTAAGTTCCTTTGGAAATCTGGCTTGAGAAGCTCACTCATAAATTGCCTATAATTGATTATGGTTACATAAACATTTAATAACTGCAGATCTAAAGAATCATGTCTCTTGTTTGGATCTCAGCCCCTTTTTAATTCTCCCTTTCTACAAATTCCCTTGTGATGTCATATCTCCACAGTGTTTTGATTGCTATCACTGTCTGGCAACTACAATGCTACCCCAAAATTCACATCCTTAAAATTAATTTCTTTTCCATTTTCTTTACCTAACCTCTAATATATTTGCATATTGGCATCAGCCATGAATATTTAATGGGTACTATTATCATTTTCAAATCAATTTATTCACCAACTCTCTCTTTTGATACCTTGAGATCTGAGGTCAAAAATTATTATTCAGGTATCGCAATTATTCTTGATCTAAGAATAATCTCAACCTTTCACCATAAAGTTGCAGGAAGAAAGAAAAAGAAACAAAATATGTCACCAGGTCACCAGGCACTTTTAATAATACATCTCTAGGCCAAGTGTGGTGGCCCACACGTGCAATCCCAGCATTTTGGGAAACTGAGGTGGATGGATAGCTTGAGGTCGGGAGTTTGAGACCAGCCTGAGCAACAAGGGAGACCCCATCTCTACAAAAAGTTAGCCAGGTGTGCTGGCCTTCACCTCTTGTCCCTTTACTGAGGGCCTGAGATAGGAGGATAGCATAACCTTGCTTGGGTGACAAAGGAAGGCACTGTCACAACATAAATAAGTAAAAAGCAGGGCTAGTTTGAGCTGTTCATGCAGATAAAATTATTTCATGAAAAGGCTGGTGTAAGATACAGTGGGTGGATCTCTCAGTTGAAATTCCACAGGAGATACCCACACAGAGAAGCTGCAGACCATAGATGCTAAATAGAAAGCTGAAATAAATTTGCAGTGAGATGGCAATCAGTTCATGTCTGTCCAATCTAGTAACTCACATTAGGAATAATTTACTCTGTGTGACTCATGAAATTACTATAAAAAAAAAAAAAGTCCATGCTCTGCAAGGATTTTCCATTTGAAGCAGTAAAATGATAATATTATTTGATGAAAGCCTTTCCAAATAAGAAATAATGCATTATCATTCATGTGTTACCACATTCGCTCTTGATTATGTCTGCTGAAGGAACATGTATGTGGTATATACATATAAAGACATTTTTTTCTGAAGTCTTAACCTCTAGTACCTCAGAAGTTCCCCTTATCTGTAAGATAGTTGGACATGTAACGACTTAAAATAAGTTCAAGTGGGAGCAGGTGTGACCAAATCCACCCTGATTTGTGTCCTCTAATGAGCTGGTGTGTGGGGACAGACACACGGAGAATGGCAGCTGACGATGGAGGTGGAGGTTGGAGCTGCTCAGCTGCAAGTTAGGAACACTAAAAATTGCTGGTAACCACCAGCAGCTAGGAGGAGGCCAGGAAGAGTTCCTCTGCAGATTGCCGTGGGAGCATGGCCCTGCTCTAAACTTTACTTTGAATTTCTAGCCCCCGGTGCTATGCAACATTAAATTTCTGCTGTTTAGACCCACTATGTTTGAGGTACTTAGACTTAGAAAGCTAATGTACAACCTTTCTTGTGTTTTAAATCATTGATTTGGAATTGACTATTCTATACGTATCTACTACTGTATATGACAGGTGATGCAGTTATAGTGGTGGCTTAGGGTTAAGAAAATATGGAGATGGGCGGCGCCTGTGGCTCAGTCGGTAAGGCGCCGGCCCCATATACCAAGGGTGGCGGGTTCAAACCCCGCCCTGGCCAAACTGCACCAAAAAATAGCTGGGCGTTGCGGCGGGCACCTGTAGTCCCAGCTACTCAGGAGGCTGAGGCAGGAAAATTGCTTAAGCCCAGGAGTTGGAGGTTGCTGTGAGCTGTGTGAGGCCACGGCACTCTACCAAGGGCCATAAAGTGAGACTCTGTCTCTACAAAAAAAGAAAAAGAAAATATGGAGAGGGTAGGACTGGGAATATAAGGATTGACTACTACCCTGTTTCCCCGAAAATAAAACATCCTCTGAAAATAAGACCTACTTACAGGAAAGATAAGACATCCCCTGAAAATAAGACCTAGTGCATCTTTGGGAGCACACCTTAAAATAAGACACTGTCTTATTTTAGGGGAAACAGGGTAATACGTGTGAGGGTTTCTTTATGGGGAGCAAAAGGCTTTAAAGTTGGATTATGGTGGTGATTTCATAGTTCTGAGAAAATACTAAATATCATTGAAGTTTACACATGAAATGAGTGATTTTATGGTATGAGCATCATACCTCAATAAAGCTTTAAGAAGACAATACAAGACCTTCATTTCAAGCAAATTACAGTCATGTTGAGGACAAGAACAAACTAATTACACTAACTTGTGGTTAATAGAAGTAGGGTGCAAGACATGATTGCAAGATGGACTTTGCCTAACAATTGCAATCAGTGTAACCTGGCTTATTGTACCCTCAATGAATCCCCAACAATAAAAAAAAAAAAGAAGTAGGGTGCAGAGTAAGGGATTTGTGTCAGATAGCACCTGACCAAGATGGGGATCAGATGGGAGAAGGGTGTAGAAAATCTGAAAAGGATTCTCAATGATGATGATACCAGGTCTAAGTCTCCAAGAGTAAAGAATAGCCAATAACAAAAGGAATTAGAGACTAAGCGTATGCAGAGTACTCAATGTGAAGCTTTGTAAGTTCTTTTGGAATAAAGCGGAAAGTACAACCTATAGCAATCAAAAATAGATATGTTCAAAATATAGTTGGCATTTTGATATGTTTAATTTGATTTCAGAACATAAGGGTGTCTCTTACTAATCATAAATTTTCATATATTCATGCCTCTGAGAATTTAAGAAAGAAAAAATATTCCTTTTAAATATTATTTTAAATCTCTGCTATCATATTTAGAGTGATATAAAATGCATCATAAATGAGTTTTGTCAGTGTCCTTTGGAGACATGCCTTCAGTTGTCTTCCAAAGACATTTTCTAAGCCTATTTTGAACAGGTGATCTACTTGTGTTTACTCAGGTTTGAATTGAATGTGAAGATAATACCACCTAAAGGGTAAAGTTTTCTGTTGTTAGAGCCAGAAAAGTAGCTCAATTCATAGGAGGGTGTTGAAATTTTGACCAATGCTGGAATTTTAATACAAATATCTGCTTCTATGCATGTTTGTGGGACATAAAATGTGGTATATATTGATAATGGGTTAGTGTTTTCCGTGAAAAATTGAAAATGTTTATAAAGGCATTTCAAAAAATCTTACCATTAAGTTTCTATGGTCTATTTAAAAACATATATGAGGGTGGTGCCTGGGCAGTGGGTATGGGGCCTGCCCCATATGCCAAGGGTGGCGGGTTCTAACCCAGCCCCGGCCAAACTGCAACAACAACAACAACAACGACAACAAAATATATATATATATGAGACAGAACATATTAAAGAAATCAAGAAAATAAATTTTAACATCAGACAAATGTAATTGTAAACTTTCCTTTCCTCTGTTTCTAGCTGTAGGTATTAAAGAAAATGTCTTAGGCTTTCATTGATGCTTCTTTGCTCGCAAAATGGGAATGTGAAAATAGTCATGTTGTTTTAGCAGGAACTTAATAAGATAATGATGCAAAGTGCTTGCTAAGTGTAGCAAAATTTTGTTTCAGGTGAACAAATAAAAAGCCTTTTAATCTAATTTTAATTTACTTTATCTAATTTTCACTTGACATGAGTGAAAGAAAGAAGCACACATCTAATCATACGGTAAAACAAAAATAACAAACAGCCACGTGAGCTATGAGAGCTGACAGCTGACTACTCCACACCAAAAAGGAAAGAACAAGGAAATTACATATTTCCTGTATTAAAATAAACCAAAGAGTGTATATAAAATTATCTACCTCAAAATTAATGTGAATTAAAATATCCATTTTATAATCAAAAAGCAAATGGAGATAATTCATCAATGATGGGTGGTTGTTTAGAGAAAAGGACCACAGGAGGAGGATTAAAAACGAATGAAGAGTGATGAAAATGTTAAACATGATAAGGTGTAAATACATAACGTAAAAATCGGCATGGGATTTGGGGAATATAAAGATTTCAAATGATTATGAGATGCTGCATTGCTTCAGAAGAGAATACAAGTACCAAAAATTATTGGAATCTTTAAATGAGCTTCTCCTTACAGTATTATGCGTAGCCACTAAATTGTGAAAATCCCACAAGTACAGCTTAGCGAATAAGCCTGGAGTGAATCAATGAACATAAAGAACAATCTCATAAAAATAAAGGAAATTTCAGAATTCTGAGGATTCTGAAGCCTGCAACTGTCCTCTCTCATAGTACATGGTATTCTCTCTTTATTTGTTATATTAATATTATAAAAATATTAAATGATCATATTAATACACTGTCCATAATTTTGTTTTGCTATTTTTGAACCATATACAAATTAAATGATGTATTTTATTTTATATCTGACATTTTACTCAACATGTTTTTTAATTCCTATTTTAAAATATTACAGGAGTGCAAATGTCTTGGTTGCACGGATCTCTTTTGTTAGTCTGGAGTAAGGGTGATACGTGTGCAGATCACCTAGGTAGTGTTCACCATGACCATCGGTAGGTTTTCACCATTTCTTCCTCTCCTCTCCAGCCTGCCTGATTTTCACCCAGTTTTACTTCCCTTTGTGCACATGTGTACTCTTCAGATAGGTCCAACTCAATAGTAAGTACATGTCATGTATGATTTTCCATTCTTTAGATAATTTACACAGGATAGTGGTCTACAGTTCCATTCAAATTGCTGCAAAGGATATTAATCCATGTTTCTGTTTCTTCGTGGCTGGGTAGGATTTCAGTGTGTATGTGTGTGTATGACATTTTGTTGCCCTGATCATGAATTGATGGCCACTAGATTTGATTGTACATCTTTGTGATTGTGAATTACGTTGTAATAAACATTGAAATGCAGGTTCTTTGTTTTTTTTTTTTTTTTGAGTAAATGACTTTTTCCTTTGGGTAAATCCAACCATGATTGGTTACTGTTTGGTTCTTTGAGGAGTCTCCGTATGGTCTTCCTCAGAGATGGTACTAATTTGCAGTCCCTCCAATGGTGTTTTGTATGTCCTTAAATGAATCCCTAAGTTTTATTTACAATTATATCTACTACTCTTTTTTCTATCTGCACTGACTCTTAATGTAATAATACTGTTATCTGTTAACTACACACTTCAACTGTCCTCCACCAACCTTGGTTTAAGCCTAGTAAGAATCTATTTTTCCTATGCCTTCTCATAAACCATAATTAATTCTGTCATAACACAATAGTAATTAAATTATTATTATTACTTCTATTTTGTTTTAAAAAAACAAAAAAAAAGGTTTTTTTTTACCATTTTATATATTCTGGGGAATTTGCATATTATGGCATAGTCCTTTGTGCTCCTAAACTCAAATAATCATGTGAGTCCTTCACCAAGTGTGATAAGGACAGATGTCATATCTGTGATTAACCCACTAAGATACCTGCGGGTATTCCTATATTTCCTGTCATATATTAAGCACTGAATAAATACTTGTTTAGTGAAAGAAGATTAAGGGTCTCTTGAGTATTAAATCAAATCATAGATGTATATAGTCAAGGGTGGTCAGTATGTTGTAGTAAGAATTCCCCCTAAATTTCACTGGCATAAGGGAAATGTTTATTTATTTCACCAGCTTCATGTCTTGTGCAGGGTGGCTGAGTGAACCTGCTCAGAGACCACAGCTAACAGAGCCTCACCATCTTACTCAGCAATTCCATAGCAAAAATAATGAGCATGAAAAATAACAACAGTGCTGAAGTTATTTCACCTGGAAGTGTGGTGTTTTAACTTTGAATGGAAAACTATAATACTCCCCAAACTTCAGAAGAATAGATGAGCTGCACTGATTTGTGTTTCATGGAGAACTTACAATCACCAGTGTGTGTTTGGCAGAAATTTGTGTAGGAGCCTCTGATCTATGCTAGTGTGGCATAGTGAAAGTTAAACGCCGTGCTGCTGGGGGAAGTGGGAGGAGGGGGCTTGATGGGACATATGGCAGGTGGATGATGGACAGATAGACCACCAGACATAGTCCATGCTAATAGTAAAGTTTTATTGGAAAGAGTCCAAAGGCATAGATTAGAATTACAATTCTTGCTCTTCTCTGCTAAGTACCCTTGGAGAAGTAATGTAATCTTTTCAATCTTAGTCCTCTCCAGAAAGTGATTTAGGGGGTGTAAAGAGAATCAAACCATCTTGGGAAAAAATGCATTTGAATCTTGCTTGTGATACTTAAGTCCAGAATGGGTGTCAGTGACTTATGCAAACAATTTGTGCCTGAGTTTCCATTGTTGTAAAATGGGGGTGATATAGCATAAACGTAAATTGTTGTCCTTAGTATCAAATGATAGACAACCATTATCTCAAAAGGCACAATTCCAAATGCTATAATAATACCCATGTTGAAATCCCAAAAGGTCAAAATCCCAAACATATAATTCTGGAAAAAAAATAATTAAAAACATAAAAATACATTACTTACATTTGTAAAGAGGAAATTTTCTGAGAAATATAAAAACATGACAGGACAATTCACAAGCTGCTTCAAATGATAAATAAGAAAAAATAACATACAAATTCAGGGGAACTCAAACTATCACACATGTGTACTTGGTGAGGAGATAAGCAGTATTCACAATGACTTAGTTCAAAATGCAAAATAAATAAATACATATCACTGTGATTAGCAATTGTGTGCACCCAGCTTCACAAGTATAACCATCTGAGATATGATGAGAGAAAACTTAAATCTTTTGAAAGATTGATCAAAATGCCAAATGGGTCACCACCACTCCACCACCGCAGCAGGTATCCGTGAGGCAACATCTCAAGAAAGTTCATTTTTCTTGTTTTTGTTTTTTAAGAAAGGATACCTCTTAATTTATTTAATTTTTATTGAAGAAGTTTCAATGTTTTTACATACGTGCACAACGCTTGCACACAAAATCGACTTTGTAACAATTCACTTTCATGGAGTCACATTTGCAAAAAAAAAAAAAAAAATGCATGAAACCAATTAGCACTCTTTACAATCTCTACACAATTTATACCTCCAGGATTAGAAATGTTGTGAATATGAGACACAGAACATAATTATAAAAATTATACTGACAGTATAAAATAGTGAAAAACCCAGTAAATAAGAAGAAAAGAAAGACATTTGATATATGGAAACATATATTAGAGGAAAAATTATGGGAAATTTCATGGAGGTCCTTCATAAGAGCTGACTGGATTTTATGATCATTAACTGTAGTTTGAAGTCTTTGTCATGATCAATGATTAATAGCTGTTTTTGTTTGTTTTTTCTTTTCTTTTATAGGACATGGCTTTCCTTAGAGAATGTTTACACTCAATTTCTACATTGTGCTCCAGTTATTGAAATTCTTTGATTTAACATACACTGATGTGAGCATTTCCTATAGAATTCCCCATCTTCTATACCATCCACTTATGTTATTTGGGGTATGTGGAAATTCATTGCATGAGCACTTATAGATAGACCGTGAATTTGGCAGAAGCAACCCCTTTGCTTCTCCCCTTCCACTATGGTGGTGGAACCATTGTATAAAGGGTCTTCTTGTGATTACCATGGACATAATTATTTTGAAACAGTCTATAACGTTGCTGTCTTCTCCAGGCAAATGAAACTCTAATTCATGCCACCCACCTGGAATGTTCTTAGCTGGAAGAGATAACAAGGCAGGCAGATGAAACGTTTTTAAACTGATGTTTTTTGTCACCACGTCATGTGGCCAATTCATTGACTTGAATTTTCTGCAAAAGAATTGGACTGAATGGGAAACAACAATGACAACAACAAAAGCTTAATTGCTGACCCCTTCAACTGTACTGTTAGAAGCCATAATCACACCTAATTCCAAATCTATCGGAACAGTTTGGGGTTTCAATTCAAATCCTTTCTCATCTACCTGAAGACAATAACACGATAAACAGCACCGGCTGCAACTATTCTGTGATTGTGACGTTCAGGATTTTAAGACATTGGGGATTTTGATCTTTAAGAATTTTGATCTTTTGAGATTTTAATGTTTCGAAATACAGAAACTTGTATTACATTTTGCAGGATTATAATCTTAACCTGTATCAAATAAGATGCCTTTAATTTAGCAAGAGGCCATGAATTTACGTTATAATAAAATGTGAGGAATTATGCTTAATTTACAAAGATGTCTGAGGTTGAAATGTATTGATAATGAGTGATAATACTTATACAAGTATTATCAATACAAAGACAACCCTTGGCCCACAATAGGTATTCAATCTTACAGCGATCCAATATTCTAGACACACCTCAACAATGCACTCGATAAGTGGTTGATGAATATCTGATTGATTCAGCAATAAAGAACATGCGGGAGGAGGGCAGTCAATCCATGTCAGAGTACACGATAAAAGCAAAAGAAAACAAAAACCAAAACAGAGATTCCACCCACTTTATTTTCTAAACAGGTTAGAGAAAGCAGTATTATAATTGATGCTGTGACATCCATATTAGTATATTCTGAAATTTACTAACATAATTCATGTTCAATAAAAAACAGAAAGCACAGTAAATGAAAAATAATAGAAAGATCACCTTGAACCCGCCCATGCTGGGATCATCCCTGTTAGATTTCTTAATATGTAATATTGCAGATATTTTTCTTCTGTGCCTATTATCTTTTAAGGAAATGTGTGACCATATTATACATGCTGTAATTCAACATTTTTAAACCTTAAAAATTTTTATCAAAAAATTTACATATCAGTAAATTTAGTTCTCTTCCATTATGCAAAGCGATTTTCTTAAAGTATTTATCATAGTATCTGAAAAATTTAGAGATTCAAATTAATATTAATATCCAGTTTGTGATAGCTTGTCTTAGCACCTTTTTTATTTTCTCACAAATATGCTGGGTTATTCTTTGGCTTCTCATTTACCATATGAACCAGGGAACTTAAAACAGCTGAATATTTTCCTATTAATTCTCTTCACATGTATATACAGGAAAGAGGTTTTAATTGATGGTTGAAGGCTAGAGACTACAAAGCAATGCTTCACACAAGGCCCCTGCGCTCCTTCTGATATATGAACATTAGTCTTGTAAGCACAAAAGTAAAAATCGGGGGCCTAAATAATTGTCAAATAAATACCACTGCATAGAAGCATCTGATAATTATTCCACACAAGCCATATTAGTTTTCTTCTTTCAATTTAGCTGGTTAATTGTACTCTTTTTTTTTCTTTTTTTTTTTTTTTTTGAGACAGAGCCTCAAGCTGTCATCCTAGGTAGAGTGCGGTTGCATCAGAGCTCACAGCAACCTCCAACTCCTGGGCTCAAACGATTCTCCTGACTCTGCCTCCCAAGTAGCTGGGACTACAGGCGCCCGTCACAACGCCCAGCTATTTTTTGGTTGCAGCCGTCATTGTTGTTGAGGGGCCCGGGCTGGATTCGAACCACCAGCTCAGGTGTATGTGGCTGGCACCTTAGCCGCTTGACCTACAGGTGCCAAGCCTTGTACTCTTTTTTTCTTTCTCAAAAAGAAAAAAAAAAAATAGTTAAGCCGTTATTAGCCACATTTAAGAAAAGAATATTTTCTATGTTAGTCTTCACTCTCCAACAGACCAGGCTGCGTGAAGAATCATCCAGAAGGGACAATTTGTGTGGTTTTCTCCCTGCACCTTGTCTGCCCCCAGAATACACTTTTTGCTTGACTGAGCTCCTCAGCCCTGGCTGCGCGGGAGTCCGAATGTCTAGAAATAGAAAGCCACAGCCATGGTACCAATGTGCACAGAAAGGAAATGTATATTTGCACAACTTTAGTAATTCTAATTAAAACTCTTGTCAATTAGATATGATTGTATCTTTTGTGTGATATATATAAGTATTTCTTGATTTAAATGATTTACATGTCAAATTGCAATTAATGAGATAGAATGTCTGGGGTTTGGTTATATTCTGTGTTGAGTCCAGTGATATTCTACCTGATGTAATGTCTTAGGCATTGTGTTAGTTGCTTGTTGATATATACTTATTCTTTGCATCCAAATGTCATTGTAATAGCATTTACACTGAATTTATTCCTTACAGCTCTTGCTGGTTAAGATAGTAATAATTTATTGTCCATAAATTATGTTAGTGTGTTCTAGTAACATTTTATAAATTAAAAAACTTAATCTATGGAAAAGAATCTGGTATCAAATGGAAACAAAAGTTCAAAGATAATGAAAAAAATAGCATATAATGACACTTAATACTAGAGAATGTCTCCTAAATAAAAACAAATGTAAATTTCTAGTTCTTTGGTAATTCTGATCTCAGAGGCATAATATCTAAATAAACCCAGTATCATGAGTTTATCTATCAGTAAAGAGATAGGCATAAATCATAAAAAGAAATGATAAATCATTTTCAAGTTACTGACAAATAACATACATGGATTTATAAGCTTAATTCACCCACAGGTGGGCCTTTTCCTCAGGCGATGCCATAACCCAGACTCCTATGAGAGGGAAACAATGTGGAGCCTGCAGACAGGAATAATGGAAGGAAAATCTGTGGATGTTGCATAAATCTGTGATTTGAAGCACAGTTGCCTGACACCTGGCTTACTTGAAAAATTTTCCACATTTACTGGTCACACCTTTGTGATTAATACAAGGACAAGGATTAATACACGTTTACGGATGAGCACATTACTAGAAACAGCCATGACATGGCAAAAGACAAACGCTCATTTTCCGAAAGCCTTGTGGGTTTGTGATCATCTGAACAATGTGTCCACCCATTTTCATGGCCAAAGGCTTGCCCTAAGAGATTGAAAGAAGTTAGAATCAAAAAGCATCTTCCTTGATTTTCTGAAAGTTCCAAAATTATAATAGAAATGTCTAGAGTAAATTTAAAAATGCAAGCATTCCCAAAACTTCAGTAAGAAAAACAAATGATAAGTGAAAGATGTAAAAATATCATTGATAATATTGCAATAAGATAAAGCAATAAAGCAGGAAACCTAAGATTTGTGTTCACAGCAGGCCCCTCACTCAAATCTTGATGAGAAATGTAATAGTTTTACATTTTGAAAGCAAAGTTAGGTAAAATGAAATTAAAATTTTAAATCATTATTTTGGTAGTGATCTTTACATGTATAAAATCATACCCAAATATCTCAGTTTTTCATATATTATTCTGCATTCCTTAAAGGACAACCAAGATGGATATAATTCACTGTAATGCTTGTTAAAAGTAGAGAAGGCAATGGAATATGTTTCAAAAACATCCTTAGTTAATTGTGGTAATAAGAGATATCTCAAGAAATCAGAGAGAGATTGATGATCTCATCAAGGATGATGCTTTAAAAGAGGCTTATTCATAATGAATGCCTATGTTTAGAATTACACTATGAGGCTGAGTTGCTTCTGACAGCTCTAGGAGTCTATTAGAAAAATGCACAGTAAATATTATATAATGATATGAGCAAATAGGAAATACCAGTATAGGGAGAAACAAGCTTTGAGATACAGGAATTATCCGACCCCTCCAGAAGTACGTACTCTGGTACTCTGCTTTATCTTCTGACCTTTCCCATCACCTCTCAAGACAACAGTCTTCTCAGCATCTGTGACATACTGGGGCCACTCTGAGGGAAGGTGCACAGCTGTGTAATTTTCAGTCTTGGTAACACATTATTTTATGACCTGTGATACAAACTGGAAGAAATGGTCATCCACAGGTTTTCCTTGAAGCCCTCTGTTCCCTCTTGGTCTTGACTGGCCTGGCAAATTTGCCAGTTATTTGGAAGTATGCTAACTCCCGGCAAGAAAGGTGAAAAAAAAAAAAAGCTTATTGCAGAAAAAAGTAACTATGGAAGGAAACTCTTCACTCAGCCTGGGTGGCACAGGTCTGACAGTGCAGGTCTTCATAATACTACCTTTGATGCAATGACTTGATAAGTACCTTTGGTGCAATTCGAAGACTCAGCTGGCGTGTAACTCAGGATGGCTTTGGGGATAGGAAACAGATTCATCCCAACTGATCTGTTAAGAATTCCAAGAATCATCTGACTCTAGGAGAAATGTCAAAACTATAGTTGGTGACAAATTTGGGGGAAACTTCGTGTTTTTTGACGTCATGTAAAACATATCAGCCATTAAAGGGTGTTGTACGTAGTTTTGGTGTATAAAAAGATGTGTTCGCTCACTCATGGAAACTTCTAGCTCCTTAGTAAGAGTGATAAAATAAAATACACAAAGCAATAATTTGGCTTTTAGCAACAAATCTAAATGTTACTGAGTATTTTTAAGAGTTGATAAAAATAAAATGCTTAACTAATCAATTAGATCTTATAAATATACAAATAGGACAAAAAAGGTACTGATCAAGCACAATAAATATTTTTTAAAATGTATAAACATTACAAGCAGCCCCTGTGGCTCAAAGGAGTAGGGTGCCAGCCCCATACGCCCGAGGTGGTGGGTTCAAACCCAGACCCAGCCAAAAACAAACAAAACAAAACAAAAGTATAAACATCACAAAAATAAAACCAAACAGCATGTATGTCCATCAGAACAATATTGTTAGAATTCAATTTCTAAGGGTAAAAATAAAATGTGATATACATTATTTAGGTTAATAAGAGGAAATCTTTTCTCAATGATGTGAATCCACCTCAAAAATATTATCCTCTTGAATAAGTCATTCAAAAGATGAATAACAATAATGGTCAATTTTAAACGCAGTTGTTTATTAAAAGCTGATGAAGATAAATTAAACCCACACACAGTTGCTCTATGTTGTTATATTCAGGGTATGTTGAAATAGCAATTTTCTGCCACAGACACATTCTAACCACAAATTAGAGTTTCCTTGGGTACTTGGGATTTGCACAGACCCAGCTTTGTAAATGTCACTTCTATTTAGCAATAAAATGCTGTTGTGCACATCCAGTTTTGTTGTCTAAGGATCATGTAACACAAGTTCACAGCGAACAGTTACATTGCAGAGTCACTTGGTTACGTGTGTCATGGGGTCAAATGTTCAGTCATAGGAACTGATTTTGGAGACTAACTATTATCACAAAAGGGCCACTGCTGCAATTCTTCAACTGGGGCTTTTCAGAGGCTCTGAGGAGCTTCTCCTCTGCCATTAACATGCCTGGGACATAAGGCCCAATGGGCAAGAAAGTAGTTTGTGCTACAGCCTGGAACTGCTGCAAAGTTTGATTTGGTCCAAGCTCTGCTCACATACAGGGGATGCTAAAAGAAATGTATACACATTTTAAGAAAGAAAAAGACTGTATTAAAATTGTAATACTCACTATATGCCAATAACAAAAGGTAACTACAAGTCTTGTTGAGCCCCTCTTGTAATTACAGAAATCAAATGTGACTTACCACTTTTTTTGGTATCCTGTGGATATCAGCAGATGAGACGTTAGTCAATGGATCAGAATAGCCTGCAAACTGTGCCTCATTCTTTATGGTGAGTATTGAAAAATATAGAAGACTATCTCTCAGAATAATCTTACATTTTCCAGATCATTAGACATCTAGAAACCTTTCCAACTTGTTAGACTGCTGGACTTTTGGGGGATTTATATCTTCTTTCTGTCATTGATTCTTATTGAGGTGTGCTGCAGCCTCGTCATCAGATTCCGTTAGTTCAATATCATCAATTAGCAATGATTATAACGTTCCATGTGCTATTAAGATGACTGAGTCCCTGAAATCTAAATATTGCAAAGAGCAGGAGAGTTCACATCATCCTGAGATAAGAAAGGGTGCTCAAACTGTTGTCTGGATCTCATGAGGCAAAACCATCTGGTTATTTGGGTGGATGGTTGATTAAAAGAGGACACAGTATTAGGCCAACAGCTACATCTGTATGCCAGAAGATTTTTATTTTGTCAATTAAAGATAACACACCTTTAATCATACTTGGAATTAGTAAAACAGCTGGATTATGTTTCCATTTATTCATTTTTTTTTTCTGTAACATTCACATTTTTCTTTCAGATGCATATTCAGGCAAGTCATAGAGGGATATGTTTGGAAAACCCTTGCACCCATCAAGGCCTTGAGGGTGGCACCACATTCTTCTATGCACAATTGCCCTTTGTTTGCTATTCTGGGGGGAAAGGCATGAAAGGAAATAGTTTCAGGGTTTGCAGGTACCCTTCCTTAACATAAGTACTCACTTCATAGACCTAGTGACCAATCTGGAGATTCTTCATGTTACTAAGTCTGTATGTCTCACTCTGCATTATAAAATTGAGACAATGACTACATGATGGGTTAGTGTTTCAACTGCACCCTTATGAGATGACCCCAGGCTAATGTTCCATTGATCACTTGAGCTCCTTACGTTTCTACTCTGAGCAATGGACCCCAGTGGAAGCTCAGCAGATTAGAGTTAGAATGTAGAAAGCCTGAGTGTGTAAAGTCCAGCTCTTATCCTTCTCCACATGACTCACAAAGGCAAGTGGCCATAGGTACCTTTCGGAATGATTTAGAGGGAAGTGTGCAGGTTGTGACTGAAATTCTTACTGACTATCCTGGCTTCCTCTGTGTTTGAGAGGCCCCAGGTTTGTAAGTTGACTTAGGATGGTGTCTCTGTTCAGGCTACTGAAACAAAATCCCATAGATTGGGTGATTTATCCCAGTTCTGGAGAATGAGAGGTCCAAGCTCAAGCCGTCAGCCATTTGGTGCCTGAATCTAGGCACACAAGACGAGAGAGAGAAATGTTTCATGTCCCTTTCTCCTTTTATAACAGCCCTAATCCTATCATAGCAGCACACTTTTATGACCTAATTGCCTCCCAAAGACTCCAGATCCAAATACCATTTTATTGAAGATTGTATTGAGATTTCAACACAGAAATTTTGGGGGAGCACAAACATCCCATCTGTGAATCTTCACTAATGCAGTGCAAGTCAATTTCAAACCAACAGACTTCACAGTTCCTAAAAGAACAATCCATTTTTCCTAGGGATTTGTGATGTTTCAGCAACCACCAGCTATTTGTGGTAGTTGAGCACACTTCCTGTGATAGTTGAGAGTTGCCATTTGGCTTCTGCCACTGTGGAGCTACTGCAAAGAAAAGAGGTCTATGCAACAACAAAGTAAACAAAACTACAAATAAGCATCTCTCTCAACAGAGAAAAATAATGAAAAAGTGATAAAAATTAAATTTTAAAAGCTTTTTTGATTCTGCAGTATCGGTTGTTTTGAGGGTTTTCTTAAAAATCCCATTTCCTGTGGGTTTTTTTTGATTATTTTAAGTTAATAATCCTTTTGCACTTTTTTGCATTTATAATACTACACATGCATCTGCTTTTTTATTTTCAAATTAATATGAGAGTACACATTTTTAGGTTACATAATGTTGCCCGTGGGCTTTGGAGAAGAGAGGTTATTCTATTGCTTCAGAGTCTGGTACAAGAAGTATCGCCTGGCCTTCCTAGGGATGTGGTCATTGAAGCTGGGAGGTGATAGAGCAGGTGGTTCAGCATGAATCCACCCTGATGTTCTTTTCTCCTAGAGCTTTAGTTTCCTTCCTTCAGAGCGGGGGCCTGAAAACCTTTCCCATAAAGTATCAGACCACAAATATGTTAGGTTTTATGGACGTTATGGTCTCTGTGTAAACTACCTACCGGGAATTATACTGCAAAAACATCCATAACAATGCATAAATCAATACGGGCGTCCGTGTTCCAGCAACACGTGATTTACAGTTACAAGCTGCTACCCAGATTTGCCCCCCGGCTGGCATCTGATAGAGTTTGCTACAGCAGTTTTGAGAATTCAACCCAATTAGGATTGAGATAAATTAAGTAATCTCAAGCCACCCCCAGATACTTGGGTTATTATATTAAGTCCTTGCTCCCTGGTAGGCCTATGTACATACTTTTTATGCTGCTTGATCTAACACCCTCAAAGTCTATGCCAATGCGTCCCGCAAATTTCTGTCAATTCCAGGTGAAATTACTCTGCAGTTTTATTGGTCTCCAGAGTTTTCTCTGAAAGGAGGCTTTTGTGTCCTTGCCTGAGGTCTGTTAAGATCTGACTTTCACTGTGGCCCGAGAGCCGTGATGGTGGTAAGAAGAGACACCTACTCAGGCTGTTGTCGCTGTAAGAGCTCCGACAGGAGGAAGCTGTTTCCTTCATTGAGCTGTTTTCTTCATTCAGTGGGGAAAGAGGTGGGTTAGCAGAGGAACTTGTGCAATGATTTAGGGTGAGAAGTGTTTAGTTCTGGTTCCGTCTTCTGGGATAGCTCCATCCCTATCTCAGCGGCAGCCCGGCTACCCCAGTTCACTGTAGTAAGAGAATTCTGGAGCGTCACAAACATCAACGCTGCAAGTCAGTTTCAAGTACAGTCAGGAACTGGACTTGCCTTCCAGACCTGGGTGCTCTGTAGAAGTACAAGGCTATTTTTAAAGTTGTCCTGGTGGCTTGTCCAAGTTTTCCACATGCACCCGGAGTTGGGTGTGCATGAGAGTCTTTCGGCTGGTCCACTTCCCGGTATATGCTTTCTAAGGTCATCAGAAAAAGCCAGCCTGAGCCTGGCTCACCACACATCACTCTCGCTATGGTGATCTGGGTCACCAGCATGCCTTTCCTCCCAGCTGCCTTCTGATGCCACCACATGCCATAGGCCCTCCCGGGTGACTTCCCCTGCCAAGAAAGCAGGAGTCTGCGTGCTCATCAAATATGTGAGTGATTGAGTACCAGAATTCCACTCTAAAGTTCTGTTTACAGCAGCCAATCCCGGTGACAATTTCCTTATGAGTCAAAATTCTGGAAGAAATTGATGTATTCTCAAGAGGCAAATGAATAGCTTTTAATGTAATGAGATTGAATAGCATTTAATGTAATGAGTAATGTATAATGGTGTTAGTTGGTTTATGATGGCCAATCCTGGGTAATAAGAATCCCAGTGTCAGTAAGGAAGTAAGGTGTAACTACTTAAGGTCCGAATATCCAAGGACAGGGAGCATTTACTGAAATACAGAGGGTGGCAGCCATAGGTAAGAGGTGACCAGCAGTACTTGGACCTTTGGAAGAGGAACACAGCAGAAGCCTGATAAGGAGGAAGCAGAAGACTAAATACCCCTCCTGCTCTCTCTTCCTGCTATCTGATGATAACTGGTTCTGTCTGTTGGCTGACACCATCCTGAAGGTCAAACACAGAAGGTCCTTCTGTGTTCATAGGACCCAGAAGATTTTCTGTGGCAGGCAGCAGGGTGCCTGAGCAAAGTGCAGAACTAGTGAGGTGAAATTAGAATATCCAGGGCGGCAATCATGTATTTTTGCCAAACTACTTATTTTCTACTAGTCTCATTGCCTTTACATGCAAAATGACTTTTGTCATTTACTTAAATCACCAACCATATACAAAGCCCGGGGCTCACAGCTGGTATTCAGTGATTTACAGTTATACATATTACTACTCTGAGAGTTACCCTAAACTGTCACAAGAATTGTACAGCCCATAAGTGGTGTTTGATACTTAAAATACTTTGAATAAACACACAACATGTTTATGTATTTCTATAAAATTTGTATAAAAATATTATTTGTATTGAAGAACAACTATAGTTAAGGACAGATTATAGCATAGCTGTTTAGTAAATGTAAGTCTCTGCTCATAACTCTACACACACATGTGAAAATATTCAAAAGGAGCTCTTCCAGGGATCATATTTTCTGCTGGCTAAAATTCTTGTTATACATATGAAACAAATAAGCTATAGACAATTATTGTGACTTACAACCCCCGAAACATAAAAGATGTAATAATTTATAAAAGGCTGGCAGCGCCCATAGCTCAGTGGTTAGGGCTCTGGCCACATACACCAAGGATGGTGGGTTTGAACCCGGCCCTGGCCAGGTAAGATAACGATGACAACTGCAACAAAAAAATAGCCAGTCATTGTGGAGGGCGCCTTTAGTCTCAGCTACTTGGGAAGCTGAGATAAGAGAATCATTTGAGCCCAAGAGTTTGAGGTTGCTGTGAGCTGTGATGTCACAGCACTCTAGTGAAGGTGACATAGTGAGATGCTATCCCATAAAAGAAAAAAAAAATTGTAAAAAAAAAATTGTAAAATTGTTTCACTACCTAACTCCCTAGTGAAAGAGTGCTTAGAAAAAAAAATCACTTTTATCTATTAACCATTCTAGCAAATATTCAAGCCAAAGAGGAAAAAATATTTAAATGGCCTTGTGGCTATGAATTAATAGTAATCAGTTATAACCAAGTAATCCTACAATGAATACCTAAACAGAAGTCAAAATTTTAAGGGTAGGAATACATGGCATATTACTTTAGAATTAACTAATAGCTTTCCTAATAAGCCTATAGCAGTTAGGACATGCTGAACTTGTGAAGTCCCTCCCCTCCCTTCCCCTCCCCTCCCCTCCCCTCCCCTCCGCTCCCCTCTCCTCTCCTCTCCTCTCCTCTCCTCTCTCTTTCCCTTCCTGTCTCCCTTCCTTCCTTCTTTCCTTCCTTCCTTTCTCCTTTACATACATCACACCCTATTATTAGCAGAGCACCTGCTACTATGGTAGGAGAGCTTATGCTCAGTCTCTCCAATCTCGCCCGGGCTGTTTCTTAACATTCAGTGTGTTTTAGCATTGACATGGGAAGGGAAGAAAGTCCTTTATATCTTTCTTTATAGAAAGTTTAACAAATTATTAATTAACACTGCTACTTAGAAGAACTTCACAAAATCAATTCCTGGCTATTGGAAGCCTGTTTCCAGCTTCAGAAGATTGACCCAGTGGGAAGGAAATTTGTGAATTGATTTTTGGTTGCCTTAGATATTCCACAAGGCCTAGTAAGGCTAGCATGCCACCTCCATCGAGTGGTGGAGGAATTTACCACTCGTATGCAATTGTTTTCCTCCTACTTCCTTACTCTAGAGAGAGGATGACGTACCACACAGCTGAAACTCCCCAAATCAGACCTGTCGGAGGACGTGTCACCTCATCCAGACTGCTAAACTCAGAACCTGCCCTGTCACAATTGCTGTTTTCAGTCTTGATCTACAAAGGCTCAAGAGTTCTCAGTTCTGTTTTCTATGTAATCAGGATACGCAGTATTTTTTTAATTGACAACTAGATGCAGATGTTGTCCTCACTCCCTGCAGGAATCACACAGTGTCTGCACATCCTTATGACCAAAAAGAGACAGAGACTTTTTTCTGCCTCAGTACAGTGCCCGGACCCTGCTGAAGGGTAATCTGCGCAACCTGATTCCCAGCACGTCCATTGATTTCCTCCCTGGTCAGGCCGTAGTGTTTCATGAGGAAGGCGCAGCAGGAAATGGAGTAGTTTTAAGAATATTGGAAGTACCTTTATCCTTGTTCTTGTCACTGAGCCCAAACACACAATCCTTTCACTTGTTCACTCTCCTCTCTCCTCCCCTGAGTACCCTGCGTCATTCACCCGCTCTTCACAAATTCAGACTACAAGGCTCATCTGCTCTGGCACAGCGAGGACCAAGATTTCAGAAGACTTCTGATTCTTCCAAGCTATTCTGGTAAAAACAAAACAAACCCCAATAGCACGGAGCCACCACCTCGGGTTATTTTAAGGACCTGGAGCTAGAGAAGGCAATCTGTCAGGAGCTGAGGCTGTTCCCAAACCACCCACTCCCTCCATCTCTGCGTCACGAGCTGCAGCGTCCTCATGCCACTCACAACCTCTTGCCTCCCTCCTCAGTCTCCTCTCCCTCCCGCAGCAGGCACTGACTTCCTGTTTCCTCAGACAGGAAACAGGCTGTGGCTCTGGCTTAGGAATGGCCTGTGATCCTCCCCGCCTATGATTTACCAGATGGCATTTCAGGTGCGTCTCCACCACTGGCTGCCTTGCTTTTTTGGTATTTCTTCCCTGGCATTTCTGGAGGAAGCCTGGTCTAGCTGTGTTTCTTTTGCCATCCATGTCTCCCCAGCTGCCTGGCCATCCTGTGGCTGCCTGCAGGTGGCCTGGCCCCTGCTCCAGGTCCACCTGGGTATGTGCAGAAGTGGGTACAAAAGGCGAGTTAAAGGGGAAAAACAAAAGAAAATGGACCCTTAGCATTGTAGAATTTTGGCAGAATGTTATTTTTAGAGGAAAATAGGGTAGGATTATGTCACCAGGAATTTTTAGTGGCTCTACCCTAGAGTCTGGCCTTTCTTCCTTTAAGAAGTCACCTCTCTCCAACTTATTGTCTGTTATTCTATCCTTCAGGGCCAAGGCTGTTTCCATTTCAACCACTTTACCAAATATTTTCATTCTGAGATCACAAATAATCTCTGAAGTTTTATATTTAATAATTTTGTTATTACTTTTTATTTCAAATTCATACATGGGTACACATGATTAGATTACATTTTTTTTGTGTTTGTTAGGTAAAGTCCAAGCTGTAGTTTTGCCCTTCACATGGGAGATGTGCCATATACCCGTACACTGTGCCCATCAGGTGGGAGCTTACCAACCTCTGCTCCCCTCTTTCTCTTCCTCCCACTTGAGTTTATTTACGTTTTTCTTTAGATGAGTTGTAGCTGTCCATCTACCAGCTTCATTTTAGTATTAAGTACATTAATGCTTGCTTTTTCATTCCTGTGGTACCTAAGAGGATATTCTCCAAATCCATCCAGGTAAATAAAAAAGATGTAAAGCCTTATCTTTCTTGATGGCTGAATAGTATTCCATGGTATTCCATACACCACTGTCCATTTATCCATTCATGAATTGATAACGTTGTTTTCAGATCTTGGCAATTGTGAATCGAGCTTTGGTAACACTTCTAATATGAACGTCTTTATGGTAAAATGATTTTTTTTCTTCTCAGTAAATACCTACTAATAGAATTGCTGGATCAAAAGGAAAGTCTGTTTTTAGCTCTTTGAGGATTTTCCATACTTCCTTCAGAAAGGGCTGTATTAGTTTTCAATCCATCTACAGTGTAAAAGTGTCCCCTTTTCTCCGCACCCATGACAGCATCTGTAGCTTTGTGACTATGTGATGTGGGCTGTTCTGACTGGGGTTAGGTACTATTTCAAGGTGGTTTTTATTTGCATTTCTTTGATGGTTTAGGGACGATGAGCATTTTTTCACGTGCTCATTGGCCATTCATCTGTCTTCTTGGGAGAATTTTCTGTTCATGTTTCTTACCCAGTGATAATTGGGGTTGTTCTCTTCTCTTGCTAATTAATTGGAGTAGGTCCTAGTTATTGGCCTTTGTCAGATTTCTAGCATGCAAATACTTTATCCCACTCTGAAGACTGGCTGTTTGCTTCAGTTTTGTGCCCATAGTTGTGCAGAAGCTTTTTAGCTTGATCATGTCCCTTGTATTTATTAATTCTTGGCGTTGCTATAGTTGCTAATGGGTCTTCTTCATAAATCTTTTCCCAGGCAGATATCATCAAAAGATTTTCCTACACTTTCTTCTAGTTTTTGTCATCTTATGTATTAGATTTAAGTCTTTTATCCACCAGGATTCAATTTTTGTAAGTAGCAAGAGGCGAAGGTCCAGTTTCAGTCTTCTATGTGTGGCTAACCAGTTCTTCCAGTACTATTGATTAAACAGGGATTATTTCTCCTAGTGGAAGCTTTTGTGTGGTTTATCAAAGATCAGATGGTGATACACAGCTGTTTTCCTCTCCAGGTTGTCTGGTTCTAGTCCATATATCCACATCTCTATTTTTGTGCCAGTGCCATGCTGTTTTGATCACTACAGACTTGCAGTACAACCTGAAGTCTGGTAAAATGAGGTTCCATGTTTATTTTTCTTAAAATTGTGTCAGCTATTTAGGTTTTGTTCTGATTCCATATAAAATAAATAGCTATTTCTTCACATTCTTCAAAGTATGACATTGGTGCTTTTATGGGGATTGCATTTAATCTGCAGATCTGTAGGAGTGTTCTGGACATAATCTTTTATTCTTGGTATTGCTGTTTCACTTAATATGCTGTTTACTTCTTGAAATATTTACCTTGTGAGCTTCTTAACATTATTATCTCCCTCCTGTCAAATCTGTTGTTTGCCACTTAAATATGGGTATTTATCAAATGTATGCACTTTTGTTCATTACCTATAATATGCTTTAACAGAGTCACTGCATGGTAACCAATGTATATGTTACACCATCATTTTAAATGTTCTCTATTTCCTTAGTTCCAGCAGGATATTTCAGACTATCTGACTCAAGTTTACACCAGGAAATGAAATGTTCTTTCAGGGAATTGAAGTTTAATACACTTACCTTGAATCATGACATAAACCCATCTCTCAACCTGACTATAGGTCTTTTCCATTTCTTCTTAGGATAAAATATTTTTCTAGTACCATAGTACAAAATCATTCCTTGTGTTAGACCCTTCACATCTCTCTCTCTCTCTCTAAATATACACACACGTGTGTGTGTGAGAGAGAGAGATACACAGAGAAAATATAGACTTTTCAAGTCCTTATATTGGTTGTCATGTAGAATAGTAAGTACTTTTTATGATACTGATTGATGGGACAACATTTTAAGTAGGGTGTAGCAAAGGCATTAGGTGTTAGGCAAGCAGAAGTCCTTCAACAGAAAATCCACTTAAATTTTGAAAATTATATCGTAGAAATTTACATCTCACTCTGGTAAAACCCACTAGGGAGCTACTGTTCCGCAAGAGACTCTCTTCCAAACAATAGTTGATATTATATAGAGGATGTTGTGCACATATTTAGACAAAGGCAATAAATGTATGTAATTTTGGTACACAGGATTTTGACATGGAAGAAAGAAATACATACTTAAGAAGGAAAAATGCTGAGAGACCATCTCGTATGCTCAATATAAATCAGATTAATTATTATAATATATTAAAAAAAGAATATAGTGGTCCTGTTTACAGAAAATGCCCAGCGATTTTAATCAACTAAGAAATAGTGAGCACTCATGGTACCTAGGACCAGGGTGCTCAGAAAAATTCCAAGGCATTGTTCTGAAAATTTATGGAAGAATGGGAAAGAGACAAACATTCATTTTTCATTCTCTTTATAGACCCTTTTCCAGGGGTGAGTTATTATCAATTGCTAGTGATGTGACAAAAAGGGACCAAAATTATGTGCCCCAGGATCAGAAGACACAACATTACCTGTGAAGAATTTTTGACCAAAAATAAAATGAACTCGAATTATGATCAAACCTTTCTCCAGCAAACAATTTGTAAAATATATTTAAGACAGATTAACTTTTTGTATGACATGGTGGGTGGGTTTTTAATCCATAAAATGCAAAGTGTGAGCATCTCTGTAGGACAAACAATCTGGTTCTTCAAAATGTACAATGCATGGGAAACAAAAAGAATGGGATGGAAGAACTTCAGATTAAAAGATATTAAAAAAAAATTACACCATTACAATATGTGGACCATGCTGATCTTGATTTAAACAAAAGCAACAAAATTCAGGCTAAGAAATTTCAACACTGACTAGATTATTTATGATATGAATGCCTAGTATTCATTCTTAGTTATAATGATATTATTGTGATCACGTATTAAAGGAGATTTTATATTTTAGAGATATGTTTTGAAATATTTATGGATGAAATATTATGTGGTCTGAGATTTGTTGAAAATAATTCCATGTCCGTGAAAAACTGACAGGTATTTAAATGAAACAAAAACTTACCATTATTTGATCATTGTAGAAGCTGATGATTGCATTATATTGGTTCATGGTACTCTAGTAGTTTTCTATATAGTTGAAAGAATTCATAATATAATTTAAAAAATAATTGGGGTAGGGTATTGATAGAAATGGAGGAGTTTGTGTGTATGTCTGTGCCTGCCCAAGCACACACAGGCTTCTGTGTTGAGCAGAGAGAAGAGTCTCACCGTACTGAAGCACTTTCATAACTGTACTGATGAACTTGAGGACAGGAAACATGTTAGACTTGTACCTAGGTGTCCAAACCAGAACAAATTCTGCATTTAATGGCGTAAGTCATGGAACTGAGTCAAGGAAGCATGCATGAGAATGTGTCGGATGAGAAACTTGGCAGAGACACCTGTTATACAACCAAGAAACTAAATATGGAAGAAAAGGAGGAAGAGAGACATCAAAGAAATATTCAGATTTTGGAAACTGGTAATGAGGAAAATTTTGAACCCCTGAGAAGGTGGTCTAGGGAAGACCCGGCTGTGATTGTGGTAGACGTGAGGAAGGGGAAAGTTCTCTTCAACTTCACCGTCCCAGCTAATGACAAATTCCTTTCAAGTATTCCTTCTAATTATCCCTTATGCCCATCAATTTCTTTGCTATTGAAAGTGCCAAGGTGCTGCAAAGCACTCAGTGTTCATACTGCAGCTCGTTCAAAATTTCTAAACCCTTCCTTTGAGCAAACCAATCTCAGCTGTATTTAAAATGCTGTGATATTTCCCCACTGACTGAATTTGGTCAGGAATTTTGAGCGTTCTGTCATTATTCTCTAACTACCACCTTCTATCCTGGAGCAATTTCTTGCCATATTTGACATAATATTAATTTAGGTCAAGCTAGTCTTTTATTTGAAGACTGACTTCACTCATGATCCTCTCAGTGTTTCTTTCTACTTTTTAAAAACTTAGTTCCATGCTTCCAGGCATGGCTCTGCTCCCATTCTCTGTACGGGTTCCACTAAAAATTAACCACTCTCAATTTCTTCCTCCAGTGATGACTCCAGCATTACACATCAACAACTTCACTGCTGTAACCCTGCATTATGTACACAGCAGACTGGCCAAGTACACAGGCCGGGCAGTGGCTGGCGCTGCATCTGGCTGCACTGGCGTATCTCAATATTATACCCAGCAGACTGGCCAAGCACACAGGTGGGGTAGTGGCTGGCTCTGCATCTGGCTGCACTGGCGTATCTCTATATTATATACCCAGCAGACTGGCCAAGTACACAGGTGGGGCAGTGGCTGGCTCTGCATCTGGCCGCACTGGTGTATCTCTGTATTATACACAGCAGACTGGCCAAGCGCACGGGCCGGGCAGTGGCTGGCTCTGCATCTGGCTGCACTGGCGTATCTCTGTATTATATACACAGCAGACTGGCCAAGTACACAGGTGGGGTAGTGGCTGGCTCTGCATCTGGCTGCAGTTGTGTATCTCTGTATTATATACCCAGCAGACTGACCAAGCACACAGGCGGGGCAGTGGCTGGCTCTGCATCTGGCTGCACTGGCGTATCTCTGTATTATATACACAGCAGACTGGCCAAGCACAGAGGTGGGGCAGTGGCTGGCTCTGCATCTGGCCGCACTGGCGTATCTCTGTATTATACACAGCAGACTGGCCAAGTACACAGGTGTGGTAGTGGCTGGCTCTGCATCTGGCTGCACTGGTGTATGTCTGTATTATATACACAGCAGACTGGCCAAGCACACAGGTGGGGTAGTGGCTGGCTCTGCATCTGGCCGCACTGGCTTATCTCTGTATTATACACAGCAGACTGGCCAAGCACACAGGTGGGGCAGTGGCTGGCTCTGCATCTGGCCGCACTGGCGTATCTCTGTATTATATACACAGCAGACTGGTCAAGCACACAGGTGGGGTAGTGGCTGGCTCTGCATCTGGCCGCACTGGCGTATCTCTGTGTTATACACAGCAGACTGGCCAAGCACACAGGCCAGGCAGTGGCTGGCTCTGCATCTGGCCGCACTGGTGTATCTCTGTGTTATACACAGCAGACTGGCCAAGCACACAGGCCGGGCAGTGGCTGGCTCTGCATCTGGCCACACTGGCTTATCTCTGTGTTATACACAGCAGACTGGCCAAGCACACAGGCCAGGCAGTGGCTGGCTCTGCATCTGGCCACACTGGCGTATCTCTGTGTTATACACAGCAGACTGGCCAAGCACACAGGCCGGGCAGTGGCTGGCTCTGCATCTGGCTGCACTGGCGTATCTCTGTATTATATACACAGCAGACTGGCCAAGCACACAGGTGGGGTAGTGGCTGGCTCTGCATCTGGCCACACTGGCGTATCTCTGTGTTATACACAGCAGACTGGCCAAGCACACAGGCCAGGCAGTGGCTGGCTCTGCATCTGGCTGCACTGGTGTATCTCTGTATTATATACACAGCAGACTGGCCAAGCACACAGGCCAGGCAGTGGCTGGCTCTGCTTCCGTCTTTCTTGCTTTATGTTCTTGGGCCAGAATCTCAGTTTTTCTTATTGAGTTTCTATATTGCCCATGGCTTTCCATCTTACCCCTATTAAAGCTAAATTCCTAACCTGTGTCAATCTTCTTTAAGCCCTTTTCTTGCTGCATTGGCTGCAGGCACTGTTTCCTTCTTGCTGTTCTTTGATCGTGGTGGTCACAGCCCACCCAATAGCAACCTTGTGTCCACCTGTTAGACTCTTCCCCCGGATGGCCATGTGCCCATCTCCTTTCATTAGTCTGTTCAACTGTCTCCTTGACCAGGTCGTCCCCAGCCATTCCTGATGTGCCTCTCCCATCCCAAACTGCATACTTCCTGTGTCTCCTAACCTCATTTGGGTTAGTTAGTTATTAGTTTTCCTTTCATGACATTAACGTCACTTTCTATGTTGCATGGGTGTGTGATTCCTGGTTCCCATCTCTGCAAGATGAACTCTGCTTTGATTTATTAACTGATCTATCCACAATGTGAACAGATGTATCAAATAGGGCATTGGCTTATAATGCGGTTTCTCTCTCTCTCTCATACACAAATGTGTGTGTGTGCATTTTAAACATATAAATGTATGTATACACATATTCATTTTATTTTTAAACATATAAATATATACACATATTTTTATTTAAAAAATAAAACATTTATTTTAAACATATAAATATATATACACATATTTTTATTTAAAATAAAACATTTATATTTAAACATATAAATATGTATACACATATTCATTTTAAACATGCCTAACTAGCAGTTGTGTGAAATAAAGCATCCATGGCTCTCAATAAGTGGAAATTTTTAGTATGATTATTATTTAGTTTACATTGCCATTTACAAAATATTATAAACCTAGTGAGTATGGATTGTATGCTAATGTCCATCATCCTTTTGTGATTTGAACATAGATATGAGTTCTTAACATCTGGTCTTTTGTAAATATGGAAGAGATAGCAGTAACGTCCATTTCCCAGCTTTACAATGACCCCATTAAGGGCAGGAACTACAGGTAACTTTTCTTATTTTCATGACTATCTTCACTTTTTCTACTTTAGGAATGGGATCAGTTCATAAAGATCTTCCACTTTTCTCTCTTATGTCAGGTTTTAGATAAGCTTGGTAACAGAAGGTCATTTGTGGTTCCCCTGGGGGTCGGGGAATGCACAGTGAAAAGATGCGAAAATTAAGGGAAGGAATTTTGTAAAAGAATGGGGAGGGAATTTGGACACTTAGCCTTGCTATCTGGTAAGTTCCGGAAACTATAATTATGAGAAGGTCTATTCAAAATAGAAAGAAATGATGGACATTGAGTATGGCCTAGAAAACGTGTGATGTATTTTCATCTTCTCTAAAAAGCTCAGCTGCTCCAGAACTGCAATGGCTTTCTTATTGCTGTTCTGAAGAGTAAAGCTTATGGAGAGAACACAGCAAAATCATTGAAGGAAATGTTTTCCGATCATTTAACATGATGTTTTCTAGTAATTTAATTCAAAACTAACCCTTTTTTTAAGCCGTTATGCCCCATGCTAGTTTTGTGAGTAAATCTATTTGTTATTTTAGGTAAGAATACAATGAAGGTGTTAGTTAGTGATAGGCTAGCTAAACTGCAAAGATAAGTCATCATCTTGGGCACGCCTGTGCATATAAAATATAAGAATACGAGATGTTTCCTAAATATACCAAATCACATTTTGTGTATATATTCCAAATTCTACACAAATTTGGTAAAGCTTCATATTGTGCTGTTTCACTCAGCTATCAGTTACACTCAAGATTGTTACCCACATTGTAATCATTGTAATAATCCAGGATTTGGCACTTTATTTTTTACTTTTTAGTATTTCTTACATGTAGATGTAATGTAAGTAAAATATGGTGAAATGTAAAGCTTCGAACCCCTGGTTTTAGGGCTTTGAGGAAGTAAGTAATTAAGTGAATGCTGATCTCATCATGAAATAAATGTCAGCTATTCTTATTTTAAAAATTCAAATAAGTTAAAATTATGAGCACTATTTATTAGGATGTTTTTTAAAAAAACAAATGACCTCCACAAGCATTACTTTTCCCTGTTCATTCCAAATGCCATCTAGAAAGGAATCAATTCTCTGCTCTAATAATTGTGTAGTTTGTTTTCAAAATGCTATGCAAGGGTGGCTTTTACTCTGAAAATTATAATCAGAAATGTACAAAAGCACTGTGGTTATAAAACAGAAAAACATCAGCATTATTATTAACAGGAGGATTGTATGGATGCTGATTTGAGTAATACATCTTGAGCCTCCATTCACAGCTAAATAACTTTCGAGCTCTGATAAACATATGCTTTTGGTAAATGTTCGTTTATCATGACATCCTTTGAACTAAACTATTCTATGGTATGTAAGGATCCAACATTCCTCCATTCAAAACAAAAACAGAAATATAATTCCTTTTACATGATTGCTTTGTTACTTATTATCTGTGAGACCACAAGAAATTCACTTTAACTCTGTGAGCCTGCTCCTCTGTGACGAAGTGTATGGTCAGGAATGTTCCACTCAGGACAGGCAGGCAGTGCTCACCATAATCCACAGTGGCCACGTTGGAATGGCCAACAGCTAACTGGCATCTGCAACTTACTGTGAGGTAAAAAAACTCTTGTAGACACTTGCTAAACACTGCCAAATTTCTTCTATAAGCAGAATGCACCAAAAAAAATCTCAATTTCTAAAAGTACTTTTTTCACAAAGTTTGTTTCAAGCTTGTTAACGTAAACCCAAGGCTAGGGCCACCAGCCTTTGGGATAACATCAAAGTTAAATAAATAAATAAATAAATGTTTAAAAAAGAATAAATACAAGTATGATATAAGAATTATTACAAAGTGTGAGATAATTAGAAAGAGGAGCAAATGATAAATCCAATAATACATGTTCCATGCAATTCTATTGATTTGAAATTATCATTTTAATTTAATTTTTAAATCAAATCAATACAATTTTTAAAAATAAGAGCTATTTAGTTTGGCAGGTTTGCACGGTCTTTTTTTTTTTTTTTTTTTTGACCAGATCTATTTACCTCTCATTACATACCACTCTTAATGGTAAGAAAAGGCTGTATGCAAACAAGAAGCATGTTATTTTGTATGCTTTATAGTTTCAAATACTTAATTTCTTATAAAAAGCATAAAAATAAATAGCCATTTTTATTTAGGAAATAATACTGCACAAAAGGCTTTACTCACACCAAGATTTGCCCTTGGAAAAAATTTTACTTATAATCCATTGTAGGTTTAAGACATAAAATTAACTACCTATAATTGCTATAATATTATTGATTCATTCGTGCATTAAACGTTTGTTCACATAAATAAGACGCTGTCATGTCACAGAATAAATTTCTTTAATACCTACAAAAGGATGCTTTTAAAAGGAATTTTGGGGTCTAGCATCCAATGATAAGGAGATGATTTCTCTGGTATTTTTATTTGCCTTTTTAAGCCTATTAAACAGTATAACTTTGTATTTAAGCTTGCTTCATCAAATATGCATGCTTTTGGCAATCTGGTTCCTAATATATCCCACTAACATTGTGCTCCAACAGCACTTCTGTTCCCTCTAATGGGTCTGTGACAATTATACCACCAAGGAGATGGCGGGGACGAAGCACTGAATGCTGAAAATAGCAGCGCACCAGATTCTGTGAGGTAGTAAACTGATCATTTATACCTGGAAGAGCGACGTACAGTCTGGAATATGACTTCATGTTATGAAAGCAAATGAAAAATTGAAATTTAACTCCTTTTGAACAGCACCAAAGAGAGCATCAAACTGAGGAAAGGCAAGCTATTAGGTCACTGCAATGTCATTGTCAAGACAGCTAACACCTGCGTGTTGCTTTTAGACAGTGCTGGATCTTAATGATCAATTTTACTTTTCTATGCTCAGGTGCGTGTGTGCACGTGTGTGTATAAAATCATTAATATGTAAATGTTTTCTTCTGCAGATCGATACTACTTGAATTGGTAGGAAAGAAAGACCTCCATTGCCCTGAGTGTATGTGCTCTGTGTTTGATGAATCTGTGTTGACAAGAATAATTATATGCCACCTACTGTTTTTGGAAAAACAAGTAGAAGTTTGAGGAGTTTTGCTGATTTTTCCCCCTTCTGTCTTTGTACTTGAATCACTGAACTTTTCCAATGTGTCATAAGCTGCCAGCAGCTACCTCTCACGTCAAGATGGATTTTGACAGCATTTCGGCAACATTAGTAGCAGGTATGAGGACCTACTTAATTAAAAGTTAAGTACATTTCTCTAGGATCCTAGCAGTTATCCTCCATGATGTGTGATAATACATTGTGGTCAACAGGAACCAGTTAGAATTACTTACAAAGTAATTTATTTCTTTATATAAACAAAAAGCGTATTTAACAGATCCTAGGCTATTTTATTACCATTTAATAAAAGCATAATTAATTTTTTGAAATGTTTCCTATAGGACATTTACCTGTCACATTACAGAAAGTCTGAATATTTCAGCCATTTTAAATTAGCAGTCCAATTTTTTTTTTTTTTTTTTTTTTTTTTGGCCGGGGCTGGGTTTGAACCCGCCACCTCCGGCATGTGGGACCGGCGCCCTACCCGCTGAGCCACAGGCGCCGCCCAGCAGTCCAATTTTTTTTAAGTCACGAAACACTGTAAAAAGGAACAAAAATAGTCTAATTCTAGTTTTTCCATATACATCAAGTGTGGCTACTTAAAAACACACACACACACAAACACGTGTGCACACTCATTTTTATGTACGAAATGAATTTATAGAATTGATTTTCGATTTATTCCTGTACACAATAAAGTTGCTGAGAAGTTTGTGATAAACACTCCAAATAAGCAGAATTGTTCTGTACAAAGAAAAGTAGAGGGACTCATTGTTCTGATTGCTACTCTGACACCCAGCTTGTGCCAAGTTCAAATGGAGAACTGGAGAACCAGCCTGGATGCTCTGTTAGGGGCTTTCCAAAGCTCCAAATGAATACTCAAATGTTTGCAAATGTCCCCAGGCCTTTCATAAAGTGCAGAGCTGATTATAATCCTTTTTCTGAGTTGGCATTTTTTAACATATAGATGCAGTTTATAAACCTTGATGATTTTTAAAACAGAGAGACAAAAATATCTGAAATATATAGAAAAATATGTAAGATAATTTATCTTCAGAAGGAACCCAAGATCCGTTAATATTTTAAAATAATTAACCAAGATGCTATTTTAGGGGGATGAATCGTATAATTTATTATATAGATAATTTTATTGCATTAACCCGGCCACATATAACTTTTGCACTATTTTTGTTACTTGGAGGATTCTTAATTAATACTTTATATATTCTCAAATTTTATAAATAGTATAAAGAGGGAACAAAATTGATTAATATAGGACAAATCACAAATACCTCATTAATCAAAATACCATAAAGTAGGGTAAACAGTGCTATTAAAATTTTACCAATAGACTCATGCTTATGCTATCTTTAACAAAGATCTTTTTGAAACAAACACGAGATATAATTTGAAACTTTGTTGAATTTCAATGGTTATGTGTGTTATCTTTAATGATTAAGGTATTTATTAAAAGAAAAAGGAAATAAAAAAAGGTCAGGTGACTTGAATAAATTTTGAAATCAGTTAATTTCAGCACCAAAGGTCTGGAGCTATATTTCCCAACAAGCCAAGTAATCCTTCCATTATATATTGTCTGCTTCATATTAAATATCTCCCCATTAAGAAGACACAATAATTGTCTTGCCTGTGTGCGTGTATTGGGGAATGTTGTCATGATCTACAACCTTCAGACTTCTTTCTTTGCTTCTCAAAAAGGTGATACGATTTTACAGATTACAACAAGAGAACTGTAAATATTTATTCAGATGACCACGGGTAGTTATCAGGGCCTGGTATCTGTCAGTGGGATTTGTAAATAAGAAGCCACGTCCACAAGATTACGAGTTAGACACAAGATATGTGCTCCTATTTAAAAAATCCAAAATTTGAAATAATCTCAGAATCCGAAACTTTTTGAGTGACAACATGACACTAAAGGTGGAAAATTCTACCTCATGTGATCAGTCACATCCAAAATGCAGGCTCAGAACACAAGAGCTGACTTAGCGTCCACAGGAGAAAAGACCACCTGAGCCCCACTCCCTGAGACTGTTAACACATCAGCACACCCTGCCCATAGATGTCAGGGTGCAAAGATGGTGATGGGCTTACTGAGGGACTAGGGCAGTAGCACTCAGAACGAGAAATCATGTGACTTGATTAACTCAGAGACTTTGAAGAGCAAAAAATACTGTCAATGAGGCGGATAGCGCTGGAGCAAGTATTTTAAAAAAGCCCCCCTGCGGAATGTTTCCTCATCTTTAAAGGACCCCCATTCTGGTCCCCCAATTGCTTCTGAACTTTTGCCTCACTTAAAAAAATAAAACAAAATAATGTGCTCAACAACCTTCTAACCAAAAAGTAGCACTGTAAGTGGGGACCAACAGCCCGGTGCTGTTTCTTATTGTTGCTGTGTAAGAGCTGATGCAGGTGTTCTGGTGATGCTACAGAGCTGTTTGGTTACTATGGACACGTATTTTCACTGTATTAATGTTATGACCTTACTAGTTTACTGCTAAGTACTTACCTGTGAATAAGTGTAAGGAAATGTTTATTTATCTGCACCATATAAATTCAGAGTCAGGAATGATGCTGAACCGAAACAGCCCCAGACTGTCCACATGGTTGGCCAAGATAGCACCTGCAGGACCTGATTGTTCAATGAACACAAACTTTGTTTCATGCATAAAATTTTTTTTAAAATATTGTGTACATTTACCTTAAGACTATCTGTATAAGGGATATATGAAACATAAATGAATTTTGTGTTTACACTTATGTCCCTTCTCAATATACCTCATAATGTATATGCAAATATTCAAAAGTTGGAAAACCTGAAGTTCAAAATGCTTGTTTTTCCCAGCATTTTGCATAAGGGATCCTCAATCTGAACAATACTATGTGGAAAGAAAGTGCATAACAATGGGTATAAACTAACAGATGGATTTGATATTTCTCTTTATTAGGCGGTGTTTTATTTTTAGTCCTAAAAGATTAACATCAACCTCAATCAAGGAGATTTCACTATGTGCTCCATCTGATCATTTATAAAACCTCTAAATCAGAGGTTCTCAACCTGTGGGTCGGGACCCCTTTATAACAATGAAAATGCATCTTGCATATCAGATATTTACATTACGAGTCATAACAGCAGCAAAATTACAGTTATGAAGTAGCGACCAAAATAATTTTATGGTTGGGTGTCACCGCAACATGAGGAACTGTATTAAAGGGTTGCAGTATTAGGAGGCATTAGGAAGGTTGAGAACCACTGCTCTAAATGACACCAGCTTTGGTGATGGTCCCTGTACCATCAAATTGCGGTTTACAAAAGATGAGACCCCATTTATCCATCCTTGCAATTTAAATTCATGACATTATCCTCTGCAAAGTTGACACCCCACTGAAAGAGATCAAGGCTTCTTCTGCCAACCAGAGGTTTGGGGCTCATTGCTGAGAAGGCATATGCTTTAATTGAGAATGTTCTCGATTTTTTTCTTTTTTGTAGTGAGGAATAATCAACATACTGAGAGACTTAAATAATAAAGTGAAACAAAAAAAATTAGACCCCATTAAGTTCAATAGAATGAAGTTGGGAAGCATTTCACTCAGAAAGAGTGACTCTTCAAAACACGGTTTGTCCATGGGTGAAACTGCAAAGCCAACTTTGGTTTGGGGATTTAATTCACCTAACTCCAGTCCACTTTTGTCACTGTTGGTTATTTAAATAAATAGAAGAGTAGTAAATATGCGTATATTCCCCGTCTCAGTTGCCTTCTTTCCCTATTCACACCCTCCTCCCTCCAGGAGGTGACCCCACCTGAAGCATTTCACACGCAGGACTCAGGTAGCCACACAGAATCTTACATTTTTATTGTATTAACCCTCCTGTGAAGGGTTTCTCCCTTAAGGAACCAGTTCTTGAGGCAGCTAATTCTAACAGAGCCAACACATAGTAATGCTTCCGTGTATGTTTCTGTCACCGGAATTCGTCCTTCCATGGCGTTCTCGAAAGACTGTCTCACCTCCCTGCACCTGCTGCGCTCCGGCACCTGCTCCGCGCATGCGCGACTCTCTGACTGCCCCTCCCCTTCCTTCAGCCTCTGCACGTGTCTGCCTTCCCTGCGCCTGTTTTCTCCGATCTCTCATCTATATTCATCTCTGGCTGCCTGGCTGTTGCTCCATTACTTGCCTTGCTCTTAACAAGTGGGAGTTGATCCTTAATCCCCCATGACCTGTTGCATGTGTTCACTCTGACCTTGGATAAAGTGGGTGTAGGTTCACAGTGACTTACCCCTGATTTCACCACTGCATCTCTCCTTAGACCCTAACATTTTTCAGGGATGGACCATTCTTGTGAAGACCCTCCGTGTAATTTCCCCAGCATTACTTGAGGCCTCAGAATACTAGCTCCTTGCTCAGAAAGTAATGCACGATGCAGCTGACACCCCAATACTGATAGTTTTAATGTTGTTAATTAAGCAATAATAAATTTAGAGACATATGCAATATGTTTTAATTCAGTCATTAACCAGTATATCTGAAGAGCTGATGATGTGCCAGGCACTGTACTGCGTACTGAGAATACGTACGTTTTATGGAGGAGAAAGTTCTGTATAATTGTCTTCGTATCATTTTATAGTTACGTATGATTGTCAGTGTAAAGATCCATGTATCTTAATCCTGACAGCTTCAGCATATCATAGAGAATAAGGTTGCGTCATCCTCTGACAACTGACTTTTGTAAGAAGGAACTCTATGCGTGAATGAATACTACATATTTTATTTTATTCTACAGTTTTACTGGTAGAAAGGGAATGAGTCAGCCACTAACTTACAGACACTAAGGAAGTCTAATGGAATTTGGCCATTTGCATAAAGAGCAAAAGGAGATACCCAACACTAATGGTACCACGCCACGCCAATAGCAGAAAGTTTTCTCCTCCCCTTTTTGAAACAAGGAATCAATTTGCCCTTAATTTAAGAGGCATTGTTCAGAGGCAAGCTGTTTGCCTTTATTTCAAGGCAGCAAATCTAACAGGGCATAACAATGATGGGAGAGGAATTAAAAGGTATATTTAAATGAGGAGTAGGGGACTGGTCTTAACATCCTTTATGAAAACTTTTAATTTTCTGTAGTGAAAAACAGAAGTAAGTGAAGATTTTGAATGGGGAAAGTTGTAACAAAAGTTTCATAAACTATAACAACTGGGAGATGTTTTTGTTATCCCGGTTTTACTAGTAAGAACATTAAGATTTAAGATTATATTGTGTAGTTAAGGTCACACAGACAGGAACTAGCACAGCCAAAACTCAAATCTAGTTTGATCAATTCCTTCACATCAATTCCTCCTTTCCCCAAGTAAAGATGAAGAAAATAGAGAAACAGGGGATGGGAGTGGAGGGTGGATGGAAGAGAAAGTTTAAATAGAGATGCGTAGATTTGATCATTATTGACATGAAGGAATAAGAAGAGAGAAAAAGTTTAAAATTAAATTCCATATTTTAAAACCAGGAAAATGAATTGCTACAAATCAGGAGGTCAACTGATGTCGCAGCAACAAAAGTCTGGTATGACAAATCAATCTTGTACAATGTCATCTTAAATTATTTAAAAACAATGATTTTAAAGCATCTGCTGACAGAGGTGTTTAAAAATGACACACATTTACATATGTCATCTCTTTTTGAATTGACAGTGGTCTCCATATAAATTATTGCATTTGATTCTCACAACTTTAAGACTCTATTTATATACATGAAAAAAAGTTAAGGTTTAGAAAGTATAGCTAACTTGCTCACTGTGCTGTGAGTGATAAAGGGTGTGCACAAATTTATGATTTCTCATTCCAAAACCAAGATATCTGGAAATTCTTAGGATGCGATAAATAGTCATATACACTTTTAATTTTCTAATTTTTTAATGGAATACATATAAATTCCAAACTAAATAGAACTAGTTAGCATTCTATTCAAGTGCAGCAAGGGAGATTTAGATAAGTGTAAGGCATAATTCTAAGTTCAGCAGAGATATATGTTATTAAAGCACAGGTGGAATCGTCTTATCTTCCTACTTATGAATAAGGCAGAAAACTTCCTGCCCTGGTAAGGCATTGTGGCCCTTTCCAAGTCTACGATGGTGGCTTATACTGTATTCTAATGTTTGTGACATTATGCAAAATTAGTTAAGTCTTCAGATCCATCCTCCATTTTTTTAAATTCTCTGATACTGAGTAAGGCAGATACTCTTACTCCAAAATGGACAAGGAGCCCTTTCCCGTGCTTTTTTAATTGGTGTGGAATTTGAAGTTTCCCAGGCCCAGTAATTCCTTAATCCCATCTCATCCTTTCTGCATTATTTTTAACAGTATGAACCCATAAAGTCCTAAGGACTTTTCACTTATCGTGACTTTCATATAATAATTTGTATCTATCACATCCAAACACGAAGGAGGAGAAAAAGGAGGAGAAAAATGAACATGTGTGTGCACATCTGTGCCGTATGGAATAAACATGTCTTTAAAACAATGGATACTGTTCCAAAGAGAGAGTAGTTCCTTGGGATTCTCTGTACTTGGATTTCAAGTATAGTAGCTGACAAACTGGTCATTTAAAGGAGCAAAAAAATATATGGCAGACTATTACTTAGTGATTATTATCACCATAATTATCAGCTCATTATGTACCAAGTGCTTAATTATTTATTTCCAAATAAAATAGAGAAGAAAGGAATATTTTGAGCACCAAACTTGTTGATCTTAGTGGAAACATAAATCTTTTCAACACACTGTATCATTCAGAGTTTAGTAGCATGAAAAAATGTAAATTCCAATATTTCACAGTCTCCACCAATTCTTTCAGTGGCCACCAGCTCAAAGAGATAATCACTTGGGACAGCAAATTTATGAGACTCTTGATAATAGTGGTAATTGTTACATGTTGAACTGGCAATGAGGCTTCTAAGAAGAATACAAAAGGAAGAGGGCTGATCAAAACAGTTGATAAAATTTCTTAAATAATGTAATTTATTCCAACTTATAGAAATTTGTTTGTTACATTAAAGATGGCTGAAAGCAAGTGTCTTTCAGAGGAAAGTCATTGGAAATATAGTCAATGATGAGCTTTGGAACAGGGGAGCACCTGCAGGATCTCATACATTTGGAGTTGTAGGTTACTGAGAAAAATTTAAGATGCCTGTTTCTTACCAAATTCTAGAAGATGGATATTTGGAACAGAGGAAACTCTTGTTTGTTCCAAAACGAATTGGTTTTGATTTCGAAGCACCGATTCCCTCAACTAATACCAGGCTCAACGTGAGTGAGACAGGCATTATTTCTACCTCTCAAGTCATCCTAATTTGAGAATATAACTCTCATTTTATCTACTGAGCAATTGAGAAAGTCACATAAGAAATGCAATGATGAATTTTCAAATCAAAAATAATGAAAAAGAGCAGATAATATTGCAAAATGTATGGAAAGGTGTCAGTGGTTCTTGAATGACATGGTGAAGCAGAGCTTGCCTATCAAGGAGTAGAAGTTTGATAATCAAACATTTTTTTACAGTGTATCTGCTTACCTTTTACTAGTCACCTGTTCGTCACCCTGGAATAAACAAAAGAACTTCATAAAAGAGGCAGTAGTACCTCAATTTTTTTGATTTTAAAGATAGCCACTGTTACATAACTTCATGTGTCATGTATAAATAGATATGACATCTTTTTAATGTTCTTATTTGATGATAAAAGCATTATATCTTCATAAAAAAGAAAATAAATAATAAACTCTCACCACCAGTTAAAATTTATAAGTGGTCACACAATATTTTTATGGAGTAAGATTTTATAGTATTTTTTTAAATTTCACTTATGACCCTAATATTTAAGTAGTAGTTTTTAACTATAAACTTAAATAATACAACATAGAATTGTAATTGGATATACAGCATACCCTTTTATGTACCATAATTTAGTCAATTCTTCATAACAGAATATGTAAGTTGTTCTCAACACTTATTCTTTTTTTAAACAATACATTACATGTAAATTCTCCTTCTAGTAAATACTTAAAATAGAATCTGACTTCAAATATATACATTATTTAAGCTTTTACTACCTTTTTCTAAGTCACTCACAATAAAGAACCAATTTAAACCCCAGTGTAATGTGTGAGCAGGTATATTTTCCCCTGCCTTGCAAATAACGCATAATGCATTTTAATTTTCCCATTTAATATGTAAAAATAGAATTGGACTATTGCTTTAACTTATAATTTGTGCTTCTGTATTTGCCTATAATTTCTCATAGGAAAATCAGCCATTTGCTCCCAGCATCATTAGGACCTTTGCCCAGTTGTCTACTGATGTAGTCAATTGGTAATTGTAGGAGATCTTTAATAATCAATGCTATTATTTGGGTTATATGCTACAAATTGCTTATTTGCTGGCGGTTTTACTTTTTAACCGCAGAGAACTTCCATGTTAGGTAGTCATGGTTACTGATGGTTCCCGTGTCATCTCTGCCTTGGCCTCTTTAATGTCAACAGTGTGTATTCACCTATGATGTTTCATTCTAGTACTTCTGCGAGTCCATATTTTACATTAGAATGCATATGTCATGTGGGCTTTATCAGGGTGCGTACCATGAGGTAGGGGGTTAGCTTTGTTTTCCTTCCCCCACGTGGTTGGCCAACAGGACCAAACTGTATGTTAAAAAATGTATCCCCCTGGGCGGTGCCTGTGGCTCAGTTGGTAGGGTGCTGGCCCCATATACCGAGGGTGGTGGGTTCAAACCCGGCCCCAGCTGAACTGCAACCAAAAAATAGCTGGGCGTTGTGGCAGGCACCTGTAGTCCCAGCTACTTGGGAGGCTGAGGCAAGAGAATCGCTTAAGCCCAGGAGTTGGAGGTTGCTGTGAGCTGTGTGATGCCATGGCACTCTACCGAGGGCCATAGAATGAGACTCTGTCTCTACAAAAAAAAAAAAAAATGTATCCCCTTTCCCTGATGCAAAGCACCTTCATCATGGTGCTATCTCCAAGTATGTCCACACCATATATTTGGCCTACATACTTTGTGTCCCATGCCAGATATCGGGCTGAGTCGTCCTGGTAGCCTCACTCACATCTGAACCTTGAGCAGGGGGATGTCACAGGACTGAGAAGATGAGTCTTGAGAGGTGGGGTGTGGGCAGAGTGGGACAAGGCTGACCATCCAGGACAGAGGTGCCATGGGGAGGACAGAAGTTGACGTTTTCAAGAAAACCAAAAATTCACCTTTCCCTTGACATCGACTGCAGCAGAAACAATCCACAGGAGGAAAGGCATATTGGTAGGATTACAAAAAACAAAAAAAGAGAGTAAAAACACGAGCTAGTTTACCTGTCGTTTTGCTACCTCTTCTTTTCTACAATGACACTGGCCGAGGAGAGTGTGCAGTGTCATTCTGAGCTTTGGAGTGAGCAGCTGGACTCAGTGCACAGGTAAGGAGTCAGGGGAGACAGGCAAGCTCTCTGAAGAAGGAAGAGGAAAAGAATCAAAAAATTATCTTAGAGATTTGGAGCAAGGCATTCTTCAATGTAAGGGGCAAGCTGTTCTCTACAGGAAACTTTATTTCTTTATTTACCTTGGTGGCATGGGCAAACACTTTCCTAATTCTCCTTTACAGCCACACCAAGTGGCCATATTTTTACAAGCAAGTTATCATACACATATAGACATTTTTAATTTGATATGATATACATTTTTGCTAAAGACGTTTGATGAGATAAGAAATGTTGGCAAATTATACATCATGACCAACTCAGTTTTATCCCAGGGTCTCAAGGCTGGTTCAATATACATAAATCTATAAATGTAATTCAGCACATAAATAAATTAAAAAACAAAGACCATATGATTCTCTCAATCGATGCAGAAAAAGCTTTTGATAACATCCAACATCCCTTCATGATCAGAACACTTAAGAAAATTGGTATAGAAGGGACATTTCTTAAACTGATAGAGACCATCTACAGCAAACCCACAGCCTAATATCATATTGAATGGAGTTAAATTGGAATCATTTCCACTCAGATCAGGAACCAGACAAGGCTGCCCATTGTCTCCATTGCTTTTTAACTTTGTAATGGAAGTTTTAGCCACCGCAATTAGGGAAGAAAAGGCGATCAAGGGTATCCATATAGGGTCAGAAGAGATCAAACTTTCACTCTTCGCGGATGATATGATAGTATATCTGGAAAACACTAGGGACTCTACTACAAAACTCTTATAAGTGATCAAGGAATACAGCAGCATCTCAGGTTACAAAATCAACATTCATAAATTGGTAGCCTTTATATATACCAACAACAGTCAAGTTGAAAAAACAGTGAAGGACTCTATCCCATTCACAGTAGTGCCAAAGAAGATGAAATATTTGGGAATTTATCTAACAAAGGACGTGAAAGATCTCTATAAAGAGAACTATGAAACTCTAAGAAAAGAAATAGCAGAAAATATTAACAAATGGAAAAACATACCATGCTCATGGCTGGAAAGAATCAACATTATTAAAATGTCCATACTACCCAAAGCAATATATAATTTCAACGCAATCTCTATTAAAGCTCCACCGTCATACTTTAAAGATCTTGAAAAAACAATACTTCGTTTTATATGGAATCAGAAAAAAACCTCGAATAGCCAAGACATTATTCAGAAATAAAAACAAAGCAGAAGGAATTACACTACCAGACCTCAGACTATACTACAAATCGATAGTGATGGTATTGGCACAAAAACAGAGAAGTAGATGTCTGGAACAGAATAGAGAACCAAGAGATGAATGCAGCTACTTACCGTTATTTAATCTTTGACAAGCCAATTAAAAACATTCAGTGGGGAAAAAGATTCCCTATTTAACAAATGGTGCTGGGTGAACTGGCTGGTAACCTGCAGAAGACTGAAACTGGACCCACACCTTTCACCATTAACTAAGATAGACTCTCACTTGATTAAAGATTTAAACTTAAGACATGCAACTATAAAAATACTAGAGGAGAGTGCAGAGAAACCCTTGAAGAAATCAGTCTGGGCCAGTATTTTATGAGGAGGACCCCCGGGCAATTGAAGCAGCTTCAAAAATACACTACTGGGACTTGATCAAACTAAAAAGCTTCTGCACAGCCAAGAACACAGTAAGTAAAGCAAGCAAACAGCCCTCAGAATGGGAGAAGATATTTGCAGGTTATGTCTCCGACAAAGGTTTAATAACCAGAATCCACAGATAACTCAAACACATTAGCAAGAAAAGAACAAGGGATCCTATCACAGGCTGGGCAAGGGATTTGAAGAGAAACTACTCTGAAGAAGACAGGCGCGTGGCCTTCAGACATATGAAAAAATGCTCATCATCTTTAATTATCAGAGAAATGCAAATCAAAACTACTTTGAGATACCATCTAACTCCAGTGAGACTAGCCTATATCACAAAATCCCAAGACCAGAGATGTTGGCGCGGATGTGGAGAAAAGGGTACACTTTTGCACTGCTGGTGGGAATGCAAATTAATACATTCCTTTTGGGAAGAGATATGGAGAACACTTAGAGATCTAAAAATAGATCTGCCATTCAATCCTGTAATCCCTCTACTGGGCATATACCCAGAAGACCAAAAAGCACATCATAACAAAGATATTTGTAACAGAATGTTTATTGCAGCCCAATTAATAATTGCTAAGTCATGGAAAAAGCCCAAGTGCCCATCGATCCACGAATGGATTAATAAATCGTGGTATATGTACACCATGGAATATTATGCAGCCTTAAAGAAAGATGGAGGCTTTACCTCTTTCATGTTTCCATGGATGGAGCTGGAACATATTCTTCTTAGTAAAGTATCTCAAGAATGGAAGAAAAAGTACCCAATGTACTCAGCCCTACTATGAAACTAATTTAGGGCTTTCACATGAAAGCTATTAACCCAGTTATAACCCAAGAATAGGGAGAAGGGGGAAAGGGCGGGGAGGGAGGGGGGAGGTGGGTAGAGGAAAGTGGCTTGGTAGGATTACACCTGTGGTGCATCTTACAAGGGTATATGTGAAACTTGGTAAATGTGGAATGTAGTTGTCTTGGCATAGTAACTGAGAGAATGCCAGGAAGGCTATGTTAACCAGTGTGATGAAAGTGTGTCAAACGGTCTGTGAAGCTAGTGAATGATGCCCCATGATCATATCAATGTACACAGCTATGATTTAATAATAAAAAAAAGAAATGTTGGCAAATTGGAGAATTATGGTAATAACACTTTACTTCTATGAAATAAATTTTTCTTTTTGGCAACTTAAATTAAATTACAGTGTACATAAAAATTATTGCCTGGGCTCTTTATGGCTGTGCTAGCATGCACGAATGTTTCAAAGGGATTTGAATATGACATATCCTGGGGCAGGCAAGGTGTTGTATGTATAAGGAGCCTATCAAGGTATGGGTTAACATAATGTCAACCTCTTTTTAGCTCCTGATATGCGTTCCTTGAATACTTACCCTGTGAAAATATCTATATGGCCAGGACATTTGATGGGTTGGAGTCTTGGATTAATGTTGCCTGAGCAAAAATGGAAACTACAAGTGTATCTAAGCGTGGTGGTACACACTTGTAGTCCCAGCTACCAGGCAATTGATGTGGGGGTTCAATTAAGTCTAGGTGTCAAGGTTCTCATCTGTGGCACAGCACTCCAGGTTAGAAGACTGAGTGAGACCTTGTCTCTATATTAAAAATAAATAAAAATAAAGGAAAGAAAAGAAACTCTAAATGTAAGAGAGAAAGAAAGTCTAAATAATAAATATTTCTTAAGTATTTGTGTCAGGGTTGGTGGGTTTCTGTTCCGTCTATTTAGGTAAATTAAATACAAATATTTTAATACCAGAAGGTCTTATCAGTGAACACTTCTCAGCAAGAAACAAAGTTGAGTCCATTGAGAATTCATAAAAATGTGTTGGGGCCTTAGACAGGCTCGCAAAGCCACCTTCATTATCAGAGGTGGTTCTTTTCTTTCTTTCTCTTCCCCCTTTTAATTGCGTGGTTTTCACATGGGAGGCAAAATGCCTGGCTTCATGCCAAGCCCTTTTCACAGTTATCCAGAGAGTAAGGGAAAAGAAGCTGCGCCCCAGGGAGCAGGTGGCGTTCACAGCAAGCCTGGGAACTGAGACCAGGTTTACACAGGAAGAGGGGCAGACCGGTCCCGGAGCACCTGGCAAGGCCGAGGGTGAGGATGAGCTAATTACCCCAAGTAAACTATCTCTCCTCTCCAAGGGGTTACAGGCTTATTGCTAACTTAGTACTGTTAGCCACGTGCCTTAGCAATCATTAACAATTGATTTCAATTTTCTTTGACTTAGTCATCAGCCATAATTTTTTATTGTTTGTAATTGTTTACATAGGACTGATTGCCCCTTTAGAAATCTTTCTGCCATCAAAGGTAGAGCTTTGCCTTTTCTCTTACTCATGGTTTCCAACAAAGTGATACATAAATACATAAGATAGAAGAAAAATTAAGAGTCCTTTCAATTAAAAAGAAGATTATGTGGCTGGCCACAGTGGCTCACACTTATAATTCTAGAACTCTGGGAGGCTGAGGTAGGAGGATCACTTGAGGTCAAGAGTTTGAGATCAGCCTGAGCAAGAGTGAGATCCCCCATCACGATGGGCGCCGACAATCCCAGCTTCTGAGTATACTGAGGCAGGAGGATTGATCGCTTCAACTCAGGAGTTTGAGGTTGCTGTAAGCTAGGCTAACACCGCATCCCTCTAGTCCGGGCAACAAAGTGAGACTCTATCTACAAAAAAAAAAAGATTATCTATGAGAAATTAATAGTTGTGTGTACATTTTAACTCTATTTCTTCTTCTTATGTTAAAGAATACAACACATTATTTAAATAAGAATGAAACAAAATTGGCCATTCTTATTCAAACTATTAAAAATACTATTACTTTTATATAATTTTATACTTCATTTAGTACATAGTGTGCATTCTAATACATTAAAAACCTACTACCAGACATTTAAATGATTTCATAAGACAACATTTTAGGTAAGAAAAATTATTGACAAATCTCTCTAATTATACTAAAATATTTGAAGTATGTTCCTCCTATTTTATCATGTGTCATTGAAGGATTATTTTGGAACAAACTCATGAGAATAAGAACTTTGTTCTTAAGATTTCAGTAGAAGGAAGGGCACACATGTTGTTTCTCTGTGTTTTATCACCCCACTGGCTTAGCAGAGTAGTCACCTCACTGCACACACCACATTTTACTATTTCATGGGCATCTGCCCACCAAGAAGGGGGAGTCTATGTTTTTGTGTCATGCTGTTCAGTGTGTAGTCAGTGGAGCATTCCCACCAGCACCAACTGTAGATTCATCAGGAATGGAGTTGTGAGCCCTGCCCTAGAACAGCTCATCCCAGGCCTGCATTTTCACAGGAATTCCAGGTGAAGAGTTCAGACTTCTGAAGCAGTCTGTGGAGAAGGCGAATAAAAACTTGCAATGGGAGGAGAATGCCCAGGAAGCCTGAAGGCTCGTGAGCTGCATGCACCTGGTGGGGCCTCTGTGGCGTGCCTGGGGCTGATTTTAAATCTTTAGCAGGAGGGTGCTAAATGTGACCCTTTCCCCATGACACCCACATCTCTGGTAGAAACGTCTGCTTTTCAGAAATGCTTGTATTCTTGGTGTTGTACTATTGGAGGAATAAGAGGACCTGTGTGTGGGAAAAAATAGAGGGAGGGGGAGGAAAAGCCACTAGCTCAGTATGCCAAGACTGAGATGAGCAAACAGCATAAAAGGCAAGGCTGAGACAGAGCACGCTACAGCGGAGTGAGAGGAGTGACCGTGGAAGGCGAGCCTGGTAGTGTCAGCCTGTGCAAAGCAAGCGCGGTCTGTGGGGCCCCATAGCTATTTATATCCTCATGGTCAGAGAAGCCTAAAACTGGACTTGACACATAGGATTAATATGAATGTACTTTAAATAGGCAAAACAGCTCTTTGAATATGAATTGGGGGGAGATGAGAAAACCAGTTTTCAAAGGGTATGTATTACATGTCCGGGATTTTAATGCTTAATTGTGCCATGTCGTGTTGGTGAAAAAGGAAGGATCCAAAGGATAAGGCTTGTGTCGGCTGCAGGCCAAGATAAATGGTGGGCCAGATTTATCCTCCCATAGGAAACAAAGGGTGGGCAAAATATGTAAAACCACAGTTTTTAAAGAATTGGGCATCAGACAAAGAGTGACAGTTGCCCTTGATAGAAAAGAAACAAATTAGTTAGACTATTAGGGCAGGCTCAACCTCTTACCTAGAAAGAGTTTGCTAGGGATGGAGCAGACATTGAGAAATCAGGTGTGGGTGGAAATGCGGAAAAGAGGAGAGGCAGCGTGCTGTGCTCAGAGGTCACTGGAAAGAATCTGGAGAGGAGGGAGCTGGACAGAGACAAAGTTCTGAGGACTTGGACAAAGTGCCCTTAAGCATTCAGCTGGGTACTGATCATGGAGTGGGAGCAGAAAATTGTTCAAGGCCAGGACACATCCACCCAGAAAGGATTAGAAGGGACAATCTCCGGACTCACACCAGGGTAAGAACAGTGCCTGTTCCCTGCAGGCCAAGAGGGCCACCGGGCAGTTCACACGGAGTACCAGGAAGGCGAAGAACGTAGAAGGGGGTGTCTCAGTACAGGAGGAGCATTCAAGTTTAACCACTGGGCAAGTTTCTCCCAACAACACTTAAAACCAGGTTATGAAAGCATCCAACAGATTGTAAGAAATATAAGTAGGTTCTAGAATAAAGGTCAAGAATATTTATAGAATTACAAATCAACTCAAACACAAAGTATGTTTTATCCCATCAACAGTATTCAGGCATACAAAGATGCAGGAAGTATAAGCCTTAAAGAAGAGCAAAGTTAACCAATACAAACCAAGCAAGAAATGGTAGGAGTCTCGCCTTTGTAGGAAAGAATATTAAACAGTTATTATAATTACCTTCTACTTGCTCAAGAAGCGAAAGGAGAAATATGGAACATGGTAAAAGGAGAAGGAAGATGCAAAAAAAGATCTAAATTGAACTTCTATAGAGGAAAAGTACCATATGGAAATGAAAAATGCCCAGGATTATATTAAAAAACAAATTGAATTTTGTGAAAGAAGAATACAGTGAGCTTGGAGGCATGCAATAGAAATTAAGGAAAATGAAACATAAAAGGCAGAAAATGTTTGAACAGAAGATAAAGGAGCAAATTGCATAATAATTTGTAATTGCAGTCCAGAAAGGAAGGGTGTAGTCAGCAAAGATATTTAAAGAAATGGTCACTTTTCAGAACTGATAACATCTAAAGGTGGGGAAAACTACACCAACACACAACACAAAATTTCTTAGAGTCTGTGACAAAGAGAAAAGTCTTAAAAGAAGCTAAGACTGGGGGAGAAAATGGAGGAAAATGTAAATATGTTCAGAAAAGAACTGACTTTGAAGTCAGCGGGGTAAGGACACTTATATCACATAATGAAGCCTTCCAGAGACAACATGTGCCTACGGCGTGCCCTTGCTTGTATCTGCTGTCTCGATCTTTGTTATAAAATGCTCATAGTATGACTGCAGTGGAAAGGAAGTCTGTTAGTCCCCATGGCTGTCCATCCTACAAGTTAAAATATTCCAGCATCTCTAATAGCTATGTTATCGTCAGTAGCATTTCTAAGTGCTTGTGTGTTCTACATATTTTATAACTTGAGCTATGCAAAGAATTCCTTGCTTTACAGTGTATTAATAGTTCAGTTTTATAGATAAGGAAATTGAGGATTGCAGAAGTTAATAATAAATGAGAATTATAGACATATTAGGCAGCAGATCCAGGATATAAAGCAAGGAGCTCTAAAATTAGATCATAAAGTAATATTCAATATGAAAATATTGCCTTTACTCAATTATTGGTCTTTAAAAAATAATTCATAATTCAACAGATTATCAAAAAAAGCACAAGTCTTTCAGTACGGATATTTTTAAATCCTACTCTTCCCTCCCCCCCGAAGATTCTTTTATTTATATTTTTTCTTAAGTAGTCAGATTCAAAGTGCTCTGTGGATAGAAAGTCGTATTTACATCTATAATCCAGTTGGATTAAAAAGATTCCACCAACATTAACTATACTCAAAAAAGGTGCATTTTCTGCTTCTAACCAAGATGTAAAGAAAAACAGAAAAAAAATATTAATCAAATTGATCTATAAATTCAATGGATAACAAGTTTTGCATGGGATTTTTCATAGAAACCTGCAAGATTATCCTAAAATCTATAAAGATAAATAAAGAGTCTAGAGTAACGAAAACTTATTTGAATAAAAGGGTAAATTTGGAGAGAGAAAAAAGAAAAAACACCACTTGATTTTATGGCATATTATGAAGTGATAGCAATCTAGATGGTGTAGCCAGGTCGCAATGATACAAATACATCAATGGAACAAAATAGAGTGTTTAGATATAGACCTACACATGTGTGAACAACTGATTTTCAACAAAAGTGCAAAGGCAATTGAGTGGAGAAAAGGTAGTCTTTTAAATAATTCCTGCATCAATAATTGGGTATCTATTAGCAAAACAAAAACAAAAAAAAATCAACTTTTGTATATAACTCACCTCTTGTATACAGGTTAACTCAAAGTGGATTATAGCTCTAAATGTAAAACCTAAAACTATAAATCTTCTAGAAAAAAACACATTAGAAGAGCCTCCATACTAACCTTAAGGATTAGGCAACCATTTCTTAGAAACAGCACCAAGTATAATCCATAAGAGAAGAAAATGGTAAATAGGACTAAATCAAAATTCAAAACTTTTGACTTCTAATTCACTGTGAAGAGAACGGAGAGTATAGCCTCAGATTCTGGGACATTCTTATAAGTGACCTAATGACATAATTGATAAAGGGATTCCATCCATCCATAACATAGAAGGAACGATCAAAGCTCTGTTAAGAAAACACGCCCTCAAAATTGGCCAAAAGACGTGAAGAGATTTATCATCAAAGAAGATATATGGATGAAGGTTGGCAAACAACCGCACGGCAAGACAATAATCACTAGTCCCTGATAACGCAAATTATAACCACAATGTGCTACCTCTCTCTTATAGAATGACTCATAAAAAAAACAAAAACAAAAAACAGTAACAACAAAAAGACACACAAATGACCATACCAAGTTTTAGCAAAGATGTGGAATTTTAAACATTTGCTACCTCATCGCACACTTTCAGTTGCTTGACCAAGTCTTATCCCGCCATCTTTGGCCTAATTAAAATTTATCCTCCCTGTGGTTTTTGTGATACAGCCCATTTGTTCCTTATCTACTGACCTAAAACCCAACACACCTCACAGCTGCTGACCATGAGGACACACAAAGGTCAACCCAGAATCAGGTAAGAAAATCCACTCCATTTTCCTTCAGCCAGCCATCCCATGCCCTGGAGGAAAGCTGAGGGGTAAAGACCACAGACCTTCATGAAGGCATAGTCCTCATGGCTCTGTCCCCCTCCCTCCCCACCTCTGCTTGAGCTATCACCTGCAGACTTCCCAACATCCTCCCATCGGCACCCCTGGAGTAACAGCTGTTTTCTAGTTCATGCGTTTGGTTCACTTTCTCGCCATGTCTGACCTGACGTACACACCAAAACCTTACTTTTTCCTTGGTTGGGGCTCCCCTAGAGAGTGACTACCTCAAAACCAAAACAGGAAAAAAAAATAACACAACATGGGAGATCTAGAACTCTCGTGTGCTACCAGTGGGGTTGGAAAGTATACAAAAAAGTGGACGGCTTCTGAAAGGTTTAAACTATCATAGTATCTGTACATTCTATTTCTCTCCATTTACCTGAGCGAAATAGGCAATATAAACATTACAAATACTTGTCATGTCTATGTATACAATTATCCATAGCAATTTTGTCTGGAATAGCCCTAAACTGGAAACAATCTAGATGTCTACCATTAGATGAATGAAAAATAGACGGTAGGACCACCCCTTAATGAAACAACAGCCCACTGATCCGTGTGATGATGTGAACAGTTCTCAGAATAAATATTTTGAGTAAAATATGCCAGGATTTTTCTCTCCCTGAGAAAAAGAAAAGACACCTGTATGATTTAATTTATATAAATTTCTAGAATTTTCAAACCAGCCTCTAGTAATAGAAGCATATCAACGTTTCCTGGGAATGGAAGAGTGAGTCTCCAGAGAGAAATGGGAGGAATTATTAAAGGCGGGAGACATTTTTTTTTGGGGGGGTGGGTAATGAACATGTTCATTATCTTAACTGTGGTGGATGTTTTAAAAATGTCTACATATAAACGTGCAATATTTCAAACTGCATACTTCAATATATGCCCTTTATTGTATGCCAGTTGTTAATCTATTCAACAAAGTGAAAGAGTTATCTGTTTCTATCTGCAATACTCAGAGTGACGTTTCTCTTCCTCCCATCTACTTGTAGTGTGACATCCCCACCTCCTCCAATCAGACCTTCATCTTCTGTGCACACATTACATATTGTGTGCACCAGAACATGTTGGTTCACCTGTAAGTATTTGCTCTCATCTCTCTTTATGTTTAGTGCAAAACTCCTTAATATCAAAGGCCAGATTTCACGCTTGTCTAATGGGAGTACAGGTTGATCAGCGGTAAAAGATTGAACAAATGGCATCCCTTGCTTAAGAATGGATATTGTGGGCAGCACCTGTGGCTCAAGGAGTAGAGCACTGGCCCCATATGCCAGAGGTTGTGGGTTCAAACCCGGCCCTGGCCAAAAACTGCAAAAAAAAAAAAAAAAAAAAAATGGATATTGTCAGGAGAACATATAAACAGACAAAAAAGAATAGAGAAGGAAAGATTAAGCAGCATTCCCTTCATGCTGGCTGCAGAGTCTGAGACTAAGTGATGTTTGACTTTGGTAACTGATGATTTAAATAACAGGGGCAAGTACTCTTCTTGCAAATACTTAAATTCCACATGCAAATACCAGTGGGCTAAAGAATTCCTTAGGCCAGCATGGGAACACTCAACCAATGTGAACAGGAGGTAATTAAGAAAATAAACACTGAGACAAAACAAAAAGAAATAGTTGAGAAATATGATCTTCTGAGGTCATCTTAGACCCAAACAAGTGCAGAAATCTTTTGCTTGTATATGTTAGCAAATGTAAATACCTTTAAAAAAAAATAAGTGCCTTCCAAAACAAATTGTCCTTTGCTAAGGAAACAACCGGTATTATCTAAAAATGCCTTTGGAAGAATTATGATTTTACTCAAAATTATGTATGTTTCTGCATGTATGTAAGTAGATTTGAATTAGGGCTCAGTCTGTAAAAAAAAAAAAAGCACATATACGGCTTTAGTCCTTATGTTTTAAAATTAATTTGCATCAACGTAATAACTTCTTTTTATAATTTCTGTCTATTTATACCTTTATTTTCATATTTAATGAAAATTAAATATCTATCACTTTAGAATTGATCTGTCAGTTATAAACAATAAGATGATATCGATATATTCAAAACAATATTAATAATTCTATATCCTGGAAAATTCAAAATGAACTTTAGAAATGTATAAAAACCTATATTTGTTATAAAGTGTGCACAACAAAGTAAACGGCATCTACTGACGTATTTGTACCTGCTGATATATTTTTCAAGATTATAAGTGAATATAATTTTGCAAAGATAACTGGTTAAAAGTATACTTTTTGTCTTGTTTATCATGAATGAAGAAATGTATAAAACAGGAAAAAATGATGTTTTCTGTGATCTTGGCTCTGGGTTTCCATATCCAGGTATAGAATACCTATTTCTGTTGCTCTTCGAATTTGTGTTTAGCAGTTTTCCCTCTGTGTTCTGTCTTCTAACCTCACTTCCTGGGTTGATGGGATTTAACCTCATTATGATGTGAATCTCCATGATCAGGTAAAAGTCTGTTTCATCTTTATTGCCACCGAATCTTATTAATGGGCGGAGTCCCCTGATTGCTCCCTGCTCCCCCTCAGAGCGCTCAGGCTCACTTAGACATCTACTAACACTCTTTCGTCCTTGCATTAGTTTTTCAGGGCTGAATTAACAGAAAAACCACAGAGGAGGTGACTTAAACAATAGAAGTTGTTTTCTCAAAATTCTGGAGACCGGCAGCCTGAAATCCAGGTGCAGTCAGGGCTGGCTCCTTCGGAGGCCTCTCTGGCTGTCCTCTTTCTCCTGTGTCTTCACGGGGTCTCCACTCCATGTGTTGTCTTGTCCATATTTTCTTCCTAGGAGAACACGTGTCATATTGGTTTAGGGCCCACCCTAATGGCCTCATTTCACCTTAATTACCTCTTTGCCTATCTTATCCCCAAACACAGTGGTTGTGACGTGCTAGGGGTCAGCAATTCTACATATGAATTTTGGGGAACACAATACCACCTGTAACATTCCTAAAGGATAAGCTTCAAACTTGACTTTATGTGGGCGCCTCTCATGATACTCTGTATCTTTTGAATATCTCTTTTGTCTCTCGATTCTACCCTCAGAAATTATTTTTGAGTATTCTCTGTTCATTTGTACTCCTTTGGGAATCTTATTTAATAAATTTTGGTTTTTCATGTCCCTTGAGAAGATTAATCTTTTGTTTCATTCAGAGTTGGACTGGGTGAAACAGAGTCCACTGAAGCTAGATCAAGCAAGACGGGATTAATTAAGAAATACAGGGAAGCTCACAGAATCATTAAATAAACATGGTAACAGACGAGAGCACAAACTTTCAGAAACGACTCAGACCCTGAACGCAGAATTAGACTGATGGGAGAACAGTGCAGCTATTACTCATTGTAGATTACCTAATCTGCCGCCACCCGTTCCCACAATATGGGTAACCCCACTATTCTTGGAGGTGCTTATTTATAAATCCATTTCACATATACATTATTTAGACAGCCAATGGTCATGGAAACAAACTGTAAAGACTTCAATACCTATCACTCAGCTCCCTCCCTTTCATTTGGATACCATGCTATACATACTTTGGAAAGTACTGTCTGCTCACAGTTAACCTGGTGCATGCAGTGAAGCATGGTTCTGTTCAATAAGGCTTTGCCTCTGTCAGACGTCTGAAATATCCCCTAATGTGTTACGTTAAAACCAGCCTTTACGGGCGGCACCTGTGGCTTCAGTGAGTAGGGCGCCAGCCCCATATACCGAGGGTGGCGGGTTCAAACCCAGCCCCAGCCAAACTGCAACAAAAAAATAGCCGGGCGTTGTGGTGGGCGCCTGTAGTCCCAGCTGCTTGGGAGGCTGAGGCAAGAGAATCACATAAGTCCAAGAGCTGGAGGTTGCTGTGAGCCGTGTGACACCACAGCCCTCTACCAAGGGCAGTAAAATAAGACTCTACAAAAACAAACAAACAAACAAAAAAAAAAAAAAACAGCTTTTACATTGTACCCTACATATGCATGAATATATTCATGATCTATCTGTATTTGACTTAATAAAAAAAAAAAAAAACGCCTTTGCTATCATGGTCTCCTTTCAAGTTGTTTCATTAACTCAATAGCTGTTTCACTTTTTATTTGTTCTATGTTAAAAGGCTAAAAGAAACACAGTGAACATTGCGAAGATTTTTCTTTTTTTTTTTGCGTGTGTCATTTGATAAATTCTTCTAATTTTCTTCTAAAATATCCAGTCTCTTCCCTAAGACATACAACAAATGGAACTATGATACATTCCCAGAAGTCTTTTATGGAATGAAATCCTTCACACCCACAAACTGAGTCATTCTTACCAGTTCTAGAATTGAACACTGCATAATTCCTCTATAGGTGGTCTATAGCAAATTGGAAGTACGCCTCCACGCTATGGCTAGGGTGTGTTAAGTGTGTGCTTACAGGCGCTTTATTTCTAGATAGTCTGAGGTAATGTTACCAATGTACCATTGTCTCTTCAATCATGGTGTCAGAAAAATTACATGCAAAAGAATGAAATTAAACCCTAGTCTCAAATAAGTCATGAAAAGTAATTCACAGCTTCTTAAAGGTTTAAATATCAGACCAGAAATGGAAAAATTTCTAGAAGCAGATGTAGAGGAAAAGTTCCTAACATTGGTCTCAGCAATATTTTTTTTAATATGACACCAAAAGTAACAAGCAAAAAGGGCAAAAATAAAATAAGTGGGACTATGTCACATTATATAATATTCTGAATAGCAAAGGAAATAGTGAACAAAAGGAAAACAGAGGAATGACAGACAGTATTTGTAAACCATACCCAAAACACATAAGAAATTCATACAACTCAATAGAATAAAAAAAAAAAAAAAACAGAGCATAAAGTGGGCAAAGGAACAGAATAGTCATTTTTCCAAAGGAGGCAAACAAATGGTTATCAGTCATATGCAAAGGTATTCAATGACCACCATCAATCAACAGCCAACGCACCTCACAACCACAGTGACATAACACCTCACCTCTAGTAGGATGGCTGTAATCAAAAACGAAAGAGATGACAGTGTTGGCAAGAATGCGAAGAAAAGCGGGTTCTTGTGCATTATTGGTGGGAATGCAAATTGACACAGTGTTCTGGAAAACAGTGTGGAATTTCCTTGAACATTAAAAATAGAACCATGACATCATCCAAGAGTCCTACTTCAAGGTACGTATCCAAAGGAAACAAAATTAGTAAGTCAAAGAGGTATTGCATCGCCATGTTCATTGTGGCACTGTCCACACTAGACAAGGCAAGCAAACAACCTAAGTGTCCAATGACAAATAAACAGATAAATGGTGATGTATACTATGTACGTATTCATATATATGAATATTATCGTCATAATAAAGAAGAAAATCATGCCATTTGCAACAACATGAATAAACCCTGAGTGCATTATTCTAGTGAAATAAGTCAGGTAGAAATCAAATGGCATGGATTCTCACTTACGTGTGGAATATAAAATATTTGTCAGTCTCATAGACAGAGTAGAATGGTAGTTTCCAGGCGCTCAGGCATGAGAGAAATGAGCTGTTGCCCAAAGGGGACATTTCCTTTATAAGATGAATGAGTTCTGGGAATGTCATGTACACTGAAATTTTCTAAGAACACCTAGCTTAGATATTTTCACTACAAAACAAGCACAGAAATGATAACTAGGTGAGGTGATAGAAGTATAAACTTGAATATATACAATCTGAAAGTGGTAATCCTTTCACAATGTATGCAGATCAAATCATCATAGTGTATACCTGAGCATATTCAAGTTTTCAATTGTACCTTATTAAAACTGGGAAGTAGAGAAGAGAAGGAAGGAAGGAAGGAAGGGAGGGAGGGAGGGAGCCAAGCAAACGAGCTACCCACATGTGCCCAGTAGGTTATTCCATAAATCATGAAGTGAATGATCATCTCTACAAAACATGAATTTCTTTAAAAGTGCAATATTCACAAGAAGAATTATTGAAGTATTTTACCCTTCTGGAATTAAAAAGTGGTTAGAGGGCAGTGCCTGTGGCTCAGAGGAGTAGGGCACTGGCCCCATATACCAGAGGTGGTGAGTTCAAACCCATCCCGGGCCAAAAACTGCTAAAAAAAAAAAAAAAGTGATTAGCTATTTTAATAGGATAGATATTTAAGAGATACATATTCATTGAGCAAGAAATGTAAAAGCCCCAGCGTATGTTCCTAGACTCCCAGCTACAAGCGGTGGGAGCTTCGGAACGTCAGTCTACTCCCCATGCTGTAGTCCATGCCTCTTCGTAGGGACTCTCCTTGCAAACACAACCTAAATGTCCACGAACATTTCTTAATGCAATAAATTCAGAAATCACACAGTCAGAAAACTCAGGCTATGTTTTTCTCTTCAATAGAGAACAAGAAGAATCAAAATATTGGCCCCATGTGTTATAAGAATTATTCTTGCAAAAAGATTCTTGCTATTCCTTCTTCTAAAGAGTGAGTAGTTTTCGTCTTCTTCTTCTTCTTTTTTTTTTTTTATCAAAATTTGGGGAAGAGCAAGTTTAAATCAGCTACTGACAGATTCTGGAACACATTTTATTTCATGACACATCGTAATTTTAAACAGAGTAACACATTTCATATTTTCTATTAACTAACTATAAAGTATTGGAAAACAAGATATTCATGGATCATACTATACAATAATCATTTTCTTGATTATTTATGCTCAAGAATGATTGGATATTAACATGGCTATTAAAACAAGAATATACTTTTACTTGTTTATTCTCAATACTGCATTAGATATTTGGTTGCGCAAAACATGCTATTTTTCCTAAAGCACTGCTATTTCGGAAACTGAGTTTGCAGAAACTTTTACCGCGTCACAAATTGAAAAATGCTGAGGAAGAGCTTTACTATTGGCCTGTGCACGCATGTGTGTGAGAGGAGTGTAAGATGATCAGAGATACACAGTAAATTCAATAAATAGGCTGTTTATTTTAAATACTCCACTTATTACCATAAAGTAAATTAAGAAACATTGAAATAAACTATCTGTTCTAACATCCTGCTTATCTTAATGTATTGTCTCAATATCACTTTGAGATAAAGATGTTTGAAATAGTGTCTGCAATCTACATTTTTGATCTGCTAAATAGCTGCTGGCTTCAGCAGAACATTAATGCAAATCTAATGTACCTGCTGGTATGATTAGCTGAATCAAATGATGGCATTTAAGTAACACCTAAATAATCTTAATTAGGATCTTCAACTCATCTTAGCACGTAGAACTCCACAGATGGATAGTCTTAATTATCAGCCTTTTGATTAGGATAACAGCCCTAATCAAGATGATGTGGGCCTGATAGACAGAGTATCAGTAAATTAATGACTGCTGTTAAGTGGTGGCATAAGCAAAAAATATAGAGCTGCTTTCCATGAGAGACAGGAAGACATCTATTCAAAGGAATTAATATTGTTAGGAAAAATATCAGAGTAAGGAATTATAGATCTGGGTTAATGGTATCCTATCTAGGTATGTTTGAGCCCTCATATTCAACATGATGATAACACAGAATTAATTTCGCAGTTACATTAAATGACTTAACCCAGGTTATTTTACAAATGTTTCTAACTCTGTCTTGATACCTTGGTAGATAACTTGGTAAACTTACTAGATTTGGAACATGTTAATCAAAACTATGGGAAATGCCTTTCTTATGATGGAAATTATGGTAATACGAGGCACAGGAAAATTTTAACTATTGTTCTTTATTCACATCCCCAGAAATAGTGCTTTTTTGAATTTTAACTTTCCAAATTCCTAACTGCCTGATTAATTAGGCATAAAGCGCTATGAAAAAAATGTTTCCCTGTAGTCGGACACAGGCTCCTTGATTTCAAAGCTCTTCTAGTATTTAATAAGGAGAAAACAAGGTGAGCGTTGTCATTCTCTGGAACCCTGAATTGATGTAGAAGGGGTTACGAGTGGGTCATCGGCGATTTCCACTTCCTGGGTGACCATCTCAGACCTTCAGAGTAAGGGTGCTACATCAGGTGAGCTTTTGCCAAAAACTTTCCTCCAAACTCTGCCTCATGCCTCTGTGTCTAGGCTCCTTTCTCAGGTGCCCCACACCCCCCCTCGTCCCTGTCTCCCTCGTCCTTCTTGAAGGTCACTCTTGGCACACTCCTCTTCTTGTTCACCTGTGTATGTGTGTATGGGGGGTGAGGTTGTTGCTGTTCTTTATTTGCCCCACTATCTCTTCTGTCTACCGTGGAACCTTTTTAGACGCTTGTGAATTTTTGTAGGCACTCTTACGTCTCACTGAATAAACATTTTAGTTTCAGAATTTAAATTTTCGTTCTGGAAGTGTCAGTGATGGTGACACCAGAAATGAGATATATTATCATTGCTAGTGTGAGTTAAGTGAGGGAGGGGGGAGCCTGTCAGGATCTGGGAGGAAGGGAGAAGCAACATATTTATTAGTGCTCAGCATTCTGTATGTGGAAAATGCATTACATTGTTCGAGCAATTACCAGTTCACCGGGTGTTTGCAAACAGCTAAATAATGCATATTTCGAAGAATAGCGTTTAATATTTTGTGCTTAAACACTTATCCTTATAATAATGATAATAATAGGTAGAGATTATGTGTGGCCCCTCCGTTGTATAGTAATTCAAACAGTGACAGACTTCTCCACGCAAAACCAGACTCATGGCTTGCTAAGTCGATGCTAATTTATCGGGGCCCTTGGAAAAGGCAAGCCGTGGAAACACGTCCTCAGAAGCACATGGCTCCACGGGTGTGAGAACCTTACCTCTCTGACCACCACGTCTTCTAACTCGCTAGCTGTGTTCTCTTCATACACCCAGCCTCCTGTGTCCCAGAGTTCTGTCCCCTGTCCGTTTCCAATGACCAGCCCCACTGTCATAACCCCTTCCATTCACTGTAGTCAATATCCACGCCCCTGTACCTGACAGTCTCCCTCTACTCACCCCAATGCTCTAAAGATGTTCCACCTGCCTGCCGTGTTAGGACTTTGCATAAAGCGTCCAAAATATCCAGAATCTAAATCCAGTAACTTCCTTCTCACCACTACGTCCCCATCGCTCAGGCTCAGACCTACGGTCCTGTTTACTGTTTTCCCAGCACCTTCTGTTCGTGCACATTACCCAGGCCTCCCACCTCCCGGGCCTCCCATCTCCCGGGCCTCGCACCTCCCGGGCCTCCCATCTCCCAGGCCTCCCATTTCCCAGGCCTCCCACCTCCCGGGCCTCCCATTTCCCGGGCCTCCCACCTCCCGGGCCTCCTGTCTCCTGGGCCTCCCACCTCCTGGGCCTCCCACCTCCCGGGCCTCCCATCTCCCAGGCCTCCCATCTCCCAGGCCTCCCATCTACCGGGCCTCCCACCTCCCAGGCCTCCCATCTCCTGGGCCTCCCACCTCCCAGAGCCTCCCATCTCCTAGGCCTCCTACTGCTGCCCTCCACAGGGTTAGTTTTGACCTTCAAGAAAATCATTGCAACACATAAATAGTAAATCCAGGGAGGAGTAAGAATCTAGTACTCCTCCTTCAGTTATGGTTGGGAAGAAACAAGTAGTTTCTGTACAAAAAGGCAATGAAACAATATCCTCATGTTTATTTCGCATATTTGGTATGTTTCTAATAGATAATGTAATTACAATGTCATGACAAGTATATTCTGTAAGTTTCCATAGGAGTGACAAGAACTCAGGTTTTCTTTGGTCAGTTCATCTTTATTTCTCTCTGTCTCTCTCTCTCTCTCTCTTTCTCTTTCTTTCTTATTGCTTTATTGCTTCAGGTTCAATGAAGGTACAAAGAATTAGATTACACTGTTTGATTTGTTCCCACCCCCAAGAGGCGTGCATGCACCCTGACCCCCATCCTCCCCCCTCCTCCCCTCTCTATGCTCCCTCATCCCCCATCCCCCACCTTGAATTGAGTTATTCTCTTATGTGGGTATGTATTAGCTCATCTACTGTCTTCATATTAGAATTGAGTACAGTGGATTCTTGCTTGTCCATTCTTGTGATGCTTTACTAAGAAGGATGTATTCCATTTCTATCCAGGTTAATACAAAAGATGTAAGGTCTCCATCTTTTTAATTGCTGAATAGTATTCCATGGTAAACATACAACACAGCTTGTTAATCCATTCCTGGGTTGATGGGCATTTAGGGTGTTTCCAAGTTTTGGTGAGTGTAAAATGATCTGGGATAAACAGCCTAGTACTAATGTCCTTATGATGAAAATATTTTTTTCTTCAGGGCAGATGCCTAGAAATGGAATTGCAGGATCAAATGGGAGGTCTAATTTGAGTTTATGTCTTTTAATATTCAATTATGAGTACATTTTGTCTTGAATATTTTTTAAAAGATAATTGAGATGTTATTGTTTAATTTTCTTAAATTTACAGTTTTCCTTGTTATTCTTTGTGTTGTATCCACCAAAATAGTTACAACCTTCAAAACTATTTAATTAAAACATAAATACTAATGAAAATAGCAATTTAAAACTACACATTGCTATACAGTAAAAGAAAATAGTGAACCTACTTCAGTGCAAATAAGGAACGTGAAGCTGAGTAGGATGGTGTAAGTTAAAGAGTTGAGTGTGAGGATTCCGTGCAATGATCTGGAGGAGCAGAGAACGGATAAAACACGAAATGACAGTTATGAACGCTGGATCCTCCCAGTGACCTCAGCGCGATGTCTGCTACAAAACCTTCTAAAATAAAAATAAGAATCCATTGAAGTATTTATTTTCATAAAAATCACTGTATCAATTAACATTTCAAAGAGCAAGGTAAAATATTTTCTCATGTAAAATTACTTTTAATTAATATAGAGAAGACAGCAAAGCTGCAAAGACATCGTTTCCAGTCACTCCTAGTAGCTTAGACAGACGCATGTCACAGTGTTTCCAGTAAGTAAACGATAAATATATTCCATGTGAAGTCAGAAAGAGAGAGTTCTAAGCAAAATCCTTTAATCAAATTGTACTGCTGGACATAGACATAAGTTTAAAACAAATTACTAATCAAAATAATTACAACAAATATAAAAAACAAAGTACCATACTATTTTATGTTAGCATAGCTTGCATGTTAGGTTGATTCAAATAAAATGACATATATTCAAAATTTTAAACAAGGCCAAGTGTATCCATTTTGAGAAAGAAAGAGCTCAATGTTTTACCCTGAAATACATCAGCATACCAATCTGTATTTGTTTATTTCATTATCAGTCATAACGTGAGTCAAAATTTAGCCAATCTCTGGCACCACAGATAAAGACACCTATATTTTGTTTACTTTAAAATTACACACTGAAGGCTTTATTTTATCTTTTTTAATTATTTATTCCAAAATTGAGAGCTGATATGTATGATCCACTAAAGCAGCGGTTCTCAACCTATGGGCCCCAATCCCTTTGTAACAGTGAAAATACATCCCGCATGTCAGATCCTTACAGTATGATTCGCAACAGTAGCAAAATTATAGTTATGAGGTAGGAATGAAAATAATTTTATGGTTGGGGGTCACCACAACATGAGAAACTGTATTAAAGGGTCATCGCTTTAGGAGGCATTAGGAAGGTTGAGAACCACTGCACTAAAGGGATGACCACATTTCAAGAAATACTGATAAGTCCTTCTTCTTTAACTGTTCTTGGTGAGTGTTCTTCACATCTGTTTGATTTAGAATTATATATATTTTTTCAGTTGACAAAGGCAGAGATAGTGGTTGCCAACAAGGCCTGTGAAATGACATGCATTGAGGATTTATGCTTCCCTGTGATTTCCCAGGATTTTGTCTGTACAAGCTTTAAAAAACTTTTGCATGACTGGACAGTGGTTTTAATTATTAATCTGATCATATCAACATTCTTATCAAAAACATTTCATGATTTCTCATTCACTAATTAATTAACTTGAACTCAATCCGAGATTCATAATAATGCTCCAGGATTTGTCCCCAGACTTATTTTTAAGGCTTCTCTCCCATGATCCTTTCGGGTATAGCCTTCAGTATAGGTTTTGTTTCATTTTTGAGAATGTAAGTGGCAGTTTTCCTCTTTCTCAGTCTTTTCCGCCATTTTCTTCATCTACAATTTTGTCTCTTTTCTCAATTGTGCTATTTCTATCCAGAATTTAGATTCCACATTAAATATTTTCTTCACATGAATAATTTTGTCATGTCATCAAAAGTGTAATCTTATTGACACTGAATCCCAATAGTATTTATGGCCATACATCTCTTAATTGTGGAACTGAACAGTGGAGATAGGTTCTAAAATGCCTCCTTAGTTGACTTTGTGCAAATATCATGGAAGGTACTTACACAAACCTAGCAGCCTGCTACACAGAGTATATGGTGTGGGCTTTTGCTCCTAGGCTACTTGTACTGAATACCACAGGCCCATGTATCAGGTACTTGTACTGAATACTGCAGGCAAGTGTGACAAAATGGTAAACATCTGTGTCTCTAAACATATCTAACATAGAAAGGTACACTCTGGATGGGTAAATTGCCAGAGACTCGTGACCACCAAGTATCAGAACCAAAGTGTAAGTCACTTCTATCTGATTCAAAACAACATATTTGTTATACTTTACCAGGCAATTACTACGCCCCTCACCACCACCCCTTGGAGATGCTCTTTGTTCTCCCTGAGCTGTGTGCTTTGTAGATGAAGCTGGTGATACTACATTCATACTAATCCCTACAGTTTAGAATGACTTTGAATATTACCTTTTGCTTTTGAATCCAATGAACAGGTAAGATAAATATGTCCACAAATTATAAGAATCATCAAAATTAAAATGATAACACACACAACATACAAATTGAAATATAAATTCAGACCACTGCTATAGAAATATATTTACCAGTTCAACTAGTCAAATAATTTTCTAATTTTTAATCTCAATTTTGTTATCTTTTCTAAAAGTAGACATTTAGTATCATTATCAAATACTTCATTTTCATGTATGTATTTTAAGCTAGAGTCTTTTCATTCTTCTTAAATAAATTGTTCCACAAAAAAATCTCCTACATAAAATATTTATCCTTAATGCTCCCCTCCCCCTTTTAGATGTGATGCATTAGAATTATATTTATAGAATGCCTGAAGAGAATAAAGTAGGTTCAGAATTAACAGTATGTGGATAAACTAATTTTGTTTTCTCCTAGCATCAAAATGTTCATGCATTATAAGAACGCATACATCCACTGGCACATGCAAACACTTAAAACACTTCACTATGTAAGTGAAAAACATTCACACGATTATTTTTGGCTTCTCAAGTATTGAAAATGACAGCATGGCTTTCTTATAAAATATTTTAAAGATAAAGGTATTAAAAAGAAAAATACACACAAAGCTGAGCACAGTGGCTCAGGCATGTAATCTTAGCACCCTGGGAAGCTGAAGTGGGAAGATTACTTGAGCTCAGGAATTCGAGATCAGAGAGTAAGACCCCATCTCTACTAAAAGTAGGAACAAATCGAACCAGGGATTGTGCCACATGCCTGTAGTCCCTGCTACTGGGGGCGCTGAGGCAGGAGGGTAAGATGATTCCTTGCTTCAAGGAGTTTGAGGTTGGCGTGAGCTCTCATGACACAGGGTACTTCACCCAGGGCCACACAGTGAGACTTGGTCTGGAAATACACACTTACGTGTACGTTCACAGGCGCCCACACACACACAGTATCAGTGAGCTCAGGAGAACACGTGGCAGGCATCCTGTAAAAAAAAAAATATTTTGATTTTAGCTTACTTTTTGTAAATATATTTATAATTCTTTGTTCTATTTATGTCTACTGATGGCTAAGTATAGTTGACACCAAAAATAAAATCTAGGTCGTGAACTTTAGAATATAATAGGTCATTATTCCAGTGTCAAAAATAAAGAGGGAAAAAAGACTACATTGCCAACTTTGGACAACAAAAACAACATGCACATAAGATATGAAAAAGCTGTGGCTCAAACGCACTCAGAAATCGTCTTTTGGTTGGGAATTTAATATACACTGTTGTGAGGATGATTAATGTTACTGTATCGTTTACTTGAAATTTCCTAAAAAGTAGGTCTTCAGTGTTCTCGCTACTCTCACATAAACACACACACACACACACACACACACAGTAGCAATGTTAATTAATTTGATTGTGGTAATCAATTTACAGTTTGATACGTGCATATCGTAACCTCCCTCTGCTCATCTTAGATACATAAAAACTTCATTTGTCAATTAGGAGTCAGTAAAGCTGGGGGGGGAAAAACTAGTGACTTGTGGGATGCATACGTATTGCTCTTATTATCTGCTGCTCTGTGCGGAGCGCCGCGCTATGTAGGGGCGGGGGAGACAAAGCTGAAGCAGCATCTGCCGCATTGGTTTCCATCACTGTTTCTGAGCTTTGCATCTGTCATGTCGTTACCTGGCACAACTCCTTGAAGCAGGTAATAGAGCAATACGAGGGAGATAGAATTTTAGCAAATGTGGGCTTTTAGAAAATCCAGTGGATTTGGGTATTTGGGTCAGAGTCTACAGCTTACTTCACTAAAGTAACTAGCACTTCAGCATGGCTGACTGGGCTTGTTCTGGGGAAAAATCGTTGCAATAAAAAAGTTATTCTTTTCAATTCCACTTTTAGAGCTTACATAGAAAAAAAGTGGTATTGCTTCTTACCCTTTCTGTTGTAGCAGGGATGGTAAAAAGCAGAGATAGAGCCTTAATGGGAAGAGAATTTTGTCTGAAGATGTCTCAAAAATTTATGGTTGCTCTGGGTCCGTTTCTCTGTTGCTCTACAGCACGGTTCTCAAAGTGTTATTTGAGACTTCTCAAGGATTCCTAAAATATATCCGAGAGGTTCATAAGATTAAAGTGTTTCCAAAATTAAGCTGGAACATCCTTAGCCTTTGTCACTGTGTGTACACTTGCAGGGTGGCCCCGTTTCAGGAAGCAAGGTGGTGGCCCCGACTGTATTAATATCACTCTCAAGGGAAAACGAGATTTCTAGCTCTCCATGAGCATGTCCTGAGGCAGTCATACACACTCTGAATGTAACCACGTCTCGTGTCTTCCTGGACACGTCTTTTTTTATTACATATGAAAGTGTCTGAGAGCATGTCAGCTGTATGCCCATATGTGCTGGTTTTCTTTAGAAAAAGCACCCATGCCATGGTTGGAGCTGTGAGCAACATTGGCTGCTCTTCTTTTTCTGGAGCACCACTTTCACTGGGAACAGCAGCTGACAGAACTCAGGTTCACCACATTTGGGGATGGGGCAGACTCCCTCACAATGAGGGAAATGAGCCTGTCTCTTCAGGCTCTGACAACTGACAAGATCAGTTGCCAGAGGTAAAACTCAAGCTTTCAAGGATCAAGTAGAATTTTGAAAAACTATCTACAAACATAAATTTCACAGCTTCCAAATGCGTGAGTGTCATTTTGTTTTACAGTAAATAATAAATTATACCAGTGTTTAGAAAATCTATACATCCGAATGACCACAGTATTCCAAAGGACCAATATGTGATGCAGTAAAATAATTCATGAGTCAAAGATTTATTCAAAGTTTAAAATATACTCATTTCATTAAAAAGAGTATAAATATTCATTAATATAATTTCAGATGACATAGACTGTAAAAACCCAATAATCTGAAAACTGTAGCTCTAGAGCTACCCTTTAAAACATTACACAAGTATGTACTTTTTAATGTTTGTATAATGGAAATATAAGTATGCTTTATAACAAAATGTGATTTGAAAGGCATTAGGGGAAAGATGAATAAACATTAAGAGGAATTTATTTCTTTCCTTCCATTGCAGAGTCAACACCTCACTTCCAGGAAACTCATAAGAAGCCAAACTTCCTTCAAACACCCCCTAAATAAAAAGGCAAAGGTCTTATTATCTCTTACAATTTACAATCGCTATGAATGCTTTGATAATTCTATAATAATTTCTCCACAAAAACATCCTAAGCAGTAATTTCTCTCTCTTTTCCCCATTCTCTCTGTGCTGATGTTTATATCAACAACTTCTAACTCTATCAAATGTGGTTTTTCATTGATCTTTGTGTAACTTTAATTTTCTTTGCCTTTTATTATGCTATGTATCTTGTTTCTCAAACCGGATTATAATAAACTCATTTAGGGACGTGCTTGTGCTCTAGCCTGCTCCTGAACTCCCTCAGTACCTTTCACGATGTTTTGTTTAGATGAAACACTGAACATTAGACCTATGATTTTTTTTTAACTTATTCTGTGAAATTCATGTGTATTTTATTTTATTTTATTTTATTTTTTTATTGTTGGGGATTCATTGAGGGTACAATAAGCCAGGTGACACTGATTGCAATTGTTAGGTAAAGTCCCTCTTGAAATCATGTTTGCCCCCATAAAGTGATTGTTAATAGGAAAATATTAGTGTCTAAAGTTATTATAAATCTAGAGATAATTAACTTTTGGTTCTTTGAATGTGCTTAGTATGCCCCAGAATATTTCCATCTTATGTAGTAGAACTGATATTGTATTATTCCATATGGGCATAAACTACTTAGACTAACTTAAAATTATTTTTACATAGTAATAGTTGTAATAGGGATAATATACATCTGCTCTAATGTCTGCAATTCAGTTTTCAATATTTCAGTATGTACAGTTCTACACACTCATAGGCAGTAATTTGTAGTAACCTACATCCATCTTAACAATGTTTGTTAAAATGTAGATCATTTTCAACTACAATTGGAAGATTGTATCCCAGAAATCTGTTACTGTGAAGTACTCCAACTAATTTATCTTGGTTAATACTAGATGGCTTGATAGTAAAATATATGTTTAAAAATAAATTTTAGTGCTTAAGACATACCCATTGACTAGAAATATTTTCTAGGCAACCCAAATTATTCATGAACAATGTATATGCTATGACTTTACTGAGCACAAAATATCCCACTACTTAGAGTATAAACTTGTCTCAGAATCAGTCTTATTTTAAACAGCGCAGCAGAGAATCTTACTTTATTTAGAAGGTTAGATCGATCTTGTTAGTAGAATATCATTGCTTCTTTCCAGCCTGTCAACCAAAGTGCTTTCCTACTGTATGAAAGGCCAGTATTCAAGGAGTTCACCATCCTACAGTGAAAGGTGGAATAACAGTTTTCCTGCTTATTTTGTGTAAACAATTGTATATGTAGCAGATTTGTTATGAGATTAGCCTTTGATAAGACTTACTACCAGATATTAAGTTTATGTATTAGAAGATCTGTAACTTGCCCCATAGGAGGCTATTGGTATTTGCCAAAAGATCAGAATAATTATTAAAAGCCAAATAACTTTAGGTCCGTTTGCAATAATATTCTTTTTTTTTTTTTTTTTTTGAGACAGAGTCTCACTTTGTCACCCTGAGTACAGTGCTGTGGCATCACAGCTCACAGCATCCTCAAACCCTTGAGCTCAAGAGATTCTCTTGTCTTAGCCTCCCGAGTAGCTGGGATTACAGGAACCCACCACAATGCCTAGCTATTTTTAGAGACGGGTTCTCACTCTGGCTTGGGCTGGTCTCCAACCTGTGAGCTCAGGCAATCCACCCACTTTGGCCTCCCAGAGTGCTGGGATTATAGGCATGAGCCACCACGCTGGCTTTGCACTGGTATTTTATAACTTCTAACATGGAATTTAAAGCAGTTTATTTGAACACATGTAAGGAAACAGAAAATATAAGTAACAAAGTTGGCATCTAGAAAATCACTGATAATAAAAGGGGCTTAAAAGGATTAAGGAAATGTGATGTATGTACACATGTATCATGGAGTACTACTCACCCCTAAAAAGAAATGGTGAACTAACACCTTTTGTAACAACCTGGATGGAATTGGAGACCATTGTTTTAAGTGAAATAACACGGTACTGTAACGATAAAACCATATGTACTCACTATTAAATTAGAACTAATCTACTAACACTTCTGTGCACACATGGAAATAAAACTCATCAAATTCAAGTAGGCAGAAGTGGGAGAAAGAGATGAGTAAATATATTTCAGGGGTGTGATAGTCACATTTGTGATTTTTTTTTTTGAGACAGAGTCTCACTTTGTCACCCATGAAAGAGTGCTGTGGCGTCACAACTCACAACAACCTCCAGCTCTTGGGTTCAGGTGATTCTCTTGCCTGAGCCTCCCCAGTAGCTGGGATTACAGGCGCCCGCCACAACGCCGGGCTACTTTTTTGTTGCAATTTGGCCAGGGCTGGGTTTGAACCCACCACACTCAGTATATGGGGCCGGCGCCCTAATGACTGAGCCACAGGCGCCGCCCTACACATTTGTAATTTTGACTTAAGCAGTACCAAAACAGTTTATGTAACCAAAAGGCTTGTAACTCTGAAATATTTTGAAATTTAAAAAAAGTAATAATGCACGTGCCACATGTTAATTTGTCCTGGCACATAGTCATAGTAATTTGCATTTCACTAGGTGTTTTCAATAGGCTATTATTCACATTTTCAACTTATTTTCATAACTAAACAATATTTTTATATCAAAAACACAGGAATTTTTTGTATTTTCCATGAACATGTTGGTTGAGTAATCAAATAACAATTATGTAACTATGCATTTATAAGTAGTCTTCATGCACATTATAATTTCCACATACATTATTGTGAGCTTAAGTTAATTCACAAGTGACATACGAGGGATAAATCACAACTTTTTAAATACTATAGAAATAACATCTAATTAACTTTATGTAATATTTATCTCCCCAAAATGATTTCTTAAAAGGTACTGAATTGTTAGTTAGGTAATTATACATTTATAATCTGTGAAATCAGTAATTAAAGGTTAACTAAAATGTACTTACATGTTTACACACCATAAAATTACAGTATTTTTAACATACAGTAATTAATTTATTTTTCACATACACTTGTGTATGCTTGATTAAATGTCAATTGGGTGCCTGTTTGTGGCAGATTAACCAGAATCAATTTATGGAAATATTAAGGTAAAGCTAACTATTGTGTTCCTTTTAAAATGTTTCATTTTGGTCTAAATGTTATCGCCAATTTATTTTTTAAACTATTTCTCAGCTTGTTTCTTTTTTACAAAAAAAAAAAAATATTGAATCTAACTTAATACATCATTAAAGACAAAAGTGCTTCACTTCAAATGCTAAGATAAAATGAGAAACAAACTAAAGGAATTATTTTTTATATTAAGTAGTATAGACTTTATTAGTTTTATTTCTTGTGTCTGTCCCTGTATTTCTTCCCTCATTATTTTCTCCATACTTACTTAATCTTTCACGAGTTTGACTGTGTGGAAATTTTCCAATTTTCCTAAGTATATTTTACACTCAGTTAAATAATGAGTTTAAAGAAATTTTAGCTGTTCATATCACTATTTTTTCATAAATGTGTATTACTCTGAAAAATCTCTTTTGCTAACAAATTATTAAATCTGAATAAACATGGTTCAGATTCTTAGTGATATATCCACTTCTCTTAATAATAATAATAATGTGTGTGTGTGTGTATATGACATTCAAGACCTATAAAAATAGGACAAAGACATAAGGTAACTCTTGAGAGTGCTTTGATTGTGAAATCCCATCTCATTTCCCTAAGTACCAACTGGTCTGTATCTAGGAGTTTCACATTAAAAATTATGTGGTTCTCCATGACAGGTTATAGCTATCAATTAACAATGACAATGACATTTGCTTAGGAAAACTCCATTAGCTCAAATGCTTAGAAAAAGCATACATTTCTAAAAGGAGACAGAATTCTACGAGTTTTGGAGTACAGACACAGGCGCAAATGCACACACACGTACACGTGCGCCTACCCTACAAACAAACCCTTGAAAATATACATATTTTAAATAATACAGCCTTGTCTGTATGAAGTACAGCACTTATCATCATTGTATTTGACCCTATGTGTTGGCCAAAACCACAATTTTTCTATTCTATATGAATAAATAAAATTGCCTGTGGAGATGATGTAAATGGCTAACGAGGGCTTTTGTTGATAAGATTCTCTTCTCTCGTGGCCGCTGTACAGATGGTTTCAAGTGTCTCATTACAAGTGGTTACTTAAGCCACCATTAACTTTTATTAATTAAGGAATACTGCATTATTATATATTATAATGCTCTACTTTCAGTATATTATAGCCATAGCAATGAGGTATGGCTGTTTACAAAATATGAAGTATCAGCAAAAATGCTAAAATAGATAATCTGATGTCATATGGACAAGCAGCTATCCTGTCACTTTTTTGCTATAATATAGAAATAGCTTAGAATCATTTGTGTACATTTGTAATTAGAAGGTTAGAATTGAAATATGAACACAGCATGTTTTGATTTAATCTGCTGTGAAAGACCACCTCAGTATTCCCTTTTAATTGCCTTCAGTTTTTATCAGAATGAGGAGCCTTAAAATCCAAAAAACATAATAAAGTGGATCCAGCATTGATTAGGGACGTCCTGTCTAATCGCTTGCTGTATGAGGGACTGAAGGAAGCATAACAACTGTCTACTGATTAGTGCCACAGACCTAAGGACAGTGCTGCAGAGAACCATGCCCGATTTTTCCAATCTGAATAAAACCATTGTATATTCTCCAAATTAGCTCTCAAAAGACTCATTTACTGATAACATAATTAAACATACATGCATTCCAAGATGAGACTATCAGAAATGGAAATTTATCACTATTCTTTACTCAATTCTATAATTCTTCCAAAAGTTTCCTATCATAGAAGATGCTCATCATTTCTTGTTTACTAAATTATTTGAATAGCCTATTAGGAAGAATCACAGAGAGACACATATGAAAATTATAATCGTATTTTTGTCTTAAGAATCCATTTTCTAGGGCGGCGCCTGTGGCTCAGTCGGTAAGGCGCCGGCCCCATATACCGAGGGTGGCGGGTTCAAACCCGGCCCCGGCCAAACTGCAACCAAAAAATAGCCGGGCGTTGTGGCGGGTGCCTGTAGTCCCAGCTACTCGGGAGGCTGAGGCAAGAGAATCGCTTAAGCCCAGGAGTTGGAGGTTGCTGTGAGCTGTGCGAGGCCACGGCACTCTACCAAGGGCCATAAAGTGAGACTCTGTCTCTACAAAAAAAAAAAAAAAAAAAAAGAATCCATTTTCTAGTAGTGCTGATGAATTACCCCAAATTTATTTCTACATTGGATTGATTCCTAGTCTTTTAGTAAATAATCTCCATCCTTCAATATATGTAAATGCATTCATTTCAATGAAGGTTTCTCAAAATTAATATCTAAACAGTAGTGTGATAAGTCAACTATATTCTACATTTGCAATGTAGACTCTGTCTCCTAACACTCTATTGCAACTAAATGCCTGAGATAGTCACAGACTAAAATAAAATTGTTAATTATCAAAAAATTAAAATCCATAGAGTATGAGTTGGAGTTCACAATATTTGAAAAAGCTACCTGCTATTATATAACAGAAAATATTTCATTTTTCTAGTTAAATAGAAATCTAAAGGATATGGAGTAAGCCAAAAATCTTAGCTTCAATTCTTGCTTGGAGGGTTTATCAGCTTAACACCTGCATGTCTGTGAATTTACCTCTACACTAACCCTTCTACATATATGTATTACCATACAATGGTGCCTTTTTCTTGTTTGAAACTTGAACTTGAGTTGACTTGTTTCAAACAAGTTTATTGTTTGAAACTTGAACTGAGTTGACTTATGAGTTAAATAAAAAGAATTCACAGCTATAAGTACTATTTTATTTAGAATTGCATCATTTACCTAAGCACTTCTTATGTTTGAGAAGATTTTGAGTAGATATTCCTGGCGTATGCTTTATACCTTGTGGTAAAACTTTAAATTTCTAATAATAGTTAACTGATCATAGTTGAACTTTTCTATATTTTCATCAATAAAGTCGTTAGGGGCTGGCCAAATCACAGATTCAAAATTATTATACCATAGAAAATTATGCAAATTCATAAGTGATAAAATGTTAGAGAGAAATGAATAGAACTATAGCAGAAATATATTGGCAAATGCCCATTAGCCTGAGGACAGGAATCGCTGAGAAGTCAGAAGGGAAAAAAAGGGTTTGCTTCAATATCAATGCAAAGGACCCATGAGAGGTGTGCGACTAACTTCTCACATCGTTTTTCCTTTCCTCCATCTCCACCTGGGCAGGCCTTTTATGTTCAAAGAAAAATAAATTTTAAAAGATGTGAAGGATTAATAACAAAGACTCCTGGCAACCCCAAATATAATTTAACTAGGTAGGCACAGAGACCGTTTTGGATGTATTCATACTCATAGGAGTTCTAAATATGACGAATTTTCATATTTTCAAGGATTGGTGAGGACAAAGGAGAGTTGCAGCTGTTTCAAATTCTCTTAGTCACATAAAATTCGTTGTAGTTACAGGAAAAGTAATGGCATCATACTTACCAACCCATCTCCATTAATCAGGTTGGAGAAGGAACAAACTCATGTCATCACTGAGCTCACACTACACACGTACATTTCCGTCTTAGAGAGGATCACCCGGGGTCTCAGACCACACTGCACAGCAGCTGTGTCCCAAGCTGCCACGCAACCATCAAGATGATAGCTCTAATTTGGGTTAATAAAACCAATTTATCACAAGTCTACTTCCAATATTAGTCAACAGTGCTGTGGAAAGAAATGAGAGAAACTTCTGTGGGTTTTCCAATGCTATAGGAGGTGTTTTTTCTTTTTTTCTTCTTCTTTTTTTTTTTTTTTTTTGAGAAAATGACTTTATTTCTTTTTGGTAGATATGCAGCAGTGGGATTGCTGGTTAAAATTATAAGTCTACATTCATTGCTTTGAAGAATCTCCATACTCTTTTCCATAAAGATTGTACTAATCCACAATTCTACTAGTAGTGTATAAGCTTTTCTTTTCTTTCTTTTTTTTTCAGATTTTGGTCGGGGACGGGTTTGAACCCACCATCTCCAGTATATGGGGCTGGTGCCATACTCCTTTGAGCCACAGGCACCACCCTAAGCTTTTCTTTATTTCTGCATCCATGCAAGCAAATCTTTTTTTTTTCTTTCACTTTTTAATTATGTTCATTCTAATAGAAGATGGAATTTCATCACTGTTTGACTGCTTACTTTGTAGGTATGAAGAATTGAGAAAGATGGGTTAGATGTATGCATTGTTGAAATTACAGCTTGATCCAATATACATAGTTTAAATTAAAAAAAAATTTTAGATATACTACCCTGGATAGTGAGTGGAACAACACATTGGATCATTCATATAAAAGTATGGGTGATTATACATTGGTTTCATAATAGTACTAAGTACATTGGATACTTTTTCTTCCATTCTTGATATTCTTTACTAAGAATATGTTCCAGCTCCACCCATATAAACTTAAAAGAGGTAAAGTCTCCATCTTAATGTATACAATTATGGTTTAATAAAAAAATGTTAGATCAAAATGAAGATACTGTGAAAGTAGGAGAGAAGAGGTAAAATGATATGTCTAGAATGTTATCTTGCATGCATGTTTATAAAAAATTAAATAACAAATATTTTCCCAGATGAATATGTGGCTTTATTTACGGAAAAACAATTATACTAGTTAAAAATATAAGCTGATGGGAAAACGTCATTGGAAAGATAATTGTGAATTATCTCATAATTTTACATGCATTTGACAGTTACACTAGGCAATGTAATAATACAGTTCTCTAAAGAGTCAGAACTCTGTCAAAATCTGTTTCCAGAGAAAATTATTAGATTTAACAGGTAATTCATCTGATTATAATTTCACATTGCACAGTAATTTCTAAGGTAACTTGCAAGTGATCATACTCAAGGCTTTCTTAATTTTTAATGGATACAAATTATATCATTGAAATACTAATTTTAAATCATGAAAAATCACATATTTTACTTGTCATACAGGTAGAAATGTTGAGAAATCTTTTTTTTCTTTTTTTTTTTTTTTTTTTAATTTGGTCGGGGCTGGGTTTGAACCCGCCACCTCCGGCATATGGGACCGGCGCCCTACCCGCTGAGCCACAGGTGCCGCCCGAGAAATCTAATGTTTTATTGTCATTCATTTTTTCTTAAGAATATCTTCCCAAATCTTCTTGTTGCTGTTGTTCAACTTCATATAACATTATTTCTGAACACAGCAATGTGTGAGAGATCCTGTTAATCCATATTGGATCCAGTATTTCCTTTTGTTAGACTCTTTTTTTTCTATTTTTTTTTCTTTATAGAGACAGAGTCTCACTTTACCGCCCTCGAATGATATGTCATTGAGGATGTAATCAACATCTTTTCAATTAGGACTGAAGTTGCACATAGGAGCTTCCTCTTCTGTGAAGTTATTGTTCACGTGTTTTGACTAAATTTCTATTGAATGTCTTTGACTTGATAATTTATGTTTTGGATTGTAACACTTGGCAATTGTGTATGATATGGATACCTTCTAGATTTTGAGTCAGCTTTTCACTTCTTACACTGTTCTTTATTGAACGGAAGTCAGAAATATAAAGGCAGTTGACGCTATCAATCTGTTCTTTTATGTAGCACATTTTTTTGTGTTGCAGAAACAAAAAAATCAGATCTGTGTGTGTGTGTGTGTGTGTGTTTGGTGATATAGAAATCTGACTTCAGGTTTTGTCTACGCATCATAAAAACATTATTTATTAAACAGGATCCACCATGTTCTGGGCCTCTATTCCTTCACATTTATTGACTTATCTTCCTTAATTCCCATTGTTTAATATTGAAATCTGGTTATTTGTAAGATATATCTAATCCCCAGCTTCCTCAGTTTCTTAGCTATCTTCACTTTTATACAAGTTTCAGATTTACCTTGGAAAAAAATTAAAAAAAAAAAACTTGTTATTTTAACTTTCATAGACTGTTGCTGATTTTTTTATAAACCAACATTTTGGGAGCACAGATTTTCTTCTGTCCAAGAATGGGGTACATATTGACTCTGGATATCTGTCTGCTTTTTGGGGTACAGTTATATCACTCCTCCACGTAGGTTTTATTTATCTTTTGTAAGATGTATTTTTATTTGGCTTCTTGTTTATATAGACAGTGTATATAATGACTTTTTGTTGTTCGTTTTTAAACAGCTGAATTGGCATATGATTGGATTAAATGTGTTTTTAAATATATTTTTGAAATCTTGAGTTTGGTGTACAAACGTACTGAAAACATTCAGATTTTTGAAGTGATCTCATGTCTTCATAAAACGCCACTCTCATATTTTTATTACTTTGCCTATAGCAGTTTTTGGATTTTAAAGTTGTTAATTATACATATTTGTTCTCTCTGATCCTTGTGTTTCTGCCCCTGTTCCTGCAGGGGCAGCTAAAGAGCTGCATAGAAAGGGGACATCCTTGTCCTGCTCTTGGTTTTAAAGGTAATAATTTTCAGTGTTTACACATTAAAGAAGTTATCGATTTATTTGTACTTCTTTTGGGTGCATTATGCTTCAAATACCCATTGATTTACATTTTTAGTGAGATTTGGAATATTTTCAGACACTATATTTTCAAATCTTGTCCCTCCTCCTCCATTTCCCTCCTACCTCTGATGTTTGTTAGACCTTCTCATTCTATCCTTAATAATCTTCTTCTGGGTTGTTTTACATTTTTGTTTACTCCCTCTCAACATTAAGTACTATTTATTTAAGTGTACTTTTCAGTTCTCTGTTTCTCTTCAACTCCATGTAATATGTTGGTAAGCTTTCTATAGACTTTCAAAATTAAATAGAGATATAATGAAGGTTATATGATGTGCAATATATTTTATAATATACAATGTATAAAAGTATATACCGTATTTATAGACAGAGAGTCTAAGAGTTCCACTTGTTTTCACATTTCTTTGTTTATTCTTAATAATGTTTTACTTCTGGTCAGTCTTTGAAATTGTGTCTTTTTTCATTAAGTATTCACATATAACTATTGTATGTTTGCATATGAAAATTCCAATATTGTCGGTCTGTGAGTACAATAAAGCTTTAATTTATGCTAATTCAGTTATTCTGTGGCCTCTCATCTATTTGTGTTCAGTGATTAGAAAGTCATTGTTTGATTTTAATCCATAGGAGTTCTGTGGGTCCAAATAGGGGCACTGTTCCAGAGTGTGCTTCAATCAATAATCAATCAATAGTCATGGGACACCACTATGTCCAACTCCTCCAGCTCTTCCTCCTTTGAGAATTTTGGTTGCGTCTCGAAGCTTGTGGTGACTTATGACTTCCTATTTCCTTCAGAGGCCCATGGACTGGAGTTGATGGCATCATTTATTTGAACATGGAAAACCTTCAATTCTTCATTGCCATTTTTTAGCAAAGGCTGAACATATTATAATAAAATATTGATAGTATAGTCCACACTTTCACACAGAGGATTTACTTTTGGAAATTTTAGAGTCAACCATGAAATACTATTTTAAAATTTCATGTAAGCAGTTTCATTGATGTATATAAAGGCAGGCAGATTTCACTGATAAGACATTCACAAATTATAATAAAAATGGTATTTGTAATTGTCTTAATTATTCTATATTCTTTAAAACTCCAAGCAGAAGCATGTAGATGGAGAGAGATAAAGAAATAGATGGTTAAGATAATGGATAGGCAATTAAAGTGCTTCACGGTCAGCAATTACCGTATAGAATTGGGAATGTTTCAAAGCTGTTTAACTCGTGGTATTTTACATCCACGAGCAATTAAACATCATTTTTGAATGTTGCTTATTTATTTATTTATTTTTTACACAGTTTATTGCTCTATTGCTAGGCTATAGTGCTGGGGCATCGGCTGAATTCACAGCAACCTCACACTCTTGGGCTCAAGCAATTCTCTTGCCTTGGTCTCACAGAGTGCAAGCATTCCAGACACGAACCACCATGCCCAGCCAAATTGTTGCATCTTCTTTTTTTCTTTTCTTTTCTTTTTTTTTTTTTTTTGTAGAGACAGAGTCTCACTGTACCGCCCTCGGGGAGAGTGCCGTGGCATCACACAGCTCACAGCAACCTCCAACTCTTGGGCTTACGCGATTCTCTTGCCTCAGCCTCCCGAGCAGCTGTGCAAATTGTTGCATCTTCAATGAAGTTCACACAAGATACTGTTTTTCCTAATTTGCTGTGATCATCACAAGAAAATAAATATAAAAGTGTATGTGTGTTGACTTGTTTTTATTTCTGCCCCTCCCAAGTTAGATGAAATGACCTTACTTAAGAAAACAAACATCCTTCGTTAGGCTGCTCTGAGCATGCATAGATGATTTGGGCCACTACAATGATTCAGGTGTACTTAGTCTGCATACTCCAGACTTGAGTTTTGAAGGAGCTGATTCTGAGGTTAGCAATAATCATTCAGGATCCAGTGGCCAACTTATCATTGATTATCTTGAAAACAAGTTTGCTACTGATATATCACTTAACAAATTTACTTTGTTTATTGAACAGATAATATGCCTCTTTTACTAATATATGTAAACATTTCCTCTTCATTGCTTTATAATAAATACTTCAGTGAAAACATACTTGTTTTAAGTAAAAAACTTTTTAAGTTTTTGGAGTGAATTCTTCAGTAATTAGATTATGACTGACTAAAAGAAGTTAATTTCTGTCTGTTTAATAAAGAATCATTTGAATAGTGTATGTTCAGAAATTGACACAACTTGTCTCTGAAGAAAACAAGTCCTGGAAACTTATTGAAATATGCCATTTTCATCCTTCATGTGCTGTAAGGAATTGAACTGAAAATCTGTATGAACTTTGCATTCTCTTCCATACTAATTTTAAGCTAATATTGCAGAACTAATGACAGCCTTGAGAAATGCTATTATCAATTCCAGCTGTCTTCTGCATCCAGAAACCCAGAATTACAGCCACATTTTATGAAATGAAGCTCTGAATAAAACCTATTACAGACAAGCTCTTGTTTTAATACTTTTGTAGACTCTTTTATAGTGTGGCATCACCTTTCATTACAGAAAAAACCTTATGACAACCTGAGTTAATTTACTTCTTCATTTTTTTAAATCATTGAGTCTTACAGAATCATTGATCATACTGAACAACTTACCCACAACTTCATAATTTGGAATGTCTCTATTTTACACTGGCGTATTTGCAAATGCCGCCCACTCAGCTTTTGTTGAGGTCTGCAAATGATGCAGATCTTCCCTTCTGGACTTTCTACTTTCTCAGTATGAAATCGTAGCACTCCTGGGTTACATTTGTCTAATCAATTTAGAATTTTAACAAATATCTTATTCTACCAATGTACCAGTTTCACTGGATGCTTTGGATTAAAATAGAGAAATAATAGATGAGGTCCGACCTCGTCCATCTAATATAACACTACCTAGTAATATTTACATTAAAACTATTTATACTGTTCACATATATGTATATCTCTCAACAGCTACATTATATTATTCAAGACATTCCACAAATAGAATGAGAGGTGAGGGAATACCAACTTAAGTTTTATTATATTTATATAGTGACTCAATCTTTGAAAAACTTTCATCAGATAACTACTATGTTCCTATGTTATCTCTCTTTTGAAGATAACAGTAAAAAATAGTGTCTCTGTATTTGCAATATTCACATTGTCATGAGGAATGGGCCACAGACCAAAAAGTAAGCAAACACTTCCTTCCACAACTTTACGGGCGGTTGCATACTTACCTAAGAAGTGAACTCAGTGTACAGGGAAGAGTGGGTTTCACTCTGCACGGTAGGGAGAGGAGTTTCGCTGAAGGAATGATGCTCACACTGAACTTAAAATGCTGAAGAGCCTCTCGACACGTTGAAGGATGTGAGCATAGATCTGCTGTAAACACAGGGCTGTAAGCAACAAAGTCAAGGAGATAAGAAGTGTCTTGTTTTTTTCTGACTAAACGCAAGTAATTTGGAATACTTTTACTTCAAGGAATAAAAAGATAAATATTACATGAAGAAACTAGAAAGTATGGCAAGTGGGAAATTGGGAAAGGTTTTTAGACAATATACAAAAATTAGGGGTGATGGAATGTCATGAAGAATTTTATGCAATCATGTCTTGCCCCCATGAAGTGTGACACACACCAAGGCCCCACCCCCCTCCCTCCGTCCCTCTTTCTGCTTTTCCTCCCCCCCATAACCTTAATTGTCATTAATTGTCCTCATATCAGAATTGAGTACATAGGATTCATGCTTCTCCATTCTTGTGATGCTTTACTAAGATTAATGTCTTCCACTTCCATCCAGGTTAATACAAAGGATGTAAAATCTCCATTTTTTTTTTAATAGCTGAATGAGGGACTTTGCCTAACAATTGCAATCAGTGTAACCTGGCTTATTGTACCCTCAATGAATCCCCAACAATAAAAAAAAGAAAAAAAAAAGAATTTTATGCAATGGACTGACAGGAAAAAGACATGTTTCATGTTGGAATGGCCATGCTGATGCAATGTTTATTAATTGTATGTGAGTTATAATGTATGTAGTGGATCCCAGGCAGAAGGTCACAGATGATTAAGGACATATGATGCCAACACATGTATTTATTGAGTAGTGAGTGCAACAAGCACTCTTCGAATCCCTGTAAATACATCAACCCATTTAATTACTCATGAGTTAGCTATCACTAATTACACTTTGTTTATTAAAGAACTGTAGTTTTTAACAAAAGATTAAAAAACTGACTCTCCTTTACAGAATCCATGTGGTAGATGGAAATCATCTCTCAGTATACTGGGAAGTGCTAAGTTTAGTCTACTAGTTTATCTCAGATAAGCATCTAGCTCTTCTTGCTTCTCTGAACTCATCCCTTCAGGCTTTTTCTCCAGATAAATCACCGAATGTGCTTTCACACATGCCTTATTTATTGTTGTTTTGGGGATTTCATATAGACAATTGGCATATAGGCAATTCTCTCTCCATTCTGTAGAATCTTTCAGGACTCTGCTCAAAATTCTTGCTTAAACTCCTCCATTTCTCCTAGTATTTTAATAACATGGATATATTACTTTCATCTGACTGAGTGGCCTTTATCACATCAGTTAGAAAATGTTGCATTTCCCTGTGGCCCACACAGGGCAGGACCTTGAATACAGCTGTGTTCAATAGATCCTCTTTACTGACCTATTAGCAGCACAGGATTCAAAAAATATTCTTCAAGCTCTTTTTTGCCAGAAACCTGAGCAGTTGTTGGAAATATTGAGAAGTTACCAGAGGGATGCACAGAACTATATTGCACTTGTCACATTTCCTCATAAGGCAGGAAAAAAAAGCAAATTCTGAAAAATAGGTTGCCATGGGATGGTGGAGGGCGAGAGGGAAGGTGTGGCAAGAAAGAAATCCCCTCCCCTGGCTTCATAAAGCACCAGCAACTGTCAGTATATTCAGCAAAGGTAGAGCAGAGAATTAAGAACTCAACATAATAAATGCACCATGACCAAAACAAACGCCTAAGGCCTAAAAATGGTAAGAAGGGAGTTGCTGTTATGAGTAGAGAAGGCCCATGGGCTTCCTCCGCCTCTTTGCTGTCCTCTGCCTTCCTCCTTATGCTCCTGACCTACATCTCTATCCCTTTCCTCCCTCTTCCCTGAGGCCCCATTTTTGTCTTACTGTTTCTGTATTTTGCACTCTCTTTTCTGCAAACGAACAAACAAAAACGAATTGCCTTCAACAGATTCCTCAAATAACTCTTTCCTTTAGTCTATGGGCTGCAATTCTCTGCCCTTCTTTAAGATCTTCAAATCTAAATTATTCCCTAAATTGGGGTTTGTAAATTTGCTTCCATCTGCACCTGGTATGACTTCTGTTATCTTTACCTTTTCCCTCACCCTCTACTGGATGAAACCGCATCATCACTTATATTTTATCTTGAATATTTGTTCTCAGTGCTACACAACACACGTAACCAGGAGAGAAACACAGTTGGAGTCTGACACATGCAACTTCAAGACTTCCCATAAACTCTAGTAATCAAGACAGTGTAGTACTATTTGTGAAAAAAATAGACTAATGATAAATAGGTCCGTGGAACAGAATAGAGAGCCTAGAAAGAGACCCACACTAATACAGTCAACAGATCTTTGAGGAAGGGGAAAAGGCAATACAGTAAAGATGGATTTCAACAAATGGCTCTGAAGCAACTGGACATATACATGCAAAAAATGAATCTAGATATCAACTTTACATGCTTCTAAAAAACTAATTTCTAATTATTTATAATACTAAGTGTAAAATGCAAAATGACAAAATTCATAGAAGATAGCACAAGAGAAAACCTAGATAACCTTTGGTGGTGATTTGTACGTAAAATCAAAGGCATAATCTATAAAAAATTTGATAATTGGGCTTTATTAAAATTAACAACTTCTACTCTTCAAAAGATAATGCCATGGGAATGAGACGACAAGCCACAGACTGGAAGAAATAATGTGTGAAGGACAAATCTGATAAAGGGCTAGAATTCAGAACCTACAGAGAGCTCTTAAAACTCAATAGTAAGACCACAAGCAACTCAGAACATGGGCTTATGACCTTCACCAATGCCTTACAAAGAAGATGCACAGGCAGCAAATAAGCACATTTTAAAAAGCTCCACATTGTATGTCATCAGGGAAATGCCAATTAGACCGATGAGATGCCACTACACACCTCTAAGCCTGGCAAAAATCAAGAATACTAACAGTACCAAGAGCTGATGAAGATGTGAAGCAACAGGAACTCTTCTTCAATGTCCGTGTGGCCGGAGCACAATGTGGCAGGCCCTTTGCAAACTATACCTGCTTTTTCCACATGATCCAGCAATCCAGTTCTTTGACATCTACCCAAAGCCGTTGAAAACTTAGGCCTGAGCCAAAAACATGCATATGGATGTTTATGCAGCAGGTTCGTTCATTATCGCCAAAACTTAACCACATCAAGTGTGGCTCAGTAGATGCGTGGATTAATAAACTCCATCACCTGGTAAACCCAGGTGATGGAGTTCAGCACTGCAAAATCAATGAGCTCTTAAGCCATGAAAACACATGAAATGCATATTGCTAAGGGAAATAAGCCAATCTGCAAAGGTTACGTGTGATTTAATTAAAATGGCTGCAAATAGGAAAAACAATGGAGATAGCAAAAAGTGATTATGAGAGTGTGGGTGGAGGGGGCATGAATTCTTTTTTTTTTTTTTTTTTTGGGGGGCATGAATTCTTGAAACATTGTTATGGCAGCGGAAACACCATGACGGTACTTACTGGTAGGTACACTTATGTGTCATACTTATCAAAACCCGTAAAACACACAGCGCCAAGCGTGAATCCCAATGCACTCTATGAACTAAGGGTGATTACGACATGTCAATGCAGGTACATCAGCTGTAACAAATGGAGACGCTTTAGTGGGTGACACTGATAACTGGGTAGGCCGTGTGTGTGTGTGTGTGTGTGTGCGCAGAAGGCATACGCCAAATCTGTTTATCTTCTGCTCAATTTTGTTGTGGACCTAGAGCTGTTCTAAACAACAGTCTTAGAAAAAACATGTAATAACGTCTAACACTTTTTCATCCAAACTGGGGTCCTCAAAGTGTATAGAGCACTTACTATACACCAGGCTTTCCCTGTTCTATTTTTTTTATGTCTCTGTATGTATATATGTATATAAATGCAGATTATATATACACATTATGCACCATTATCATTAAATATGAGTACTTAGTATCAAAATGACTATATATTTGCATTTATTTAATCATTTATTTAATATTCACATAGCTGATCTTCAGTCCAAACTTATACAGCAGTCTTGTTTACAATCATCATTTTAAAGGAGAGAAAATTAAGAATAAAATATTAAGTAACTTATGCATAACACAAGCCTACTCAGGGAAAGAGCTGGGTTTTGGGCTGGTAAGTTGAGTCAGGATGTCAGACTGCTGTTCTGGGTGCCTTGGGCTGGGTTAGAGCTCTGAGATGTTCCCACAGGGAACATTAGTTTTCTTCAATGTGCATTTACTCAAATTTAGTGCTTGTTTTCTCTGCTGGGCTCTAGGCTCCATGAGGGCAGGCAAGGCAGCTGATTCGGCTTCCCCTGTGGTCCACCTCTGCACAGCAAGGGTATCAGGAAACACTTGTGCACAGACCATTAGGACAGCGATTAACGAAATGGTAGGCAGGAAGTCCACCGACTGCCAAAGCTGCCCACTGCAAATCTTTCTCTGCTTTGTGGAGTTTTACTTAAGACAGAAAGGAAACTGTGTAATACATTATTAAATATAAAGCAATCTTTTCTTGAAATTATTCCTCAGGAAAAAAGGTCACCTTATATTTAAAACCTCACAGAATGTCTCTTACATAGGGCATTTTGTCAACAATTTCACTTTCAACCACAAAGTACTGTTTTTTGGAAAATATGTGCTCTAAAACAACCTCATTAATATTAGCTTGAGATGCTTATAAAAGCCACACACAGTGATAAGAAAAAAGAGGCAAAAACTTAAATGCACTTCTCTGAATTCTTTGGGGTGAATGACATCACAAGCTCATCAAGTATTTTGTTTTAGTATATGTTAAAAAGTCATATGGTACATAATTTACTCACAGTCTGAAGCATAGGAATTTATATTCGTAGAGCAAATAATAATGACAAATGTTCTTAACGTTACATGAAAGGGTTTTGGGACTTGAGACACAACTTCTGGCAGCAGCATCGTATGTGAATCCCCAGGTGAGCTACATGCCACGCAGCTTGGATGGAAGCGAAAACTACACCTGTGGAAGGCAGAGGGTGGGCGGCTCTCAGCAAAGACGCGCGCCCTGGTGACGAATCACTGATCCGCAAGAGGTGATTGCAAACTTTCAAGCTAACTCGAATTAAATTTGATTTGAATTAAATTAATACGATGGCATGAAAATGTAGTAACTCTGTTTTGATAGATCAGGATGTACACATACATAATCAATACAATTATCATACAGGTTACAATGTACAATATAATATGATCAGTTATATAATTTACATATATGTAATAAGCATAGAAACTGTATATACAGATAGTATCTGCAGATGAGCACGTGTGTGTATCTGTGAGTGTGTAATTACATCCAAGTATTCTTCATACATTCCTGTGGCCCGACCATTTTTGGATCTTTCTGCTGGAAAATCAGAGGCACGTTTTTCTCTCCGTGCTCACCTCATCCTACTTCCCCTCTTCATCTGATACCCTCTTCCCCAACAGAATCAAAGATACTAACCTTAAACCACCCTGAGAGATTGTCAGCGTGACCCACGTCAACTTGATTCAAGGTCCAGCGTTGTCCCCCTCTGCATGTGTGAACAAGGCAACGGGTAAGAAAAATGCCTCCAAAAACTTGTTCATGAGGCGTGAAGGACCTCTGTGCTCTTTCTACTTTTATCTTTCCCTCCAGCTCTCTTTCTTTACCTTCGTTCTTTCTGTATCTTGAATTACCAACATGATTTATAAAAGCATTGAAAATTATATTATCAAATGTATTTATGTATGTCTAAATAAATAATGATCATTTTATGAACAGCAACAATTTTATAGAAATTATATTAGCACCAGAATAACTTTGTTATAACCTTTATCGAATCGCATCACTAAACCCTGCACATGTACCTTTAGTTATTTCTGCTGTTCAGACCCCAGAATGATAAACTCATAAATGGGAGAAAACACATGAAACATCAGGGCAGCACCTGTGGCTCAAAGAGTAGGGTGCCAGCCCCCTATACGGGAGGTGGTGGGTTCAATCCCAGCCCTGGCCAAAAACTGCAAAAAAAAGAAACATCAAAGAAAACATAGCCTCTGACAGCACCGGGAATTTGTATCTACAAAGGAAAATGTAATAATCATTTTAAACATACTGTTCTTTCATTTAAGGAACATAGTATTATTTTTCTACTTTCTCTCTTATGATACGCTTTCTGCGGTGTTCTCTGTCAAGCTTGTAACAAACAAAACGTTATATAGCATCTGTTGTGTAGGTGTTTCCAGAGGTACCATCTATAATTGCCAAGACTATGAATGTGTTAGATTCCTCTGGGGATGTTTTATGTAGGACACTTCCTTTCTTCCTGTCTTCATGTTTAGCTTTGGAAATAAAACAGATGTTTTGAAGTACTTATTAAATTCATATACATATATAAAAAATTCATGTATAAATAACATTCATATATATAGTGAATGAAAAACACTTTGACAGACTTCACATCCAATAAATTGTTTTTGAAGAATGTATTATATTCTGCATTTATAATATTCAAGATTTACACAGAATATGTTTTCTGAGATAGCTGTTTTCAAAGTCTAAGGATCACTTTTGGGTAGATTTGATGGGATAATGCCCCTGTGTTGCACATTCCTTCACTGCTGGGCACCATGCAAAATGCATCCCCAGCAAAAACGCTATCCCTCGATGTGTTTTAAATTGAAGGCCCTGTGAGGAAGCAACGTGCCATGTGGGGCTACGCGTATCAGATGTCAGCCTCAGCCCTCGGCCGTCTCCTCAGATACGGTGAATGTGAAGTGGAGTGGACGAGTGTAATCTGTTGTCAATTTACAGAGGGTTTTAATTCTTGCCAGGTGGGAAATCTACTGAGATCACTATGAAATTCAGAGAGAAGCAAACTCCTTTCTCCATTTTAATAGTGATGTGAAATTTCTGGGGACATTAACTATCATGTTTTCTACCTGACCATTTTCCAGTTCTTACCCAATTCCTGGGACTATATCATTTACGTTTGCCTACAGGAGACTCAGTATCCAAAAAGGCAGCTCCGCCAGCTGTGTGTGGCTTGGCCCTGGAGCTGCCTGGTCCTCACTCTGGTCCCCTTGCCTTTTTACCACCTGTGGCCTTGGACGAGTAGTTTAATATGTTTCTGTCTCAGCTTCAGCAGATGTACAATGAGCATGATGGTCCCTAGTCCTAGAGAGTTATTCAAAATTTCAATGAATTAATATAGGATTGCTTGAAACGATTTGACACATAATGAGAGCTACGTGAGTTTGCTAAATATTATTATAGCAAGTATAAAATGAAAGGCACCCCCTCCTCCCGTTTGCAGGAAGGGCCCGTGTAGTCACTCACGGCTCATGCGACCCTCTGGTCCACAGTGAGAGACCTGCTCCATGCCAGCACTGCCGTTAGTTTCTTATCAAATACTTAACTGATCACACTGTGCACTGGGTCCTCTGTAACATTATAATGGCCAAGACTAAGTGAGTTTCTCCAAGCGTCAGGAGCTGAAATACCACGGCAGAGGGGGATCTCACATACACAGGGAGATAGAGGGTTCTAAGCGCCGTAGGTAAGCACATTTACAAGGTGAAGAGCAGTGGAGTTTTTAAAGTAAGGCCACTCTGATGTGACCACAGCTAGTACTCGGGAGTCAGGACTCCTTAGTTCAAATGCTAGATCTGCTAGTCACTAAACTTGTGAACAACAATAAATAATCTGACCCTGCAAGCCCTAATTTCCTCACTGCAAAATGTGGAGATGGAGTGTTTTACCTCGTTGTGTCATCATGAGTAATAATTTTATGATGGCAGCTAATAATGAGAAGACACTATGTTCCAGGTGATGTGCTGCTGACTTTATGCAGAACCTCGAGAATTATCCATAAAGTTGTTAGCCTTGTCCCTGACATATGAGTAGATACTTAAAAACTCCAGTTAGCTGTTCACATGTGTTTTGTTTCCCTTAAAATAATACAAACCTGGATCTGAGTTGAAGGGATAATTGCTTTCCAATGGTGGATTTTTCCATGGGTGGGGTTTAGTTTTCTACGCACTGTCTAAAATGTATGACTGAGTTTATTACTGGGTAAACACAGAAGAGGTCCAAAGAGCCTCTGCCTGGCGAGGTCTGTGAATAGAGGGCTCTGGAAGATTTGTGCGCTTCGTGAATGATGATGATCCCGAACTAATGTCACCTACTACGAACTTAAGTTAAAGTAGAGTGAGGGGTGTGTGGTGGGTCTGACACAGCTTACTGTATATCTCCAGATTTTATCTACGTATCACTTTTGAAAATTGAAATAAAGATCCCATTTTATTGATCAAGTGTACCCAGATGTGCTATGTACGTCCATTTTACCTGCAATTCATTCACTTTGGGATGTGATCGATTTTAAATCCAAGATGTCTTAAAATGTGTATACACTTATTTGGCACCCCCTGCATATTCCCTAAAGGAATTATGAGTCAGGACGGTCCTAACTCATTTGAATTGGTACTTGGATTGCTTTAGAAAATCCAGTTAGACAAGAATTTGGCTTGATAGATTCATTCCATTACATTCTTCAGAAGGAAAAACAGAGAATGTCACAGGAAACGGTCAGAGCATATTGTGCCTACTAAGCAAGATAAAGGAATTTTAATTTTTCCTGTGACAGGTGACAAGCCACCTAAAGGTTTTAAGCATAAGAAGATCATAATATGTCTTAATTGGGTTTCAAATTGCATTCAGCTGATCTGTGAAGACCACATATAAGGGGCAAAACCTGGAATGGAAGACCAGATTAAGGGTATTTTATAGTCATGAGGCATGAGGACAGCACCTCTGGCTCAAGGAGTAGGGTGCCAGCCCCATATAATGGAGGTGGTGGTTCAAACCCTAGCCCTAGCCAAAAACAAACAAACAAAAATTGTTCAGGCCCCATGTGAAAGTTCCTTGGATAGTGACATTTCTAACAATAGAAATGACATCTTTTATTAAGTTAGTCAATATTTCTTTTCATCCTAACATTCATAGCTTGGGAATGGATAGTGTCAGACAGTAAGCAAAGGAATAAACAACAAAAAAAGTCTTCATTTGTACTTGGAGTAACTGTTGCTTCCACTGCGGAAGTGTGGATATCTGACAATGTGAACTATTTTGGAAGTGTATGAAATAAAGGGTTGTTTTTAATGTGTTAAAATTGAGTTGTCTAGTAGATATTTAATTTGATACAGAGGTTGGCAATTGAATGTGAGATTTTGGAGTTGGGGTTTAGAAATTTTACTGACACATCTATTTAAAGATGTTGAGTTAGAGATGGAATGTAGTCTAAGAGAAAGTAATGGAAACACTCAATAATAGACGATCTTTAGAGAAAGAAAGAGAACTCAGAGTCATAAGGAATGTGATTTAGAAGCAAAGGTGTAGAAAGGAATTCAGCAATGATGAAAGAGGGGATGTCTGAAGGGTAGAATAGAAGACCAGAGAATTCAGTGTCCTGGAGGGCAAGGGTCCAATGGACTGTGTGGGTATTTTGGACGAAGGTTGCTGAGATATTACTAAATCAAAGCTCAAAGTCATTGATGAATGTGGCAATGTACACATCTTTAGAGTTCTCAGTATGAGCAGTCTCAGGGGAGCAATGTAGCTAAGTCTGTAGAGGCAGAGAGAGTGACTATAGACAGCAATTTCACGGTGTTTTCTTCACGAAAGTCATGTAAAATTGGATTTGGAATTAGAAAATATATTTTACTTGAAGTAAAAGAGTATCTCATTTAATTTTTAAAATATTAGTGATGTGAAGTCATATTTATAGAATGAGAATAATCTGATGGAGGAGAAATTAGAGATGCAGAGAACAAACTGAACAATTAGAGAAAAAAATCCATGTGAATTTGGCAATATGGGATAGGATCTACTGAATAAGAGGAATGATTGCTCAGTGATAGGAGAATATTTCACCCCTTTTAAGAGTAAAGAATAAAAATTATACTTTCCGAAGCAGGCATATTGGCAGTTTGGGTGGTGGTATAATGAGTGTATTTTTATCAGATATTTAGATATTTGCTTTTATAAATATGATGTTCTGACAATTAAATTTGTGAATTCATCCTAGAAAAAGTGCTACATACCTTGTTGCTTATGAATTTCCTTATGTTTACCTTTGAAGTACTCTCCTTGGGAGGCTATATCCTGGTGACAGTCCCTAGTCCACCCTTCAAAGCAATTTGGGAACTCTTTTTCTGGAATGCCCTTCAGAGCTGTTGTCATATTTCCCTTGATGTACTGAATGTCGTCAAGATGTCTTCCTTTCAATGTTTCCTTTATCTTCACATGAAGAAAAAAGTCAATGGGGCCCCTGTCAGTTGAGTAGGGAGGGTGTTCCAATACAGTTATTTGTTTAGTGGCTAAAAACTCCCTCACAGATAGTGCCATATGTGCTGGGGCACTGTTGTGATGCAAGAGCTATGAGTTGTTGGTGAAAAGTTCAGGTCATTTTAGTTTGACTTTTTCACACGGCCTTTTCAGCATTTCCAACTTTTCATCTCATTGACTTTCTGCACTTTTAAAAATTGCTATTTTATTTTGTTTTATTCTGATTGTTATTTTATTTTTCTTCTTCTATTTTGGGTTTGATTTGTTCTTGATCATATAGTTCCTTGAGGTGCATTAGTAGGCTGTTAATATATAATATTTCCACATTATCAGTGTAGGAATATATTGCCAAAAAACTTCTCCCTGTGTACTGTTTTTACTGTACCCCACAGGTTTTGGTGTGTTGTGTTTTCATTTGTTTCAATGAATTTTTTGATTTGCCTCTTAATTACTTCATTGACCCAATGGTTGGTCAGGAGTATATTGTTTAATTTACATGTATTTGCATAGTTTTCAGAGTTCAGAGTTAATCTTGATTTCTAGTTGCATTTCATTGTGGTCTGAGAAGATAATTGATATATATTTTTTTAATTTCTTGAGAAATTTCTTGTGATCTAACATATAGTCTATCTGTAGAATATTCCATGTGCCAAACAAAACAATGTATATTCTGCAGTTGTTGTATAGGATATTGTATAAATGCTGTTAGGGCCATTTGGTATAAACTCCAATTTAGATCCCCATTTCTTTGTTGATGTTCTATCTCGATAATCTGTCTAAGGCTAAGAGTGAGAAACTGAGGTCTATATATCTGTTTGGGCCTAGTAATATTTGCTTTATGAATCTGGGTGTTCTGGTGTTGAGTACTTACATATTTAGAATTGTATATCTTTTTGTTGATTAACCTTCTTTTTCTTTTTTTTAACTGCTCTTCATAAACTCTAATTTTATGAAATACAAGCATAGCTGCTCCTGATTGCTTTGGGTTTCCTTTTACACGGAATACCTTTTCCCAACTCCCCTGTCTATGTGTGTAGTTACTTACAAGGTGAGTTTCTTGTATATGTCATATGATTAGATCATTTTCTATCAACTATTTTATATCTTTTAGAATGTATGATAATTTTTCTAGATATTGTATCCTTTGGTGGTAGTTTTTTTTTTTTTTTCTTTCACACTCCTGATTTATCATTCTATTCTTATGGTGTGTGAGGTTTCTACTGAGAAATCTGTTGTTAGTTTATAAAATCCTTTAGAGATTACTAGATGCTTTTCTCTCTCTCTCTTTTATTTATTTATTTATTTTTTTTTTTTATTAAATCATAGCTGTGTACGCCAATATGATCATGGGGGACGAAAATATGTCAAATATTCTATGAAACAAGTGTATGGTACCCCATGATCTCTCTCTGTTTTTTAGGGTTTGCTCTTTTACTTTGAATTTAGACAGTCTGATTAAATTAAACATGCCATGGAGACATCTTTTTACATTGCATCTTCCTGGGAATCACTGCGCCTTGTGTGTCTAAATGTTTCTTGTGAGACTTGAAAAGTTTTCATCTATTATTTTGTTAAATAGGGTTTCTAAATATTTCTTCAATTATTTCCCCTCAATAATACCAATAATTTGTAAAGTTTTGAGATTCTTCGATCTGATTGAGTCTATTGTTAAAGCTTTCAAATATATTTTGTATTTCTTTTAATAAATTCTTCAGTTCCAGAATGTCTATTTTTTTATCATAAAAATCTATCTCTTGTGTAAATTTCTCATTTCTATCTGATTGTTTTCCTGAATTTTGTATTATTTTTCAAATTTTTCTTCTATCTCACTGACTTCTTTAAAATCAATATTTTGAATTCTTTATTTGGGATTCCAGCAAGTTCCTTTTGATTAAAATTGATTGCTGGAGAATTATATTCTTTTGTTCCATTGAAGGTATCATATTCCCTTGTTTTTTCATGTTTCCTATGTGATTTCTGCACATTTTGGTAACAGTTATACCTCATTTTTTAGTTTACTTTCATAGGGGATGACATTTTCCTGAAGATATATCTACGATGCTGTTTTACTAGGGTACTTCAGCTTTGATTTTGAGTGTGTGTAGTCTTGTAGACTCTTAAGAATGATTTTGGCTCTGAATGGTATTAGTGAAATCTGTGATTTCCTCAGTGGGTCAGGATGTGTTTATCAGTGAAGGGTATTGTAAGGTTATGCCGGGTATTGAAATGCAAATTATTGTCAGTGGTAGCCTTAGCATGCCTGTCTTTGTACTACAGATTAGTGTACACTGGCATCTCAATTGGCAGTCAGCAGCAGGTTGATACTTGGGCCTTCGGGTATCTTGCTAGAACCCTGCTAATGGTAGTGGCAGTGGTGGAATGGGCAACTAGGTGGGTTCCTAGGCCCCTAAGCAGCCAGTGTTGGGTGGGTTGTGGTAGTAGCTGCAGAGGGACAGTCTTCTTAGTCCCCAACCATGTGCTTTGATGTTGATAATGGCTGTGGTCTCCATATCCAAGGGTTGGTACAAGCTGAGGTGTCAGCAGCCAGGAGTTCAGGCCCAACCTCAGGTTCTCAGGAATAGTACTCAGGTACAAAATGTGGTAAGTTGGTTTGGGCAATCCATAAGATGCAATCTGGAAGGATGTACAAAGCCAGCCTGATGGGCTTGTGCTCAGCCATCTCTGTGCTGCAAGTGAGTACCAGAAGTGGAGGTTCTGAGTGGGGTGATACTCAGGCCACAGAAGGACCTCTTGGGTGAAGGGTGGCTCACACTGGAGAGGGTGGAGCATGCTCACTGGTCATACCCTGCAGCTGTGGAGGGGAAATGCATGTTCCCTTCATGCCCTTGGCCAGCTGAAGAACAAGTCTCAGGGAAAACCTGTCTCAGATCCTGGCCTCCCTTGCTTCCTCGTGCTGACTGCTGCCTCTCAGGCCTCGCTCACTTCCTATCCCTGCTGCTGGGAATGCTCCCAAAAGCAACAGCCCAAATTCATTAACATCCCGATCCTGTCATGACTGGGTGCAAGGACAAAGTACGGTTTACTAAACGGTAGAATTGGAAATGGCCTCTCGCTTTCTCTGTGTTTTCCCCCACACAAACTCAGCCATATTCTTATTCATATAAATGGCCATTATTTCAAATAAAAAATTAAAAAAAAATAAATTTTAAAATTTGCCATGAATTAGGAAATTAGAAGTACACACAAATTTCTTATTATTAGCACACTTTGAACTAATAGAAAAATATAATAGGATATTATAACTTTATAAAAAAGAAAAAGGCTCCTTATACTGATTTAACTTTGAAAGTTGTGGAAAATATTAGGGGAAAGGAAAATAAACAAACACATGTATTATAGTTTAAAAGTTTTATAAATTTAAACAGTGTGATTTTCAGTATACATAAAAATTCTTTAACGTGATGCCATGTTATACTAGAATTTTTATAGCTTAAAAATAGTATTCATATTTGGTAAAGTGATGAATTTACAACAGTAGAGATTATATACAAAAAGTACTATGATTGTGTATTTCATATTCAAAGATCTAATGTAATATAATTATTCAGAATACTTTGTATTAATAATTCAAAGAAATCTACATCCACAGTGATGGTAAAATATATAGTTAAATTTATTATTTCAGGATGTTAGTAATTGAATGTAGTAAGAAAAATATTATACATGTTTTAATCACCATGGAGGTTAAAATAATATGTATTCCTATTTATACAATAAAGATCATATTAACTATTAATGGCATTGCATAATTTCAAACATCATTTTTATTTTTTTGTACCTAATTTTAATGTATATTTAATTAAAAATATTTTCTTCTAGAATAGTATAGAGATTTGCATTAAATTTTTATGCTACATGACAAGAGTAGGAGCTGACCAGTGGTAGGTTTAGAGAGATTATCAATAGGGAGGATCAGAACAATCCTAACTGGTACGTTAACCAATTAAACAGAAAATATTACTTCCATGAAGACCCTGTGCTGAGCATCTGACAATCAACCTTGCGATATTATGCTAACAAGCTCTTCTGGATTCACTACATTAAATGATGATTTCTTAAAATTTTGAAATCACTTCAGAAAATCTTTGTCATTTAAATTGATCATCTCTGAACACAAGTATCTATACCATAATCATAGGGTTCCAAAATAATGGTCATTCTTAGGCGAAGGAAAAAATGAGAACTCTTATCACCACCATGGTATTTTCTCTCAACTTTTTAAAATCAAAGTTCTTAATCATAGCTTTAAAAAGAGCAGTGCTCAAATGCTGAAAAGAGTATGTTGAATTGATTTTCTAGTTGACAGCTTGTAAAAGAATAAACTAGCCCAACTTTGGGAAAGTATTTATGCAAAGTTTCGGAATGCCCTTTAATATGTCCACAAATGTAATCCATTATTTCAGTTCTGGGGTTTTATTCTACGAAAATGTTATTTATATACAATCTATATTATGTATACCATATATTTTCTATCTATGTATGAAACCAGAGAAAATAATTTTGAGAAAGAAAGTAGGAATTATTCTGATTTCCAATTAAGATCAAATTACACACTTTGTAAATTTTTAAATTTATGTATAGATAATATAGGAGATGTACTTATTTTTGGATTGTGTGTGATATTTTGAAACAAACTTATAATGCATAATTATCAAATCGGGGGAATTAGTATATCTATCACCTTAGACATGTATCATTTCTGGGTTAAGGGCATTTCAATTCCACTTTTCTAGTTATTTGCAAATACATAATCAATTGTTGTTAACAATAGTCCCTTAGTGTGCTACTCAGCACCAGATGTTAGTCTTCTACATAACTAACTTAATTTTTGTGCCCATTAACTTCCCCCTCTCTACCCCAAACTCCCTACTACCTTCCCGGCCTCTGGTAATCATCACTCTAATCTCTAGCTTCATGAGATCAATTTTTTTAGTTCCTACGTGTCAGTGAGAGCATGCAATATTTGTCTTTCTGCATTTATTTCACTTAATATCCTCAGTTTCATCTATGATGCTGTGAATAACTGAATATCATTCTTTTTGTGTCACAATAATAGTCCATTGTGAATATATATCACCTTATCTTTTTGAATTGATGCAGATTATTTTTATCCACATATCATCTTAACAATATGTCAATAAGTAAAGTATATGTGATCACCTTGGGGTGGAGAAGAGACTTTTAATAGAATCACTTTCTCTCTATTAATGCTTCCATTGATGGACATTTAGGTTAATTTCATATCTTAGCTATTGTGAATAGTACTGCAATAAACATGGGGGTGTGCCTATATCTCTGATACACTGTTCATTTTAATGGCTCTTATAAGGGACAATAATTATTTTCCATGTTATTGATACAAGTATAATATTATTGGAAAAATAAAACCATGATAATTTTGTTTTAATAATTAAAATATATATTCTCCAAAAAATATTCTTAACAGATTCTGAACTTCAATCGTAAATGTTATTATTATTCATTTACATTCTTCAATTGAGTTGAATAATAAATGCAGTAGTTTCTGTCTTTATAAGAATATCTCTTATATATTATCCAAAAATGAAAACAGTACATATCAAATTTTCATGATTCAATGTTCTTAATAAAAGTATTTAAACATTTTTGAAACATTAATTTTCTATAGATATTTTCTTCAAGGTTATGTCTTCTCAGTGGTCTAAAGGACATAGAAATCTATAAGGCAGAGGAAGACACCCTCCAGATACCAGGATATAAGCTTGGAAAAGGCAGAGGCTTTGTGTCATGTGTCACATTCTGACCACATTAACATTATGAATATTTATTCACAGCATGGAAATGTGTATCTTGTTTAGGTTGGATCCTGAGTAAAGTCTTTCACTTTTCTTTTTTTTCTTTTTTTTGGAACAAGAGTCTCACTTTGTTGGCCTGGGTTGAGTGATGTGGCGTCACAGCTCACGGCAACCTTGGCTTAAGCGATTCTCTTGCCTCAGTCTCCCAAGTAGCTGGGACTACAGGTGCCCTCCACAATTCCCGGCTATTTTTTGGTTGCAGTTGTCATTGTTGTTTAGCCAGCCCAGGCTGGGTTCGAACCCACCAGCCTCGGTGTATGTGGCCAGCGCTGTAACCACTGTGCTATGGGCACTGAGCTGTCTTTTACTCTTGGCATAAAAAACTTTCTTGAGCTAAAGATGGCTTTAAATAGACTTTGGACTTCTGGGAATGTTAATGGTAAATGCTCCCAAACTTGGTAGCTTAAGAAAAATAACATAAATTGAGAAAAAGCTGATGATACTCTTAACCAGACTGATTAGAAATCTGTGAGACTTTTGAGACACCCAAGTGACGTTTGGAGGCGGTACAGACTATTGACAAAGATTCACAGGTGAGCAAATACACCAGGTGAGAGTGAAGCAGGGAGCTGTCTGGCCTTTTAATCTGCAGGCCGTAGACATTTGAAATGGGCACAGTCCGAATCCCATCTAAAAGAGGCGCTAGAACCTAGGAAGTGAAGCCGTATTAACTGTCATTCACGTGTTTTGTCTGCATTCTCCACCTTAGGAAACATTTGCTACCTGGTATTCAATCATTGATTAAAGAATCAGAGGATAATGTGGTGAAATATGTTTGGGGAATATGAGAATGAAGGAAATTGAAGTGGTAGTCCAGTGTGGCCCAAGCGAGCGCGTCCTTTCCGTTACCTCTCCCGTCACTCACTCAGCTTCCGCCTCAATCAGTTTTCATTTGTCCTAATGGAGTGGCCTCCTCCTGAAGTTGCCTGGCTAGTTGTCCCTCTTTAAGACACTTCCCTTCTGAGTTCTCTATGCTGTTTTACCATCTCAGAAAAACTCACTGTGCCTCAGAAAAATCACAATTTAATGCTGTCTTTATCTAAAGTAATTTATCGAAGTTAAAATACTATTTTCCCAAAGTAAATGACCCAGTGAGGTTAGGGGACCATTCCTGAGATATGAAACTACTGAGAAGGGCCAGATACATAAAGATTATCTAGTCACAGTCTTAGAACAAGAGGAGATAATGTTATTGTGTGCATTGGAAAAACCATGGTCAGGAAAGCAATTTGTTTTGACAAAAAATGAAAAGATCACTAGTTAGTACCATTAAAGAAATCACTGATAAAGCCAGTTAACTTTTATTGATTATTATGTAGTTCCAGGAATAGGTCAATTTTAATCGATGTGTTTCCTTTAGTTCTGCCACTGTTAACCCCATTGAACAAACGAGAAAACGACCGTGAGAGACCAGCCTTTCCCCAGGACAGGTGTCAGGCGAGGGCTGAACCAGGCGTCTGAGTCAGGTGAGGAAATCTGACCCAGCACTGGCTGTCTTCTTTCTATCTTGTCACATAGGCTCCCCCTCGTTACAGGCCCGCTTCCTGTCTTCTCTCCTTCCAACTTCCTCCCTCCTTACCTTCCTCCTTCTCTCCTGTGCTTCCTTCTTTCCCCTCTCTTGGCCTTCCCCAAACCCACAGCCATCCCTAATGTTCCCAAGTCTGGGACTCCAAGTGCGCACACAGGAGCTATCAGCCCCTTCCCACTGAGGCAGCTCCAATACATGATGAAATGGACTTTGGCTGGGATCAGAATTTACCCCTCAGCTTCTAAAATAAGGGATTTCTAACCCAAGAATTATAGATAAGTGGCCTGGGAAAGAAGAAAGCCGGCTCCTGGCCTTTTGGGGCTATCAACCCTTTCATGAATTTTCACATTCTCTAGACTATTAAATGTACCAATTAATAACATTTAAGGTAATTATCCAGGCCCCTAGCCTACTTGAATGAATAACTGAAAGACCATGCTTACTTTAACCTGGACATTTTGGCAAATGTTTTCTCCAAAATGAACAAAGAAAGCCCATCACTGTAATACAAATAATTTAGGGTTGGTTAATAAAGTGTGAGCTTAGAAGCACAAATAATCTTTGGAAAATGTGTTTTTGCCATCATCAGCTTGACGGCTTCCCAGGACTGAAAGACTCTTCCTATGTGATCAAGGGTGATGTTATCAAACATTATTTTTTATTTGTATAAAAAAGGGTATAAGCATTTGTAAGATGCGAATATTTGAGGAAACCAATAAAGGATGCTTGCATTCACAGTACACGGGAGACCAGTGGATTTTAACGTAATATTGTATGAGATGTTCTTAACATGGATTTAGTTGTCATGAACCCGTATGAAAACCACTTTTTGTCAACTTTTGATGTAGTATCAAAAAAGAGTAATCAGCCCTGGCACAGTGGCTGACACCTGTAATCCTAGCACTTGGGAGGCCTGAGTTCGTGGGTTCGAGACCAGCCTGAGCCAGAGCGAGACTTCATCTCTAAAAAATAGCCAGGTGTTGTGACGGGCACCTATTCTGCCAGCTACTTGGGAGGTTGAGGCAAGAGAATCACTTAAGCCCAAGAGTTTGAGGTTGCTGTGAGCTATGACACCAAGTCACTCTACCAAAGGTGAAAAAGTAAGACTCCGTCTCAAAAAAATAAAAATAAAATAAAGTAAAAAGAGTAACCACAAGATATTCTGAAACAACCACACTGAAATACTCACATCTATTTTAGCATATATGTTTGAAGCTGCATTTTACTCTTATACAGCAATCAAAACATATGTTGCTATAGATTGAATGCAAAATACTAGGAGAATCTAGGTAGTTCCAATTAAGCCTGGCCGTAAAGAGATTTGAGAAAGTGTAAAGATGCAGTTACATATTTTCTGCTATTTCCTACTTCTTTTCTATGAAAAATAAATTGGCTGGGCGTGATGGCTCACATCTACAATCCTCACGCTCTGAGAGGCGGAGGAGGGTGGATCCCTTGAGCTCAGGACCTTGAGGCCAGCCTGAGTAGGAGCAAGATCTAATCTCTACCAAAAATAGAAAAGCCAGTTCGCCATCTTGGTGGGTGCCTGTGGTCCCAGCTCCTGGGGAGACTGAGGCGAGAGGACCACCTGAGACCAAGAGGTTGAGGTGGGTGTGAGCTATCATGATGCCACAGCACTCTTTTACTATTGTTAATTTTAATTTATTTATTAGACAAATCTTTTATGTTTTTTAAATTATTATTCATTTATTTATTTATTTTGCAGTTTTTGGCTGGGGCTGGGTTTGAACCTACCACCTCGGACATATGGGGCCAGTGTCCTACCCCTTTGAGCCACAGGCACCACCCCTATGTTTTTAAGTTTGTTTTCAATAAGGTAAATATCTTTGGTTTTGCTTCATAATAATTTGCAATAGTGTAAAAGAGATCAGTGATGCGAAGGTGTGAGGACCACTATTCTGAAGTAACAACAGTGGGAACTTTTTCGTGCCTGTGTGCCTGATCAGAGAAGTCCCTCTTCTGAGCGCTCAGGATGACTTCTGTGAACTGAGCAAACAGCCTGGGAATTCACCGGCAGGGTATCTGGGAGAGTGAAAGAGGAAATGCTCCCTTAGTAGCTGATGTCGATCAAATGCTTTGCTATCTGATTAACCTCACATTCAAGATTGATCTACTTGATACTTTTCCTACAGTTTTCCATTCCTGAGACATCTTTCATTTTCAGCCTTTTTCCTCTTAATGAAATGCAGGCTAATCTCCATTGTAGCCCTTCAGCTCGTCACCTGCAGCCGCCGCCTTCCGCATCTGGGGCAGCTGAGCAGAGAGGGCTCCACAGGGCCCTTCCCCGCCTGGTACACAGTTTGCAGCCCACCTGAGTGGAAATATTTCACATTCATTTAACCAGCTTTTGTGGCCTCAAGTTTTTTTTGTTTTTTTTTTTGCCATGTTTAATATATTTATTATTTCTTGATGGATATTTTTAAAATGTGAAAATAATTTTTTTATTATTTAAATTCGTTTTTTTCAAAAACTATAAAGAGACTTTGGAAACTCTCTAATCGGACCTCTTTATTTTTCAGATGAGAAGACTAGAGGCAGGAAGTCACGTGGACCAGATTCTGAAAAAGGCAGTGTCATTTTTCCACTTGGGCTCCGTCTCTGTGACCTTTCAGATCCCCAACTCCTCACCGGCAAGATGGTATTTGCATGAGTTTTCCTGTGGTTCCTAGAGCAAGTACTATAATCTGGGTGGCTTGTCAAAGAAACACATACTGTCTCAGTTGTGGAGGATAAAGGTGCGTGAGCAAGATGCTGGCAGGGTTGTTTCCTCCTGAGAGCTGGGAAAAAATGTATATCTCAGGCCTCTCCCCAAGCTCCCAGGGATTTTTCTGGAATATTTGGTGTCCCAAGGATGGCATAATAGATGTATCTCTTTATCTCTGCCTTATCTTCATGTCCTCCCTGTGTGAATTTTCACATCCAAATCTTCCATTTCTATAAAGACAGCAACTGTATTCATCGGGCTAAAGACCCACCCAAATCCAGTATGTTCCCTTTTAAGTTAAGTCATTACATCTGCAACCATCTTATTTCCAAATAAGGTCACATCTGTGGTTCTGTGGGTTAGGATTTCAAAATGTGAATTTGAGGAAAATGGAATTCAACCAATAGCAGTAGCATTAAAAATAATCTCAGAGCTTTGAACGGATAACAGGAGGAAAGGCCCACAGTGTGCTTCGCACAGCCCCTGAAGCATCATCAGAGGTCAATCACAAGGCCGGCCGTTTAACATCTCTCTGTAAAACGAAGTCGAAACACAGACGCTGTGTTTTCAGTAGATCAGTGCACACGGCACTACAAATCGCCTGGTTGTAGCTGCTCGGGGTATGCAGTAGTGTCTTAGGAACCGTAGCCCTCGGGTGGCCGAATGGAAAACAAGGAAAATCTGTCCCTTTTTCAGTATCATCAGTGCATGGGCCACTCATAAGAGGGGAAGAGGAAGAGGAATAAATTCTAAGAGACAAGAAAGAGTTAAAAAAAAATTCCTTCCATTTGCTGTGAGGCTGCAACAGAGAATCCATGTGGCTCTGGCTTACGTCAAATTTGCAGCAGAACTCCTATCTAAAATTATTAGTGGAAATGTTAGTATGTTTTATATATTCTCTAATATCAGACATCTGCGTATTTTGACTATGATGTACTAACCATCTTCTTTTTTTTCACTAACATGATACTAAATTCCATAGTAATGTTAACACTAAGCTTATCTGGCATAATAGAAATTATTCTCAATTTTCCTACAGCATGGTAGAGGTATGTTTTTCATTAATGAGCCTAGAATTCAAACTACCTATGTAAATCATGTCCTACACCAAGCCCAGCTGAATTCCAGCTTGTTAAGGCATATGTACTGGTTTGGGGAGGCATATTTTAATTAAAAGGATACATTTATTTTTCAGAAGGTAGAATTGAAAGTACCATGTGGCTCAAAGACCCGTCCACTTCTGTCATACCCCTTCACTTCTTGCTGGTGTGTGCTTCAATCCCTCTCCTGATGTAAAAACATCTGCTGGGTAAGCTCGTTTATTTATTTTCTTTGATGGTCATTTTGCTCAATTCATTCCATATGCTTATTACACAATGTTTGAAAATGTTCTGTATAAATTCTTTACATATTTTAAATCATCAATGTTTCTGTATCATGGTTCGTCAGTTTTATGCTCACTTTTTTAAAAAGAGCTCATTTTTATTCTTTTTGAAAGAAACTTTTTCTTTCTCAAGGTAATCTAATATTTCCCAAAGTAAAGCAGCCAGGGAAAGTATTTTTTTTTTTTTTTTTCCCCTCTTGGAAAGTCTATAAGGATCTTTTGTTACAAATATTCCTAAGAATACTCTTAGGACTTACTAGTTGAAGTTGTGATGAGGACACCCCAGGTAGGTCAGTGTTCAAAGTGGATTGAAATCAGAAAAAGGAGGGTAAAAAAAAAGTCAAACTAAGTCTGTCTGTAGGTACAGGGCAGCAGTGGTCCAGGACTTGATTTTATGTCACTGACGTGAGGAAGGCCTTTGGCTCCAGGCTTCATCCCACTGTATGACACATGAACACAGTATCAGAATGAGGTGGGGCCAGCCTCCACTCCACCAATGTCTCAAAACATAGAATATCTTTACCCTACGACACATGAACACCATATCAGAATAGCTGGTGCCAGCCTTCACTCTACCTAACATACAGTATCTTTAGGAATTATTTCCCATAAAGAAGAGATTTATGTTTACAAAGTTCATCATAGAGAACCACAGAAAATAATTTTCATGGTTGGTATTTGTTTTGATATCTCTATATCAATAAAACCAATGAGGTTGTCATTTTAATTATTTTTTAAAATAAAAATTTTGTGGCACGTTCCTGTTGCCCCTCTAACCACTTCAAAAAATACCTTTATGTGAAAGTCATGTTTCATACAAATAAATCCTAACAGGTTGAAATTTTTTTATAGTTAAAATGAGCCAAAATTACGGATAAGATTCCAGGTAAATTATTTAGATCTCTTAAAGACAGCAGGTGTTTCATCAAGGTTAGTTTTTCAGGATAATTACTGTTTGGATAATTGAGAAAAGTAATGATAACCTATTTAGTGTACATATTTTTGATCTTTTAAAAATAAAGCAAAAATATGATTGCATAGTTAGGCAAAATTTGTGTCTGTTAACTTCATGCTGTATTTGTAATCCAAGAAGCACAACATTTAAACAAGCGTTGAAATAAACAAAGCTTGAGAATATCACTCTCCCTTGTCACTAACTTATGGAGTTAGTTATTCTTCCTTCTGTCTCTCCCTCTCTTTTTTATATGTTTCCAAGATGGGCTCTCACTCTGTTGTCCGGGCTGGAGTGCAGTGGTGTCATCACAGCTCTCTGTGGCCTCCAAATTCTGGGTTTAAGAGATCCTCCCAGCTCAGCCTGAGGAGTACATGGAATTATCAGTGTGGGCTACCAGCCCCAGTTCCACTTCTCTTTCGAATATTCACTGTTTTATTTTCACATCTGGTGATTTTTCTAACTGCTCTCATTTGTTTTATTCTCCATACATATTTTTGGTTATACCCAAATGATTTCAGAATACTAATTTTAAATAATTCACATTTTTATTTGTCCCTAGTCCTACCAGGCTAGAGGTTCTATCAAGCTGACCATACATCTCTTCTTCCCCAACCATTCTCCTAAGTCAACAGTTCTCAAAAGAGGCAATTATTTCCCCACTTGGGAACATTCAGCTGTGTATGAAGATGTTTGCTATTGGCATCTTCCTGGTAGGAGTCAAGGAAACTGCCAATATCCTACAGTGCACCCTGATAACCCCTATAACAGAAAATAATCTGCCCCCAATGTCAATAATGGCAAGAATGAGACAACCCATCATAAATGATTCTAAAATTACATTGCATTAATTTCATCAATCCTCATTACTACTTTAATTTCTCTTCTTTGGTGATTGACTCAAAATTTGTATTTTATAGGGCGTGGGCTTCTCAACAATTCAAGAAAAGAAGAAGACATATTCTGTAGACTAGTGATTTTTAACCAGTGTGCCCTAGAGGATCTCAGGTGTGCTGCAAAAATGTTTAAACGAAGTTCAAAGCACAGTAAGCATATTGCTTTTGTTGTTCCTGTTTTTGATCAACACAAGTGTGTTGTGAAAGTTTAACTATCGGTTCCAGGGTGCCTTGAGATAAAAAAGGTTGAAAAACCTTGCTACAGACAATTGTTTATATACTGTATATAAATATTCTAAGGGTATCATTAGAAATATATAGCTTTTGGGCGGCGCCTGTGGCTCATTGAGTAGGGCGCCAGCCCCATATGCCGAGGGTGGTGGGTTCAAACCCAGCCCCGGCCAAACTACAACAAAAAAATAGCCGGGCGTTGTGGCGGGCGCCTACCATCCCAGCTGCTCTGGAGGCTGAGGCAAGAGAATCTCGTAAGCCCAGGAGTTAGAGGTTACTGTGAGCCGTGTGACGCCACGGCACTCTACCAAGGACGGTACAGTGAGACTCTGTCTCTACAAAAAAAAAAAAAAAGAAAAGAAATATATAGCTTTTAGTTTATTTTTATTTCAAATTAATATAAGGGAACAAATTTTTAGATTATATTGTTCTCATTTCCAAGGTAAAGTTCAAGTTACAGGAGAGATCTTAACTAACAGCAATTTCCTTTCATTTTTCACTCTGTTGATACCATTGCTTATAAGATCATTATGTTCATAATTTTTCACTTGATTGTTTATAAAATTATTTAAAAATATGTAATAAGAAATATCAGTAAAAATTCTTTCTCATTTTGTGGTTATTTCAACCATTTTGTTTTGTTACAAAATGCACAACTATTAAAGTATAGATGTATGTTAGGAAAAATAAGACTTAATGTATGTTGTGTAGCATTAGGGATGATGATGGTGTGGAAGAGGGGAGGAGGACTATGATGACAAGTTATCCTGTTAAGCCCACTCCCTATAACTAATTTAATTTTGTACATTGCGTTAAGCATAGTGGTGAGAACTTTACTTATGTTGTTAGTGCAGTTAAATTTGGGGGGCTTGAAGGATGTCAGTGTAAGTTTCCATGGATTGGCAATTCTCCCAGCTTTTTCCATTCTAATACAGCTTCCTCACTAGGATGAGAGATAATGAGTATTCAAATAATACCAGTTGGGTGAATAAATACTTAATCAATTTAATCTCATTTCAGGGATTTAGAATATATCAATAACCAGCTGTTTATTTTCTGATTCACTTACTAAGTTCTATGTAGAAACCAGGCAATCTTATTCACAACTTACTCTAACAGTGCAGTGCCTGAAAAATATGAATTTCATAAACAATAATTTTAAATGAATACATGATGAGTATTTGAACCAATAATTTACACTAACACCATTTTAACAGTAACAGTATAATTGAGACCAAAAATTACCATTGGACAATCTACTTCCTAGGAGTTAACTAAAAAATTAATGAAAAAAAAATATGCATCATCCAGAAAAAGGCTTATCATAACCACGTACCTTTCCATAATCACTACATTTTGTTTGCATATCCTGTTGTGTATTTTATTTATTTTTTTAAATTAAATCATAGCTGTGTACATTAATTCAATTATGGGTACAATGTGCTGGTTTTATATACCATTTGAAATATTTTCATCAAACTGGTTAACATAGGCTTCTTGGCATTTTCTTAGCTATTGTATTGTGACATTTATACTCCACACTTAGTAAATTTAACATGTACCCTTGTAAAATGCGCCATAGGTGTGGTCCCACCAATTGCCCTCCCTCCACTCATCCTCCCCCCTCCACTGCCCTCCCTCTCCTATTTCCTCTTCTTCTTGGGCTATAGTTGGGTTATAGGTTTCATATGAAAGCTATAAATTGGTTTCATAGTTGGGCTGAGTACATTGGATACTTTTTATTCCATTCTTGAGATACTTTGCTAAGAAGAATATGTTCTAGCTCCATCCATGTAAACATGAAACAGGTAAAGTCTCCATATTTTTTAAGGCTATGTAATATTCCATGGTGTACATATACCACAATTTATTAATACATTCATGGGTCGATGGGCACTTGGGCTTCTTCCAATACTTAGCAATTATGAATTGGGCTGCAATAAGCATTCTGGTGCAAATATCATTGTTATAAAGTGATTTTTGGTCTTCTAAATATATACCTAGTAGAGTAATTGAAGGGTCAATGCCAGGTCTATTTTTAGATCCCTAAGTGATCTCCAAACATTTTTCCAAAAGGAACATATTAGTTTGCATTCCCAACAAGAAACGAAAATTATAGACCAATATCACTAAAGCAAAAATATTCAACAAGATCCTAGCAAACAGAATCCAGCAACACATCAAACAAATTATATACCATGAACAAGTGGGTTTTATACCAGGGTCTCAAGGCTGGTTTGATATATGTAAATCTATAAATAAAATTCATCACATAAACAAAATAAAAAATAAATACCATATGATTTTCTCAATTGATACAGAAAAAGCTTTTGATATTATCCGGCATCCTTTCATGATCAGAACACTTAAGAAAATTGGTATAGAAGGGACATTTCTTAACCTGATAGAGGCCATCTACAGCAAACCCACATTGTGAATACCCTATTGAATGGAGTTGAATTGATATCATTTCCACTCAGATCAGGAACCAGGCAAAGTTGCCCATTGTCTCCACTGCTTGTTAACATTGTAATGGAAGTCTTAGCCATCGCAGTTAGGCAAGAAAAGGTGATTAAGGGTATTCACATAGAGTCAGAAGAGATCTAACTTTCACTCTTCGCAGATGATATGATTATATATCTAGAAAACACTGGGGATTCTACTACAAAATTCTTAGAAGTGTTCAAGGAATATAGCAGTGTCTCATGTTAAAAAAATCAACAATCATAAATCTGTAGCCTTTATGTATACCAACAATAGTCAAGCTGAAAAACAGTCAAGGACTCTATTCCTTTCACAGTAGTACCAAAGAAGATGAAATATTTGGGAGTTTACCTAACAAAGGATGTGAAAGATCTCTATAAAAAGAACTATGAAACTCTAAGAAAAGAAATAGCTGAAGATGTTAACAAATGGAAAAACATACCATGCTCATGGCAGGGAAGAATCAACATTGTTAAAATGTCCACATTACCCAAAGCAATATACAATTTTAATACAAGCCCTATTAAAGCTCCACTGTCAAACATTAAAGATCTCAAAAAAAAAAATAATACACCATTTTATATGGAATCAGAAAAAACCTTGAATAGCCAATACATTACTCAGAAATAAAAATAAAGTAGGAGGAATCATGCTACCAGACCTCAGACTATACTATAAATTGATAGTGATCAAAACATGGTACTGGCACAAAAACAGAGAGGTAGATTTATGGAACAGAATAGAGAACCAAGAAATGAACCCAGCTACCTCCTGTTATTTGATCTTTGACAAGCCAATTAAAAACATCCAGTGGGGAAAAGATTCCCTATTTAACAAATGGTGCTGGGTGAACTGGCTGGCAGCCTATAGAAGACTGAAACTGGACCCACACCTTTCACCATTAACAAAGAGACTCTCACTGGATTAAAGATTTAAACTTAAGACATGAAACTATAAAAATACCAGAAGAATGTGCAGGGAAAACACTTGAAGAAATCAGCCTGCCTGGGCAAATATTTTGTGAGGAAGACCCCCCCCTCCAGGCAATTGAAGCAACACCAAAAATACATTACTGAGATCTTATCAAACTAAAAAGCTTCTGCACAGCCAAGAACATAGTAAGTAAAGCAAGAAGACAGCCCTCAGAATGGGAGAAGATATTTGCAGGTTATGTCTCTGACGAAGGTTTGAGTTCTCTGTCTCTGAATCCACAGAGAACTCAAACGTATAAGCAAGAAAAGAACAAGTGATCCCATCGCAGGCTGGGCAAGGGACTTGAAGACAAACTTCTCTGAAGAAGACAGGCACATGGCCTACAAACATATGAAAAAATGCTCATCATCCTTAACCATCAGAGAAATGCAAATCAAAACCACTTTGATATATCACCTAATCCCAGTAAGATTAGCCCACATCATAATTTCTTTTTTTAAGACAGAGTCTCACTCTATTGCTCAGGCTAGAGTGCCATGGTCTTAGCCTAGCTGACAGCAACCTCAAACCTTAGGTCTCAAGGGATCCTCCTGCTTCAGTCTCCTAAGTATCTAAGGACTATAGGCGCCCACCATGACATCCCACTGATTTTTCTATTTTTAGTAGAGATGGGTTCCTACTCTTGCTCAAGCTGGTCTTGAACTCCTGAGGTAAAGGGATCCTCTCGCCTCACCTCACCAAGTGTTAGAATTAGAGGTGCGAATTACCCCTGCTGGCTGTCTTCTTGACAGTTTTAATATCTATCTACAGACCTACAGATATCTACCCTGTTTCCCCGAAAATAAGACAGTGTCTTATTTTAAGGTGTGCTCCCAAAGATGCTCTAGGTCTTACTTTCAGGGGACATCTTATCTTTCCTGTAAGTAGGTCTTATTTTCGGAGGATGTCTTATTTTCGGGGAACAGGGTATCTGTCTGTGTCTCTGTCTATCTATTTTACTATCTATCAATCATCTATCACTTTCTACACTGCTAACATAAAATTGATAGGAGTTTCTGCATCCCGATTCAATAATATTTATTATCAATGCTTGATCTCTTTTTTTGGGTAAAGTAGAAATACCATGAAATTGTATAAACACCAGGTATTATCATCTATAACAAGGAGAGTTAAATGTCTTTTCTCTTTGCTTACTAAAGAAACTAGTCTCCATCAAAAATTTCTTGTTATGATTCACCATCTGTGAAATGGCTTTACATAATTTCTTACATACCATGTCTTTGATAGGTCTTATTTTTGATACATAGAAAACAAAATTAAGCTATCACATGAGACCCATTACAAAGGAGACTTGGAATATAGTAGATTTCATTTTTCCCTTTCACAAACCTGACAAGGCAGCTGCTGGAAGGCTTACTTATAAACCTTTGTTTAGAGTGAAATTGAGGATGATGGTGCATCATTTCTTAACGACAAAATGTGCCATATGATCAATGTGAAAGGAAGTGTTTCCCAGGCTTGTCTTAAATACGGTAAGGATTAAAAGAATATGAGATAATTTAAAATGATAAATAATCATTTTGTGCCACTGAATTTTAAATCAACACCTGGGTTAGGCATGGTGAGTAGAATATGAAGCCAAATATATTCATTCATAGAAACAGTAGCTTTTGCCTTTAATATTCATAAAGTTTCTAAATTAAAGCTGTACAATATGTTATATCACAGGTGGCATATGAGGAAATTATATCATTTAATGACAAATCAGCAGGTGTGTGACTATTAGCCTGCCAAATGAGGGTGGACACAAGTGTGATACTAATTGCCCAAAGGAAAAAAACAGCAAAATATATATTCAAGATGGATATATTAAAATCTGTTACAGAGAGAAAAATAATGGTGATACCATTGTCCCAACAATTAAATGTCAGAAAAATAAGTTATGTTAAAAAATATGTGAAAAAATCGGGCAGCGCCTGTGGCTCAGTGAGTAGGGCGCCAGCCCCATATGCCAAGGGTGGCAAACCCAGCCCTGGCCAAACTGCAACAACAACAAAAAAAAATAGCCAGGCATTGTGGCAGGCGCCTGTAGTCCCAGCTGCTGGGGAGGCTGAGACAAGAGAATCACGTAAGCCCAAGAGTTGGAGGTTGCTGTGAGCTGTGTGACGCCACGGCACTCTACCAAGGGTGGTACAGTGAGACTCTGTCTCTACAAAAAAAAAAAATATATATATATGTGAAAAAATCACACTAACAAAGGAAAAATATCAACATTCATTAATGAAAAAAACATACAAGTCTTAAGTGTTTGGCTTTATTAATTTTGGAAATTATTTATACCACACAACTAAAACTCAAAGTAAGACATTGAACATTCCATTACCACATGAGTTCCCCCGTGGCTTGGCCAAACTACTCCAGGGAAACCCTTTTCAATTTCCGTTACTATTGTGCCAGTTCACGGAATGATACTAATGACAGCGCATCACTGTGCTATTATCTATGTACATTTCTCTCTCCACATACCCTTATTAGGTGCATCCCTGCTGTTTCATGATGCACCTAATAGTGCACCTAATTTTTATAGCTGATTAGTAATTCTTTGCGTTGAGTCAACCACAGCGTGTGTGTGTGTTTTCTCTATTCTTCTATTGATAGACAGTTGGTTTATTTCTGGTTGGGGACACTTAAGAATTTGACTGCTGTTTTCTTGCTTGAGCAATTCATTCTTATGAACAGGTATTTTAATTTAGAAGTGGAATTGATAGGTCATACGTTGACCGTATGCTTAACTTCTCATGCAAGGACCAACTAATTAATTTTTCTAATTAATAGTTCTTCAAGGTGGTGGATCCATTTGACACTCCACCCTCAAAACATAAAAATGTCCATTCATCTGCGTCTTAGCACAATGTTTTCTGTATTTTTTTTTTAATTACAGACATTCCTACGTGGTGCCTGTGACTCAAAAAAGTAGGACGCCAATCCCGTATACTGGAGGTGGTGGGTTCAAACCCGGCCCCAGCCAAAAACTGCAAAAAATAGTAAAAATAAATAAATAAATTACAGACATTCCAGTGAGTGTAAAGTGATATTTAACTAAAGTTTTAATTTATGTTTCCCTGATAACTAATATGTGTGATGCTGATTTTCTTTTCATTGGCAATAATATCGCATATCCAAATCTTTTGACCATCTATGTGTAAAATAATTTTGAGGCAAAATTTATGTAACAGAAATTGAACCCACTTAAAATTTACAATTTGGTGGTATTTAGTACATTCGCAATACTTTGTAACCTCTGTTTCTCTCTAGTGTTGAAACATTCCCATTTCTCCACATTAAAACCCCTTTCCCAGGAAGAAATATCTTCTCACACTCTATCCCCCTAACATTTAATGACTGTGGATCTGCCTTTGGTCTCTGTGAATTTATCTAGTCTGAATCTTTCATATAAATAGAATTATTGAATATGTGAATTTTTGTGACTAATTTTCTTAGCATAATCTTTGAAGATTCATTCACATTGCAGCATGTGTACCATACCTTTTTGTGGTTAAATAATATTCTATTACATGCATATATGACAATTTACCCATTCATCCGTCCATAAACCCTTGGGATATTTCCAATTGGTGGCTTTTGTCAATTGTACTGAAAATAGCATTTGGGTATGTGTGCTTCTGTTCAATTATGGATATATACTGACTGAGATGTGGAACTTGGTGTTTATGTTTCTATGTTTAACTTTTTTATGTATTATATTTTTTAATTTATTTTTATTAAATCATAGCTGTGTACATTAATGCATTTATGGAGTACAATGTGCTGTTTTATATACAACTTGAAATATTTTCATCAAACTGGTTATCATAGCCTTCACCTCACTTTCTTAATTATTGTGTTAAGACATTTATACTCTACACTTAGTAGATTTGACATGTACCTTTGTAAAATGCACCATAGGTGTGGATCCACCAATTACCCTCCCTCCACCTGTCCTCCCCTCTCCCCTCCCCTCACCCTCTTTTTTCACCTTCATCTTGGGTTGTAGTTGAGTTATAGCTTTCATATGGAAGTGTGGGTGCTTGTCTATTGGTTTCATAGTAGGGCTGAGTACATTGGATACTTTTTCTTCCATTCTTGAGATACTTTGCTAAGAAAAATACATTCCAGCTCCATCCATGTAAACATAAAAGATACCAACAACAGTCAAGCTGAAAAAAACAATCAAGGACCCTATTCCTTTTATAGTAGTGCCAAAGAAGATGATATATTTGGGAATTTACCTAACAAAGGATGTGAAAGATCTCTTTTTAATTTTTTAAAATTTTTTTATAAAATTAAAATCATAACTGTATACATGTATGGAGTAGAATGTGATGATTTGACGTACAATATGGAATACTTAAATCAAACTGATTAACATAGCCATGACATCACGTACTCATTTTTTTGTGGTAAGACATTTAAAATTCACTCTTCATTATTTTGAAATATACTCTTGCATTGTTAATTGTTGATTTATAGGAGGTCCTTATGCATTTGGATTTAGGTCCTTTATCAAATAAGCTTCAAACACATTTTCCAGCCTGTGGTTTAATTATATCATTTTATCAGTACACATTTTGAACTTGGTCATTCTTCTTAATGGAGAAAGTCTTTTTTTGTGACAGGTGACTTGAGCAAGAAGAAAGCCTTTACAAATTGCATTGTGCTAACAGAAGAAAGGCAATAAGAGTCAAGATGCTGGATGAAGTGATTATGGATTCCCTGGTTCAGAATTGGCTGAAGTGCAGGGTGGGAGAGAGCAGCTTTCTTTTCTTTCTTTCTTTTTTTTTTGTGGGTCAATAACATTTGTGGTGATTTTCTTTTTAAATCACTTCTTGTCATGGCTGTGGGCACTATTTCTCTGAGCTTCACTTTAGGTGCTTGTTCTCCATACTCTCTCCCCAGACTCTCTGAGTTATCAAATTTCATTCTAATAAACTCCATAGCTGCATAATCCAGATTAAGTGAATGCTCCTTGCAAAGGGAACACTGACTCAGGTACCTACTGTAGACATTAACATTTTTATTGTCAATTGGATGGGTGAAGTCAATATTACTCAATGTTTGATTAATTTTAATACTACCTTTTCTGAAACATGGCATATTTTCATATTTAATTGGCCTATTTTGTTTATTGTTTTATAAATTTTATAACATTTGCCTATTTGACAAAGAGATTTCTTCATTTATTTAAAAGTATGAAAATATATTGTATGTGTTTATACCTCCTTCTACCAGGTAATCTGTTAAGTTTTGTAATCCACACTGGTTTAGTTAGAACTTATTTAGATTTGGAGCAGGAAAAAGAGCTGATTCCGAAGTTAAATTAACCCTATACCTATGACTGAAAGAAAGCCTGATTTTAATTACCATCTCAGAGTTAGTAGTTCCCCACTAACATCTCTAAATGAGCTGTTCCCTTCTTTAGAAGTATTTTGGAATCTTCTCAGAACCACTGGGCAGGGCCCAGTGAAAGTGGAAATGTGGTTCTTCTTACTAGAAAATAATTTAGGATTTTCAAAGGTCTCAGAAGAGTATTAGGCCAAGTTTGGGGTCCTCCACAAACACAGGCAGCTGTACGACCCACCTCCATGGAGGCTGCCCCTGTCTGAGTTCACAGTGTGTACCCACCCAAACTGGGGTGACAATGATCACTGCAACAATGACTGTAATTCTCCTGTTGTTTTTGTTTGTTTTCTAGAATATTACAAGCTTCATGCATGACTTATTTCTTGTTTCATCTCAGCATCTAGAGGAGTGCCTGACACAGTAGGCACACGATAAATTCTGACTAAGTAAATGAATAAATGAAGGAATGAATGGACTAATTGAGCATCACGTAATAACATTTCAGTCATAATTAGAACTACAGATAGAAAAATGAAACAGCACTAAGTAATGAAGAAGAATTCTCCCCCACCCACTGCCCTTAAGCCCTTGCCTGTGCAGGCAGTTCCAGTGGCCTCGCGCGGAGTGGTGGAGCTGCAGACAGCGACGGATGAGCTGCCCCGCTGTGCATGCTGGTGACTCCAGGTCAGGGCGGCTGTGTGGAGAAGAAGAGGGGGGTGGGTGCAGGGCTCACAGCCAAACTTTGACTCGATTCAACTCAGTCCACTTGCCGATTTTCAGGACCTCACCAATGTTTTCCGGGAGTACATCCTAGGGATCATCTGTACTTATCTCGTATCTTGGTCTTCAGTACATTAGCCATTGGAAAAAAATCAGTAAGTATTACACCTTTATGTCCCTACTACAGGTCTGGTTTGTTCATGGTAGGCACTAAAAAAAAAATTCATCTTGGATAACCAATTCTTAGTTATAATTTTGTTTTGATTACAAAATTTCTTAATCACAGCAGATTTACTATGTTTACTATAGGTCCATCTGACATGATCTTGCTTTGTCCCCTACAAAACAATTTCTCTGCCCCGCCCTTTTAGAATAGTACATTTTAATGCTTTTTTTTTTTGGCCGGGGCTGGGTTTGAACCCGCCACCTCCGGCATATGGGACTGGCGCCCTACTCCTTGAGCCACAGGCGCCGCCCCATTTTGATGCTTGTTATTTGAATTTCTTTCTGAATCTGTTAATCAAAAGTATCTCTAAGCCCTCAATGCCATTTTCTATCTGGTCTTACCATTTTACCTCATCTGTAATTTCCAAAATCTTTACTCCTATATTTCTTTCTTGTCTAAAAGTCAGACTCTCTGATTGCCTTTAAATAACTGTAACCCAGAGGTGTAAAAGACATATGAAGCCTTATTGTTCATTCCAATAACTAGAAATACAAAAATGAATAAATAGCAGACAAACTTCAGAGTATATCCGTTAGATTTATTTGCAACTTCTTAAGTTGCTTTTGCATTTTAATTTTCTTAACGTAAGTCTAAAACTACACTTTCAGAGCATGATATACCTTGTATAAGGTAAAAATAAGTAGGTTAAAAAGACTTAAAATGTATAAATTTATTCTTAATCAATGTCTTTGTAGGGCGGTGCCTGTGGCTCAGTGAGTAGGGCGCCAGCCCCATATGCCGAGGGTGGCGGGTTCAAACCCAGCCCTGGCCAAACTGCAACCAAAAAATAGCTGGGCGTTGTGGCGGGTGCCTGTAGTCCCAGCTGCTCGGGAGGCTGAGGCAAGAGAATCGCGTAAGCCCAAGAGTTAGAGGTTGCTGTGAGCCGTGTGACGCCACGGCACTCTACCCGAGGGCGGTACAGTGAGACTCTGTCTCTACAAAAAAAAAAAAAAAAAAAAAAAATCAATGTCTTTGTAACTAAATAAGTGTAAATTTTCACAATAACCTATATACTATTGACAGAGAATAAAGTGAGATCATGTTATCACTGAAAAATCATATTCATCTAAAGGGAAAATAAAACGATGATTTCAGATGCTAATATTGCTATCTTCTTGGTGTCTGCTTGTCTTGAAAGGTAAAGGATGGCTAGCATGCAACGTGGGGATTTTGTTTACTCAGGAGAAACAGGACATCCTCATTCTCCTTGTGTTCTGATCTTAATTTGCCCTTTGGAAAAATCTTAGTACGAAGGGAAAGAAATGGCACTGTGCTTTCCTCTGGGGAATGGGGTAGTAGCACACCCCAGCCATCTTGAAATTTGGGTTTCCATAGTTGAGAAACTGGGTCTCGCCTGCTAGATATGGTGGAGTTAGAGCAGCCTGGGCAGGTGATGGAGCTCAGTCTCACTGTCGTTCCTTTTCAGGCAATGTGAAGTATGGGAAAACAGCAGGTCTGTCCCCTCACTGCTAATCAGAATGAAAGAGAAGGCTTCCTTTCTCCATTTCAAATAACACCATCCTAAGGCTGCTGAATAAATCCTTTATTGTTAACATTCAATGGAGGAGAAATTCAACTCCATACTATCAAGAGGGAGTCAAGGACATTGTAATTGATACTCAGAATAACAAGATAACCTATTTTCACAGGAAAGGTCATGAGAATGACAAAAAGGCCTTAAAAACTAACTCAGATACTGAAAACAGCAGCCACACTATTAGATGGTATTAAGGCTTATCCTGTTCCCGTTTATTTCTTTTGCAAGAAAAAGTAGTACTACTAAGGAGTTCAGGTATATAGCAATTCAAATTCTAAGAAAGAAAGAAATGTTATGTTTTAGAAAAGATAAAGAATATGTCTTTATACTTTTTTTTCTGAAAGGAAAATTAGTAGACCCATTTGCAATAGTCAAAAAATGCAAATAATCTAGTGTTATATAAAATGAATGTGTGTTATATAAAACCAAAAAATATTTAGATACATAAATAACATGAAATTTATACAAATTTCAATGCATTCCATGTATGTATTAGATGTTTAAGTCATACTACTAAAATATCACCATTGTCTTCTACCTAAATCTTTAAAAAAAGGAATGAAGAGAGGGAAATGAAAGATATTTGAAGTGGAATTAGAAACTTCAATCAACAAGATTCTTTTCCTAGGAGTATTTCTTCCTTTGTGTGTGTATAGTTGCTGTGGCAAGAAATATAATATGTTGAGAATAAAACAGTACTTATTCGAGTATTTTAATTGTCATTTTATTGTGTATGTCTGAATTTCTTTAAGTTGGCTAGCTTCAAACTTAGCATAGTATGAAAGAGACAAGGAGGATTGTTCCACATCACATAGTTAATATCTCAGGTGTTTCTTCTTTCCCTGAGGCTTCAATGATTTCCTGAACATTAAACTCTCCTCCTCCCAATTCCTGTACTGTTTTGTTTTCAGGTCTCTTGTGTTGTGGAACATATTGCACTTTAGTTTTCAAACCTCCTGAAATGCACATTTCAAACCTCTACCTAAGACCAACTTTAGAAAATGTATACTCATGACAGAAGTTTGCTAGAATTACATCTACACATAGAGGAACATGACACTCTTCAATGAATAATAGTTGTAAAAGAGGTTCTGGGTATCAGACTTTTCTTTATCTTAAACAAATATTTTCAAAATAGCAATGTCTGAGAACGTGTGAACATTGTTCATGTGCCTATTAAAGAGGGAAGAAAAACATGCATATTGGCAGTTCCAAGGGTTTTGTTCCAAGAGAGATGCTGTTTCACTCACTGTGAACTGACCCAGTCTGTCCTCATGTACTTTTCTTCTGTACCCTGTGCTCACTCCTCTTCCCTGTACCACTTCTCCCCTCTGAATATGGATATTCTAGACCTACCTTTGACTGTCCCATCCTTTCTGTGTCTCATGATCATCTTGTTGAATGTCATGACATCAGCATCAAAGCTCTCTTCAGAGACGTCACGAATCTTTACCGCCATCCTGACCATTTCCAGAGTCTCAGCCCCAGGTTTCTAGTCACCTATTGGAAATATCACCGCAAAGCCACACCTGCCCTTCCAACTCAGTAGGTTCAAGTTGAAATCATTGGATGCTCCTCCAAATTCTATTTTTTTTAATTTTTACATTCATTGCGCCAAATTCTATTAATTGTGTTCAAGAATTCAGTATTATCTTTGATGCTACTCTGTCTCTTTTTTTTTTTTTTTTTTTGAGACAGAGTCTCACTTTGTCACCCTGGAAATTTGGGTCACCCTTGGACTGTGGTGTCCAAGCTTACAGCAACCTCAAACTCTTGGGCTCAAGTGATCCTCTTGCCTCAGCCTCCCGAGTCACTGGGACTACAGGTGCCTGCCACACCACCCAGCTATTTTTAGAAACAGGGTCTCGCTCTGGCTCAGGCTGGTCTACAACCTGTGAGCTCAGGCAATCTACAGGCCTCAAATTCCCACAGTGCTAGGATTACAGGTGTGAGCGACAGCACCTGGCCTAACTACTCTCTTTCTTTTTCCCTTGTCTATTGATTAACTAAGTATTAATCTTGTCTCTGTAGTGTCTTTAATGCCCATTTCTTTAAATCCCACTAACAATACCACATATCAGTTCCTAATGCTTTCTGGATTTCCCTCAAATCTCTCCTTCTAGTCCAGCGATACAATTTCCCAAGGAGCCCCTACCTCTAGCTTCTTTTTAAAGCTCAACCACATTTTTACTAAACCCATCTTTAGCAACCCTAGGTCATAGTTTCTTAATATATTGCTCCCTTCTAAGAATCAAGTACAAATACATAATACAGGTGTACTGTTCAGAGCCATTGAAGACCCCTGACAGGTTGGTTTTATTCTACCTTTCCAGTCCCATATACCACATCTCCCTACCAAGAACCCTCTGCACACAGACAGGCCTAGTTGATGAGCTCATTACTGTGCAAAGATGCTCACTATCCTCAACAGGAGAGTAACTTTCTCTCCATCTTCACTATTTTACATTCCCCTCTTTATTCAATTCCCTGATTAGCAATTACCTTCTCCAAAAGGCATCCATCACCTTGAGGGAAAATACTATTCCATATTCATCATTGTAGTCCCAGCATATAATGACATTTTCCACATATCCTAACATTCAAGAAAGATTTATTGAAAACAATTGAATCATATGAAATAAATTATATTTTTGAAATTATTTAAAAAGAAGCATTTAGTTATTATAAGCAATTATTCCTTATATTATATTTACTTATCTTCTGGTATTATCTCTCCAACTAGAATATACATTCTTATTCAGCAAAACTAATATTTTATACCTAAAAAACCTAGAATAGATTCTTTCATAGAGCAATAAACTCAAGCAAAATATTAAAGGAAATGTATTTGATGTTTTCCCAAAAGAAATTTATTTAAGTAGCTATTGATTTGTAAGGTTAGGCTCAACATGTATTTAACCTATTATTGTCACTGATATATTAGATTGTGTAATTTTTAAAAAGTGTGCTAATTACTTAGCAATATGAATTATTAAGTAGAACATATACAAGAGCAATATATTATTTACTTTCATTTTCAAAAGGAAGGGTGGAGTCAATTAGAAACAGATGAAAAAGAGGATGTTGCATAGATCCTAATGTGGACTTCTGTTACATTGGAAATTAATATATCTGTGTACGTATATGTTAATGTATGTGTCATTGGCTTTGTTCAATGACCAATTATGACCACTTCAATAAAATAAAAATGATAGAGGATTAGATATTCTGATCTCTAGAGAGTGGATTATCATGTTTTTTGCTTACATTCGATAGCATCATATATATATATGATGTATGCTATATATATGTACATATAGTTCATCATATATGTTCATATAGTTCATCATATATATATATGTACATATATATATGATGCTATTGAATATATGTACATATAGTACATATATATACATATATACATATGATGCTATCAAATATAAACAAAAAACATGATAAAACATGAAATATATAGAACCCCAAGAGCTGAGTGCCTCCCTACATTGACCACCTCCTTAAGTTGACCTAATTTTCATAGACTGGACATGCCCCACATGTACTTATCAATACAGTAGACCTCATTCATTATGATGACCACCTCCCTATGTTGGCCAGTTTGTTACAGTCCCTTGGGTGGTCAACTTACTGTGTTTATGTATACATACACACAAATGCACACACACATACACATATGTGAAATCATAACTATTTGGGAGTAATATCTAAATTCTTTAAAATGGATATTGTATCCATAAACTGTCCAGATCATGATATGCACATTAAGTGCTGTCTGTGTGTGCATGGGAGCATGTTGCCGCCCCAACACACACAAATTTGTCACTTCATGTTTTCCTTTTTCAAAGGAGCCACTTGACCCTGTTCCCACTAAAAGTTTGTGGAAAAGTCTGATACGCAGCTCCATGTAGTAATGGAAAATCTGACAATGCTTGGCATCCTGGTCAATCAAATATGTAGTCCAAGAAGAATGTCTAATCAAAGTCTCTTCTTCACATGGGAGCATGTTATTTTGACGGTGAAATCAGAACCTCCAGCACAGTGTGTACCCTGAAGGAGTTTCCCCCTAGTGTGGACTGCCTGTAAGGAAATCATAGAGGCTTTCCACAAGTTTATTAGCTTTGATGTCTCTGTTGAAAGTATATACTCTTCCTTTGAAATTATATTTCGGAGTAATCCTAGAAAAACTTAAAAAAAAGAAAAAGTAAGATTTTTAAAGAAAAGTGCCATAGCTGAACTGCATCCCCTTGTATCTCCCTTGAATTCAGGGTACTCCATCCAATTGCCAAGAGAGAAGTGTATAGGCTTTCAGTACCCTTGTAAATGTACCTAGAGACTATTATGTGATGTGGGTGCATTCAATAAACAGTATAAATAAAGAAGTTTATAGCAGAGCTCTTTCAGGCAACCTTAAAAAGACCAGGCAGCTGAGCAGTCACATGACAGCTAGTTCAGACAAGTCCTAAATCCAGGCAGGCATCCCTGTGTAATCAAACCACCATTGCTCACACAGTTGCGACTGGAAAACGCGACTGTTCCTGCTTCCTTTAGGGCTCTGCTATCTTTAAAATTCGATTACATCTTACAGAAGGATCTCAAAAATATCCTGTCAGAGTGAAAAACAGACCAAGATTTTATGCTTTATTTATGCACAACAGACAAAAATGTCTGTGAGAAAGGGCCAAAGGATGCCATTATACAACCCGAGCTCAGTCGTTCCATGCTGTTAGGCTACTATTAAAAACAAAGACGAAGGAACCTCGATGCCTCCATCTGAAGGGTTAGCTTGTCTTTAACTTTCAAATCAGAAACATTTTTCTGAAATGTGGACAAATAGATAACAAAGTGCTGCAAAGCATGCCGACATCATAGCGTGGCTGTGGTGTTTTGAAAACATGAGCATTGAGTTTAGAGTCTCTGCTCTCTTGAATGCCATTAGAGTTACTAATGATTGGCTTTTAAGTGTATAGCTTCAGAATGCTTCTGACTTCCTTAGGAAAGTAGAAAATGCTGCCAACATCTTGTTCTCCAGTGCAGGCTTTAGAGCCCAAAAGAACAATAACAAAAACATAAAAAAACAAACAAACAACAACAAAAAAAAAAACTATAGGCCATTTTACAGCTTATACAATATTCCCAAGTTCAGATTTGAATAGCTATCCTTACCAGGGAGGTATTTGGTGGTCTTATACGGAGGAAATTGTCATGGCCTATAGAAGGTGAGATGTCGTTTTATTTCACATTCTGATCAATAACAATCCTTACTTGGAAAAAAAAAAACTGGCATAGGTTTAATCATACTCAGCAGACTCCTTTTCCAAAGCAACAACAATTACAATGCCTCCATTACAAAATCTTTAATATATTGCTATACGTAATTTGACCCTGAACTGAGTCTGATACCCAAAACTGGTTAATGAAATTGCATCCTTCCCAAATTGGGTGTAACCAGCCTTATTTTCTTTCTGTTGTTCATACTTTTCCAACAGTTCTCAAATATATCTACACACCATCATTACCTAAACCCTTTAAAAATGCAGATGATTGGGCTTATCCCAAGATAAGACTTACAGAATTCATGGTGGACTGTTTTGAGCAACTAAATATGAAGGTCTAAATTAGACATATATATAAAATATATATATTATCTAATTTGTTACAATACTTACATCATCAACTCAAAATTATATACTGAAGAAAATGATAGTCTTCGTACTATAAGGCAGGTAAATCTTTCTCTAAATTCCATGTTCTTTCTCCATATCCCAGTGCCTCACCCAAAAGAGATCAACAGGAAACTATTTCAGGCGATAGATTAAGAATCCTTAAACAGGATCTTGGGTGATCCTAAAAAAGTAATACCAAAGAAACATCCAGGGTCTCTTATGATATAATGTTAATCAGTTAATTCATTAGTCTATTTATTTTGTATTTGTCTATTTAGTCAGTAATAATTTATTGAGAAGAACCAACTGGATATCAAGCAAATAAATGAATAAGTCAAAATATCACAATGTGTTCACAAGTAAATACTTACACAAGTAAAATAAATAAGGATAAAGTTTATGTGTTCCAGAGATAAGTTGTATTTCTATAAAACATGGCATTATGGGTTAAATTTTATTTATCTCTGCTAAAAATATGTTGACTCTTAATCCCAGGTATCTATGAATATGACATCTAAAAATAAAATCTTTGTAGATCCTATTAAGAAAGAGTCCAGTATGTCTGAAGCTTTTATAGCAACATAAGGAGACACACACACACACACATGCACCAAAGAATGAATGCCACATGAAGATGCAAACACCCAGAGAGAAGACATCAGATGTTGGATTTAAGCAACTTCACACCAAGGAGTGCAATCATTGCTGGGAACAGTAGAGGCTTAGAGAAAGGCATGGGACAGGGTCTGCCCTGGATACTTCAGATCACATGTCCCACCAATATCTCAAATTACAACTTTTAGTTTCATGAATTATAACAGAATAAATTTCTGTTGATTTAATCCATTCAATCTTTAACACTCTATAATGGCAGCCCTAAAAACTAGTACTCAAGAGCTCTCAAAACCTCCATCTTAGAACCAATTTATACTCTTAAACATGATTGGATTTCCAAAGAATGTTTTTTTGTAAGGGCTATGTCTATCAATTTTACTGTTTAATAATTAAACCAGGTAAAAGTTTTAACTTTGTTTAAAATAATAGCATATCCCTTATATGTTAACAGAATAATATATTTTAAAATAAATATATTTTTTCAAAACAGAAAGAATTAAGTTTGAAGAGTGGCATTCTTTTACATTTTTGCGAATCTCTTTAATGTCTGGCTTAATAGAAGACAGCTGGATTCTGATACAGACTTCTGCTTTCAATCTGTTTCAATATGTTTTTCCCGGCGATGTATAAAAGGGAAATGCAGCTTCACACAGATCTATATTTGGAAGAGAGGAATATTCACTTAACAGCATTTCAAATACTTTCAGATATTATTTTATGATGTATACCCAAATTCATTTAATGGCTTTATCTTAAGGATAGTTACAATGTACAATCTAAAACATTATAAACACACTTTTAGTACTTTGTTCCATTAACTTCATTGGATAAATCCATTTTGCATTTGAATGGATTCTTTACACACACATGCACGATTTTGTAGCAATATGCGTTAATCCTTTAGAAAATATTGGTTTATTCAGTTATACTAATCTTCCAAATGTTGACAAATTTACTTATACAACATAAAAAAATCACACATATCAATGCCAACAGCTCAACTAAAAATTCATTAAGATTTGGAAAACTGTCCACCTCATGATAGCCAACATAATCTTTTTTCAATATTCTAATTTGATTGGCAACTCAAATTTTATAATCGATACTTACCCTGTTTCCCCGAAAATAAGACATCCTCCAAAAATAAGACCTACTTACAAGAAAGATAAGACATTCCCTGAAAATAAGACCTAGCGCATCTTTGGGAGCACACCTTAAAATAAGACACTGTCTTATTTTCGGGGAAACAGGGTAGTACTCTCAGTAGTAATCCTTGAAGTGAAATGCTGGTTTTGTTCAATTTGAGAATATGTCTAACAGACAATCAGGTCTGCATAAGTATAGTTTACCTGTCAGGCATTCTTTTAAATAAACATGGTGTTCTGTGATGAAATCTATTAGGTCAGCTCTCAACTCATGTACATGTGTTATTCCAAGACACGTCACAATTTGAGAAGAATTAGAAATGCTTTATATGAGTATTTCACAATTTATTACACAAATATTTTTACGATGTCTATTCAAATGTAAATATGTAATAATATTAATATACAGGGTGTCTAAAAAGTCACCCATAATGTCACCCTACCCTGGGGAAAATGTGAAATGGTAGATAAAGGAAACTTTATTTATAAAACATTCATTATAAAAATTTACAAAGAGGTGGGAAACATGTAGTGAATGTTTTGTAAATATTTTGGAAAATTTTGCAATGAATATTTTGTAAATAAATGTATATTTACCTAAAGTTTTCCATTTTCCCTATATGTGATGACTTTAGGGGCGACTTTTTGGACACCCTTTACTGCTTGTAAGATAACAAGAGGAGAAAGGGAAAAAAGTGGACAAAAGAGTATAAATGATATACTGCATTGTTTTCTGCTTTGGGGGATGTCCAAGGATGAGACAAAAGTCTTTTCCAATCATTTGATAATTGCGTTACCAAAGATATTTTACAAAACCTCTGTAGGTCTCAATTTTCTTAATGATTAAAAAAACCCTACCACATTATTATAAACCTGAATTAGATTATTTATAAGGCACGTAGCATGGTGTCTGGTACTTTTGGGTGTGAGAAGAATTTAGTCTTTCATAACACCGCTCTTCTGACACAGAGCCTCCAGGCCTGAGTGCTGGAGACTCCACGAGAGCTCTGTCCAAGGGTCTTAGAGAGTTGACATTTATCTTCCCCTGACATACATCTGCCTTACAACTACATTTATATTTCCTCCACGGAGGGTCGCTGGTGCAGAAATGGGGGAGACTCAAACACCTTTACTTTCAGAGTTTAAGAAGTCAGTGACAGACAGGGAGCTTTAATACCCCCTTGTGACAGGATGTTGAGGCACAATGTCAAAGTTCTCGGAAGAAAAAGTGAGGCTTGAACATAAAGAAATAAAGAAGAATGCGGGAGGTATATGGAGATGAGTTTCCATGGGATTGAACCTGGATGGAAATGCACTTGTTATGCTGTCTTTTCACTACCAGGCAGGTCTCGGAACTTCCCGCGAACTAACGTGGATATGACAGAGTGGTGACCAGGGGCTGGCGTAAGGGGCAGGAGGGGCATGAGGCTGCTCTGGAAGCATGTCTGATGGCCAGGCCCAGAGGCTAGAGGTGACAGTGCTTGTCCCAGGGCTGGCTGGAATGAAGAGCTTACAGGGGACTCATTGGATACTCCAGAGAACTCAGTCCTACCACTTTAGCATCAGGACTGTCCTGTGGTGTCATAAATTCAATAGCTGAATTTCTTTGCTATGCAATTGAAAGAATGAATTTAGCTTTACTTTCTTCCAATGAGAAAAATCTGGGGAATATTTGCTAACACGACTTCAGTTCATCCTCTTGCAATGTTAAAATATTTCATTCCCTCTCCGAGATTTAGTAAAGGAAATTAGATTGTTTACTTGTCTCAAACTCAAAATGAGATATATTTGATGTCATATGTATACAGTCTGGTAACCCAGGCTTTATCAAACTGCAGAGGCACTGGTGAAGACAAAGAGATCAAAACTTTTTCTTTTACCAGAATTTGATAGAGTGAGCAAATTTTTCAAAATATTTTTCTGTGTGGAGAAAATACTAAGACAGAATGCATATCAAAATGCTAAGTTATCTATGAACTCTGAACAATACAAATATGAAAGTTTCTAAGCTTTGTTCTTTGTCTGTTGAAAGAGTTCACCTTACTTTATTTTTTCCCCACTATGTTGTTTTATAAATGTTTCAAGGAACTAAGTTTTACTACCTTTTGATGAAATCAGTCTTCTTGGATCAAGGGTTCCTAAAACAAATCCATCACGGTTGAAGTATTTGGAATAGTATCATAATTAAAATAAAACAATTGTTTTTTTCCAGTATGCTCTTTCCTGCAGGTATTGAATATACTTTTTGAAGTACGAGGAATAAAGGCATACACTATGGCGTGGGCTCCTTTTTAATTTTCTCTCTTTCTCTGCCATCTTCACTTTTCTTTAATAAATGTTTTCTTTACTTAAATATGAATCAACTGAGAAAGTGTCATTGAGTTATCCTACAAGAGGTTCCATCACATGAGTTGGAGATACTTTGATTTATTTCTCCCATACTAATTCCCTAGTGCTCAAGATGGCTGAAATACATCAGATTACACGATTTTGGTAAATGTGTTTATCACATAGTAAAATACACATAGAAGGCGATCAACTTCATTTGAACCTAAGGGACATGTCATAAGCGGAGAATCTCATCTCCATGTCTGTATGTGTAGTTCCGCCTTTGCTTTGAAGAAAACATCCCGGCTTCAACTTCTTCACCTACAAGCTGCTTGATTGAAGTATCAGCTCATCTGTTGCTTCTTCCTAGAGTAGTTACCTGGTTATCTAGTTGTGTTCTATGAGTGCCTCATTCATTGATGGCATTCCACTCTCACGTACATCAAAGTGGTCAATTCATTCCAGCACAGCTTGCAAATGTGCTTACATAGCTCTCCTTCCCAATAGACTTAAGGGGCTTAAGATGAACACACTATTGAAGAGTTGCATCATATCCATAAAGATTTTATTGAACAGGTACTTGAAAAAATAATAAAGAAATTACTGAATGATGATTAATCTAATTCCATAACCTACAGATGATAGGCATTAATAGAAACAGGTCACTTGTCAGCCCATGTACCTAGGATTCAGCACCATGCTCTGTGCCCCTGACCTGGATATAATCCACTCCTCAAGCTCATGCACGTATAGAAACTTCAATATAGCCTCATTTTCTTGCCCTAGAGTGCTATAGCATCATAGCTCACAGCAACCTCAAACTCTTAGGCTTAAGTGATTCTCTAGTCTCAACCTGCCAAGTAGCTGGGACTAGAGGTGCCCACCACAACGCAGGGCTATTTTGAGAGATGGGGTCTCTCTCTGGCTCAGACTGGTCTCAAACTCATGAGTTCAGGCAGTTTACCTGCCGGGGCCTCTCAGCGTGTTAGGATTACAGGTGTGAGCCACTGCGCCTCGCTCAGTATACTTTTTGATTGCAGTTCTGATAATCTCCTCTCAAAAAAGTTTTGACATGGGCGGTGACTGTAGCTCAAAGGAGGGGGGGCGCTAGCTCCATATACCGGAGGTGACAGATTCAAACCCTGCCCCAGCCAAAAACTGCAATAACAACAACAATAACCAAAAAAAAAAAAGTTTTGACCTTTCAGAAGCTATTTATAAATTATACTGAGATACTTTTGTTTGTGTGGTGAATCAATGTTAGCAAAGATAACGGACAGTTGCAGGGAGAAGCTGTTTGTGTTGACCTAGAGAAAAAGAGATTCTGCGAGGGGAACACAATTAGGGTGACCGGCCCCTCCTCTTCTTGAGGATATTGTATATTTGAGCCACTTGATGTGCTATTTGAGTTTTATGAATCAGAAAAATAGTTCTCATTCAAGACAACATAGGGAGTAATACAGTTAAGCCCCAGAAAAAAAAATTTTTTACAACTTTGGACGTGCTTTATTATGCCATAAATTCTTAGGAGATAGAAGAAATGATATTTCTAAAAAGACTAATAATTTCACAAATAATTGTACCTTATTGACAACAGCCGAGTTTTCAATAGTACACAAGTACCTTCAGTTACCTTTTGAAAATCTCAACACTTTTTACAAATTTTAACAGGAAGCTGTAACAGATTCCACTTTATTTTTCAATAGTTGGTATAAAAATTTGTTTGTGAAGTAAATACGTATTTTAAAGAGATGGGGAAGGACTGCATGTGTAATGCTTTCCCTAAACTGTAAGGCTCCTATATTTGCATTTGGTATCATTATGTTAAAAAAGGAAATCATTGCTAGAAATGCTCCCAATAAACTGTAAAAAATTTAAACCTCTCAGTCTTTAAAAGCATTAATACCCAATATAATTTTAAAGTGAAATTTTTTTATCCATATATTTAGTAGAAAATTCAAAATAATCTTTGAATGATAAAACAACATACTAATATATCCTACGGTTGTATATTGATAGCATTTCACAACATCCAAAGTGTGGATGGAGACCTAGGCAATAAGCCTATTTTTACCATGTGCCTAGGGATAAACAAAAGGGGTGAGTACTGGGACTGGCACACAACCCAAACTTGGGGACAGCACACACTGTACTTCCCACGCAGAGTGAAAGTCCCCAAGAAGGAGGCCCTTCTGCAGTAATTCTGCAACTGTATCAAATTTGGAAACCTACCCTGTTTCCCCGAAAATAAGACAGTGTCTTATTTTAAGGTGTGTTCCCAAAGATGTGCTAGGTCTTATTTTCAGGGGACGTCTTATCCTTCCTGTAAGTAGGTCTTATTTTCAGAGGATGTCTTATTTTGGGGGAAACAGGGTAACATTGAACTTTTGTGAACAGTGGATATATACATACATGTGCATACACATGCTTATGCACACATGAAAACTGCTCCAGAGACTAGAAAAATTATTAAATAAACTAAAGGAACAAAAAAGCTGATAGGTAAAATTATATCAATTCTGCGTTTTCAATGGAAGATACTTCTGAGAATAAAGATGCTATAGCAGGGGTTTCTAAAACTAGCTCTGATCAGAACCATGAGATGATTAGCTTTAAAAATTCTCAAGTCTAGGGTCTAGGTGCCTGTGCCTTTCACATCCTAGAAGTGAAAAGAAAAAAACAACAGTTCATGAGGTAAAAAATATTCCACCTGCTTACAGGCAAAGCTGCCCTTAATGTAGAGCAGCATTGATGGATATGTACAGAAAAGCAAAGCAAAGTTATGCTACAGCAATAAAAGCCAGCCAATTTAGGGGGAAAAAAAAAAAACATTTCAAAAATGTAAGATCTACATAATGCCATTTTCTTCTATTATCTTTTAAATTGAGAAATGTGTAAGTTAACAGGGTAAGCTGTTCCTCAAAGCAAGTGGAGTATGACGTCAAAAACTGTTGTTTTTTTACTTTTCACTTCTATGATGCAGAAGAGGTCTTCAAAGTTTATAATAAGGGCATTTATAGACTTTAGTTAATATCTAAAATTTAATTTTCTCAGTGTTAGAACTTTGATTTGAGTTAACCATTTATTATTACTATACAGTACAATTCCTGAGCATGGAAACAATACTGAGAATAACAGACACATCTCTCTAGAATTCAGAGGTCCTCAAACTTTTTAAACAGGGGGTCAGTTCACTGTCCCTCAGACTGTTGGAGGGCTGGACTATTGTTTAAAAAAATATGAACAAATTCCTATGCACACTGCACATATCTCATTTTGAAGTAAAAAAAAACAAAACGGGAACAAATACAATCACACCGCCTCATGTAGAGTTTGAGGACCCCTGCAGTCTAGATGAAACACAACATCTATCGAATGTTTAATTTAAAAAAGTAACAATGCTAACAATTGCAATCAATGTAACCTGGCTTATTGTACACTCAATGAATCCCCAACAATAAAAAAAAAAAAGTAACAATGAGAACATATTCCAGAGATTTCATCAAATTGCAACATATATACCAAATAAGCCATCATAAGATAATTACAATTTTTAAATAATTAGCTATTTTAATAAACACACAGTTAAGCTGATTTAATATTATCTGATTCTTGGGGAGACACATTTCCATAAATAATGGGCTAGCGTATCTTTAGAATTACTGATAGCACTATTTTTTCATTTATAATCATCAAGAGTATGAAAGAGTGGTCTACTTATCTAAAGATGACAAATGTTTAACTGGTAAAATCTTCGCTAAAAAGACTATCACAGAATTTGGAATGGCACTAAGTTTTGGGTTTAGGGGCAAAGAGTTTAAGAAACATCTGGAGTTGCTGAAATAACCTGTATTCATTTATGTTATTTAGGTTGTAAAATCATATTCAATCTTGACCCACTCAGGAAATCTAACATAAGCGTCCTGCTGATTTTGACAGTCATACAGCAAAAACACCCTCTAATGAGCATTTAATAGTCACCAAAAGTTTTGCATTAAGTACAAAGCCCTTTTGATTACTTATTCCACTAATTTAAAGTAAATGCTTTTACAGATGGCATCTGTTAGGCCGCAGAACGTGCACTGCATTCATATGTAGTCATTGAAAATAGATTCCAGCTTTAGCAGAAAAATTGTACCAAAAAGATCAAACATGAGACTCTGTGTAAACATTTATCGGTGATATATTTTCTTTAAACTTCTTCATAAATACTTACCCAATAAGAGAGTACAATGTTGGGGTCCAAGAAGTAATTGAGAAATACCTTGGCAAATTAACACCTTCAACCAAATGATCTAGACAAAGCAATTGAATTCCTCTAACCACCTCTCATTTTCCTGTGTATAGAAGCACAAACTACTTCAATCCCCTTCAGAATTTACTATATTACAGACGTGAAAATGCCAAGAAAGGCTTTCAGATGGTAGATCTGATTGGGAACATAACAAGAACACATTACAAAGAAAAAGAAAAGAAAGCCAAAGATTGCCTTACAGACTGATGAATGAATAATTTTCTGATTTTCTTTTAATTAATGGAGTTACTGCTGTTATTAATTCCTTCAGATATCAAAGGACATTATAACAAAGAGTAGCACAAACTTAATTACAGTAGTATGTGACTGAACTTCATTTAGTCATATTTATTCATAAGATGATCCCACAATGAGAAAACATGAAATGAATCCAGTTTTACTTTCAAAATAACTCTTTTGGGGGGGCTTTGGGAAGGACATAAACTCTCTCTGGCCCACTAAGTACAGTATAATGTAGTAGAATCCAAGTTTACAAAGTTCTAATATTGGATAAACCCAACACTCAGTTTTGTATTTAGTGTGACTAGGGAAATTGAGTGATACAATAAATTTCAAGACTTTCCCTTCAAATCTTTTCATTTGCTAACATGGTTAAAATTATATCTTTGAAAGCCATATTACAGTGCAGATTCATGGAGGATGGTCAAACTTGGTACTATAGTACTTTCAGGCAGATAGTTCTCTGTTGCAGACGGGTATCACATTCATGTACAATATTTAATGCCACCCTGGCTTCTATCCACTAAATGACAGTGCCATCCTCCAATATCTGTTGGGACAACTAAAAATGTCTCTGGGCATTGTTAAATGTTTCCTGGAATACCGATCAGCCACTGACTGAAAACTTGTGAAACAGATAAATATGGATGAAATGTTAGAATAATCCATTAACTGAGGTTATATTATGCATGAGGACCTAAAGCATATTTGAAACTCTGATAATTTATCCTGCGATTTAATATGACCTTAGGATTTTCAGATCATGCTAAAATCACAAGTCTTATTATTTTAGCCGCTATGCATACTATTAGAAATATATAAAATGTGCAAATTGAGCAAGGGTTAAAAAAAAGGAATAAATGAGAAAATGAAAAAAGAATACATGAACTGATTCCTAATTTTTTGCCAATACTCTTTCATAGCAAGAGATGTGTTGTTTCCTGTCTAAACAGGAGTTAAAGAATAGGAGAATGAAAATTACCTACCTGGTTTCTTAAAGAATTTTGAGCCTTTAAAGAATAGAATAACGCAGATAGAAAACTGACAAACACTTTATCATATAATAAATAGTTGAAGTAACTGGGATGATTACCCTGAAGTGGGGGAGGGGATTTATACGAAGTTTGGATATTTTAGCTGCTATAAATATTTAAAGTAATAGCATTCTGGAGAAGCTGGAATAGACTTATCCCGACTGTTTGCAAAATATTTATTAAACACCTACAGAATGTCAAACAATAGTGTTATGGTCTAGAGCTAACTAAATAAATAATATAGAATGAATTGACACATTCACAATTAAGGCAGGGAATATATATGGCTCTCATTTGATTTTTATTCAAAGGGAGTTAATTGGATCCTCATAGAGGTGTGTGTGCAAATATGGTTAAAAGAACATGTGCAAACAAAGACATGGGTGGTGTTTGAAAATATTTGATGTTCAATGTAACAATGTTCCTTTATAGCTGAATCTGTCAGGCGTTTCCTTTTAGTATCTAACACAATTAAGTAATAAAGCAGGTACTTGGTGATAATTTTTTCAATGTGCCTCTGGTAAGGTTTTACTCTCTAGGATCAAATGTAAGTAGAAAGGTTTATTTCAACTAAATTAAAGACTAGATTAAAGCTCGATTCAGTCAGGGGTCATTACTGTGCTTTATTTATTCTTCCAGAAGTTATTATAGATTTTTATAAATTATAAGTTTTTATAAATTAAAACTATATATGAATATTGTGTATATATGTATGAATAGTTATACATACATTTATTGCCCTAAATGGATCAATAGTTCAATGTAGTAACAATTTTTGTGTTGACTTATTTTTATCTTTTCATGCATAAATGAATAAGGAGCACAGCCTGAGAAGATAGCACTTAGAAATCCATTTGTTTCACAAAGGGTAAGAAGCTTCTGTGGAGTATTTCTAAACAAACTTTGGATATAAGTGTATTAGTTCTTATCCATTAATAATGGTAGGAACACACCTATGGTGCATAATGCAAGGACACATGTCGGATCTATTAGTATAGAGTATAAATGTCTTAACATAATAACTGAGTAAACGAGATGAGGTCTATATTAACCAGTGTGAAGTAAGCATTCCTAATTCTATAGGAACACATTGTACCCCATAGCACATTGTACCCCATAAATGCATTAATGTATATATGATCTATGTGTTTATGACTTAATAAAAAATGTATAAGATTAAAAAAAATAATCTCCAATGTAAAGTTTCTGAAACCAAAGTTGTGGAATATGCATCATCTCACCGATGACACATCTGCTGATCCTGTGGAACCTCATTTCTTAACACTCCACTTCTCTAAGAAAAAAATTCTAATTCACATGTCACCTCATCTAGGAAACATGTACAGAAACTCCAGGCAAGCCCACCCTCTTGTTTCTGTTGCTCTTGTTGTCTGTCCTACACTGTGCCACCCAGTTCTACTGTGTGCTATAGAATATTCTGGGCCAACTAACCTCTTACATGATTAGACATAAAAAACAATTATTTTGGGCGGCACCTGTGGCTCAGTTGGTAAGGCGCTGGCCCCATATACCGAGGGTGGCGGGTTCAAACCCAGCCCCGGCCAAACTGCAACAAAAAAATAGCCGGGCGTTGTGGCGGGCGCCTGTAGTCCCAGCTACTCGGGAGGCTGAGGCAGGAGAATCGCGTAAGCCCAGGAGTTGGAGGTTGCTGTGAGCTGTGTGAGGCCACGGCACTCTACCGAGGGCCATAAAGTGACACTCTGTCTGTACAAAAAAAAAAAAAAAAAAAAAAACAATTATTTTGACTACAAATGAAGAGTCATTGTAAACAAATATTGACAAACTCCATATATAAAAGTAATTCCATGTAAACTTGAGAAAGACTTTTAGACATTTGTAAACTTCAGTAGCATCTATATACTCTATGTAATATACCATTAATATAAAAGATTTGTAAAAGTTATTGAGCAAGACATGTTTATATTTTAATTCTATCCTGAGTACAACTCTAATTAAACTCCAGAAATGAAATAATAAACTGTGACTGATTAATTTTACCAACAGTTATGGTTGAACTCATTTTATCTGACCCCTAATTTAACACATTCACCTTTTCTGTAAGAAGAAATGAAGGAAATTAGAATTATAAAATATTTATTAATGCACTCATTTTTTATTATCTTAATGTAAATATATGACTACTCTAAAACTGTTTATTGGGCAAGACTGATGTTTCGGGTTCTCTATATATGGAAATTGATTATCTATACTTGACCAATTAAAATAAGGCTGTATTTCAATTTCTTCTTATCCTTTCTTTTAAAAAAGTGATTCACAGATGTTTAAAGTGATAATATTAAATACAGTAAACATTATCCAGAGTAAAGAGTAATCCTTAACATAAAAATTATGAAGAGAAAACTCACAGTAATAAATAAATATTATATAATATCTTAATTAGTAACCATAAAACCAAATTCTTGCTTTTCTAGATTCTGGAACAAGGAGGTAAAAACAAATATTTAGACCTTACTATCTATCACTAGAAAGTAAATCAGTTCATTCAAAAACCAATCTTTTGCCTGGCCTTAAGCTCAAGAGAAGCATATTTTGAATCTTCTTTTTAGCATCAATAGCATTAGTCACAAATTCAGATAAATTTTACATAGCCCTGGGTTTTGGATTCCTATTGCTGCTGTAATATAGTGTAACAAGTTTACTCACCTACTATAAAAGAAATGGTTGTCTAATCATTCTAAAGGTTAGAATCTAAAATTGGTTTCACTGGTCTTCAGACATGGTATCTTTAACACTATATTCTGTTCTGGAAACTCTAGGGAGGAATCTGTTTGCCTGACCCTATTCCGATGGCACCTATATGCCTTGCTTAGCTGTCTTCCTCCAAATCTTCAAAGCTATCAACATCAGTCAGAATTCTGATCATAGGGCATCATTCTAACCTGTCTTTCCAAATAAGGACCCTAATGATTACTACAGATCAACATTGTTAATATAGGCTAATCTCTCCATTTCCAGGTCACTTGATAAGCAACCTGAATTAAATTTACAACTTTAATTTATCTTGCCATTTAATTTAATATATTTATAGGTTCTTGGGACAAATGTGGATAGCCATTATTCTACTGATCATACCCTATATCTAATATCCTATTAGATATTGAGAAAACTCAAGATTTATGATTCTTGGTCTGTGTTGGGGAAGGAGGAGTTACATGAAGGTTTGAAGTGAGAGGAGTGTATTTTTATATGTCTAAAAAAATGAAGCTTAGAAAATAGTTTGTACATATCCGAGATTAGCACTTTTTCAGCATAGAGTATATACGATGGAATGCCATAAATTTGTGGAAGAGAAAAATGAAGCCAACACAAACTGCTGCAAAGTAAGGTGCCTATACATTTTATCATCAAAGTCTCAACACATTTTAGAGTTAATGGTAAACACCATTGACAGCAGGTGTATAACAGATCTGTACCCCATGAGCTGGGGGTTGTGGTCCTCATGCTCACAATCCCAGGCTATCTTATCCATCAGTAAGAAACAGTAATGGAGGGTATAATTTGGCATTTGAGAATGTTATCATAGAGGGATGAGATATAGTTTGGGGAGGAAGTTTAGAAAACAGCCTTGACTATCCCTCCCAAATATCCATTAACCAATGGGATACCCTAGTAATACTGAAAGGCGGATGACTCAAACTCAGATCACACTGAAAACCTACGATTAAATGTACCTTCGTATTAGTTGACAGAGTTGGAACACTCTGAGTATTTAATTGCATAAGTATGTAGCAGGGATACTGAAGGACTAAGCAACTGTGTGCCAGAGGTGTGTTGAATTCCAAGGACTTGGTCAGTACTGGCTATCCTAAGCCTCCTCCCAAATCATCACTTTCCACAGCTCTGCTCCCATTTGCGTTAACAATGCTTTAATGTCTGGTACTCTACTATCTGCTCTGTACCCTCCCCACTTTTCAGCCCACTAGCCAGGCCCTCTCTCAAACTGGCAAGAGTTTGCTCACACCCTAACTCTTTTTGCAAGCTTACACCTTCCTTCAGTTCTTCAGGTAACCTTCTGCTTTGACACCATCACTGACTTTCCATTTACTAGAGGATCAAGTCCAAAATCCTCAGTGTGTCATTAAATGGTCAACACGGCCTCCCCTAAACAATATGTGAAGTCAGAGCTATAGATTCTTAAAACTTAAAGAGACTCAGGTCTAAATCCTTCATTTTATAAAAGGAGAAAACAAAGCTCTGAAAGATTACGTTACTTGCCCTAGGTCATGCCACTAGTGACAAGTAAAAGAGAAGAACAAAGGTCTCCTGACTCTCAGTGTGTCTCTCAAAACATTCCCAACACTATTTTCTGTTAACCCCAACATAGCATTAGTGCCAGTCTCCCCCTCAGCTTTGTACAGCATCCTTACAACACCCTACTGTATCATTGACAAGAGACAGAAACCTAACTAGTGCCAACTAAGTTACTGAAGGTAACAAGTTGGCTTTTTAAGTTTAAGTTACCAACACAAGTTATCATTACTCCAGCCTGGGCAACAAAGACAGACCCTGGCACCAAAAACAAAAACCAAAGCAAACAGACAAAAACAGTTATTATATTTTACTGATTTTTCTTCCCTTAGAGATGGTTCAAAATTTTTCATATTTCTGCTAAATAATACACTTTATGTTGTTTTTTCCTTCTTAAGTCAAATGTGATATATTCATAATATTTATTTCCTGTGACATACGTATGTACTATTTCTTATGCCTACCCTTCTTGACTTTCCTTCCTTCCATTATAAATTTCTTTACAATTTCTTCATGTAATTTATCCTTTTAAAAAATATTTATGATCAGTGATATTTCTTGAAAGAATTTCAGATAGCTCATGAGAAGTCATACAGTATGATAAAATAGAAGGAGATAAAAATAAGGCAGAAAAAAATAAGCAAAAACATGAATGGGACATAGTAGACTCAAGAATAACAAGAATACAAACCATTGTGACCTACATGGGGCAAAGGATGGAAGACAATTTTGACTCTGAAATTTTTATCAAGTAATGTGAAAAGAGGTGTACCAATTTAATCTATTTCTCATTTAAAAATTATTTGCTTATAAAAATGACATCTCAAATATTTTGGAAAAGTAAAAATGTTATGAATAATAAAATTTTGGGAGTTCTTCCTAAAGAAAATATATTAAAATCTAAACTAGGTATGTGAGAACATATATAAATGTGCCTGTTTATTAAATATTAATCATCAATTTCAACAATGATCTGACAAAAATATTTATTTAGTTAATTATTCAGGAACTTCTAGCTTTAGTTCTGTGATGTAGTGAATAAGAATGAGCATTATTCCCAACCTTAAAACGCAGAAATAATCTGGTCAAATCACAAATTCAAGACTTTCCTAGGAACCGTCAGAGAACTGAGCTCTCTGAGGTAACATATCTGGAGAAAGATAGGTTCATGCAGGAAGAAACAGGACCAGAGAATTTCCAGAACCCAAATGTCATAAAGCTGGTAGGCAATTTGAGCTAGAAATGTTTCAGAAATAACAAAAGGCAAGTGTGGGTTAGGATGAGAAATACTCTGAGTGCCATGACATGGGAGTTTCACACATCTCTGCAAACTTTACTTCCAGGAGACCTTCTGGATGTTCATAGCTGGAAAGAATCATAGAAATCATCCCCAAAGGATAACAGCAGGAAAATCTATGACCCCTGTGAAATGAATGCTTTGACTTCAGAGGAAGGAACAACAATAAAAAACAAAGCTACAGCTGTGTCACAAGGGCAGAAATCACAGCAGCCTGGGCAAGTAAGCAAAGGAAAGGAAAACAAAACTTATGCTGTATCCCTGTTAGAAGGTAGAAATACCAACCAAGTGTGTCATTGCCTGAGAAAGAAGTGTAAGGACAATTTTCTTTCTTTTCTTTTTTTTTTTTTTTTATTGTTGGGGATTCATTGAGGGTACAATAAGCCAGGTTACATTGATTGCAATTGTTAGGCAAAGTCCCTCTTGCAATCATGTCTTGCCCCCAGTGTCACACTTCATGTAAGGACAATTTTCAAGGTTACATGCTCAAAGCCAGGTGTAAAAGAATGTCTTCTTAAAACTGAAGCTCGTTAGCCAGACATTGTGGTGGGAGCCTGTGGTCCCAGCTATTCAGGGGGCAGAGGCAAGAGAATCGCCTAAGTCTAGGAGTCGGAAGTTGCTATGCTGTGATGTCACAGCACTCTATTAAGGGCGACAAAGTTAGATTCTGTCTCTAAAAAAAAAAAACAAAAAAACGAACACTGAAGCTTGTTCAGAATGTTAGAAAATGCACAGCTTACCTTAGCCTTACCTACGGAGTAAGTAAGGGAGAGCCCCAAGGGAAAATTTCTCTCTGGATTTAAGCAAGAGGAAAGTCCAAAGTCAAGACACTGAAACTCAGAGCACCTTCAAACACAATCCAGCTTCTCACAGTCCTGGAAGCTGAGACGTTTGGTTAACACAAAGTAGACACCAAGGGCCTAGGAAAAGAAAAGAAAATGCGTATCAATGTGTCATATTTCAATTTTACATGTTATATGAAAACAAAATACTTTGATATTCTGCTGTAAAGAGCTGTTAATTTTAGAGTTAAAGATAAAGTGTACTTTAAGTTTCTTTGGTGCTATATTTCTTTGATTGAGTCAAATTCTTCATGCCACAGAAGAAATACATGAAATGTGTTAAATCTCTAAAATTATATAATATTACCCATTAAAGGTAAAATAAAATAAAAACCTCACTAATAGTCTACATGACATATCCATCTTTCAGCAAAAATATATGAGACATAACAAAAAAAGAAAATAAAAATACAGTCTGAAGATTTAAAGCAACCATCCAAAGAGACAAACATATCAAATGCTGAAACCAACCATGAAAAAAAAAAAAAATAGGGCAGCACCTGTGGCTCAAAGGAATAGGGCACCGGCCCATATGCCAGAGGTGGTGTGTTCAAACCCAGCCCCAGCCAAAAAAAATAAAATAAAATAAATGCAAAAAATAAAAATAAAAATTTAAAAAAGAAAAATAATAAAATTTAAAAAGTTGGAACCATGAAAAAATAATTTGTAATTACTACAGTAATATGTCAAAGGCTCTAATGAAAAAGATAGACAACATACAAGTTCAAAGACATCATTTAAGAGAATCAAATAGAAATATAAATTGAAAACACATTAACAAAGGAGTCATTTATTTGACTTACTTATGAGCAGACTTATAGCGTAGGAAAAAGTGAGCTAGAAGATGAACAAATATAAATTACCTAAATGAAAATTTAAAGAGAAAAACAGTGAAATAAAAATAACAGAGACTTGAAGATCTGTGGGACAATATAAAACAATCTGATCTATTTATAAATGAGTCATCTCCCCCCCCCAAAAAAAAGAGCCCAGTACAGAATCAATATTGGGCTAAATGATGACTGAGAATTTTACAAATTATTGGAAGACTGCATACTAAACAGTCAGGGCCACAAAGAATAACAAATTTAATAACTATTAACATAGAAAAAACTAAACAGAAACTATAAACACACATAGGCACTTAAAGTTCTGATTATCAAAGACAGGAGAAAATCTTAAAAGTAGCTGGAGAAAAACTTGCATTGCCTACAGAGGACTAAAAGTAAGAATTAGAGCAAATTTCTTGTCAGTAAGCACAGAAGCAAGAATTCAAAGGCATGAAATCTTTAAAATTATAAAAGAAAAGTAAAATTCTCAACCTAGAATTTTATGTCAAATTGAAAATAAGCTGAAGTCTCAAAACTTCAAAAATGAAGGAGAAATACTTTCACAGAAAAATAGAAACTGAGGTGATTCATTACCAGAGGACCTCATCTGTAAGAAATTTTATAATTTTTCAGTCAGCTGGTATCACCAGAAAATCTGACTCACTCCATGAAAGTGTGTCAAACGGTCTGTGAAGCTAGTGAATGATGCCCCATGATCATATCAATGTACACAGCTATGATTTAATAAAAAAAAGAAAGAAAAAAAAAGATAGAAACAGAGCACCAAATGCAATGGCAAATAAAAGTATAGTATATATGTTCTTAGTGTTTATTACTTTAAATACGACTGTTTTAAAGAAAAAGTTTGACGAAGTATTTTATTTTTATATCATATGTAAAAGTGCAATATATTACAAAATTGTATAAGGAATGCTAACCATGAATTGAGAATATAATGTTATTAATAAGACGTGTATTTATATATGCATTATTCATTATACATAGGAAGCTGCTTAACATTACTTGAATTTAAAACTATCCTTATGCCACAAACCCTAGGATAAAAATAATAGATATTTTAATAAAATAATATTAATAATAAGCCAACAGATAAGATTACACTGGAATCACAAAGCAGAATCAATTAAGGCCAGGAACAGCAGAATCAAGAGAAAAAAAATAAAATCAAGAACAAATGTAATGGACGGAAAACAGCTAGCTAGCAAGAAAGTAGAATTTAATCTATCCATACCACATTAAATATGAATGCTCTAAGCACAACAGTTAAAACACAGAGATTCATTATAAGAGCAAAATTTAAGATGAATGGAGCAATTCTGACATAATATTCACATGTAATGGAATTAATTGACACTGTTAAATGATTCTTTTATGATTATTTTTTCTTATAAGTTTTAAACTCTGCACATGAATGTATTTCTAATATACAGTTTTGATCACATTGCATTTTTATTTGGTCGCAGGAAATCATTTGGTCACAGATAAAGCATAAAAAATTAGCTGAGATGAAAATTTCACTCATGGTTCTTTGGAATTGGTAATTTTCATATTTGCTACTACTAAGATAATGCAGACATAAAATCCAAAACTATTCATTTTCATTTTCAGACTGATCATATTACTTGTGACAACCTTCTTGCATTTATGGAAAAATACACATTCATGAATAATTGCAATTACCCTATTATGTAGATTCATTGATGCTGAAAAGTTTTTTAAATCATCACAAAATAGTTGAGCCAGGAACCATTTAAAAATGACGAGAAAACATAAGCCAAAGTTCAAGTGTGTGGGATAGAGTGTCTCTGGACCTAATTTAAGAGCACTCTCTTACTAACTTCGCTCTACAAAATTAGTATTCATTGTTCTATAAAGGAAATTATTGGTAGACACTTCTTTAAATTGGTTGTCCTGTTTCTACCTCTTCTTTCCTTAATCTAGATTTGCCTTGAAACAACACATTGCCAAGTACTGAGTGGGCTGGAAATAACTTTGCATGTTAAAGAAAACTTATAAGAGCATAAAATAATTAGAGAGAGAATGTGCAGACTGAAATCTTTGAAAACTTTGGTAAACTATTAGAAACATGTAGCCAATCTGCAGAATGAAAGATTTAAAATGAATTTAATAATTTTGAGGACTACTTTAAAGTATTTAAATACTTTTTCAGGCATTGGGAACATCATCCCTATACCCTTTTGCCAATTGATTATAATATTTGCATGGATAAGGTAAAACTCACTTGAATTGACCTATGCGTTCTGATTTTTATTGTTATGCTGAGCACATTTCTTTTAGGAGAAAATGCTATATTAGGTATATACGATAAAGGAAAATGAATAATACATAGATTTTTTTCACAAGGATTGCACATTATAATAGAAGCAAAATATATGGATATGATTAAGGTATAACTACAAGAAAGCATATAACATGTGCCAAAGTTACTTTAATGAACAACGGGAGGAATTATGACACTTGCTGGAGATAATTTTTCCTCGGGAGGATTTTTATCTACCTAGTTCCATGAAAAAATGCATATCATCTAAAGAAAACTAAATCTTTGGGCATGTTATTAAGTGTCATTGTCATGATATACTTTTCTAGGTCCTATAATTACCTTTTATTCTCTACCCTGGGCAATCAAATTAGATCAGAATCGAAAGCACCAATTCAATTCCGTCATCCTGCTCCACTGAATGGGGCTGTTCCTATTGTGAATCAGAGGTCTGAGCAGCCTGTAAATGACAGTAACTTAGATTACTATAGTTGCTGAAAGCCCCAATTACTGAGGAAATGACTCTATATAGATAAGTAGAGTGCACTTGGCTAGCAAGAACAAATTGATATATTCCCATCAAAGCAGCATGAGACCAAATACATCACTGTGCATAATAAAATAAAGTACAGAAAACCTAAGCGTATTTAACTTCATTCATTTACTTATTAATTCATTTTCCATTTTCATTTTAAATTTGATGAAGGAATTATTTTTATTTTTAGCTACAGAATTTTTAGTAAGTCAAGCAAATACTCATTTACTAAACACCTACTAAGTGTGTCAAGTTCTGCTGAGTAGGTGGAAATGAGCCATAAAATGGACTTCTTGTCATCAAAATCTGGGAGACTAAAAGGAGAAAGCAACATGAAAACAGTGAGGAAACCGCATAAGAAGTGTGTACATAAACAAGAAGAGAATTAAGTGTTGAAGAAAGATGGCCCCGGGAGGGATTCTGATGTCCCTGCAGGCATCTGATCTTTGACAAACCAGCTGGGGGAGGTTTCCCTGAACAGAATGGTCAGCACTTACCAAAGATCACAGAGATACAAGTATGGCAAATCCAGAAATCACAGGTATTCCAGTGAGGATTGAAAGAAGCCTGGTGAAAGAAACCTGGCATGAGGCTGGGGACAGAACAGGCTGGGAAAAATAAGCCTTAAATTAGTTTTTCAGAAACTGGAAACTGCCTGAACAGGGAATGAGGTATTCAAGACCAGAAAATGAGTCCTACACTTTGGTCACAGAGACAAGTGTGCCAGTGATGGATGGAAAGTCAGATGCCCAGTATCCGCGCCTAACGGAGATTCAGTCCCCAGTCTCTGTGTCCTGTTGGAGAGTCAGTCCCCGTTCTCTGTCCTGATGGATATTCAGTACTCAGTCTCTGTCCTGACGGAGAGTCAGTCCTCAGTCTCTGAACCTGATGGAGAGTCAGTCCCCAGTCTCTGTGTCCTGATAGAGTCAGTCCCCGGTCTCTGTCCTGATGGACAATCAGTCCCCAGGCTCTGAACCTGATGGAGAGTCAGTCCCCAGTCTCTGTGTCCTGATGGAGTCAGTCCCCAGTCTCTGTGTCCTGATGGAGAGTCAGTCCTCAGTCTCTGAACCTGATGGAGAGTCAGTCCCCAATCTCTGTGTCCTGATGGAGAGTCAGTCCCCAGTCTGTGTGCTGATGGAGAGTCAGTCCCCAGTCTCTGAACCTGATGGAGAGTCAGTCCCCAGTCTCTGTGTCCTGATGGAGAGTCAGTCCCCAGTCTGTGTCCTGATGGAGAGTCAGTCCCCAGTCTCTGTCCTGATGGAGAGTCAGTCCCCAGTCTCTGTGTCCTGATAGAGAGTCATTCCCCGGTCTCTGTCCTGATGGACAGTCAGTCCCCAGTCTCTGTCCTGATGGAGAGTCAGTCCCCAGTCTCTGAACCTGATGGAGAGTCAGTCCCCAGTCTGTGTCCTGATGGAGAGTCAGTCCCCAGTCTCTGAACCTGATGGAGAGTCAGTCCCCAGTCTCTGTGTCCTGATGGAGTCAGTCCCCAGTCTCTGTGTCCTGATGGAGAGTCAGTCCTCAGTCTCTGTCCTGATGGAGAGTCAGTCCCCAGTCTCTGAACCTGATGGAGAGTCAGTCCCCAGTCTCTGTGTCCTGATGGAGTCAGTCCCCAGTCTCTGTGTCCTGATGGAGAGTCAGTCCCCAGTCTCTGTGTCCTGATAGAGAGTCATTCCCCGGTCTCTGTCCTGATGGACAGTCAGTCCCCAGTCTCTGTCCTGATGGAGAGTCAGTCCCCAGTCTCTGAACCTGATGGAGAGTCAGTCCCCAGTCTGTGTCCTGATGGAGAGTCAGTCCCCAGTCTCTGAACCTGATGGAGAGTCAGTCCCCAGTCTCTGTGTCCTGATGGAGTCAGTCCCCAGTCTCTGTGTCCTGATGGAGAGTCAGTCCTCAGTCTCTGTCCTGATGGAGAGTCAGTCCCCAGTCTCTGAACCTGATGGAGAGTCAGTCCCCAGTCTCTGTGTCCTGATGGAGTCAGTCCCCAGTCTCTGTGTCCTGATGGAGAGTCAGTCCTCAGTCTCTGAACCTGATGGACAGTCAGTCCCCAATCTCTGTGTCCTGATGGAGAGTCAGTCCCCAGTCTCTGTCCTGATGGAGAGTCAGTCCCCAGTCTCTGTCCTGATGGAGAGTCAGTTCCCAGTATCAGAGCCCTGCTCAAGTCATCTCTTGCCTGAAGGAAAGAGCAACTATTTTATAATCTGCCTGCAAGTTGAATGCCTATTTGAAATAAATCTAAAGATTAGGAGTTTTGTCTTCTTTATAACTTCGTGAAGAAGAAAAAGCTACTTTAAAATAGAAACCACTGTAGCTGTCCGTGTAGGGTCTGTGCTCTTGCGTTGTCAACATCAGGCTCTCATTCTCATCCTTGCTGACTGTCAGACCTCTAGCAAATTAGTCTACAGGCTTGGTTCAATTTATTTCAGAGATGATTAAAGCTAGCTCTCACAAAGTGTTGTCAGTGATATTAATTTATTGTTAATAAATGACTTAATTAATATAAATGATTTCGACGGTGCCTGGTACATCCTATGTTGAACCAAAACGGGGCTTTGTCTGCTTTGGGCCACAGTTTCTTATTCATCAGGTGACAAATAGGTATGTTTTTTCTAGTAATTCATTTTCCTGCTTACTTTGGGGTGAAATTCTCTTATTGGTAAATCATACCTTTTCTCGTATAATTTATCTTTGTTAGATTCTTTCCAAAATTATTAACTAAGAAACCCATATTTCAAGCTTATGTTTAGTTTACATGGAGAGTCAGTCCCCAGTCTCTTAAGATGTTTTAACATATTAAAATACACATTTTATTGGCAGCGTCTATGGCTCAGTGAGAAGGGGGCTGGCTCCATATACCAAGAGTAGTGGGTTCAAAATTGGCCCCGGCCAAACTGCAACAAAAAATAGCTGGGTGTTGTGGTGGGTACCTGTGTTTCCAGCTACTTGGGAGGCTGAGGCAAGAGAATCAGCTAAGCCCAGGAGTTGGAGGTTGCTGTGAGCTGTGACACCTCAGCACCCAAGGGTGACAAAGTGAGACTCTGTCTCTTAAAAAAAATACACGTTTTATTTTTATTTTATTTTATTTTATTTACTTATTATTTTTTTATTTTTTTGCAGTTTTTGGCCAGGGCTGGGTTTGAACCTGCCATGTCCAACATATGGGGCTGGCACACTACTCCTTTGAGCCACAGATACCACCCTAAAATATACATATTAATATGTGAAATTACACAGGAAATTTAGCTTTATTATTGCTAAAAATACAACAAATTATCACTTTTTTAATACATCATACCTAATTGCTTTCCCTTGTCAGATAGTTGGGAGGTTCAGGGATGGTGAATACTCAGAACAGATTATATGTGTTTCTATAGTTTTTCGAGGTTGTTCTCAGATACAGTATTTAAAAGAAGAAAATCATGACACTGTTCATTCCTTCTCCATTCAAAGGCTTAGCAATCATTTATTGTAAAACTTCTAACAGAATCAGAAAATATTATCCAATTAGGAATAGATCCATCAACGAAAAACGATGCTTGTCACTCTGTTCAGACATGATATTATACCATAATAAACACGTGCAGAAACATGATAAACAATAAACATTGAGAGGATAACATTTAATGAATTGCCACATTCCAGCGTGGACTCTTCATTTGAATTATGCGTGAACTGTACTTACTGACGAGACAGCCAAAAATATGATGAAACTTTGTAAGTAGTAGAGGCAGGAGGTCTATCCCCACTCCGTCCTAGTATCTTGATGAAAATTATGGGAACCACGATTCATCTTCCCAAGTAGTGTAAGACAGGAAAAGGTAAGCAGGACAATGCAGTCTTGGAGAATGGAACATGCTCTGCCAAAATTAAGCTGTTTTTTGACCTCTGGAATGGCCATGGTGTTTCACATCATAGCCCTATGTACATACTGTACCTTTGCTTAGAAAAATGCGAATTTGCTACTTTGTTTGTTGGTTTTTATTTTTTGTTTTTTTGCTTTTTGAATTAGAGTCTCAATTTTTGCCCCTGATGGAGTACACTGGAGTCATCATAGCTCACTGCAACCTCCAACTCCTGGGCTGCAGCAATCCGCCTCAGCTCTCCAAGTAGCTGGGACTGGGGTGCGCACTACCACACCCTGCTAAATTTTTAATTGTTTTAGAGCCCAGATCAGTCTTGATATTGCCCAGGCTGGTTTCAAACTCCTGGGCTCAAGAAATCCTCTCTCCTTGGCCTTCCAACATGTTAGGATTACAAATGTGAGCCACTGTACCTGGCTACCATTTATCATTTAAAAAGAACATCAAGCACTACCATCTCTGGGAAGTCCAGCTCCTTTTCACTGGAAAAATAATATCCTCAGCATATTGACAACTATAAATAGTTTACTGGACTAATGAAAAACCTCTTAAAGTAAAAATTAATCAGAAAAATCCCAGGCCGGGCGCAGGGACTCACACCTGTAATCCTCGCACTCTGAGGCTGAGGCAGATGAATTGCATGAGCAAGTGTGAGACCTTGTCTCTAAAAATAACCAGGCACTGTGGCAGGTACCTGTAGTCCCAGCTACTGGGGAGGCTGAGGCAAGAGAATGGCTTGAGCCCAAGAGTTTGAGGTTGCTGTGAGCTGAGACACCAAGGCACTCTATGGAGGGCAACAAAGTAAGACTCTATTAAAATAAAAAATCCAAAAGGAAATGGAGTCAAAATTTTAAATGTGAAACATGTTATCTTAGAAAGTTAAATGTGAAACATATTATCTTAGAAAGATCAACACAAAGCGTATTTTAATATAAAAGTCTTAAACACGCAGAATACTAAAGAATTATAGGCATTACCAATGTAAAGAGGGTAATGACAATAAAATTATATATCAATGGGAGCTGAAACAATTATAAAGGAGATGATATAGTTAATGCTATACACATAATATTTGTGATTCATTTGAAATGTGAGTATACTGCAATCTTATTTCAAAAATTTCAGATGGACAAAATTAATCATCTTGTAAACATTGTCTCTCTTCTATGCCCCAGATGTAGTCGAATATTGTAGTTCTTCATATTACAATTTCTGCAATTCCTCAAATTTATATCATTTAAATGTTTCTATGTATTCAAATGTTTACCTTATAATTAGAGATAGAAATTAAATACAACAAATGGAATATAAGTGTTCTTTGTTGCTTCGATATTTTTATTATTTCTTTTCACTAATAATGCCTTATAAACCTAAAACATTAACAATTCCATAAATTATTAATTTAAATAATCCTAAATAAGGAAAACTGTCACCCCCCCATATTATGTTTTTTTTCCAGAGATAAATGGTTTGAGAATCACATCAGATGAGTTTCTGAACCGTAAAACTTATGGTTATACTCATGACAGCTGTAATGTGAACTATTAATCTGACTGTATGGGATTTCTCTCCTATCACCAATCAGGATTAATCTCAGCAAATGCCAAGGACATTGTAACCTCCATGACCACTGATGTGTCCTATAATTGGTAACTCCATCTTTAATATGTCCCCAATAGCACCTAGAATGAGATCGGTTAACATCAATATTTTAAAACGCATCATATTGCTGACCTGCTTCCTTCTACCAAGATTAAGAGCTGGTAGTGCAATTACTAAAAATAAACTTATTTTAACATTTTAATCTTCTTCTCTATAATAGGCTTTAATTCACATTTCCTGAGAAATAAGATTTCCTTACCACAATTTAAACAATCTTAGAAGATATTCAGCATGATTCCCCACACGAGTCTCTGCAGTGTGTTGGAAAATGCCCTCCAGGTGGTTCACATGAGGGAAGTATAGATTGCTGTTTTGTTGTTAATTCTTTGCTGAATCGTAGCTTATGAGCTGAGAACCACAGGGCATGTGGAAAAGACAAAAATGTGAGGAAAAAGACACTAGAAATGCTAAAGAGACAGGAGCACATCGAAGACACAGATTCGCAGTGTTCTGTGCTGGCATTAACTCATTCATCTGGGGAGAGCTCAGGACTTTTGCCACCCTGCAGGTTAGTAAATATCAGGTAATGTGCCAGGTGGTGCACACATATCTAAAGTCTGTCTGACCCTCACAATAGCATGGCCTACGCGCATCAAAGGAAGGGGACGTTACACAGCACAAAACGTCACTTGAAGAGCTGGGGCACTTGAAGAGCTGGGAACCAAGTTCCAGACTAGCGACAATACCTACTTATCACGGCGTGCGTATGTGTTTTCATTGCATTTTATGTGGGGTTTAGCCTGAGAAGTCAGATGGTAAAATGAAAATTGATAAAACTGAAAAATCACGCTTGAGAGCTCCTCAAATCATTTTGTAATCTTTAGGACCCAGAAACCTGGCATCTAATTTTGTAAGAACAACTTTTTATTGTTGTTTTTCTGAGAATTTTCTCTGTTCCATGGGCTATGATTCTACAAGCAGATGAATTGGAAAAGGACAAAGAGATATCGGCCAAATGCACGTCCTCCCTTCCCCCGACCCTCTCTCTTACCCCTCCAGTTTGTACTCACTTCCTGTGAGTTACAGAGATTCATTAAACTCAGGGCTTCAAGATGCCTTCCTTGAATCACGCCTGGGAAGCATGAGGAAAATAGCCTGTGACACTATCACTGCTAAAATAACGCGGTGAGCACGGACCTGAAGGGGACATCCAACCATCACAGGCACTTGTTTTCTAAATTCCTCCTGATGTTTTCAATATTTGTTCCATGTCAATCAGAATGTAAGAATGTAAAAAATACCTTTCTTCCCTCACTCTCTATATTAATCAGATTCCCTAAGTCTTATTTAAGCAAAAAAGAAAAACAAAGTAGAAAAATAATCTGTTGTTAATTCAGTTTTCTCTAAAATTATAAAAATAAAAAAACAACTACCAAAGAAAAATCATTTTCCTTTCTACACGTGCCCCCAGGTCTGGTATAACACACACAAGGATGACACTAAATTTTTGATTACAGAAAATTGTGATTCTTGAAAAAAGTTTTCAGTAATGTGTTTTCTACAACAATATTGTACAAGCATATTATAAATTAGGCAAGTTTAAAATTCTTTAATTTCATCCACTGAAAATGGTTGACAGATCATTGGGGGAACCTGTTTTATTATATAGTTTTACCCATCATAAAATTGAATATATATAAGTATGTTTTTAATATTATCGTAAAATGTGTTGAGATATGCTTGTTTAATTTTTAAACCCTTAAGTCTCATTATTTTTCTCCAGCAGCTTCCTATTTTCATTATATTTTAAAATTATGCTTTCTCTGAATATTTGTAGTGATAAAGGTGACCCTCAGTTGTAAATTCATCTTCAAAATATATGAAAAATTCCCAGAGAAAAAGTAGATTTTGGTTATCCACTGCTGCATAACAGGGTTCCCCAAAATGGACTGGCTTAATTAATAACCATTTTATTTGCTCATGGTTCTTGTACCATGGACTCAGGCTCAGCTGTGCAGTTCTGCTTTGCCATATTGTGTCCACTGGGGTCATTTTCTTAGCTTCATTTAGCTGATGGTTGGCCAGAGTTGGAGATTTTGAAGTATCCTGACACCAAGCTGGAAGCTGCTGCTGGCCGCCTGCTGGGAGTTCAGCTGCGACTTTCAACAGGTGGCGTTACTTTTACTGCAGATGGCAGTGTGGGCAGCTACCTTCCAAGGAAGGAGCCTTCCAAGAACCTTGGAAGTGGGAGTTGGTCGTCAGAGAATGCAGTTCTAGAAGTGATACAACCATCCTTTGGCCACAATTATTGTGAAAAACATGTGATAGGTTCAATGTGATTAGAAAAAAAAACAAAAGAAAGAAAAGAAAACCAAAGAAAAAGAAGAAATACACTCTACATCATAATATTTTTAAGATGACCCTGAAAAGGGCTTTTATGATAAAAAGTGTTGCAGTGGTCATGGCATACGGTACACCAGCGTGAAGGGTTCAACTGCAACTTGGACTTTACCTAACAAATGCAGACAGTATAAACTAATTGTATGTACCCTTATATTAATCTGAAAAGTATTAAAAAAACCCAAACAGCTCCAAAAAAATAATAAAAATGAATACCATCTACCTCCAAAATCTTTCTCTTCAATTAAAAATGGTCTAAAATGTATATTTTGCAGAGATTATTATGATTTGAAAGCTTATACTTCCAGAAGCTCTAGAAAGGTTAGTAGTAAGATTATGTGATCTCCAAAATTCTGCCTTTGAAAGATTTTTCCATGAGAATAGTAAGCAGTTACAGAAATATCTTTATCATAATCAAATTTATAATTTGGAAATCTCACCAGTTTTCTGGAAGAGAATAAATTGTGGGTGGTATGAGTCAGAGAGGAGAGAAAACTCAACTTGAAGGAGGCCTATTGAGACACACAGTTCATGGGACAATATGGTGGTTTCCACTGTGGTCATTTCCATGGAGACAAGATAAATAAGCCTATTTTGAATACTTACTCATCTTAGTAGCATGCCATTTTTTTTATACTTGAATATGTCTAACACTAAGGTATATCTATCATTGATGGCATGTCAGTTGGTCTACACTGTTTTTCTCACTGCTGATAAATGTCTGCTACAATCCATAGTATCTTATATGCAGAGAAATATGGTACTTCGAGGGGTACAAATAGCATAGACAGTAGATAATATCTGTGGAGCTGGATGACAGCCAAGTTGGATTAGTGTATCCCGCTAATTATAATTTGTTTTGAATACTATATCCTGAGGTAGCTCAAATGTGTTATGTGATTGATGTGCCTAATTTTTTAATTGAGCTAAAAAAAGACATTTCAACGATATGACTGCAAGTTACTAGATATGGTCATACTGAATTGGCATACTGCCTTAGCATTGTTTAATTTTCAATTTGCATCCTTATGGTTCAAACTGTGAAGTAATACTTTAAGAGATCTTGTTGAAAATCCTGTGTCCCACCTAAAGGGGACAATGTCCCCTACTCTTTAACATTTCATTTGCACTAGCAGTCCGCAAAGAAGCACACGCCCTACAAGGTGAAATGAGACAGGGTAGGTGACTGTGTATCCTTGGGATCATGCTCATTTTCACCTCCAGCCTTGTTAATCCCCTAGTTTTTCAATTGTCAGTAACTGTGAGTGCATTAGCCCTCCTTTCCAATAAAGGGTTGTCTTCCTGGGGTGGTGCCTGGGGCTCAAAGGGGTAGGGCGCCAGCCCCATGTGCCAGAGGTGGCGGGCTCAAACCCGGCCCTAGCCAAAAACTGCAAAAAAAAAAAAACAGAGTTGTCTTCCTGAGAAAAGATTTAACCTGAAATGATTTAAAGGCTGAAATGTCTTAATCGAAGATTTGAAACCCTCTTTCTCCAATAGTGAGAAATATCATTTTAATGAGTTAACAAGTTACAAAAGAGGCCTTGCTGAAGAGGACCGTGAGTGTCATATATTACACCCGACTCCCTCTCAGATCTACTTTCTCCTGGGATCATTTAATGCTATTGAAATTACAAACAAAACCACCCCAGATGTAGTGCCGCATTACTGTAATAATTGTGTTTTATTTTCAGAAGCTCTCTCAGATGGAAGCCACAGTTTACTATAATAGTGGATCAGTAAAGTTATGTTCTTATGGCTTCAAGATTTATAAAGAGTTATTTCTGGAAATCACTTCAGCTACCTGGTATTTGGTGGATTTATGCTTAATTAAAGCCACATGCTCTTTTGTTATGGTGGCTGGAGAGGCTTGGACATTAGAATCGTTGCACCTGACTCACATATAGTGTTCCACACTTGAGTGCAGCAGTCCTCATGAGGTTTGTTTCCAATGCAGTGATGTTGTTCAAGTACAGATAAAACCACGGAGCATATTTTAGAAAGATACAGACATTAGCTTGCTTTCTTCCCTCCTATGAGTAAGGATGGATTTTTCTCCCATCATAATCCCTCACCCTGTCATCTGTACAGTCATTGGCATTTGACACTGTAGTCAGCTGGGGTAGGCAGCAGTCCAGATCCATGAAACAACAGAACACTAACCAGTCCACGCAGGAGTTGACCTGTGATCTCGTCCTTGTTATCCCTGTGGTCTAAATGTGTTTCTGCCATCAAATTACTGCTGCTCACCTGCTCAGCTGCAGGGACACTGGTAAATCAAAGAGCAGAGGCCTTGTGAGTTGGAATTATGACTTTCTTTTTTTTTGAAATGTTTCTACCTCAAATTACAGTCCGACACTGACAAGCCATTTGACCTATCAGGTGAACTCACAAGGATAATAGCCGGTCTGCCTCTCACCTCTAGAAAGCTATTCATGGGCGCTTGGTCTGGCACCACACAGAAAGTGCCCCGGCATGTCACACTCCATGGTGTCATATGGTCTGGCATTTATAACATTTTCTTTTCTGCTTATTAATAGACAAAATTGGTTACAGAATTTTCTTAACAGCCACAAAACAGTCCTGGGCTTATCATAAATGCAATAGGATTTATAAATTTTGCAAAATTATCCTAATACTCCAGGGGTCCTCAAACTTTTTAAACAGGGGGTCAGTTCACTTTCCCTCAGACCATTGGAGGGCCGAACTATAGTTTACAAAAAAAAAAAAAACTATGAACAAATTCCTATGCACACTGCACATATCTTATTTTGAAGTAAAAAAACAAAACAGGAACAAATACAATCACACTGCCACATGTGGCCTCTGGGCTGTAGTTTGAGGACCCCTGTTTTAGACTTTTTTTATCTATAAGATAAAATAAGAAAGTTTAAGAAGTCAAATATATCCTGGTAGTGTGATGTGTCATTCTACGGAATACTAGATTTCAATCACCTAGAGAAGTGGTGCCTGATTTAATCTAACGATACTTGATTTGAGTCCAAAAAGAAAGTTTACCTCTAGATCATTGCAGACACACACACATATATATATATATAGAACCTGATGTTCTACAGTTGATTGTCAAATGTAGGATGGAAGGACGCAGACGTTATTTACTTGGATTCTTTAAGAGCATCCTTCAGAATGTAATTTGGTATAGAAAACTAGAAGGTTATTCTTCAAAGTATTCATGTTAATAAATACTTTTCCCATGAACCAAATCTAACTTAGAACTTAGAGGTTCCTAGATTTAAAAGTGGTGCTTTCTATATCATTATTTATCATGCATGAACAATATTATCCTTCAACATTTGTGTACTAGTGACTTTCATGACAAGTCTCTTGTACTACTGAAAGATGACGTGTACGTAAGTCTGTATGAAATAGTTAAATAACAAAACAACATTCACTGCATTCTGGGGAAAACGTGAGGGATCAGTACAGAAATTAAATAACATGATGGTTTTCTAAACAGTGGTAGACAGTTTTCGAGGTAAAATATATAACAGGAAATTTTATAATAGCCAAAATATCGCAGCAGCTGTGATAGAAAACTCATTTCCAGGTATTCACAAGAAACTGCAGGGGGGATTTTTACAATGGGCATTCTGAGTTCCAACTTTTGGTCTGTGTGGTGGTAGTTAGGGAGTATAAAAATAACTGGCTAATGAAGATTTTGCACTTTAAATTATACATACTGAATCTGCAGATACTCAGCAATTTCTTCAACTCTCTGATTAGTTTGTCAAGGCTGATACATCTCACGATGAGAATGTTGACCGGCTCAAAAGGGTTTCTGTGTAATATGTTAACTATACATTTTCATGAACTACAAAAGTGATGGGAGGACATTTAAAAAGCACCATTTACGGATCACCAATAACATGTCATCGCAAGGGAACCAACCCTTGACAAACTTGCATTTCATGTTTCAGGACCAGAAATGGAAATAATAAAACTAGAAGTTGTGGTCACTATACTCTAAGGCATTCCCAGGTTATAGCCATCTGTCCACATCTCCCCCCACTGGCCAGTCCCCCAATTCCACTATTCCTCTCTAGTAAGGAATTGTAACTCTCAGAATGTTGAATAAGGACAATGTCTAAGGGATGATATTTTACCCAAGAAAGAGAAAATAAATTTCTTCCAGTGAATATATAGATTTAGAGACAGAGAAACCTTTGAAAGAGTAAACATGAGCACTTAAACTTTGTTTCAATCACCAGCTGACCTGAGACATAAGCAAAGCTTGATCCCATGTAGCTCTAGGACAAGACTGAGAGATGCTGGTCACTGACTGAGGGGTAATCAGGCTGCCTGGTGCAGAGGTCTAGAGTGCGAAAAGAGATTGCTGGAATTATTCCAAGCCAAATCCACACACTAGGTTGTCAAACAAATGATCTGAGCAGATATTCACTTCCCAAAATGTCAATAAGAAAGATGTCATCTATCGTGGAAACGAGAGAGAGAGAGACAGAGAGAGAGAATGACCCAAACAATGCTAAAACTCAAGGAAGAGGAGGTGCCTGAACAGAAGCCTATATTACAGGATGCAGAGGTTTCAGAGCTATGTTTTAAAAGCAAGCATGCTTTAACTTACCCAAAATTAAGACGTGGGCTCTAGGAGAACACAATGTAAAAACAAAACTTTAAAAAAAAATGTAGAGGGCCGAAAACTAAGATCTATGGATCTTTTTTTTAAAGAAAATAAAATGAGTTCAAGAAAAAAGTTAAAATATGTTAAGGAAGAAATCCAGTAATAAATCAAAATGAATCTCTAAAACATTCACTTATTCCCCCTAAAAAAATGATTTGCTTGTGAATTGATTAGCTGCTGTAAAAACCTAGACAACTGGACAAATAACCCAGAATGTTTTTTAGACAAAAACAGCCCAGGTCTGTGAACCTCAGAGGGAAGGAAAGAAATGGACGGAGGGTGGCCTCTTTCCTGGCAGGAGGCTGCATGAAGGCTGCGCTCGAAGGAGGGAAGCCACACTTCAGTCTGGGGTCAGTGGGAGAAAGGAGCTCACAGAGGCTAAAGCAGTTGGAATTTGTACACAAGAGTACAAATAAACAAGGGATTTGCAGAAGAAAATTTCCAGTATCTGCATAACACCATCCTGAGCCATTTTTGTATTTTTGAAAACCAGTAAAATAGAGGATATTGACTAAAAACATACACAACAAAGTGTAAACACAGATTACATTTTTTCTCTGAAGTTTATTTTCTGTGTATCGTCACTCATCCTATATTACTATATAATTAGACCAAAGCATCAACTTTATAGACCCTGGGCACAGTGTTGAGAGGTCCACGTAGAGGCAAGGTCCATGCAAGATTAAATATATCTTAACTTTTAAACTTCTCTAAGAACACTGTCTTCCTGTCTCTGAGATACTATGTTCCACACTCTCATATAGCTATGCTTTCCTTTTGAATTTTATTCTTACTGGATAAAACGCTTTATTTAGTAATGCATTTGCTAAATAATAGTAATTCCGTGGTTGTAAAGTTCTCATTGAATTATCATGGATTCCACCCCACCAAAAAAATTGTCTTCCTGTTCTAAAATCTTTTTTTTAATGTTTTTTCCCATAATTTGGAAAACTGACATAGTAACATATTTAATTTTAATCTTTCTTACTATTAATATCAAGCTATCAATAATAGAAAGCTCATGGACACAAAAACATTCTAACTAAAGATTAAGGATGTATAAATCCTCTTTATATGCCAATTCTAGGTGCCAATTCTACCTACCTACTTACAATAAAAACAGGAATTTTACAGTGTTGACACTCCAGAACACCTATATAAAAGGAAAATATAGCCAGCATAAAAATTCTGAGCTCAAATAGGTTTAGAAATACATCCAATACTACACAGCTAATAGGTGTCAGAACCAGGATTAGATTTCAGCAAGCCTGGCCCTGGGGTCCCCCAGACCTGAGACAAATATGTTCTGTCTATATAAACATTATTTTAAATTGCAGGTTTATACAAAGTTGTTCAACATCAATAATCCTTAGGGAAATTCAAATCAAAACCACAATGAAACACCATTTCACCTTCATTGTGACAGCCATTTACAAAGTAAAATAAAATAAAACATAAAATAACATATTGTTAAAAAAAAGTGGAGAAATTGGTTCTCTTGTGCATTGCTAGCAGAAAAACAAAACGGCACAGCTGTGATAGAAAACAGTGAGGTAGATGCTCAAAACATTTGTAAAAATTACCATATTACCCAGAAATTCCACCGTAAGTACATGCCCAAAATTATTAAAAGTAATACATTTTTGAACCCCCATGTTCATAGCAGCATTATTCACAAAATCTAACCCTAACCCAAAGCTAGAAACCACCCAAGCATCCATAGAAAGATGAATGGAAAAATAAAATATCTTATATACTCAAAATAGAGTATTTTTCAGCCTATTAATAAAGGAAATTCTGATATGCTGCAATGTGGATGAACCTTGAAGGCATTATTCTAAGTGAAATAAGCCAGTCACCAAAACCCTAACTTTTTATGATTTCGTTTCTAGGCAGTACATAGAATTGTTAGTCCATAGATATAGAAGGTAGAACCATAATTGCCGTGAGCTCTGGGAGAGGGAAAATGAGGAACTAGTATTTTGTGTATGCAGAGCTTCATGTTGGGAGGATGAGAAAGTTCTGGAGATGAATGGTGGTGACAGTGGAGCACCAGTGCTGATGCCCTGTACATTTACCAATGACTAAAATGTTACATTTTACGTCACATATAATTTTCTGCAACAAAAAAATTACAAAATGCATGGGCTCTTGTGAGATACAGTGATTTGATATGACCATTTATAAAAAGGAGTACAGGGAATTATATCTCTGTTCATTGTGTCGCCATCTTGTCTTTTTTATCTGATCTAGGAATCATCTCTCTGTTTTAATTATTGAATGTTGAGTGTGAGGCTAATTTATAACTTCCACTAGTAACAAAAAAATGTTGGTATCCCTGTAATGACTTTCATTGTTTATGTTGAAGCAACACAGGTGGTCTTGCCCCCATCCTTCCCTCACGCCATTGTTTTAAATGCTGGTTATATTATTCCTTGCCACTCAGGGGCCTCCGTCTTACTGCCTGTAAATACTGGACTTCAATAATTCAGTCCTCTTTGATAATCACAATCCAATGCAAAGTATATAGAAAAATGTGAACTCTGATTATTTGTCTAGCTATATTATGTTTACATGTTAAATCTCTAAACCCAGCATTCCATGGAAACTTGTAGACCAAAAGCACTGTATTCTTATAATGTTGGCGCTTCTCATGTTGAGTTCCCATGTACCTCTCTTGACCCCCGGTCAGAAGGGTAAGCAAAGAATTTGTATGTGGAGCAGTAACAGTCCTGTTCATGGGGAGAATGGCAATCTTTCATTGAGTCAGGTGACGACCATTTGACAAACATGATATCACCCCATTGATTAAAGCAAGAGAGGACACTTGGAAAGGCCCATGGGCATGGCAAAACAATGTCCTCAAAAGTCCTTGGAGCAGATAGGTGCCACCAACCCAAGTCTGCCTGGCATTAGAGCATAAAGCCTGCATAAAAGGTAGGTAACCACTTCAGGGGCAGGGACACCCAGAATAAGAAAGGCCGTTGCCACACTTGCCATCCTTGGGTGCTGGAAACCAGATGTGGTCTATGGTTGGACCCCAGGGGAGAAATCACATCCAACCATGCCAGAGGGTCATGGTAGGTTGCTTTTAGGCCAAAGCCCTGAATCTGATCCTCTGAAAGAAATGCTATGGATGCCAGAGGGATGTCCTAGACAGATGAGGCTGAGGGGCTGCACAGAACCCAAGGAGGAAGTCTGAAGTCTCCTCTAGAACTTAGTTAACCCACCCATAAGTTGAGGGCTGAGAATTCCTCAAGAGTATAAGAACTATTGCCCACATGAGCCCTTCTCAATCGCAGCTTCCCTTCTGCCCACACTGCTGTCCCCAGATGTCCCCAATCATCGTAGGGTAATTTAGTACCTTTTTAGCAGGTATTCAAATACAAGTCTAAACTCACTACATATCCAGGCCTCCAAATTTACTTTTCACTGTCAGATCAGTGGTTTTCTAACTTTTTAAAGTAGCAAAGCCTTTACAGTGAAGTTTTACATGAACCCTAAATAGATAAAGCTGTTGGGTGGGGCCTGTTGTTGTTGCTGCTAAGCAACAATGACAACTGCAACCAAAAAATAGCCGGGCGTTGTGGCAGGTGCCTGTAGTCCCAGCTACTTGGGAGGCTGAGGCGAGAGAATTGCTTAAGCCCAAGAATTGGAGGTTGATGTGAGCTGTGATGCCACAGCACTCTACCCAGTGTGACATAGTGAGACTCTGTCTCAAAAAAAAAAAAAAAAAAAATAGATAAAGCTGTTGATAGAAGAAAAATCTGGTGGGATTGTGAATAAGGCCTGAACTATCACCCAGGTTGATCTTCTCAGCACCTCCATTACTTAATAGCAGTTCCTAAGACATGAACAACACACCTCCTGACTCTGCAGGGCGACTGTGTTCCATTCCTGCTCAAAGTTCTTTTGAAGAACCAATAGGATTTGAAATAATTTGATGAACACAAGCCTTTAATCTCTAATTTTTCATCTTCATTTGTTTCATTCACCTCACTCAGTTAACCTTAGGGAAGCAACTTCACAGAATCTTGCACCTTCAGTTTTATGATCTAAGGTAATCAGTAAATTTAAAAAATGCCAACACGCACAGAAACAGTACATAGACTCTTAAAACCTCCTTCCCAACAATTAGAGAAAATAAAGCAGAAACAAATTAATCGATCCTGATATGCTAAATTCAATACTATAGCAATTTCCTCTCTTCTTGGGTGTTTCATAATGTTAATTCCTACGCCTTCGATTGGTACCATGTTTCATCTTTTCCAAGTCTTTAAATTTATTAAGGAATTTCAATGCTTAATTAAATTTAAGTGATAAAGGTATAATTAAAGCTGCTCTATTTCTAATTTTTGGTACCCTATGGTCGGAACAGTCTCAAACATTGTTTATATCAGGGTATGCTTTTTTCAATGTGATTCCCTGATGATACAACTTCCCAAGAGTCCCTATTAACCATCAAATATTATCTAAATTCCTTAACTGTCAAGCTTCTCTGTAATCTAGTCTCTGCCTGCCTTTGTATGTTTACTAAAAATTTTATAGCATCAGCCCCTTGCCTAACAAAGTAAATAACAGCACCATTTATTAAACCCTTTGTATGCATCCACCACTTTTCTTTTTTTTTGTAGAGACAGAGTCTCACTTTATGGCCCTTGGTAGAGTGCCATGGCATCACACAGCTCAAAGCAACCTCCAGCTCCTGTGCTGAAGCGATTCTCTTGCCTCAGCCTCCCGAGTATCTGGGACTACAGGTGCCCACCACAGCACCCGGCTATTTTTTTGTTGCGGTTTGGCCGGGGCTGGGTTTGAACCCGCCACCCTCGGCATATGGGGCCGGCGCCCTACTCACTGAGCCACAGGCGCCACCCGCATCCACCATTTTTCATAAGTAAATACTTTGATTGTCTAGACATGCACATATAATATATAGACAATATATAGGGGTGTCCATATTGAACATAGATATAATATAGATACATTGTGTGATGTATGCTCATATATATGTGTCTGTATATATATGAACGAAGTTGGACTGTCATCTAACGTCACACAAAATAGTTGAATCAACATAGATCCATTATTTAAAGATACTTAAAATTATAAAACGTTTAGAATAAAACACAGAAAAATACTTCACAATGTTGGAGTTAGCAATAAAAACAGTCTACAAAAGAAACTACCAATAAAATGAAAAAGGGATCCATCAAACAGAAGAAAATATTTGCAAATCATGTATCTGTTATAGGATTAATATTCAGAAGTTAGTACTCCTAAAATTTAACAACAAAAAATAAACAACCCAATTTAAAACTAGGAAAAGAACTCCAATAGATATTTCCCTAAGATATACAAATGGCCAGGAAGTGTGCGTCTAGTCAGTAGAGAAGGGCCAATCAAAACAGCAATGAAATAGCAACTCCCAGTCTTAGACAGATTTTCGGGGGGAAAAAAATGGTCATCTTATCTCTTTAAGTGCATTTATCTGATGATAACGTAATTCTTTAAAATAGACAAATGCCCTCATTAAATAATGGATAAAGTATTGTGTTTTCCCCATTCATTAAAGATGTTTGCATACAATCCTAAAAATAAATGCTGGCCTCCTACAAGTATAAAAGGCATTCAGTATACAACACATGCTGTTTGTAAAACATCCCCAGCTTTCATTATTTTGTCATGAACTCTGCTGAGAACCACTTACCCCAGTCAAGGCCTTAGATTCCTCCTGGATTTTGGCAGAGAGTCTAATTTATGGCGTAAGTTGAAGAGCTCTTCTAATAACACACTTTCTTTGTTTGTGGTTCTAAAAAGAGTTGAGCTCAGTACAGAAAGCTCATTACAGTCCCTGTAAACAAGTGGCCTTGTTCTAAGATTCTCATGCTGGGTAATCATCATTGTAAGAATATGTACATCTAAGTTCCTGGTAAGCTTCCACGGCCCCAAGGGGTGCCATTTGGTCCATAATAAAATTCTGTCTTCCTGGACGTTATTGTCATTCATTTATAATGATTTCTGCAGAGGTGAAATATGCCTTATTCAAAAAGGGGAAGTCTTCTATTCCATTTCTCAGTGATACAAAGGGGCTAGACATTCTTAGTGAAATAAAAACCTGGGATTTCAGATATTAAGTAGGAGCGGAAAACTCAGTTAGGTTTAGAGGATATAGTAAAAACTATAAGACGATTAGAGACGTAGACAGGTAGATAGCCTGTCTTGTGAACCTGAACCAGCATGTGATCATGCACACGTAGCCTTCACCTGCGTGGATCTACTTACACACAAAATATTTTATACATATTATTGCTGCCATTTATTATACTTTCTGTATACATACATTCATTTAGCTAGATATTATATAACTGTGTAAATAAGATATCAAAAGCTAAATTTTATTTTCAGCCAGGCTTCATAGGTTTACCATTTAGAAATGTATTGGAATCATCCATGCATGTGAGAAATGGGAGGAAAGAGATCAGGGCAGCAGGCAGTGGTTTATAAAAAAATCTTCCTTGGTTGTAAGTTATTGGCAGGAACCAGGGTATTGGATGCTTCTCGGACACTTTGTTCAGAAGTCACATGCATTCCTGGGTCCAAATCTGTGAAAACATTCTCTTTTCTTACCCACATATATTTTTGTATGGGCCCAGGGTATTTTTTGTGTGGTTAATAAAATGCCGTATGTTATGCAAAGATAATACCTTAAGAGACCAGAGTTACTGAGCACTCTTCACAAAGTGGCAATTGGTTTACTTACTTTGGAATTTGTTAGTATATCTTTGTTCCAGTTTATCTATTTTTAAAAAGCACATGCTAAGCAGGCGTTGTGGTGGGTGCCTGAATTCCCAGTTAGTTGGGAGGCTGAGGCAAGAGAATGGTGACACCACAGCACTCTCCCGGGGTAACCTAGGGAGACTCTGTTTCAAACAATCAATGAATCACTCAATCAATCAGAAAGCACATGCATCCAGACATTAGGGTTAGCTGTTCAAATATTTGTTTCTCACTTGATTACACATAAATCAGGGCTTGAAATTGATTGTGTTAGAATATTTCATTCTATAAACGTTTCCAAGAAGATCGAGTTTTGTGAGTTAAAAATTTGGAACAAAACAAAACTATAATGGAGTTTCTGTATTTACATGTGCCCTGGTTAGTTACTTTTTATCCAGTTAAGAGTTAATTTAATTTTTATAACATTCCCTATTTTTATTGAAATTCTGTCTCAATATTGGCCCAATGTAATGAAGATGACTGAAACTTTCTTTGATTATTGAAGTTCATTCAATATTTCCAAAGGCCGGACATTACAGTAATATATTTAGGCACCATATGAACCTCTGTGTTTTACTAGGAAACACAAGAAACACCATAATGTGAATATCAATTTGAGGAAAATCATAATACCCACTTTCCCTCGTCAACATTCTCTCTTAATAACTTCTCACAAGTGAGGGTTATAAAGTCTGAAGTCTGCATGGTTGGCCTGGAAAATTTAGAAGTTCTAAGTAGTTTTTGATGGTAGGAAAAAAGGAAACAGAAAAATAGAGCAGCCATGGAGAACTGGAAGACATATTCTCTCTCACACATTTAATCCAAGCTTGCAGAATGGGACCTGAGTTTGGCTGACCTTACAAAAATGACCTCCTCTACATCTCCACGGAAAGTGGCTTTGGCCAAGTGCTAATGACAGTCAGCAGTCTTGATCAACAGCAAATCTTGAAGCTCTGTCTCTCCTCCATCCATTCATCTATGGAAGAGTCCAGTTTTCTGAACTGTGAGTGCAGATATAAAAAATCCTGCCGGCGAACGTGCACATCATACTACAATCGCAAGACCGTGAAGTCTCTGCTGGATATTGAAGTCTTAGATACCTTTGCCTCAAAACTGATATACACCTTATGGTGGTGTTTGGTGTGGATTTTTTTTTCTGTTTGTTTGTTTGTTTGTTTTTCCTTTCTCCTGGAGAAACATTTAGGTTCATTTGGTTCATAAATGTATTATAAACTCTGGTGTCTGGAAATACCGGATGAGCATTAATAATCGAGACTCAGGTATCAAGGCAGGGTATTGAGGTATCAAGACTCAGCTACCAGGTAGGGTCTTGCCAGTGGGGAAGCCAGAGTTTCCTCTTGGGTGAACACAGAGCTGACGAGGTGGGGCTGGAGACCGGTTCAACCCATCTGCTGCTGTCCCGTCTTGCTCCTGACCACATCAGAAGGGAGCTAGTGTTTCCTTAAGTATGTGACTTCAGTGCCTTGTGGTGTTAGATAGCATGAGTCACCTTTTTGGTTTCTCTGTCACTCAGATTATCTCCTGAAAGCTAAAATTTCCTTGGAATATCTCTGTGTAAAAATTGCAGTCCAAATATTTCCCCAGTAAAAATGTAATTTTACTTGATTTTTCCTGGAAAAAAAATATTATGAGGCAGAGGATAGAACACAAAAGAAACTCATGGTGTAGGAAAAGCTATTATTTGAAAAGTCCCATTAGTTGTATGACAGTTCAAACAACTCTCATTAAATGTTCTTATAACTCTCCCTTATGTTTCTGAAAACATCACTGGAAATAGTTACTTACTCCCAACTACTCATTCCTGCCACTATCTGGACTCTTTGTTCTGACTTTAAAAAAAATCAGGGTTTAAAATCAAGAAGTCATTTCTGTCTCTAAGTAAAGAACCTGAAGTCCCTTTTTATATATAATACCTGGCAAAGTAACAGCATAAAGATACTGAATAAATTGGTGAACGTATACATGAACGGACTGAGTAATTAATCAAAGGTTGTGGGCATGAAGAAATTCTAATCAAATTACAGCCCTATGACAACTATCATATAATGTAGGCTGATATCATAGGGCAGAGAAAGAAAAAAATCTAGCTTCCAGCTGCTTTCTTTAAACCCCGATTGATGCTAACGAACTCTCTCCATACAATAGAACGGAATGAAATGCCTGCTACAGATCCTTTGTATAAGATGCTTCATTGCTTCATCTCTCTCACAGCCAGGTCACCGGCATGCCTATCTCAGGGTGCAGTTCATATCCTCTGCTCTGGGAAAGCCATGTAAATGGTGACCATGTCCTATTTTACTTTTATTTCTTCAAACCCTACGCAATCATTGGCCATAGTCTGCAGTAAAGAAGAAGTTAGTTTTATCATTCATATGAAAGTGTGTGTGATTATATATTGGTTTTATAATAGTACTGAGTACATTGGATACTTTTTCTTCCACTCTTGAGTTACTTTACTAAAAAGAAAATGTTTCATCTCCATCCATGTAAACATAAATCAGGTAAAGTCTCTGTCTTTTTTGTGGCTGCATGATATTCCATGGTATACATATACCACAATTTGTTAATCCAACTATAGTCCCGAATGAAGGGGGGAAGAGGAAGGTGAGGGGAAGGGAGGGGAGAAGAGAGGGCGGGTGGAGGGAGGGTGATCAGTGGGACCTCACCTACTGTGCATACTGTAAAGGTACATGTCAAATCTATTAAGAGTAGAGTACAAATGTCTTAACACAATTAAGCAAGTGAGGTGAAGGCTATGTTAACCACTTTGACGTAGGTATTCCAAATTGTATATAAAATCAGCACATTGTACCCCATGAATGCATTAATGTACACAGTTATGACTTAATAAATAAGTTGCGATTTCAACTGCTCTAACTATAAAACGGCCTATAACTAAAATCTCTAACTCGTTCAATGCAGAAATCCATAAAAGCCAAGAAAGTAGGAGACAAAATAGAATTGAGATATAAAAATTATATTCTCAATGGGATTTCATTTACATGACCCTTAAAGATATGGAACTCATTTTACTATATATGTGACAGCTAGTCCAGGGCCTATCCCACAGTAACAATCCCATCAGTTTATTTCAAATATTTATCAATACAGCTGAAACATCCATTAATAATAGTTTGATCCACGAATGGATTAATAAATTGCGGTATATGTACATCATGGAATATTATGCAGCCTTAAAGAAAGATGGAGACTTTACCTCGTTCATGTTTACATGGATGGAGCTGGAACGTATTCTTCTTAGTAAAGAATCTCAAGAATGGAAGAAATAGTATCCAATGTACTCAGCCCTACTATGAAACTAATTTATGGCTTTCACATGAAAGCTATAACCCAGTTACAACCTAAGAATAGGGGGAAGTGGGAAAGGGAGGGGGGCAGAGGGAGGGTGATTGGTGGGATTACACCTGCGGTGCATCTTACAAGGGTATATGTGAAACTTAGTAAATGTGGAATGTAAATGTCTTAGCACAATAACTAAGAAAATGCCAGGAAGGCTATGTTAACCAGAGTGATGAAAATGTGTAAAACGGTCTATAAAACCAGCGTCTGGTGCCCCATGATCGCATTAATGTACACAGCTATGATTTAATAAAATAATAATAATAATAATAGTGTAAGGAACCGTTTTGTTCTCTCATCCAGGCCTGTGTACACTACATTTCAGTCTGCTTATCTAGATTAATGTATCTTAATTTGAAAAAAAATATTAAGAATTGAAAAAGATTCTCCAAGGTCTTGTAAAATCTCAACACCAACTTTGATTCACATGGAACTAGTAGAAACAAGGGCTTTAAAACTAGATATGTCCACACTAGCCAGAAAACAGTTACCAGTGGGCTCTGCTTCTTATTTAAAAGTTGGGCTCTGTACAGATGACAGTAAAAACATTCTTAAATCTTTGTCACAAGATTAAATGGAACGATATGTATTACAGTGCACAGGATAAAACAAGTATGTGAAAAAAACAAGGGTGTCCGAGCGCGTGCAGGGAAAGAGAAAGATTTGTGTCACTGCGTCTTATCACCCTCACACTCAGAGGACCTCAGTGTCCCTGCGCCAGCCTCATTCTCTGACCTGCATCCCTTTCCCACCTGGAAACTCCTGCAGAGTTTCTACCTACTGTCCTTCCTTCTGTCACTGACTCTCCTGCCTCCTGACAAGGGGAACTTGACATTCCAGCACCTGCAAAGAACAATTCCATGCCCCCCACATCCAAGGAAAGGTTGATTTGTGTGTGTGCGTGTGCTGTGTGTCCAGATAAAAAAACAAACTCGGATTTCCCACAGAAAAATGTGACCCAATGGCCCAAATTATATTGCTCAAAACAGTGGAGGAAAAATGAATTCAGAGAGAATCATTAGCAAGACAGAAAGAATCTAGATCTGACCATGAAGAAAACAGATTTTAATCCAGTTTGAAAATTATCAGCTGGAAAGATTTTTCAAGCACCAAACTTTTTTTTAGGTTTTTCTTTTCTCCCCCTCCACCTTTTTTATTATTAGTATTGTTATGCACTTATAAGTGGTTAATTATTATGTTACAATTCAGTAGGGACATTCAGCCATACTCTTTCTTTCCTTGGTATCCTGGGTGTCATGTTAAGGGTTTTGTTGTTGTTGTTTGTTTGTTTTTCTCAGCATGAAAATTACGTTGCCTACTATGGAAACCGCACAGAACCCAAGCTCAGCCCCGCAGGCTTCCAAGCACCGACCAGGCAACAAGAGATTGCCGAGTCTTTGAGATATGGGCGCAAGTAGGGACGTCTTTATTTAGCTTGGGACAAAAATGACAGGGTATGAACTGTGCCTACTAACGGTGCCTGCTCTCCGATTATAAAAGTCTTTAAACCATTTTGCTAAATGTAGCGTGATCACTGCACAGCATTTATATAGAGGCTAGATTGATCTGTAACAATCTGAACTCACACGAACCATTTCTCTGGGGCTACGGGGCACCAAAGCCACTTACCAAATGGTGAAATCCAGGCAGCATTGCCATCTCCCTAAACTTGTCCTTCCCTCCTAGTAACTCCCCTCAGAATCTCTTCCCATCCCCCACAAAGAACAAAATTCAAAATTCTCAGTGCAATACCATGACAAATTTTTCTGGGAAAGCTAACCTGACTGTGGGGAAGTGTTTGTTGTTATTTTTTTAAGGCACCTTTGGAGGATACACAGAATAAGAAGCATTCTGTTTTTAATTTTAATACACCATCTTCTGTCTGGATCTGCAAACACCAAGTTCATTGTGGAGGCTAAGAAGCATCGCCACTGTGTGCATTTGTTTTGTGAGGTCAGCCACCTTTTCTCTCTCATGCCAACAATAATATATGAAAGAAATTCAACTCATACAAATGGACTCTGCAGGAAAATCAATGCTTTTTTGCTCATGCCAACCTAGTTATTTTCCTTTAATGATCAGGGGCTAACTACACACAGTGGAACAATGTTCACTAGAAATAGATTAACTCGGCCTTTCAGGGGCTGGGAGCTGGCTCCCAGTGCTGGTTATGAAGACAAAGGCAGCCCAACAAAAGCTTCTCCCCTCTCTGAGTGGCTTTGATGCTGCTTTTCGGTCCCTCTGTGCGGTGACAACCTCATGGCTTGTGATTGATCTGAGAACCTGTGCGCTTGGATTCCCTGAAACTTTTTGTGCTGGACTCCCTGAGTCTGCTTTGCATTCAGGTCCTGTGCCTGTGACTTCATCATATCCGTGTCTTACCACTGGATACAGAAGCGCTTTGTTCAGCCCCTCTTCGGGCTGGGGGAGCTTTTCCTAGGGGTTACTTCTTGTTCTCAAACATGAAAATGTGCGAAGCATAAAACACCAGCTGTGAATACTTACCTCCCCGCAGTGTTAAAAAGTTCAATATACAAAACACCTGGTTCCAAGTAAAACGTACATCAAGATATACGGTGGAGAGACAGATTTAATATACCCCATAGGGCCCTAAGGCAGTTTTTTAAAATTAAAGACACAACATACTTTTTTTTTCTTCTCAGATGAGGTTTTACTATTTTACAAATAATGAACCAATAAACATGGTACAGTAGAAGGGAAAGTTGTAAGAGAACAGTGGAAAGGGTTATTGTCATGTAAATGAAAATAACACTCAGACATTACTTAGACACTTTGTAAATACATTTATTCCTGGTCAGTAAAATTCATTTTACAAGTGATAAATATGGCCAAAAGCCTCAATGATTGAAATCCTGGGGGGATAGTAACTCTTTTAACTCTAGTGACCTTCTAAATGTCTATGGAGAGTTAATTTATTTACTAGGAGATAAAAGTGGTAGAGTGGACATTTTAATGTCTCCTTCCTAGCAAGACTCTGATATTTGGAGAAATGAATGTTATGGAGTGACTAAATAAATCTTTTTTATGGATTATCTTTAAGTCCTCCAAAAATCAAACTTAACATTTTAAAGTAGAAATTGGAAGAGATATGGGGAGAGGAAGGGGGAAGTGGGGAGAGGACAGGGACCATTTTAACATGGCCTGTTGTGAGTTATTCACGGAAGAAAATGTTGTTAATGTCTTTTCTTTTTTCTGAGTTTCTAATTTTAAGGGAAAAGAGCGAAGTGTCTATACCCAGGAATAACATTGCGCACAGGGATTGGCAGAGTTGCGAGGAACCATCTCATTGGGGTCTGTGGTCCCTTCCCAAGATTTCCCACAGGAACCCTGTGGGCTGCCTCCCTCTCCCTCCTCCCTGCACACAAAGTGCTCATCCTGACCCTCATGCCTGCGCTCCTGGTCTAGTTATGCTCATACCATTCAGTGCCACGTTTTGCCCAGAGATAGAATCAGCTTCCTATTATAATATTCTGCAACTTTATTGTATAAGGGCCTTTCTCTTTTAAAAAAGGAAAAAGGGGGGAAGCAAATCTGTAATTGTCACTTGCGTCTAGGGTATGATAATTAAAAAAAAAAAAAAAACAGAACTGGGCGGCACCTGTGGCTCAGTGAGTAGGGCACCGGCCCCGATTCCAAGGGTGAAGGGTTTGAACCCGGCCCTGGCCAAACTGCAATAACAACAAAAAAACCAGAACCCCTGAGCAAAACTCTTCAGTTCCTACCTCACGACTACCTGTGCTGTCCCTGAGACACTGGGGAATAATATTAGTACCAATCACATCCCATTTAGGAAAGGACGAAAGCGGCTTACAACATTCCCTAACGCACAATACTGCTCAGAACCGGGAAGGGCCGTCATCACTGCTACCCTCATCTTCATCAGTATGTGCTGACCTTAGTAGATTTTTAATTCTATTTATACATGCTACCCACATATTTTGGTTCCATTTTACTTAATCTTTTGTGAAGCTCGTATTTAAAATACTTGTTAGGAGTCAAAAGCCAATGGCAGAATACATATGAAGTGTTGAGGCCGCCCGTCAGCAAATATATATTCACCCGAACTGCAGGAGTCCTGGGGTCTCAGCCTCTGAGATACTCCAGTTTTAGAGCAAGGAAGATGGAATTTTGGCTATCCCAGGAAATTCAAGAAGTTCCAGGAGTAGTTCTTGTATTAGTTTAACATCCATAAACAATGACGTATATTTTACATCTCTGAAGTATAAAAGCACAATCATAGCCTCGTTTGTTCGTAAGAGGGCTAATAAATATCTTTTGTGGGATAATAAAAGATTTCTCCACCCAATCAGCTCTCCTGCACTCTCCAAAAATCATTTTGTTCTCACCACAAAAGAAACCAGCACTTCTCCTCCCTTTCCTTCTGACCAGAGGTAAATGACCTTGCCAGAGAGAAATAGAGCATTGGATGGAATATTTCTCAGTGTGTTCCTACACCTGCACCACTAACTTCCTTACCTTTTTTTAAACTCGAGGGATTTTTTTTTCTTTGTACATAAGGCCGGTCTAATGGCCTGGGTTCTGGCACTATTTAGTCCCTCTGCTTAATCTTCTGATATAATCAGCTTGTTGTTTATTCTCAGCACAGTTACTATCATTCTCAGTAGTCAGATAATGTCTTTGCTCTGCTGAAAAGATCCTTGCAATTCTCCATCTCCCTCTGAGTCAAGCCCACAGTCCTCCTCAGAACCTTCGCATCCCCAGAGAAGCAGTTCTCCTGGCAATTTCTTGGCAGAGCGGCATCAATATTCCTTGAGAAATGCAAACTCGTGGGCCCCATTTCAGACACAGAATCAGAGTCTATGGGAGCCAAGCTGCCTGCATTGTCACAGCCTCAGTCATTCTGTACAGGGCTCACCTACTATTCCGTTCTAAGCTCTATGTTCTTGGTCGTTTTCATCAAACTCTTGGAAAATATTATTATCAAAAACCATCGGGCTGCCACCCAAGACATTTGAACTTTCTGTGTCCTCCGCGTAAAGCGTCCTTCATACACATCAGCTCAGGCTAGGATTGTCTGACTCCTAAGTTTATTTATTGGAATGTTATTTTACCAGGAAGAATTTTCTCAAACATCTTACTTTAAACTTCATCATGTTCCATCTATGTTCCTTCCATCTTTCTCCCCTGTTCTATTTTTCTCTATGGCATCATAAAATGCATAATATTTTACTATTTATTTTTTTCTCCTTATGTTATGATATAAACCCCACAGCTGGTAACATTGTGAGTTTATTTGACTGATAGCTCATCCCTAGAGCCTGGAAAGGCAGAGGACTATTTAAGACCTTCATTTTGGTGACTTTGATTTCATGGGTTGCATCTGAACTTCACCTCATGGACATCTGTGTATGACCTTACATCAGGGTGTAAGTGAATTTTTCAGCTTTTGTTGTGGTAACAAATAACCCCCAAATCTTAAGGTCATACACCTGACTGGCTGTTTTTGTCCGAGGTCACATGGGGTCTCTGTGAAGGTGCCACTCCGGTAGCGTCTGCCAGGCCCTGCGGGGCTCAGTGCCCCTGAGTCCAGCTTGGCCTGTGTGTGATTTCACTGTGGATCCCAGGTGGGAAGTACAAGCTGAGGTAGCAGGTGGACATGGCCATAGGGTGATGGTGACATTTCTAAAATTTCCGTTAAGATGGGACAAACATCTTATCTACTCAAAGCTTGTCACAGCTGGAAGAACAGAACCCCTGAAACCTTGGAGAAGTGAATATATTCCCTCGACAGGACAGCACAGAAGGGGAGAAGGTGACTGGAGATAAATAACACCATCTCCTGCGACATGGAATCACTTTAAAGTGGAGTTTGTGTGTCTTGCATTTCAGAGAGTTACAATGTTTTGGAAGAAGAAAGCCCCAGAATCTCTGCTAAAGTATGACACACATGACAGGACCCTTCACACTGTCACATGTACAGAGAAGTTTCCCGCAGGATACACACTACTCACTGCAAAGTAAGATTATGGAAGAGAAAGCAATCTCCTTACTATTCATATAGAATATTGAAGGACAGACTGAAACATTTTGCAAAAAAGTTTATTTTACTATTATAATTACTGTTTCTTAGAGTGGTAAAATAAAAATACTAAGAGTGTTACTATTTTAAGTATTTTATCCTGCACAGTAAACTCATTGGAATTAAATGCCCTCACAGTGCTGTGCGACCATCAGCACTTCTGAACCCAGGGCCTCTTCGTCACACCAGATGGAAACCTCTTACCCATTAACCCATCATTCTTCACCCCTCCAAGCTCTGGCTCCTGAGAAACACCAGTCTCCTACCTGTACAGCTTTCCCTGTTCTGGACACCGTGTATCCACGGAATCAAACAATACGTGGCCTTTTGTCTCTAGTTTCTTTCATTGAGCAAAACATCAAGGTCCGATCATCCTGCAGCTGGTAGCAGGCTTCAGTTCTTCTCATGGTTGAACAATGTTCTATTGTGTGCATCTATTCTTTACTTTAGGGATGTATACGTGTAGATAGTCTGGAATAAAGACAACAACTCAGGTGGTGACTTTTTTTTTAATTTTCTTCTGTGCATGCACAACCTTTCAAACAGTACTCAGAAGCTGTTCCAAAAATCGGCAATGAAAATACTATGAACCACAGCATAGAACTTACCTGTAAGGAAGAGACTGCTAAGGGATCACATGAGAGGCCAGCTCCAGTCTTACTGATGCCCAGCAGCTTCTCCTAAGCCCTTCCCTCACATTCCCACTAAGAATGAGACGTTCATCATTAATACGAAAGAGTCACAATTACTGGACAATTGTAAGAGTGTCAATGGCTCGTGCAAAACAAAGGGGGGAAAAAGGTTGCATCTTGGCCTCTAGTAGGAACAAAATCCTTGAGAGAGATATGACAAAAACATAATAAAATTTTATATCCAGAAGGCAATAATCCTGTCGATAATAATAGTCATAATCTTTAAGTAAGTTTTAGCAGAATCCTGGAAGTTAAAGGATCTAAGCCCCTATTCCCTTATCTACGCCCCTATTGCCATCATGGACAGATACCCTGATCTGGCATGGAGAACCGTTGTGTAGCATGGTGAGTGTCCTGTCCAGGGAATGAGCCGAAGGCACCCTCAAAGGCACCCAGGCCTAGGGAAATGCTGCCATCACAATATAGCCCAGTACGAGTTTGGACAACTCAGAGCTCACCTAGCACCTGAAGACAGCGGTGGAACCCCTACATCAGACATCACCTGCAGGAAATGCTGGGTGTGACCTCAGCAGAGTCCCCCTGCAGAGGACATCAGAGGGAAAATGCCAGGACCTGTGTGATACTTACCAAGAGCCAACTACTGTTTAAGCACTTAAAACACATTAAATAATTTAATTCAATTATCAATGCAGTAGAATAGATACTATCATTTCCATAATGCTTTATAGATACAGAGATTAGTCACAATGAAGGTACGTCACTTATGCCAGGTTGGAGGAGGACGACTGACGTCCACCTGGAGAGGGAAATGTGAGGGCATGAGTCAAAAGCAACAGGTGCCCGAGTCTGGATTTTACCTTGAATTGCAAGGTTTAGTTTTCTGCACCAGTGGACATCTGGATCTACTTTAAGTACAAGGAAAGAGAAGTACATGCAGCTACGTTTGTATGTTAGTTCCACAGTATGTGAAGTTGTCTATCAACCATGTAGCTATCTGCCTACCCATCTGCCATCTGTCAATACCCATTGGATATTAATCTCAAAATGGCTTGCACCACCTAAACCAGTGCTATTCTCAGTGGATGAGAAATTGACACGTAAATCCAAGCATTTATTCTGTTTTTGAATCTACCAAGACCTCCACATAATTGTTATGTGTATGGTTTTTTAAACAAAATTGAAATGTAAAAAAAGTGTAATAGCATCAATAGTAGTAGTAGTTTTATGAATTTTAACATGTCTTTTAAATGTTCGTTGACTCCAAGCTGAGTCATTTAATCAAGCAATAAGAAATCTGAGAGAAACAGATTTCTATTGGCTTAACGTTTTACTTTGGCAAAATAATAATAGAATTTTATATCCAGAAGGCAATAATCCTGTCAATAATAAATCCAAGAACTTTGGGTTTGTGATTTTAAGCCAGATTCTGTTGTTAGGTACTAACAGCAGAGTTTTGAACTGGATGCCAGTCGTATCATTCTAAGCTCTTTGGTTTATCATTGCAGGGTTGGTATGATTTTGAAGTAAGTCTTTATGTTTACTTTTTTAAAAGTCTTTCTCATAAAAGTGAAGTGTTGACTAGCGAAGAAGAAAAAACCTTTAGACAGTCGTGAGCACTCTAAGAACTGTATTTTAGATCAATAGGCGTGATGCCTCCCCACCTCTGCAAGTTAAAAGCAGTTATTAAACCTAGACTATTCCTGTGACATTAATGAGACGATGTATAAGCTCAGCAGGTTAGTAATAATATGAAAATATCAGGTTATTTTACCAAGAACATTGACTTCTTAACTAAAAAATCTTAAATTTAGCTTTGCATTTATCATAACATCAGTTTCCATAAGATCAGTATTAGATAAAGGAGATAAGACATGTAAAGTTAATATTAGTATCCCAATCTTAAGAACAGGATAAGTTAGTCCTAAGATAAAATGGAAAATTTGCTTACCTCACTCAAGCAATTAGTAATGCATTTAAAAACCAATCTTAACAACTCAATGATGGCTTAATGTTAGAATTTTAAATAAAAACCATATCAGATGTTCTGATTCAATTCTGTCTCTAACTTAAGGCAAGTGAGACAGAGGCTACAGTTTTCCTGCATAATTTTTATACTTAGTGTTTCAAACACAGTATTGAAAGGCATTTCCAGGGTGGCATTGATGTGATGAGATTGCAGATTGGGATAGATGAAAAGTCCTTTCCATACTTCCAACCAATTTGATGGGTAGCTTGAGACTGGCATTTTCTTTGTTTCAATGTCATCGTCACTACATATCAGTTTTCCCAGCAGGATGGATGCTGCACTGTGCTTTATAATATAGACTACATGCACATTCCCACGTATAACAAGAAACTCTAAATAATGATCTTCTGGACAACTCTTTTCTCTACAAGTCATATTGGAGATGAACTGCCCAGATGACTCTTACAGCTTAATTCTAGAGAAAATGCATTCCTTAATAGATTGATTTGATCTGGTAGAAAAATGTACAAAACTGATAACTGAGCAGAATATATTTCAGAATCAGTGCATCGTACTGGCAGCCCATTCGCAAGCTCTGCGGGCACTTTGATGCTTCTATAAGCTGCTGAAAACACAAATTGGATTACACCATAGTTGTCATTTAAACTTAACAGTGAAAATAATCTGATAAATGTCAGCCTGCCACTGAGTTGCTTAATTGTTCTATTTTACCGTGAGCCAACGTGATGAAGTACAATTTATTCAATATAACATCATGGAAACACCAGTCCTGATTAAAATCCATTGCCAGATAATAATACAGTTTCTATATCAGTGACAGCTTATGCCAATTGTAGGAAAAGCTGAATTGCAAAAAAGAAATAGTTAGATTTTGAACTTGTAGGGGGAGTATTAAAAATACTTTTAATGACATTGACATCACTATTCAGTGCATTCTGTAAAAAAAATGTGAGACTAAAACAACAATGCGATGCAGTTGGTTAGAACCGTTTCACTGATGAGGAATCTTTGCAGCGTATTAATTATTTCCCTAGCTACGGACTGCATGACGAGCTGCACCCAGAAAGCCGACTGATCTGTAGTGAATACAGGCGACCCGTCCGCACAGCACTGAGAAAGGCCAGCGTGGACCAAAGGTGACAGAAGTGACATTGACGCACAGAAGTCTCACTGGTGTCACCGGCCACTGGAGCCTAGGACTGAGATGACCTGAAGGAATGAAGCCAAACTTCAGAAAAAGGGCTGGGCCGCATCCATCAGTCCTCGGCTCTGGGATTTCCCACCCCCGGAAGTGAGAATACACCTGCTCCCCACCAAGCGGCTCTCCACAGGATGTGAGGGGTGGGCGTGTTAGCCTGGAAGGGGGTGTCTGGGTGGGCTCCACAGTCCCTACTTTGTTCTGTATAAACTATCTTTTTAAAAAAGATATGTGCAGAGGGATATTTTACTTCAGGAGCCCACATAATCCATTACATTTACTCAGAAAAAAAAAAAACGGACAAAACATGGTTGCAGGGCAAATTATAAAGTGTAACACTCAGTAGTAAGGAGAAGGAGAGTTCTTTTGTGCAAGTTTTTATTGCCTGGTAAACGTTGACATGCCCTCCGTATTTTCTTAAGTAGATGAAACCTCTCTGGCTTACGGGCTCTCTCTTCTTGGTCTGTGATTCTTTATTCTGGTACATTAATATGTCACAAGTGTTATGCTTTTGTATATACTCTTATACAAGACACCTGTAGAACATGTTAGACAGTCACGCTTTGTATTATTGAAGTTTGGAGTTTAGGTCAAGTTACTCCATAAAACTCACCCATTTCACGTGTGCTCAGCCCTGGTGTGACCAGAACCTTTAACACCTGCTCAGTCAACCACACCATATATACACTATCCAGAAACCTACTTTCAAGACCGAATTCTTTAGCTGTTCTCTTCCATGGCTGAATCAAGAGGAAGGACGTGGATTCCAAATTATCTCCAAACCAGAAAGCCTGCAACATAAACCATTTTAAACATAGCATCTGGCTAGAGACTGGCCACAGACGTAGAGTGCTAAGATTTGCTGTCCTGTGAGGTTTTGTGGTTGAAATGATATCTGGAGGTTTGGGAATAGTTTGAGAATAACAGCCTTTGAGACCCGTCTTTGGATGGAGGCTGTAGTTGGGATCAAGGACATTAGACATTTCACATTTCACTTTCCCACATGCTTCTTTGTGTACTTTGGAATAAAAGCAACATATCCAACCTCATTTCAAACTTCTACAAGCTCCTGCCCACATGTAATACATGTGCTTGCATACACACATCTCAGTGGCCACACAACTTGCTGACTTTCCAAGGAATGTAGGATAACTTTCAAATTCTTGGGACCTGTGATCAAGGCCGGGCTGCAGTAGCAGTGGTTGGGGTGTGACTGGGATGATAAGCGCAGGTGGGAAGTCGGGGCTGGGGGACTGGGCTGCTCAGCATTGAGAATCCCTTGAACATTGGACGATGCCTTACCCATCTTTTATGCCTGCCACAGCTCACTAAGAATGTCGTGTGATGTGGATGTTACTTTTTGTACTAAATAAGCTGAGCATTTCTCTGAATCTTTGGTAGTTCTTCTTTGAAATGACTCAAGTCCCTGGGCAAACACAGCTTTGATGGCATTTAGAGAAGGGCCTTGTGGTGGCCAGTTATTACACAGGGCCGTGCACCTGTGAAGATGCAATAACTCTCGGTTGGCTGGTTGGCTTGTGCAGGCAACATGTGATACAGTTCTCCTGAAGATCAAGCAACAAACTAAATAATCTTGCAAGGTCTCTTCCAGCTTCATAATTCTGCTTTTGTCTTTTATTTATTCACAGATGAAAGATGATCCTGAGAGTTACAATATTGCCTGTTTCTACACGTGAACTTTAATAAATGGTGCATGACATATTGTGCTGTCTACCTCGGGCACACGCGTAGATGGCCCTTTCATTAGCAGCTGTGGCCAAGATGCCATTCTGACACCATGGGTCAGCTGGTTCCCCTCCAGGGCTTCATAGTAACTTTGAACCAAATGTGCAGTATCCTTCCATTGCTTCAGGCCAGGTTTGCGGTCGCCACTACCTCTCATAAATCACTACTTATAAGCGAGGCCTCTCTGGGCTCTGTTTTCTTACATTAACCTTAATGATTGGCAGTGGGATCATGGAGGTGGGGAAAGGTCCTTGGGGAATAGAAGTTAAGTGATGTGGATCCAAACTTTCCGTATTCCTCCTTTCCCTCTTAAATGATTATGGTGTCCATTCCAGCTCCTAGTGGACTACCTATAAATTACAGGAAATTATTGATAAAACAGTAATAAAGACCCACATACCATGACCCGGAGGATTCCCTCGGCTGGTGTAATAGGCTGTATGTCCTTATAGTTATTTACATATGCTCCTATAACATGAGGGTGCATATGTGTTTATACATGTGTCTAATTTCATGGTTGATATTCTATGTGTCAAATTTTATAGGCTGCTCTTTCTGTATCGTATCATAAACATTTTTTATTAAACACACATTTGCCAAAATTTAGGAGGTTGTGAGTGTTTTCATTATATTTCTATTCTTTCCTTCACAGCCAGTGTCTGGCAGCACGTACACCTTGGGTCAATCCCCACACTGCCATTCACTGTTCACCTTATGTGACAGTGACTCTGTGACCCTGTCACTCTGAAGAAGCAGGCTGAGTGCTCTGCGTCTTCAACATCGAGTCCAGGGTCCACGGTGCAGCTTTGAATCAAATCTCTGATCACCTCCCAATCTCACAATCATAAAACATAACATTTGTACCAAGTGGTAACAAATTTGTTTTAAACAGCTAATTCTTTCTATGCCTAGCCCTTCCTATTAATGCTTCTCCAGAGGTCCTGGCAGCTGGTCTCTTCCTTGATGCTCCTACTCACAATGGGGTTACCCACTCTGTGAAGTTTATGATGTTCTTCCCCCACCACTGTATTTTTTAAATGCCAGTGTTCCACATCTTTCTCCTGATTCCAGTTGTCTTGAGGGGTCACTTTTTTTTTAATGAATTAATAATGCTCAGGTAATGAAGGCACCGTGCCTGACAGGGATTCTACGAATGAAATACACAATTTCACCAGAACCCGGTATTTGGCACCTAAAACTCAGTAAATCCCAAACAGACCTCATCGTATACCAGCCCCACCCTTCCCACCCTCCTGCGTTTTCTGCTTAGATTCCTGACTTTCAAGCCAACCAAGCAACAAAGGTCAAACTCACCGCCGGCTTCTCCACACTAAGCAGCTCCCGGTTCTCTCACATCTGTCTCTTCTCAATTTTTCGGTCTACGGTCATCACTGGCCAGGATGATAATAGAGCTCTCAATGTGTGACCTTCTTCCTGCTGCACCTCCGTCAATATTCACTTCATATTGCTAGTGGACAGCATGGGACGGACTTGCTATGACAATGATAACTTACTCATTTTAAAACAGTAAAAAAAATGATGAAGCGATGTCACTGTCCTGTTACCCAGAAATTATATACAGCCCTCCACTGAGCTAAGTAGAAAGTATAGTTAACTGTGAATGGCTTTTCTAACTGAATCTTTGTAATTGGAGGTTTTAGTAAATATTTACATCTTTTAGGCTTGAAATGAACTTGCTGTATGTGAAAATGTTTTAGTAAATCATCTTCAATCAGATTCCATTATGGGAAAGTGGTTGCAGTGCCAGCCACATGCACAGAGGCCGACGGGTTCGAACCCGCCCTAGGCCAGCTAAACGACAATGACAACTGCAACAAAAAATAGCCGGGCACTGTGGTGGGCGCCTGTAGTCCCAGCAACATGGGAGGCTGAGGCAAGAGAATCACTTAAGGCCAAGTGTTGGAGGTTGCTGTGAGCTGGGATGCTACAGCACTCTGAGGGCGACATAGTGAGACTCTGTCTCAAAAAAAAGGGGGGGGGGCAATATTGGCAGAGAGGCTGAGATTTGAAACCCTGAGTTGAGATGGCAAGATCTGTCACAATCTTTCTGTGTAACTCCAGACCAGGTTTTTCAACCTTTGTCACTCACAGCCCACTTGAACCTGTCATAAAACTTCCATGGCATATTTAAATTACGTTGATAAAAAAAAAAAAGAGTTAAAAAAAAAAAGGGTATACTTACTGTGCTTTGTACTTCTTTCAAAAATAATTTAATTAATGATTTTAAGAAATTTTTGTGGCATCCCTAAGATGCTTTCGTGGCACATCAGAGTGCCAGGGCACATGGGTTGAAAATCACCGCTCTAAACAAATCATTTGACCTCCCTGTCCCTGAGAAGCGATAAGATGGTGATGATGGTGAAAATGATGTATTCACCTGCATGGTAGAGCCCTTCTGAAAATTAAACAAGTTAATACATGAATATGGAATGTATTCTGAACCTCATACGGGGTAGGGGTTTAATACATTTTGACTAGTCTTATTACCTAGTGATAATTTATGGAATTTGCAAGTATTTATCCAGGAAGATTGAAACTATAGAGATTCCACAAGAAAAGCTACCATCATCTTAACAAAAATTTCTAAATGTATTTATAATTTTCCTTTTAAATATTTAAATATACATGCTGTTGATCGTTGATAAATGCTACACTGATTGAAATTACATCATTACCACCACTAACAAATAATAGGAGGTACATTGACCATAGCTACTCCTGTGTTTCCCCGAAAATAAAACATTCTCCGAAAATAAGACCTACTTACAGGTTTCCTTCTGGGTGAAATATAAGGCATCGCCCCCGAAAATAAGGCCCCCCCAGGCTCTGTTTCACAATGAAAATTAATTTACCGTAAACTGGTTGCTAGGGCCGCCCCGACTGGTGTCTAGCATCCAGTGTTACGTGGAGTCTTGACGTCACTGCTGTGTGGAGGCAGAGCAGAGGTCGGAGTGAGCCGTGAGCGCGGGGCGGAGAGAGGAGGAGACTTTCCCATATGCACGTAGAAGGACAGGAGGATCAGAACGGATGGGACGCGGGGAAGGTGGTGAGTGCTGGTCTGTCTCTGGTGACACTGCCTGATGCTCGCGGCCGCCCTCATGATGACTGAAGGTAGGATTCACAGTTTGTCTGGTTTGTGTTGACAATTACCGTACTACAGTAATAAATGTCCTTTATTTTCATTTAACAATAAATGTGTACCATATTCTTCTTCATGGAAAAATAAGACATGCCCTGAAAATAAGACCTAGCGCATCTTTGGGAGCAAAAATTAGTATAAGACACTGTCTTATTTTCGGGGAAACAGGGTAGTGTCCAAGGACCACAGTCAAATTCTGGCTTCAACTTTTGCTGCATTGTCTGAGGTACTTAGACTATCCAGACCTTGGGTTCCTTATCAATAAAAGTTACAATGTCTACATCAAAAGTCCGTGGCTTGATTTCTGTATTATAATGCAAAGTTCAGAGTCGGTACAAAATAAATAAGTTTTATTATTATTGATTTAAATAAGAAACAGTCTGCTTCATTCTGATTTGAAATTACATTAAAAATACTAAGTTCTGCAAATAAATAACTTAGCCATGATTTGAAATATTTGAAGTGATGTTCATTCACCTTCTTTTACTCAAATTAGGAAATATCAAGAAAGAAAAGGAATCACTTGACAAACAGCAAAGCCTGCTTATATAATGAGATATGGTCATGTGCCTACCCATAATTTGACACTGCTCCAGCACCATCAAGTTCACTCTGTTCACGGGACTTTCTTCACATCACATAACTTCCCAGGATGAGACTTAGGTGGGAGGTGAGCGCCCCAGGATGTATCTCAGCATTTACAGCCTTCTTAAGACCATTTTTAATTATAAGAAGAATTTTATTTCGTTTCATTCAGAACTTGTCTTTGTGACTTAAAGAAGACCAGGGGGTGAGTAATGTAATGTCTAGAGCTGTGGATTATATTCCTTTCCTCATGTAATTTGCTTTTTCTCTTCCAAGGAAAACATTCTGGATTACATATGATATTTCATATACAATTGAAACTCTCTTTAAGAGACTTTGCTACAAAGTAACAATAGGTAGTAACTTCCCACAAAGCAAACAGGTGTCATGGAAGGCTCCCCTTCTGAGACCCTGAATCCATAAGGAAGGTTGCTATAGGACTATGGACTTCCACAAAACCAGGTGGAAAAATACCCCTAGACTCTGAGATAATGTAATTATGGTATTCAATGGGGGCAATCTCAGGGTGGGGCCTGTGGCGCAGTGAGTAAGGTTGCTGGCCCCATATACTGGAAGTGGCGGGTTCAAACACGGCCCCAGCCAAAAACTGCAAATAAATAAATAAATAAATAAAGGCAGTCTCAGAAAATGCATTGGGGTGTTTAATAGTTAAACTTTTCTGAAGTCATATGATAGCATATAATTGATTTTTTCATTCCTTAATATTTAATATTTCTTTTAGACTCTTCAGTGAAAGGTTCCTGTTTATCATCTTTATAAAATTCCAAATCCTGCAGTTTACATCTGAGCAATAAATTAATCCTAACTGGAAAAAAAAAATGCTTTGCTTTAAAGGTAGAATTAACCTGAGACCAGACCCCGGTCTTCCGTGGCACAGACCAAGACTGGGCTCGGGTCACTGTTCCCTCCTCCCAGGCTTGGCTCCCTCCCAGAGCTCACCTCGCCTTCCCGGGAGGGCTGAGGAGGGGGCAGGTATCTAAGCCTGTCAAATTCCTCACAACCTGATATTCTTTCCAAATTTCTTGACGTTACTGTGTATTTGCTCCTTATCTGTCACACCTCTCTCTAGGTATAATATTTAATAATAGCACTAAACTTTTTAGCTACATGGCAGATAAAGTGCAACTATTCACAACTGTCAAGTGGCTGCTCGAAGACCATTCTGGATGACGTAGAAAAATGCAGCTTTTATTTTCTCTGCCTAGTATTTTTTTTTTTTATCTTTTATGAATAATGTGGAATTTTTTTAAGTATAATTACATACTTTCAGATGAGCAGATGTCCTTGGGAGTTTTGCAGAGGGGCTCACGAGCCCTCCGTGAACGTGTCTCTGGGGTGCGCACATGGAGGGCGAGGCTTGTGGAAGCTCCCTCCTGCTCCCAGAGACGGGCTGCACAGCTGCGCCACAGCCGCCTCTGCTTCACCACCCAGCTGCCTGTCATCGAGTTTGAGACTGGGTTTCAACCCTCTATATACGATGTTTTCTTTTTTTTTTTTTTTTTTATTGTTGGGGATTCATTGAGGGTACAATAAGCCAGTTACACTGATTGCAATTGTTAGGTAAAGTCCCTCTTGCAATCATGTCTTGCCCCCATAAAGTGTGACACACACCAAGGCCCCACCCCTCTCCCTCCGTCCCTCTTTCTGCTTCCCCCCCCCATAACCTTAATTGTCATTAATTGTCCTCATATCAAGATTGAGTACATAGGATTCATGCTTCTCCATTTTTGTGATGCTTTACTATCAATCTAGACCATTCATGCTGAAGGCCAAGGCCATTTTCATTGATTCTACCAGCAACACTGACAGGCACATTCAAAAACAAAGCGCGGAGCCTCCGTGAGGAAAAGCCCTGAGTGCAGGCCCCGCGTTACCCTTCTCTCACAAATTAAGATCCTGAAAGCTGACCCGCAATGTGCCGTCGGTATTTCATGCAAAGGTGGCACTAAGCCCTACTTTCCCATTGCTTTTACGGCCATTAGACTCAAAGCTAGCAGATGCCATTGCCACCTTATTTCCAGAACAATTACTGCACTTAGATAAAGTACACTGAGGGTTCTTTCCCAGAAAAAGGCAGTGTCGGTAATGCAGCCTCATACTAATCAAAAGCAATTCTGGACCGAAAACTTTTTTTTGTGCATATAGAAATTTTCTCCTTTGTACTTGAGACTGAGTATGATGGTGGCTCCTGCATCTGCAGGGCAAATCTGGAAAGTCATTTACCACCCATAAAAGAATTTCTTAATTAGAAAATTAGGTGCATTTAGATAATTTCATATGCAGTAAATGACGGCGGGCTGGTAAGTAAGTGGGTTTTTACCTTTAGGTGCTTCTTTTCCTCACTGGAGTAACGACCTACAAAAACGACTATATTCCTGTGTAGTCCCAAAGGGTCTTGAAATGGTAAGTACTCTCTGTTATATACATATATGTGTATGTGTGAGTGCTTAATTCATAAATGTTTTCAAGTAGTAAGAGTTTTTACAGAGATATATATATTAAATGTATTGAAGGCAAAAATTATCCAGGAACTTGTTAAAGGGAAACATCCATGGGTGAATGACTAAGGGGGACCAGAAGAAGTTCTCTCTGCCCTCAGATGAAGCATTATCTTTCTCTTCATTTCCTTTACCCTATATAATTTCTGAAAGTATCAACGTGGTAATAATTACCCCTGCATTTAATTTTCAAAATGCGAAAAGGATTCTTGTGCTTATATTTTATCTAAGAAGCCCACATTTCTTAATACTGCACTAAATTTTCTGGTCAACCTTATAAACAAATTTATAGACAGTGACTCAATTCACCCTCATAGCAACCCTGAAATGAAACCATTGTGATCATCACGATCTCCTTCATTTTGTAATGAGAAAACCCAGGAACAGAAAACCTCACCAGTTTGTCTGAATTCTGAGTGATGAGGGTGGGATTTGAACCTGTGTAGCGTAACAGCAAAGGTCAGGCTTTCCGTCCTTATTCAACGGGAGCTCTTGCCGGAGACGACTGCCTCACTGTGCTCTTCACAGAAACAGGTGACGGTGGCCGATTCTCATGTCCTTAGCCCCAACTTAATACTGAAATAATGAAGACTAAGAAATTAAATAATAAAGTACTTTTTATAGAATCAATCTACAGATTTTCTTCTGAATTGGAGTGTTTTGTTTCCTACAACACGGTATGGCTATTAATATTTAGACTATCAAAAAAAATCACTGCATACATATGTCTATAATTCTTTGCAGACCTGAAATAATAATAGGTTTCTAGAAGTTTTCTATTCCAAAATAAGAAAAACAAAAGCCTGAAATTTTATTTTAAGAACAAGATCTTAAAATATTGGCACACAAGGATCTTAGTTACTTGCATAATAGGAAAATACAAGTGTGGATCACGTGAGAAGGCTTCTAACTGTCTAGGTTAGCCCTTTACTTAATCAAACACCTGTCACAGGGAAAGCAAATATCAACAATATACAATTGATAGTCATTGTTAAAAATTAAAACAATTTTTTAAGCAAATCGGTTGTTAAGATGAATGGTCTCTCTTTGGAAAAAAAATAAATTTGCTCAGTTTTTAAGAAAATTCTGTACAATTGCACATGAGCAAATTTTAGGCTACCTATACATGTGTGCACATTTATATAATCACATACGTAGCATCTTAGTCCATCTAAGCTGTTACAAGATAAAACATAGGCAGGGGTCCTCAAACTGCGGCCCGCAGGCCACATGAGGCGATGTGATTATATTTGTTCCCATTTTGTTTTTTTTTACTTCAAAGTAAGATATGTGCAGTGTGCATAGGAAGTTGTTCATAGTTTTTTGTTTTTTTTTTTTAAACTATAGTCCAGCCCTCCAACGGTCTGAGGGAGAGTGAACTGGCCCCCTGTTTAAAAAGTTTGAGGACCCCTGTGTGGCTTTAATGGCAAAGAGGTGTTCCTCGTTGTCTTAATATTGGGAAGTTTCAGATAAAGGCATCGGTAGACCAGGTGCCTGGAGAGGGTGCATGTTCTGGTTGACAGATGGCCTCACACTGTGGCAAGGACCAAGGCAACCCTTTGGGGGACCTTCTGTCAGGGCACCAAGTCCTGCCCCGAGGACTCTACCTTTGTGACCCTATTAGTTCCCAAAAGCCCTTTTTCCTAGTTCCAGCTCGTTGGGATGAGGTTTTCAGCATATGAATTTTGAGGGCACAAACGTTCACTCTGTAGAAGTACAGAAAATTACATCTGAAAGATTAAATATTTAAGAGGGGTTATTTGTGCTTATTAAGTGGATATCACCTGGCGATTCTATAATATTTAAGCATTTATAAGAATATGCTTGTTTTCTAACTAGAAAAACTATCTCTACAATAAAGTAGTTAATACACATGCGTTTTACCAAACAAAAATGATAAGGCAAAAAAATAATGCTCATCATTTTTATAGGAATTAATACAGGAAAGCATAACAGGGAGGAATTACAGCAAGGTCAATGACATTTCAAAAAGTATTTCTTCTTCTTTGACACATTTTCCAAATCTATTTCTCCAAAGTGCCATGTGGCTTGGTTGTCTGGACATCTTACATTGCTATTGTTAGGCGACTAATATGTAAGAATCTGAAGAAGAAAAGTATGTTAGAAAAGAAAAAAAAATGGACAGTCCCTACAAAATCAATAAGATTGATTGGAAGAGAAAGGAAATTCGGGCAATTATGTAGAGACCTAAAGGGGTTCCACTCCTGTTTGCTACACAGAGTGACTCTGTGCGTGTCACCACATTGTAATACAAAAGGCACCAGGTGACTTGTCAGCACGGAATGTTCAGAGCCCATGAAAATACAGCCCGAAGACGATTATACCAAAGAGAAGGAATAATAGCATGAACGCGGAGTATTTTATTAAGAATTACCACCAGCATGGAATTCTTTTTATTCAGTTTGAAGCACCAAGTTCCCTCCGTGTATGGAACTTACACGTCTGTGAGTCAGTTTTCTTGTTCCTGTGGCTTGCGCAGGAAACAGGAGAACAGGACAGAATGAATCTGGAGTTCGTCACTGAGGGTCTCGAGGCCTGCTACCTGTCACAGGAAAAGGATAGTAGGTGTTTGACGCCAACACAATTATGGGGAGACCTGGGCAGGCAGGATCTGGAACACAGGGGACATCCTCCAGCCATCAGCCCAGCAGTCATATGCCCACCTGAGACTGAGAGGGAAACGCAGCGGCTGTCTGTGGGCAGCTGAGGCCTCTGTGTGATCAGGATTCTGAGGGACTAGAGGGCAGCATCTCCTTGCAGAGTTAGAGCCTCCCTTGTTTACAGGATCAGAGGAGGGCAAGGACCACCTGGAGGCCAGGAGCACGTTGGGGTTTCCCTGTCGCGACGTCTGACTACCAGCACCTGCACAAAGCAGGGGTTATTACTTCCCTGCTGCCAAATCCCAGCGTCTTGGACTTCGTCCTTTCACCAGCTCTAACTTGCCGTCACTCAGTGAAGATGACTGTGGGAAATATAGTTTCCTGCTACACTCATTTCACACTTTATTATTTTATTTATCTATTTATGTATTTATTTATTTTTTGAGACACTGTCTCACCTTTGTCCTCAGTAGAGTGCTGTAGCATCATAGCTCACAGCAACCTCAAACTTTTGGGTTCAAGCGATTCTCTTGCCTTGGCCTCCTGAGTAGCTGGGACTACAGGCTCCTGCCACAGTGCCCGGCTATTTTTGGAGACGAGGTCTCACTCTAGCTCAGGCTGATCTCAAACCTTGGAGCTCAGCAGATCACCCCTCCTAGGCCTCCCAAGTGCGAGGATTACAGGCGTGAGCCACCAGGCCCGGTGCACTTTATAATCTCACACGTTATAAACCACCACAGTCTGGGTGTGTAGTTTACATAGATGTCTGCTATAGTGTCACATCTCTCGCTATGCTCCTCCTTGTTTAGCCCCTCCCAAGTTTTTTCTGCTTTGCTCATGTGATTTTCTTGTACGAACTCAACATCAGCAAGCATGGTGCAGGCGGACCATTCTTTCCCGGGATAGAATGCAATCTTGGACCCCAGCTACCATGTGAGAACCCAGGTCAGCATCCTTGAGGATCAGAAACAAGGTAAAAAGAAAGTCCTCAAGTCCACATGGCCAAATACATCCATGCATCGCAAGAGCCCCTCTGAGTCCAACTCCAAGAATGTCCCTCAGATAAACGTAGCCCTACATATGAGTCCAGATAACACCAAGAGGAGAAGGACCAGCCAGCCCACAGAATCATAAGCAACTATATTTTTGCTTTGTTTTGAAGCAAGAGAAAACTGCATGAGCCACCATATTGAGACAAACTTTTTCATTACTAACATAAAATAAATATGAGTTTTCTTACTATCACACTAATAAGAAAATTTTTCATTAAAAGGCACAGAATTTCATTTACTAATAATGAGTTTTCAGTTGATCCTTAGCTTTGTCATTTAAATTATTGAAGTGGTGACACTTCAATGATTTTTCAAACCTCAATTTTTATGAAATATTCTACTAAGACCCAATGTCCCTGTCATATCAATCATTAACATTGAGTGTTTACTGGGTACCACCTTCTGCATTAATTATTTTACTCCATAAATTCTTACAACTTTATTCTTCAAGGACAATGGGTCTCTCTTAGTACCAACAAAAGCACAGAAATGCCACACAGCTGGATTGGTGGAGCTGAGTTTGGGACGGTGGCCGAGTCTACGGTCTCAACCACCAGGCTAGAACTCAAATACCTTGCCCCTGGGGGTGGGCAGGCTGCTCAGCTCTGGACCAGTGCAGAAGCACAGGTAATGAATTTCAGGTACTGGCCAGCATCACTGCAGGTTGTCCTGGGCATGGGAAGGAGGCTTGTTCTGATTCCACCAGTACTTGTGAGGCTTGATTAAAGGGATTAAGAGAAGGGAGCCTCCACAGGCCAAGACAGCACTTGCTTCATAGCCCCTTTGATGACACCAGGATTGCTAGGTATAGGGCACAGTTTGTCTCTAGATGATTCAAAAGTGGGATCATGTGATTAAAAAAGAAAGAATGCGGGCTTAGCGGCAAGATGGCAGCCGAGTAACAGCTTCCTTGCATCTGGGCACCCTGAGTCTGGGGAGATAGGACTCCAGGCATCTCTGGCTGGTGGGAACTGCCTATCATCACTCCTATGAGGATACAGGGAGTCAGCGAGAGACTTCTGGACCCCAAGAGGAGGACTAAAACCATGGAAAACCGGCAAGTGGTCGCGTGTGTTCAATCCGTCTAAACCCGCCCACAACTGTAAGTTCAGTAGCAGCGAGACTGCAAACCAGAAAGGCCTTACCTGTGAACTGTTTTGATATCCTTGGACTTGGCACTGAGTTGAACTGCCTTGGGGAAGGCCTGAGCGGGAGTGCGGAGAACTTTGGCCATTGTCTAGGGCCCCAGTCTGAGCCGCTGAGCCAGACGGAGCTAATAGTGTTTGGCGGTGGGTCACACGGATCCATTGTCAGTGATCTGCCCCGGCAAGCTCTGCCCTCAGGGTCTCAGAGCTAGAAACGGGTGGGAGCTGGTAACCCAGCAACCAAGTAGCCTAAGGGTGGGGTCTGAGCCGCCTTGCAGCCCTAACCCTCAGGGGCAGAGTGAGACCGGTTTTGGCACACTGGGTAAGTGGATAGCCACTTCAGCAGCGATTCCAGCGAGAAAGCTGGGAAAGCTTCTGCTCAGCAAGTTTACAAGTTCAAAGTGCCTTTTAAGTAGGCTGAAGAGAGATTTAGGGTGTCTACCTGCTGGGGTTTGAGAAATCAGCAGCCTCCAGTCGTATCAGAACTGTGACTAACATCTCATACCCCAGAAGACCACGTGTTGCCCAGACAATATTCAATAACATATGCAAACTGCTTTGTTTTTGGTTGGTATTTTTTTCTTTTTTTTTTTTTGTTTGGTTGTTTTTTTTGTTTGTTTATTTTGACGTTGCTGATGTTCTTTTGTTTTTTTAACTTCAATCTTTTCCACACAGATACCTTTTTCTTTTTCAATTTTCCTAGTTTAACTATAATTTCCCATTGCTGCCTTTTTTAATAACTTCAACTTCATTTTTGCTAGTGTTTCTACCGATATAATTTGGTTTTTCACCCAATTTTATCCCTGTAAAGTTTTCTGTTTGCTTGTTTTGGTTTGATTTATATCATTTTTGTCTTTCCTCTCTACTTGGTGGAGGTGGGGTACTGTGTCTGACCAGGTTAGCAAAGAGCTGCTGACCTCAAGGGAACCACGCAACTGGGAACCCCCAGAAGGTGGGGTTTTTTTAAGGTTGTGTCAAAGTACCCTACTGTACACCTATATTGCCCTGTCTCCCTCTTTCTGTGCCTCTCTTCTTTTTGTCAGTATTCCTTATACCCACCCCCATCCTTTCTCTATCTTTCTTTTTTTCTTATCACTCGGTCCTCCTTTCTTTCATCCCCTTTTTTTTGCTCTTCAACCTTCTCACCCTTCTGGTCCTGTAACCCTTAGTCCACAGGCACAAGAACTTAAAGAGCAAGAAGAAGTGAAAGGAAAATTAGGGCAAGGAAACAGATAAAAGAAATCACTCATGAGGAAGAATCAGCAGAAAACTCCAGGCAACATGAAGAACCAGTCTAGAACAACCCCACCAAGGGACCATGAGGTAGCTACTGCAGATGATTCCACCAGTATAGAAATGTTAGGAATGACAGAAAGGGAATTTAGAATACACATGTTGAAAACAATGAAAGAAATGATGGAAACAATGAAGGAAATTGCTAATAAAGTGGAAAATAACCAAAAGGAAATCCAAAAACAGAATCAAATCAGAGATGAACGATATGAAGAATATAAAAAGGATATAGCAGACCTGAAGGAACTGAAACAGTCAATTAGGGAACTTAAAGATGCAATGGAAAGTATCAGCAACAGGTTAGACCATGCAGAAGAAAGAATTTCAGAGGTAGAAGACAAAGTTCTTGAGATCACTCAGACAGTAAAAGAGGCAGAAAAGAAGAGAGAGAAAGCAGAACGTTCACTGTCAGAATTATGGGACTTTATGAAGCGTTCCAACATACGAGTTATAGGAATTCCAGAAGGGGAAGAAGAATGCCCCAGAGGAATAGAAGCCATACTAGAGAATATTACAAAAGAAAATTTCCCAAACATCACCAAAGATTCTGACACACTGCTTTCGGAGGGATATCGGACCCCGGGTCGCCTCAACTCTAACCAAGCTTCTCCAAGACACATTGTGATGAACCTGTCCAAAGTCAAGACAAAAGAAAAGATTCTGCAAGCTGCCAGGAGTAAGCGCCAGTTGACCTACAGGGGCAAATCCATCAGAGTTACCGCAGACTTCTCTAATGAAACTTTCCAAGCAAGAAGACAATGGTCATCTACCTTTAATCTACTTAAACAGAACAATTTTCAGCCCAGAATTCTGTACCCTGCTAAGCTAACCTTCAAAATTGACGGAGAAATCAAATCATTTACGGATATACAAACATTGAGGAAATTTGCCACAACAAGACCAGCTCTACAGGAAATACTTTAACCTGTTCTGCACACTGACCACCACAATGGATCAGCAGCAAAGTAAGAACTCAGAAAACAAAGGACAGAACCTAACCTCCACACTGATGCAAAAGATAAAACTAAGCAATGGACTCTCACCAAATAAGACGAATAGAATACTACCACACTTATCAATTATCTCCATAAATGTTAATGGCTTGAATTCCCCACTGAAGAGACATAGATTGGCTGACTGGATTAAAAAACACAAGCCATCCATTTGCTGTCTGCAAGAAACACACCTGGCTTCAAAAGACAAATTAAAGCTCCGAGTCAAGGGTTGGAAGACAATTTTTCAGGCAAATGGAATTCAGAAGAAAAGAGGAGTTGCAATCTTATTTTCAGATACATGTGGATTTAAAGCAACTAAAGTCAAAAAAGACAAAGATGGTCACTTTATATTGGTCAAGGGAAAAATACAACAAGAAGACATTTCAATTCTAAATATTTATGCACCCAATTTAAATGCTCCCAGATTCTTGAAGCAGACCTTACTCAGTCTGAACAATATGATATCTGATAATACCATCATAACAGGGGACTTTAACACACCTCTTACAGAGCTGGACAGATCCTCTAAACAGAAATTAAACAAAGATGTAAGAGATTTAAATGAGACCCTAGAACAACTATGCTTGATAGGCATATATAGAACACTCCACCCCAAAGATAAAGAATATACATTCTTCTCATCACCCCGTGGAACATTCTCCAAAATTGATCATATCCTGGGACACAAAACAAATATCAACAGAATCAAAAGAATTGAAATTTTACCTTGTATCTTTTCAGACCATAAGGCACTAAAGGTGGAACTCAACTCTAACAAAAATGCTCGACCCCACACAAAGGCATGGGAATTAAACAATCTTATGTTGAATAACAGATGGGTGCAGGAAGAAATAAAACAGGAAATCATTAACTTCCTTGAGCATAACAACAATGAAGACACAAGCTACCAAAACCTGTGGGATACTGCAAAAGCAGTTTTGAGAGGAAAATTCATCGCTTTAGATGCCTACATTCGAAAAACAGAAAGAGAGCACATCAACAATCTCACAAGAGATCTTATGGAATTGGAAAAAGAAGAACAATCTAAGCCTAAACTCAGTAGAAGAAAAGAAATATCCAAAATCAAATCAGAGATCAATGAAATTGAAAACAAAAGAATCATTCAGAAAATTAATGAAACAAGGAGTTGGTTTTTTGAAAAAATAAATAAAATAGATAAACCATTGGCCAGACTAACTAGAAATAGAAAAGTAAAATCTCTAATAACCTCAATCAGAAACAATAAAGGGGAAATAACAACTGATCCCACAGAGATACAAGAGATCATCTCTGAATACTACCAGAAACTCTATGCACAGAAATTTGACAATGTGAAGGAAATGGATCAATATTTGGAATCACACCCTCTCCCTAGACTCAGCCAGGAAGAAATAGACCTCCTAAACAGACCAATTTCAAGCACTGAGATCAAAGAAACAATAAAAAAGCTTCCAACTAAAAAATGCCCTGGTCCAGATGGCTTCACTCCAGAATTCTATCAAACCTTCAAGGAAGAGCTTATTCCTGTACTGCAGAAATTATTCCAAAAAACTGAGGAAGAAGGAATCTTCCCCAACACATTCTATGAAGCAAACATCACCCTGATACCAAAACCAGGAAAAGACCCAAACAAAAAGGAGAATTTCAGACCAATCTCACTCATGAATATAGATGCAAAAATTCTCAACAAAATCCTAGCCAATAGATTACAGCTTATGATCAAAAAAGTCATTCATCATGATCAAGTAGGCTTCATCCCAGGGATGCAAGGCTGGTTTAACATACGCAAGTCCATAAACGTTATCCACCATATTAACAGAGGCAAAAATAAAGATCACATGATCCTCTCAATAGATGCAGAAAAAGCATTTGATAAAATCCAGCATCCTTTTCTAATTAGAACACTGAAGAGTATAGGCATAGGTGGCACATTTCTAAAACTGATTGAAGCTATCTATGACAAACCCACAGCCAATATTTTACTGAATGGAGTAAAACTGAAAGCTTTCCCTCTTAGAACTGGAACCAGACAAAGTTGTCCTCTGTCACCTTTACTATTCAACATAGTGCTGGAAGTTCTAGCCAATACAATTAGGCAAGACAAGGAAATAAAGGGAATCCAAATGGGAGCAGAGGAGGTCAAACTCTCCCTCTTTGCTGACGACATGATCTTGTACTTAGAGAACCCCAAAGACTCAACCACAAGACTCCTAGAAGTCATCAAAAAATACAGTAATGTTTCAGGATATAAAATCAATGTCCACAAGTCAGTAGCCTTTGTATATACCAATAACAGTCAAGATGAGAAGCTAATTAAGGACACAACTCCCTTCACCATAGTTTCAAAGAAAATGAAATACCTAGGAATATACCTAACAAAGGAGGTGAAGGACCTCTATAAAGAAAACTATGAAATCCTCAGAAAGGAAATAGCAGAGGATATTAACAAATGGAAGAACATACCATGCTCATGGATGGGAAGAATCAACATTGTTAAAATGTCTATACTTCCCAAAGCAATCTACCTATTCAATGCCATTCCTATCAAAGTACCTACATCGTACTTTCAAGATTTGGAAAAAATGGTTCTGCGTTTTGTATGGAACCGGAAAAAAACCTGTATAGCTAAGGCAGTTCTTAGTAACAAAAATAAAGCTGGGGGCATCAGCATACCAGATTTTAGTCTGTACTACAAAGCCATAGTGGTCAAGACAGCATGGTACTGGCACAAAAACAGAGACATAGACACTTGGAATCGAATTGAACACCAAGAAATGAAACTAACATCTTACAACCACCTAATCTTTGATAAACCAAACAAGAACTTACCTTGGGGGAAAGACTCCCTATTCAATAAATGGTGTTGGGAGAACTGGATGTCTACATGTAAAAGACTGAAACTGGACCCACACCTTTTCCCCCTCACAAAAATTGATTCAAGATGGATAAAGGACTTAAACTTAAGGCATGAAACAATAAAAATCCTCCAAGAAAGCATAGGAAAAACACTGGAAGATATTGGCCTCGGGGAAGACTTCATGAAGAAGACTGCCATGGCAATTGCAACAACAACAAAAATAAACAAATGGGACTTCATTAAACTGAAAAGCTTCTGTACAGCTAAGGACACAATAACCAAAGCAAAGAGACAACCTACACAATGGGAAAGGATATTTGCATATTTTCAATCAGACAAAAGCTTGATAACCAGGATCTATAGAGAACTCAAATTAATCCACATGAAAAAAGCCAACAATCCCTTATATCAATGGGCAAGAGACATGAATAGAACTTTCTCTAAAGACGACAGACGAATGGCTAACAAACACATGAAAAAATGTTCATCATCTCTATATATTAGAGAAATGCAAATCAAAACGTCCCTGAGATATCATCTAACCCCAGTGAGAATGGCCCACATCACAAAATCTCAAAACTGCAGATGCTGGCGTGGATGTGGAGAGAAGGGAACACTTTTACACTGCTGGTGGGACTGCAAACTAGTACAACCTTTCTGGAAGGAAGTATGGAGAAACCTCAAAGCACTCAACCTAGACCTCCCATTTGATCCTGCAATCCCATTACTGGGCATCTACCCAGAAGGAAAAAAATCCTTTTATCATAAGGACACTTGTACTAGACTGTTTATTGCAGCTCAATTTACAATCGCCAAAATGTGGAAACAGCCTAAATGCCCACCAACCCAGGAATGGATTAACAAGCTGTGGTATATGTATACCATGGAATACTATTCAGCCATTAAAAAAAATGGAGACTTTACATCTTTTGTATTAACCTGGATGGACGTGGAAGACATTATTCTTAGTAAAGCATCACAAAAATGGAGAAGCATGAATCCTATGTACTCAATCTTGATATGAGGACAATTAATGACAATTAAGGTTATGGGGGGGGAAGCAGAAAGAGGGATGGAGGGAGGAGGGTGGGGCCTTAGTGTGTGTCACACTTTATGGGGGCAAGACATGATTGCAAGAGGGACTTTACCTAACAATTGCAATCAGTGTAACTGGCTTATTGTACCCTCATTGAATCCCCAACAATAAAAAAAAAAAAAAGAATGCTCCAGAATTCCCCCGAGTCTTATTTATTTGGGTTGTGCCTGGACATTCACTATTTCCCCTCTGATGAGCTTTGCTACTGCTGGTCTCATTCCCATCCCATGCCACAAGCTGAGATATTCTATCTTTGGTTCAAACATGACAAAAAGGAAAACAGAAATTAAGGAGCAACCTGCATTTGATCCCCAAAGAGCTAAACTCTTAGTTGTTGGGGAGGTTTAAACACATAAAAGAAGCTTCATTTGGAAGAGAGATGGGGATCGGAGCCTCGCACAGTGGAGAGGAGCCTCCACTGGGCTGGACACAGAGGGAAAGGGGAAGGCCGCGTAAAGTCGGACAGTGTCTCTAACAGATGGCCCCTCCCTGGTGCCAGCACGGGCCACGCATGAGGGAGCTCAGGATAGGGGTAGGGTGAGGTGTGGTTAAAAGGCTCGAAAATGGAAGTGGGTGTTTAGACAACCTATGCAAAATTCTTCTTAGACTTCTTAAAATATCATATCCCAGTGATCACAGGGTATTAGGGATATGATACACCTATTAACACAGGTAAATAGCCACGTATCTTTAAATAGGATACAAAAGTATGGTCACCTTCAGCAAGCATCATCTCTGGTGCAAGATTTGAAACCAAACAACAGACAACTAGCAGAATTCAAACCTACCCCTATGAGTTGCTTAATAACATCTCAGAATGCAAATAGAGCCCTTTAAGTGGAAATAGAGGAATGCTATTTCTACATCTCTTGGAAATTTGGGATATAGACATAGTCTTTTCTCCACCACATCCAGTCCACACCTGTCGACTCTACAACTATTCTTCCAGGTAATGAGAGTTCAGCACCTTGGGTTAATTCATCTTGTAACAGCAGAGGGTAGGGTTGCTTTCCTAGGAATGTATTTAGAAGTAGGACAGGAAATAGGAGCTGTAAGTATAACAGGGAAGGAACCGTAGAGACAGAAAGAGAGAGAGAGAGAGAGAGAATGCCAGGAAATCAGTGTCAGGAAGACCCATGGAAATCAGAAGTTTCGAAAGATTCGAACTGCAAGAAGAGGAGTTGTCTAGCAACGTTAAATAGAGTAAAAAGCGTTTAAAAACTTAACAGAAAGATTAAAAATCTATCAGATACAAAAAGAAGTAGGTCATCAGATTATTCAGGTTTCTGAGTTAGACGTATGCTAGATTTAAACGACCGCGAGCTGTTAGAGAGAGGCGCGAGTGCCAAGGCAATGTCCTGATGAGTGCGTGAACGCGAGTTAAAGAGTTTGACCATAATAGATGTAGGAAAATAGAATAATAGTTTGAAAGTGAGAAGATCAAAGGATTTTTTAAAAGCGAAAGGTAAAAAGAAGACTCCATGGACGTTTGACACAGAAGGCAGTGGAGAGCGACTTCACCAGTGTGGGCATCATGTACTTCAGAAAACCGAAGGAATGGGATTACTTCAGAGAGGAGAATAGAATGCTCCAATCCAGAACTCGGGCAGGAGGAGGAGAACTGGTTTAGAAATACCTGACATAGAAAGCATGGGTGGTGGGAAATTGGCAGACCAAATACCAGTTGTTCTCAAATTCATAATAAAAAGATACAAGCAAAGCTATAGAACAAATGGGGTGACAAGTAACTATGAATATAAGTTTTAAAAAAACTGTTTAGAGAAAAACTTGGTGAGAAACAGGGAAGAATGTGGGTGGGCTTAATACCTTGCATGCTGTCAAAACTAAATTAATGTTTACCGAATAAAAATGGCACAAATGAAAGTGTCCACCAAACATGTCCCCCCCCTTTTTTTTTGTCTGTACAAACCTGTGACAATATCTCCTTGTTCGTGAGAAATGCTTTCGTATCTAGCTCAGGGTAGCTTGATTACAAGTTGCAAGTCCTTTATCTACAAAATAGACATAATACAGCCCACATTTCCCAGGGTTGTTATGAGAGTTAATTAATGTTTATAACACCCTCTAGAATAAAGAATGCAAACTCTGCTGCTCACCTATAAACTCAGAATAATCTGAAAGACCTGCTTAAGCCCATGTGCCCGTCGTGAACACCAGTAATTGGTCTAACAACTGGAGAAGTAAAAACCCACTTCTGTATACTTTTACTTTATAAATTTCTATTTCTTAACCATAAAATGTAAGGAATAGAAAGAGAATAGAACCCAAGACAAAAAGATATGTTTCCAAAACTAATGAAACTGATAGATTGTCTCAATTAAGGCAAGTGAAGGGGGCAAGTGAAGGGTCATTTTCGAATGTTCCTTCATGACAAAAACAGACAGGACCACAAAGGAACTAAATACTCCCGAACACTTAAAAGAGCAAATTGTGTATATGAAGAAAATAATTGTCACCTTTAGGAGAAAACTCATCATTGCAAAATATAACGTTCATCTAAGGGGATTAATAAATAAAGAGCAAAAAAACTAAATGCTTTGTAACAATATAATTACTTCTCCAGCCCTAGGAATACTGTATGTTGGCACGTTCACCAAGAGTAAAGTCCTTCTATCCTGCTTCTAGAGAGAAGGGACATACACTTTTGAAACTTTGTAAATCACATTCTTATAAACAAAACCACAATTTGAGTTAATTTTTATTCATTTTGTCAGTTCTGTAAAATCGTTGTAAGGTTTATTTGAGTTTTATATTGTGAATGAGTGAAAACGCTTAATTCTCCTGAAATACCTTAGCGCTCTATCAGAATCTGTAAAAAGAAGTCCTCTCGCTTGCTTTAAGAGAGACAATTTCTAGAGTTCATAGTAAGGCAACAGAAAAATAGATTGGACACCCACTTTCATGACACTGGGGCTACAAAGAAAGGAAGCTTCTTTCCTTCCTAGAAGCTTCCTGGCCCCCCTTCTCTGATATTCCATTTATCGGGTAGAGGAGGTCTGACAATTAATTTCTAGAACTCATCCTAGAAAAAGTGCTATGTACATCACTGCTGAGTAGGGCTATGGTCTCCTTTGGAGCACAACCCTGGCAGCTGTGCACTGAGACCAGTGCCTAGTCTACCCTTCCAAGCAACATTGGAACTCTTTGTCTAGAATGACTATCAAATCTGTCATTGTACAGGAAAACATTCAACAATAATGAACACCACTCAGCAAGACACCACCACATGCCGACAGCAACATGGCTGTGAGATGCTGATACGCCGAGGCCATCAAACCTCGCTGAGCTGTTTGTACAACGTTGCCAATTTAGGCACATGATGGCAAGTTTGTGAACTTAATTGTCAGACCTCATAGAGCTTTATCGGAACACTTTCACTGCTACATGTTAGGATTATTTTTTATTTTATCTGCCAGGGGCTCCAGGATATAAATTATCCAGGATTAGCACAGTGTCTCACACCCAGGTTAGGACACTTTGTTGGAAGGAGCGTGAATGAATGAACAGCTGACTCAGAGAACCATACAACATATTCCCTTTTCTCCACATTGCTGGGCTCTTCACACCAAAATCATGGAGAAGAAAGACAAGTCCAGAGCAAAAAGAAGTCAAGCTTGTCCCTAGATTATCAAATAATTTCAAGTACTTGCTACCATGCACACAGACAGAATTTAAGAAATGTGAAATATTCTTCATCCACCTAGTCAACATCTGTTTTATATTCACATGTGTCATATAATTAAATGATAATGTAAATGTGGCCCAAGATGACCCTCTTTAAAGAAAATCAAGTATGTAAAATCAAAAGTATATTAATAGTTCTGCAGTTTATTCACGGTTAAAATATTATACTATAAACGTTAAATGAATGATTCTTTTCAATGTTAATTTTAAATTCAAAATATTTGAAGCAAAGAGCTGTTGGTATGTGTAACCTATACAGAAATGTACCATTGCTCTAGGATGACTCATTGGGAGCTATCAAAATGATAAAACCTCTGTGTTTTACAGCTAGAAGATTGGAAATAAATGGCATTAAAGCTTCTGTCTTAGCATATGTGTGTGTGTGTGTCGTAAGTGTGCAAGACACCAGAGTAAAAGTTGAAAATTCACTTGCTTTTTTTCAAATGAGAAAGACCAGATTAGAATTCTGATTCTCATACACAGCAGTGACATAAAACTGGGAAATTTATCGAATCTTCCAGTCTTGTTTAGTTGCCTCGTTGTAAGTTTCGGTAGGATGGCATTACCCAGATTAGGTCTTTAGGAAAACTGCGGAGGGAACATGAAGAACGCGAATGGTGCCTGGCATACGGTAGAAGCTTCCTACGGTCTGAGAACGGGTCCAGGGCATACGGGGTAACAAAGACCAACAGATATATAAGCTGACCTTGAGGAATTCAATGCCATTGGACTTAATAGAGAATAATGATATCTGCCCTGTTAATCCTATAAAGTTGATTAAAATAATGACTAAATAAATAATGTACATGGTAGAGATTGAGAATAGGAGGTGATCTTATATAATAAAGTACAAGGAAAAGAACTGGATTAGTAGCTTTAGGTGACTATTTCTCTTAATAAATACTATATATCACAATTCATATGAATGATAATACTCAAGGTACCAGTTTGAAGGGGTCTGTGAGGCATCACCTTAAATCACTGTGAGAGCCTCATGGTGATAGCTGGATTCCAGGCACTGGGGTCATCGGCAGGCCACTCACACATGTCTGGAGATTGATGTTGGCTGGTGGTTGGGACCTCAGGTGCGATTATCATCCATATTTACATATGTTTTTTTTTTTTTATTGTTTGGGATTCATTGAGGGTACAATAAGCCAGGTGACACTGATTGCAATTGTTAGGCAAAGTCCCTCATTTGTCTTTCCCACAGCATGGTGACCCAGTTCCAAACATGAGTGTCCCACCAGAACATCAGGAAAGCATGGCACTTTATGGCTCAACTTTGGGACATACTTTGCATAATTTCACCATATTCCCTTATTTGGTGTAGGCCCCTGCCATTCCTCCTAAAATCAAAGGGGTGAGTTATATCCACTCAGTGAGAGCAGATTCAAATAACATAATAAGAAGAGTGTCCAATTGGCCGATTTTGAAAACCATAGTCTGCCACAGTTGCCAGGGTCCTGTTCCACCTGCAGTAAAAAATGGTGAGCACCTCAAGAGCATTTGTGAGAATGAGCTCACTGCTACAAATATACAAACACACTCTCCTTCTTCAGTTTATCTTTTCAGAGAACTGAATATATGAAGCTCGAGTCATGGAACAAGCAGCGTGTGTCCCACGGGGTTTCAGGGTTGTTATGGACGGTTGCCATGTGGGCTCCTGGTCTTCCCCCTTTTAGAACGAGAGTGTTGACAGTCTGTGCCCCCGTGCTGTGTCACCACTGCACATAGCATGTGTTGGGGGTGAGGATGGGCATAGATCCTCTGTCCTCTGTCGCCAGGTCTTCAGACTAGAAGGATATCCTCACGGGCTAGTACTCAAGGCTTGCAACCAGGTAGAATCATCTGCACCTGGAGAGAGTGGGGATGCCTCAGCCAGGCAGGCTTCAAGCTACTGCCATGGGACAGGCTGAATTGTGTCCCTCCAGAATTCACGTGCTGAAGTCCTACCTCCCAGTGCCTCAGAATATAATTACATTTGGAGATAGGGTCTTTAAAGAGGTATTAAAATGAGGCCACTGGGCTGGGCCCTAATCAAACATGATTTATATTCTTAAGAGAAAAGAAAAATTGGGAACCCGCAGTAAAAGCAATTAAATTAAGTTAAACAATAAAAAGTTGTTAGCCTGGTCGTACACACGCACATGATCCTCAGACATAAATTATCAACCCAGGTCTGTCCTATTGGCATTATAATAGAATGATATTGGAAATGCCATTTAAAATTCTTTGGCTATAAGTAAGGCCTTCACTTGGTACATTCATATAATATTGATTTATATAAAAATCTAGCCTAGAAAATATTTCTGGTTCTTCTGTCTTTCTTTTTCTTGTTCCTTTATTTAGCCCCCAAGAATTTCCAAAAATTGTTGCATTTCAGATTATACCGCCAGCTGCATACTTTCCTGCCTTACTAATTAGCAGACTTCACTTACTTGATAACACTTCACACAGCTGTCTACCCCAAGTTTAAACGGATTTTCTGATTTCTGAACAAGAATTAGCTTCCAAATAATGGCTTCCGACCAAGGTCTTTGGCAGTGTGATTTTATTCATTAGCCCTGGCACCAAGAACGGTTTTAATTTCTATTAAGGGTCTACATTTTTATCTTATCAAACGATGAAGAATATAATTAAAACTTGAACAATATATATAACATGCCACACAAATATCTTAGTGTATTTTATTTCTATGTTTGCTTTGTGGTTAATTCTACTTAGAGGCACGATTTTCTTTTACCACCACCCCACCACCCCCAATGGAGTATCACCATGATTCTGGCAACCTTTTACCTTTCTTTCTGTTACAGCCAAAATATAACTGGCCCTTCAGGCGGCTATTAATAGTTATCGGCTGGAAAAAGCCATTAGCAAGCAAGACCTAAAGCCCAGTGATAAGGTGATAGCGTAAGGTTCAATTATGTCAGCCTATTTAACATATTCTAAGCTCCATATTCCTTTTCTACATGTACACTGTATAAGAAGTTACTAAATTTTTTTAAAAAGTGCTAAATAGGGCGGCGCTTGTGGCTCAGTGAGTAGGGTGCCGGCCCCATATGCCGAGGGTGGCGGGTTCAAACCCAGCCCTGGCCAAAATGCAACCAAAAAAAAATAGTTGGGCATTGTGGCGGGCACCTGTAGTCCCAGCTGCTCGGGAGGCTGAGGCAAGAGAATCGCGTAAGCCCAAGAGCTGGAGGTTGCTGTGAGCTGTGTGAGGCCACGGCACTCTACCCGAGGGCGGTACAGTGAGACTCTGTCTCTACCAAAAAAAAAAAAAAAAAAAAAAGTGCTAAATAATTCAAAATGCCAATGTGAACAGCAATAATGTGATTCATCTGGTAAGTCAGAGAATCCAAAGGGACATGAACTATACCTGGAAAACATAGTCACAATGTTTGTAATTAAGCAAAGGTGCAAAAAATAAAACCTTCCCATATTAAATACACTGACAAAATATACTAGTCAATAATTTTTTTGGAGAAATACAATATCTTAATGGTAAAGAGAGAGAAAATAATGTTTAAAAATCTTGGTGGGGGGGAAAGAAAAAGAAATCTTGGGAAAAGTTGGTGGCCATTTCAGGATCCATTAATGGTTATCCAATGTGTGCTGTTTGAGCCTCATTTGACTCCAAAAATGAAAAATGAATTTTATGTAAACAATGGAAGATGATTCCAGATTACAGGAGAGATGAAATGTACACTATTATTAGAGATCAATAATTAACTACTAACTTTGTCCATTAAGTTTTGCAAAATTTCAGCATCTCCATACCACCTTGAGCTTCTATAGTTCCTCTTATATTTCCAGTTGTTACAACAGTTTGTACTACTAAATATGCCGTAAAGAATAAAGTTAAAAGTACTAATGACAAATAATGAGCATCACCTCTATAGCACAGGTCTTCTTATTAAGTTTTTAAATATAACTAAGTAAAGCCTAAATAAAAAAAAAAAGAGTTCATCAGTAATGTGCAAATGACTCTTATTTTTTTAAAAAATGAGGAGGCTGAATCTGCAAGTGCGTTTTAAATTCAGTCCGTTGCGTTCTCAGTAACATTTTAAATATAGGGCAATTATTGTTTCCTCCTAAATCTTATGACTTTGTGCAGTGGGACTATTAAGCAAAATTGTAGATAGGTCTCAGAATTGGATTTCACTTTATCCTGCTCTGTAGACCCAAACCAAGATGAGCTGAGCTTGTCCATCAGAGCACTCCGGGAGCGTAAGAATATTTTATCGAAATAAGAGAAGATAAGGAAACAATATGTCTTTTCAAGGACTAGAAACGATGCAAATGGCTTTCAACTGCCCCTTTGTCACAGAAACACGAAGAATGGGGGGGGCCCCAAAGGGCAGTTTGTGGCACTGTATTATTCCAGTTCAAGACTGGTGTTTTCAAGGCTATTATGCCATCTGTGTGAGAGAATAACTGGGGAATAACGGCCTGCTTTCTTTCACAAAGGTACAAGAAAAACTCTTCAGAGATAGGTGAATATAATTTTTTTTTTTACTGGTATTATTCCTTGAAATTGCAAATATCTCTAGTGTAAAAGACACTCATTCTATACCCATTTGATTTTTTTTTTTAAATCACTTTTTCCTTTATGAGTAAATTAAAGATATGTTTCTTAATCTTTACTAAAAGTTGTAAAACATACCGGAATGCAGACGATTCTGCCTGCCCTAATCCCATTTTGATGGTCTTTCTTTCAGGACAGTATTTATTATTTCCAAGACAATATTTATTATGTATAATATGAATTTATTACTTCAAAATTATCAATGATCCACCATGTTCCAGTTCTCGGAAAAATAAACATCATGGTCTTGTGTATATATATATATATTTTTTTTTTTTCTTACAAACTAAGAGAGTGAATCTATTCTTCATCTTTAAACATTGGCTATGCAGCTTTTTATTTTTTTGTTTTTTTTCTCCACCACTTGCATGTAAACTCTCTGAGGGCAGTAAGTTTTGTCTCATTAACAGTCAGCCTAACAGAGTAAAAGTCCATAAATATTTGTGCAATTAGTATAAGAATGAGCTATTGATTGGATAGGTGTGAAAACTCACAATTTATATTAGCTTAATAAAGTATAACACAATGTCTCAAGATTCTATACTTGTAATGTCTTAGAAAGTCATTTCAAGAATATTACAAACTGGCAAAAAATGTATGTATTGTAATACATTATTTAACAAAAACTGTACAATGTAATTGTTAAAAAATTCAAGTAGTGCTAATGCTTTTAATGGCTAATGAAATGTTGTGACTGGTCAGGTGTGGTAGAAAACTGCTCAGGACAGCATTTATATCTCAGTCCCCCACCATCAAAGCTTCAAGGGCGTTATCAAAATTTTATCTATTCCTGGGATGATGATAGATAGACTTATTAATCAAGTATTAGAATAAGAATAATAATAATTAAAGTGTTAAGTTGATTGTATAAATGACCCAGTATTAAGGTTAAGTGAAGGCGAATGATTTCACAATGGGTAGTAGATTGTTATTTTGAGATATTGAACAAGATGAAACGAGGAATTATGTTCAAGCAGAGCTTAGATCAATTTATTTATTTCAGAGCTTGTTGAAAAATGTTTCAACCTCAAGAGTTTTAACCTGAGTTGATTGAATTATTTTATCCTGTTTGTTATTCCTTCCACATTTTAAAGCTTTTTTTGATAAAGGTATTAGAAATACTCATTTTCTCAAAATAATATTAGTTCCTATGTATTTATTTTCTATATGATGTATATACTCAGCAGGAAAGGGACATTAGAAGAGTAAAAACTACCCTTTAAATACACACAGAATTTTAAGAAATAAAGTAAAACAAAAACTATATTTTAAGCTCGGAGGAAAAGGATATAAAACTCCAATCTTAAGAAACAAAACATAAAATTAATTGCAGGTGAATTTTCTAAAAATGTGAACAGATCCATTAATAATAGAAGTTATATTGAAAACATCAGCAAATCTGGCTTCCCACTCTGCCTTATATAAACATAGAACACTGTGCACGATCAGAATAGGCTCCAGGGAGTGATTCCTAAGAAGGAATACTTCCACGACTCATTTCTGGAATTATTCAGTAAAAAACAAATTTAAAGAAATCAACTTTAAAGTTTTCTTTTAACCTCAAGATTTTTTTATTCAAGATCTGATAATGTCATGGTGAACTAACTAGGAGGGAATGACAGGGCCATTTCTGATTGGCCATGAAGAGGTGTAAATGGAGGTAAGGAGATAACTTTTCCTTTCCATAGTATGAAATTGTACACCGCAGGTCACCTGAATGACATCTTTTATTACTGCTGAATATAGAAATGAGGTAATACAGAAGCAGCCCCTGGAGAGCTGAGTTATGGATTGTTGTATCTGAGAATTAGGCAGCCATTCACTTTAAAGTATTGCTCTAGCTTAATATCAACAAGACTTCATTCTTCTGCTGGTACTGGAAAAATACTGCTACTGCTGAGGGGCTGTGTATGTTTTTGTTGTAGACCCAATTTCCCACGGCTGATTTGTCTTAACAGTCATTTTAAGTTATAAATCGAATCTACTCTCACTGTACATAAGTTGTCAGCTCAGCTAAAAAGGCGTTTCACAACATATTGCATCACCTGCAAACAGTGTGGTACGGTCTGAAAAATGAAATTAAATTGTTTCTTAAGTCCATTTAAAAATAACATGAAGGATTTCACTGAATAGTCCTGGAGCAGGGACAGGTTACATTCTTCTGACATGATGTTCACATATCAAGTGATAAGTGTTTTGATGTGTCCAAAAATTCTAGTCAAAAAAAAAAAGAATTTGGATTATTTACAGAGAGTAAGGTAAGAAATTGACTATAATTAAAATTAGTTACATTTAGAAAGAAAATTCTCATGAGTGAAATTTAGTAATTTATGAAATTTTATCAATGGCATTTATCAAAAAACTAACATTTGGGATAAAAGAAAAATATTTTTCAGCAATTTTTAATTGATACATAAGTATTTCCATAATTGTTACAATGATAGCACTTGTTTTTAAAAGTATGAAATCTTTAGTTGATATAAACAGGGCAACAATACTGGGGGATTCTGTTTCTTCACATACTAAAAACAATACTGATTTTTACTATAAGTGGCTCTTAGGGTAGAAAAATAAAATACAGTACAGAAGGCATAAAGAGGGGATTAATTCTAACAGGATATCTAAATGAAACTTGGAAATAGAAAATAAAGAAAAACAAAATCATATGTTTCTTTGGCAGGGATAACATACAACATGCCAAGGAAAATTTCAGGGAAATTGAAATTTAGCCATTGGTAAATTCAGACACAGCTATCACACATAGATCTCCGACAATATCTATTGGCTGAATAAACATAGACACTTGAGTGTTAGCAGGAAATGTCCTAACGTCAAGTTCTACTTTATTATAATGTAAATAAATTCCTAATTTGATTAACCTTGTTTATAATGAGGTCAAGATAACAAAATATCATCAGTGTGAATCAATGATAAGTAACTATATCAATGAAAGAAGAATGAGCTGACGTTTCTTAGATAATTATGTTTTTCGTTATATGGATGAGTTCACCTTTCTTAGACACTACTTTTTTCATTATATTAGGTTGGGTAGGGACAGAGAAGAGTCTGCCATAATTTTCTAATATGCCTTCCCAGTATAGTACTATCTTCCCCAATGTGTGTATATATATATATATATATTTTTTTTTTTTCTTTTTCTTTTTTGCAGTTTTTGGCTGGGGCTGAGTTTGAACCCGCCACCTCTGGCATATGGGGCTGACGCCCTACTCCATTGAGCTACAGGTGCTGCCCCCACAATGTATATTTTTATCTTTTTTTTTTTTTAAACCAATATTTGCCAGGGTCCAGGTGTGGAAAATATAAGTGATTCTGTATGCAAAATCCAGTACGCTTTTCAAAATTGGCTGCAGCTCATGAAGTTTATTTATTTATTTATTTATTTTTCTCTTAAGAGATTTCCTTTTAATGTTTTTTCTTTTTTTTTTATTAAATCATAGCTGTGTACATTGATATGATCATGGGGCATCATTCACTAGCTTCACAGACCGTTTGACACACTTTCATCACACTGGTTAACATAGCCTTATTGAGGTTAATTTTATAGATGAGGAAATAAGAGATTTTAAGAAAGATTAATAAAGTTTCCTAAAGCCTAAAAGCTAAAAAATATAAAGATAAAACTCAAGGAAATCTAATTACTAACACTTCTAATTTCCATACTGGGTCCTGAGCCACAGTAAGGAAATACATACTGTGAATTTTAGTGGGAATCCTAATGAGAATTCTAGCATTTGTGATACTAGCTCTAATAAAAGCTCTTTCCTCTTCAGCAGTTAACATACATTCTGCCTTGCATAGATTTCATTTCCACTATGCTCGGTAGCACTGAATTATTGCCAAAATCTTGCAGTTTATAGAAGAGAGTAACAGATTCAGAAAATAAAGGCCAAAATGTTAAGTTTATAATGTTACTAGCCACCTTTCTCAGTGTTTTGAATCCTTATTAGTTTCTTTTTTTTTCAGTCCATAAAGGATGTTTCTCAGCTACATGTCTTCACATGGCAGAGTGGTGAGGGAGTTCTCTGCCACCTCTTTCTATGAGGGCACTAATTTGATTCATGGGGGCTTCACCCTCATGACCTATTCACCTCCAAACATTATTACATTGGAAATTAGATTTCAAAATAATATAAATTTGAGGGGAGCATGATAGATATTGAATCTATAATACATAGTTATAAATTAGTTTCTCCCTTACCTAGTTTGGACTAGGATTTCTTGAATGGACTCATTCTCTCTCAAGTACTTCACACGAGCAGTATATTCACTGTTGCCACCAAGCAGTGATAACTTAAGGTAAAAGTTGGCCTCTCTCTCAGCACCACTAGTCAAAATCGGTCCTTTTATTTAGAGAGTCAGAAATCAATGGCTGATACCATGTTGTATTTATCATTTTTTTTTTAATATTCCTAGAGTTAACCCTGTAGTTTGTGCCTAGTACATGTTTAATATATTTATTTTTAGTAGTGGTGAGTTTAATAGCAGAGACGGATATGATCTGATGGGGAACACTTGAGAAATAAGACATAAATTTTTAAGCAACTGACGAGTTTAAGATGTGAGATGCATTTTAAAGAAAGGTTATTGGCGAATGTGTTCCTGTTTTAAGGAACTGGTGCACTGGCCCCTCAAATTTTTAAGTAGAAAACTCTTAGTCTTGCTAAAACAATAAAGTCATAACATAAAAAAGGGTCATGATGGTAGTAAATCATGTAGCACTATACACGGTCATAGTCATAACACTATACACAATGTTTAAAATATGAATTATCTCACTTTTTTGGAAATTCATGGTTTTCTACTTGAGTCAATAGTTTTCTGTTTGCCCTTGTCTTCTGTTCTTTTTAGCATGTGGCTAAAATGGACATGATTTGAGTTGCCTAAGAGAGGAAAATTTATCTAAAAAACAAATAAGACACTTATTACACTTTTCATTCAGTGTACTATTATTCAATCTGCATTATTATTTAAAGGCCATTTGAGTTTGTCACAGGTTACTTGGTCCTGTGTTTCTTCTCAGCTTCCTTAGTGTGAATAGCACACCTGAGGGCTTTCAGTCACCCCCAACAGCTGAAGCAGCCTCCCCTGCACACACCACCTTCACCTTTCCACTTTCTTGGGAGGCATCTGCAGCTGATCTGTGGAGCCACCACACTTCTATTTCCTGATACATAAATGAGCTTCAGGACTGGATCCAAGTGACTCCAATTATTCTTTAGATCCTCGTTAAGATTGAAAAAAAAAAAAAAAGAATGAAAGAAACTATAAAAGTTTACTCTTCCAGTATTTACTGTCATCCCAACAGGAATTTTTTGATAAGTAGAGAAAAACCAATGGCAATAAAACTTGGAATGCTCTTCATACATTGATCAAAAACTAGCAGCAAATTTATAAATGTAATTGTAATTACATACTTGTGGCATTAACCCCATTACCAGAAGATCAATCTCCTGATCACTTCCTTTTTCAGATTTCGATTGAGCTAGTTTACATTTTATTACCCATAATAAAGATAAAGTAGCTAAGGAATACACATTACATCTTATCTGGAATCAAAGAGGACCATTTCTACTGATCAGCAACTAGAAGTTCATGGCCTAAAGAAAATATGTGTGTGCTAAGCACACAGAGAGACAGATAACCCAAATTTAATTTAAATACTTGGCAAGCACCAAGAATAACTCTTTGATAGACATTTCATATGTTAAACAGTCTGCTCAATCTTTTTCTTGTATATTTTCAGATCAAACCCGGCAAAAATGGTTTGCAATGGGCATATAAACTATGTCCACAATATTATTATGGAAACTATCTCATCGTAGCAGATTCTGGGTAATATCAAGGGGAAAAACGCATTTTTGGTTTGTGGTTTCCAAAAAGAAAAAGGGAAAACATATTTGGCTTAGCATACCCATGATATCAAGGCACGTATTCCTTTTTTTTTTTTTTTTTTGGCATTATGCATTATTTCTCTATAGTTTCCCTTTTTTCACATAAATAAAACTAAGTTGGTGTCAGTAAACATTTCAGATTAGTGGTAAAAAAACACACAGTTTATGTAGTTGTTACAAGAATGTTTAAAAGGTTTTCTAAATACTGTACCAACAAATGATATTGGAATCAGATTCTGTGCATTTTAGAGATGCAGTTACAAGAAGGTACCAACCGTTTACGTGTTTGTGACCCCTGTCAGGGTTATACTTTGTGCTACCAGGTTGCTTAGTTATCACGCGTGGCACAAATGTCCCTATGCACATATCTTTTTTTTTTTTTTTTTTTTTTGTAGAGACAGAGTGTCACTTTATGGCCCTCGGTAGAGTGCCGTGGCCTCACACAGCTCACAGCAACCTCCAACTCCTGGGCTTAAGCGATTCTCTTGCCTCAGCCTCCCGAGTAGCTGGGACTACAGGCGCCCGCCACAACGCCCGGCTATTTTTTGGTTGCAGTTTGGCCGGGGCCGGGTTTGAACCCGCCACCCTCGGTATATGGGGCCGGTGCCATACCGACTGAGCCACAGGCGCCGCCCAACTATGCACATATCTTAACTGCTAGAAAATGTTACCACTTATTAGAAAAGTTGTAGCTCTGCTGTGGCGGGTCACGGAAATGTGGTACATGCAAGTATACAGACGTGTGCATCCCATGTCGCCGTGATCTATTAAACATCAAACCCAGCCCTGGCCAAACTGCAACAAAAAATAGCCGGGCGTTGTGGCAGGCGCCTGTAGTCCCAGCTACTCGGGAGGCTGAGGCAAGAGAATCGCTTAAGCCCAGGAGTTGGAGGTTGCTGTGAGCTGTGTGAGGCCACGGCACTCTACCGAGGGCCATAAAGTGAGACTCTGTCTCTACAAAAAAAAAAAAAAAAACATCAAACATGAGTTGCATTCACCTGCTGGGCGTAGGCTCTTCTTGCCCGCAGATTTCTGAAGGAACACCAAACAGGATTCACCTACACATTCATAAGAATGGTAAAACAGCTATGGTCCAGAAAGAAGGAGGGAAGGGCAGGAAGCAGGGAGTGCAGTGGGGCTATCAGGAGGAGGGAGGGTATTTGGGTGGACCTCATCTAATGTGCATAATGTAATGGTACATTTCAAAACTATTGAGAATGGAGTATAAATATCTTACCACAACAAAGAAGTAAGCGAGAGGTGATTGTTGTGTTAATCAGTTTGATATAAGCATTCCACATTGTATATCAAATCAGCACATCATGCCCCATAAATGCATTAATGTACACAGTTACAACTTAATAAAGAAAAAAACAAAATAAAGAACTAGAGATAAGAGCAAATTTAACTTGGAGCGATTTTTGCCTTAATTTTTAAGACGAAGTTTTAATATCTCTTGGTTATAACAGTTTGACACAAAATATTCAATGACTCCTCTCTTAAGCTTTCAGATCATTTGCATTTGAGAAGACCATGAGACTGTGAAGCAATTCTACCAAACCCAGCCGCTGTTGGTGATTACTTACATACAAAAACCAAGATCATGCATTTCCTTTTTCTATAATCAAAACAAAACATGGAAAAATATTGGGAAATATTTAAAGTACAGATATATCTAGGGTACATTTGGGACATACCATAGAATTAGAATCTGGGGACATATTGAACAGGGATGATAAAGCACAACTTACAGAGAAAGTCAAGGATATTTCAAAATAATGGCCATGATATGGCCACGATTAAGCAAAGACATCTCCTTAAATGTGGTCTCTCACATTTTTGTAAGTATTTATCATGCTCTATAACGTTTTGTAGACCATGACCTACACGGTATGCATTAGTGTATTAAACTGTATTAGTTCCTGAAAGGTAGAAAAACAAAAGAACATCTCAAAATTTTTGTATTATCTAGATTAAGGTGGAACACATTCTTCTTAGTAAAGCATCACAAGAATGGAGAAGCAAGAATCCAATGTACTCAAGTCTAATATGAAGGCAGCAGAAGGTCTAATACATGATGGGGGTAGTGGAGTGAGAGAGCAGGTGGAGGGGAGAAGAGAGCGGGATGGGATGGAGGGTCAGGGTGCACAGCACGCCTCTTGGGAACGGCACCCAATTATAAGAGAGGAATTACCCAACAAATGCAATCAGTATGACCTAATTCTTCATACCCTCAAGGAATCCAAGACAATTAAAAAATATATATGCAGAAAGTGTTATTTTGTTTTAGTTTCAAATTAGTCAAATCTGGAAATTTTACAAATCTTGGAAAATCCCTGAGAGAAATCTCAGAATGCTATATTTTACTTTTAAAGCCATTAAAATACTTTGTTTAGGTATTGCTTCTCAACAGTAAAACAAAAAACAAAACAAACGAACAAAAAAGTAAGAGTTTGGGGATGTAATGAATGCAGAAATTGGACTTGAAAACCAGAATGATAGTGGGAAAGAGTCTAGTAGGGAGGAGTCGTCTAAGATCACATTCATCTAAACATTCTTTCTTGTTATTGTGGTAAATGTAGCTAGATTATACAACTACCATACAATTTTTTAGATGTTAGCAAATTGAAAGACATACTCGTTTAAATATTTACGGATCAAATACTTTTTTAAATTAGAAACACGTGTATTGTAGGACTCAGTTTTAGGGTCTTAGTTTTTAAAGGAGGACTTGTCACTGTTTCCCCAGGGCTTCCACATCTTTAATAGAAGTTAGATACCTAAAATCAGGCGTGTGGCATGGCTTCCTCATTTTTACAAAAATACTTCCTTTTGTTTTCCACCTATCCACAGCCCCTAAGAATACTAGGCAAGGATGTTTAATTCTATGTATTCTGGATTTTAAAGTTTCAATTATTTAACATAATCTTTAAAATATGTAACTGAGAATGATTACCTGGAGGTTGCCAAAAGATTAGGCTGGACCATTTAGCAGTTTCGGTTCTATTAAATTTACAAACAACGGCAATAAGAAAAGCAATCTCGACTTGTCAAAATCTATACCAAATAAATATTTTAATAAGATTTCTAGGAAATTACTCAAGAGGAATATTGTATACTTATTTTTCAGTTAAATTTAGTTTCATTAATCCCCCAAAATGTAACCTTGAAACACTTTCCTTAACTTTTCATATTGCTAAATAAAGTGCATAAAAAAGGCCTTGAAATATTCTAAGACAAAATTACTTGCAATTAAATAAGAATGCTTGTTTTCTAATTATTCTTTTTAAAGAAATGATAAAGACTAAATAGATACCTATATAAGATAAAGGGAAGAGTTTAAATGAACACAAATATATCTCCTTAAAAAAAAAAGAAAGAAAGTGAAAGACAAGGATAAAAAGATAAAACAGTATGAGAGTCATCTGACCTAGCTGAAAGATGACTAGCTCACAGAGGAATTGAACCTGAAGGGAACAATATACACTTTTTAACAATCAGTTATTAAAATGCATAATAAAAATGGCATCACCTTATCATCTTCCATTGTATGAAGACTCTAAAGCCAAACATCAAGGAGTCACGTAAACTATTAATAAGCACTTAAATGAGCTGAAGTGGGGAATATAAACAAAGATAACTATGGCAGCTAATTCCTGGAGTGCTGGCTGTTGTCTTTCATAGGGTCTGCTCAAATCAATTTTAGAAAGAAATTTGTAGCTATCTATTACAAGACACACTTAACTGCATGATCTCTTTCAAATAAGCAGGGTGCTTAAGTGTCATTATTCACACTGTGTAGCAGCAATCCAAAACCAGAGCAAAGAAAAGAGCTGGGAAAAACGACTCATATAAGAAGAATAACATATCGTGATGTAATGCATGTTATCATCTCAAAAACACTCCAGCGTAACACTGGAGGCCAAGATAGCAGGAAGAAAGAATGAGGTTCTGATTTAGGCAGGTAAAATAAGAAAGGCATAGAGCTGTTTTTCCTGAATCAGATCCCTTTTCAGAGCCAGCTGACCTGTCCTCAATTTCCTAGGTCAAATGTTGTGGGAATGAAAAATAATCATCAAAATCAGTAAAGTTAAAATGGTAGTATAAGGAAAGAAAACAATTGGGGGAGGCAAACCTGATTCAATTGTACTGTTGACCACTGAAGAAGAGGAAAGTTAAAAGAACTTAGTAAGAAATGTAAGAAGAAACTATGTTTTGCTCGTTAGTGTTCATTTTCCTCACAATTGTGTCAATGTCAACTGGTAACATACACTCCTTCACTAAATATGCATTCTTAAACTCAGCAGATTGTCTTCCTTACTGAAAAACTAAACTTATAATGTGGATTAATGTGAATTTCAGAACAGCCAAGGGCCTGTACTAGAGAACTTCATCATCACATTCTTTCATTAAGCAAAAAAAAATGCATGTGAAAACATTTATATTATACATTCATATTCTGTACATCAAGTAAAAATTCATGCATATGTATTCATTCCCATATTTAAATGAATTAAACATATTTGTATATATACATCTTGGCCTTTAAACATTTTTTTGCATTATTATTTTAAATACCATCTCATTTCAAAATGAAACTACCCACCCCCATTCTGGTACTTACCTTGCTTTCTTTCTTTCTATATTTCCTCAGCAAGACAATAAGGAGAAAGAGAAGGAACATTCCTGTCTATGATCTGGATTTTTAAAACACAGACCAATGCCATAGAATACAACCCAGAAATAAGTCCACACATGTGCTGTCAACTCCTCTTTGGTAAAGATGCAGCAGACGTACGTAGGATAGAAGATGGTGCGGGGAGACTGGAAACGTCCAGTGCAGAAGAATGAAACTAGGTCTCCGTCTTTACCACATGCAAACATCAACTCCAAATGGTGAAGACTTAAAGATAAGACCTGAAACTATGAAATTATTAGGAGAAAATGCTGAGGAAGTACTTCAGAATGTTGGAAAGGGCAACTCTTATTGGGTAAGTCCTAAAAACCACAGACAATCAAAGTCAAAATAGATGGATGGGATCCCACCAAGTTAAGAAGCTTCCACACAGTAAAGAGGAAAATCATCAAAGTGAAGAGACCACCTCCAGGAGGGGAAATATTGTTAAACTAGTCATCCAAAGGGGACTGATAACCAGAATTAATAAGGAACTCAAACTACACAATAGCAAACAAAACCCGCCCAGGCGGCACCTGTGGCTCAAAGAAGTAGGGCACCGGGCTCATATACTGGAGGTGGTGGGTTCAAACCCAGCCCCGGCCAAGACCTGCAAATGATGTAATGACAAAATAAGCAAAAGAACTGACTAGACATTTGTCAAAATGGCTCCAACAAGTTGGTATGTGAAGAAAAATGCTCAACATCACTTACCAGCATGGAAATGTGAATCAAAACCTTAATGTGATGTTATCTCACCCCGTTCAAATGCCTCTTGCCAAGAAGACAAAACATAATGAATCCTGGCAAGGACATGAAGAAAAGAACACTGCTGGTGGGAATGCCGAGTGGCACAGTCATTATGGAAAACAGTATGGAGATATCTCTGGGATATAAAAATAGAACTACCACATGATTGAGCAAGCACACGGCTGGCTACAGATCCAGAACAGAGAAAATCATTATATTGAAGATGTTTCTAAATCCCCTTCTTTATTGAAGTGCTATATAGAATAGCCATGATATGAAATCAACCTAGGTATCCATGAATGGATGAATGGATAATGAAAATGTGATACACACCCACACACATATACAATCACACACACACACATCCATGTACTACAGAGTATCATTTAGCCATGAAAAAGAATAGAATTTTGTCATTTGCATGGACTTGAATGAAACTGGAGGTCAGTATGTTCAGCAAAATAAAACAAAGGCCGTAAGATAAGTAGTGCATGCGGGAGGGAGCGTAAAAGTGGATTCCACGGAAGTAGAGAGTAAAATGGTGGTTACCAGTGTCGGGAAGGGAATGGGGAAGTGAAGTTGGTTGAAGAGCACAGATACAGTTACACAGAAGGAAAATGTTCTAGTATCGACAGTATGGTAACCATAGTTTATTACATACTTTGAGATAGAAAGAAGAGAAAAATTGTAACATTCTCAACACAAAGAAAATATAAATGCTTAGTGTTGGATTGCCCAATTGCCTTGATTTGGTCAGAGAATATGACATATGGGCATCAAAATTTCACATGGACTCCCCAAAGATGTACTATTATATATCAGTAGAAATGTGAAAAATAGATTGCCTTCTGAAAAAATTAGGTTAACAGGTGGAATTGTAACATACAGATTTTAAGGATATTTTGTTCAAATACAGTAAGATTTATTAATGGTGCTTTCAATTGTATAATCCAGACAGATAAATCACATTGCTTAAGGAGAAGACCCAAAATGTACTTTGAAACTTTGCAAAAAAAAAAAATGTCTGTGATGCTTATGTAAAATCTCCCCTGTCTACGGACAAAAAAAAAAAAATAATAATAGAAGCACATAGAAGTTTTAAGTGTGTGTTATTAGACATGTGTTTAATGAGCTAAATTACTCAGTTGATAGTGATCAATGAGTGCACAAGAATCTATCTCTTCTGATTTTAAAGAGTATTACTTTGCTTTCCTAATTCATAGTTGTTTCTTTTCCAATTGCTAGGATCTTAAAATGAAGGGATTATGAGACTTTCCACAGTGTTTATGGAAGGAGATGTAATCATGCGATTCCTTCAACTTCTAAAAGGTGGCTTCTAACCTAATTGGAAATTCTTGCAATGAGACATTTCCTTTTAAGAATAATGAGTTGAGTCTCTTTTCTTCTTTAATAGCTGTGGAGAGTTAGCTAGAGTAGCTGTACTATATTTTCCCCAAATTATTTTTGCTAAGTGCTAATCAGATCACAAATTTAGTAGATAAAATCAAGCTTAAAGCAAAACTTTTATATATACGTTCATTCTAACCACTGAACAGATATCCTCAACCTTAAAATTACTATTTGTATATAGAAAACATTCGCTCTTTCCATGAATCATAATCACCAGGGTTTGCCTCTCTAACGGAGATTAGACAACACAGTCTAACTAATTGCATGTCTGTTAGAGGTAAAAACCATTAGAATATAGGTCTTACACTACTTTTAGTTTACTTTTAAAGACAGTAAGAAATTTTTACAGACAAAAGAGAAGCTTTTTGTTGTATTGTAGTTTATTAAATTGGAAATTTGCAGGTAGAATAGCTTTGCTATTTTCAGCTTGTTGTTAAGCGCTTCTTCCCCAAACGCCAAGGTAGGCACAGCATATACCTTTTAACACTTGGGATATTGCCACTTCCTGCAAATGCAGCCAACATGATGTTGTGAGGCCTAAAAGTTTGTTTTTTTTTTTACGTTTTGGCAGCTTACATTACACTAGACTAAAAGCAACAGAAAACAAAGGAAGGGAAGAGAATTTAGAGTTACCTTCCTTCCTGCCCTGAGGCAGAGTGATACTCTGCCTGAGTTCCCATCAAGGGTGTTTGAGCCTCATCATCATCCTATGTGAGGAATATTCCATCTTCTTAGATGGAGGAAAGTCACAGCCTCATTCCCAAATGCTCTCACATCCTGTCTGCCTTATCTGTACTTTCCCCAGAATCCCTAGTGCATCTGTGAGTTCCCACTGTCCTCAGAAGACTGAATCGTGGCTGGCTGCTCTCACATGGTGTTGATGATGTTCCAGGATCAGTCCTCACACACTCTCATGATGGGAGCCTGCACAGGGGCTGAAGGCCGTCTTAGCAAGTGCAGCTGGTCGCAGTAGTCAGAACTGTCAGAGGGCTGGCAGGCCTGCACCTTCTTCCGTCCATGTTGCTGAATACTCCGTGGTTCCCAACACTCACCACAATTCTCTTATTTTTTCTACTTTTCACATTCACATGGAAGATACTCATTTTAAAGTATTCTTCTTCTGAAAAATGGGAAATCTACTCAACTTTCTCATTTCATGTTGAATGTGAGTATTATCATCTATACTACTATTGAACAGTCTCATCTCAAACACACTTTATTTAGTATACTCAGATATGTGTACACAGCATTGCTAAATAAACTTACATCGCATATGTATCAGCCATCGATACTTTCCCAGGGAATTTTTCAGGACCTCCCCTTGGTATCTTTCCATGTTGGTGTCCCCAGGATCTGGCCTTGAGTGTGGCACCTAGGAAGTGTTTAGAAATATTGGCAGAGTGTAATCTAAGATAGTGGCTCATTAGAAACACTGTTTGGCTTCTAGCAATGGATTCCTTTTTTGTATTTAGGATTTAGATCTCTATGTCCTTTCCTTGAGGTCCTTGGGTGTTGGGATTTAGAAAACTGAATATATACTCTTCCAGTGAAACTGTTGTTTTATTTTTCTATTATTTGGGAATAAATGATCTTACCACTTTTTAAAAATGTACTTCCAAGGTACTGTTGATGATGCAGAGGGAAAGAATTGTTCTACAAGCTCATTTCCCAGGTTGATGTTATCATCATCATTATTATTTTAGAAATTATTTCCTTTCCCTGAAGGAAGGGAAAATATTTTCTCAATAGGATTAGACTCCTTAAAGCAAATAGTTTAGAAGCAACCTAACCCATCTTAATGGAAATGCAAACAATTAATTCAGATGCATTGACACTTATATTTGAATACATCATGGAATTATGTTGTACACTCTTAACTGCTAAATTACATTTGCCTCAATGATAAAATACCTAAGATCTTTCAGATAGGTCAGAATTCAATGGAAGGTTATGTAACTACTCTAAAATTAAAGCCCTGCTACAATCCAAATGCTGATAAATGATAGCTAAATTGCTCTCATTCATCACCTTTAAAGACTTTATATATTAAAATATTGTGTGATTGGTGTGATGGCTGCAAATCTCAGTCCCAAATCAAAAATGTACTATGTCTCTGTTTTCTAAAGTATCAATTTAATTTTGAGGTTAATAATTTCTTGATTTTGAAATGTCATAAAATGCAATGTGCATGTGCCCGTGTGTGTGGGAGGGGTGTGAGTATGTATATGTGTGTGTGCAAGTGTGGGTGTGCTGCCCACTGATGGACAGGGCTATGGCTGTCTTAGCTGTTACAGTGGCCATAACACGTTACTATGGACTGGACAACTTACATAGCAGAATTTATTTCTCATAATTCTGAAAGCTGCAAAGTTCACTAGCCAGGTGCTGGCAGATCGGGTGTCTGGGAAAGGTCCTCTTCCTGGTGTGCAGTCTTCTTTCTGCTGCTCACATAACACAGACAACAAGCAGAGAGCAGGCTCTCATGCCTCTCATCCATGAAGGCACTAATCCCAATCCCATTCCACTCTATTCTTGTGACCTAGTGACCTCCTAAGGCCCCACCCCTTAATACCAGCACATTGGGGGGTTATAAAATCGTTCACTAAGATAGGAAAAACTATAAAAAGTGAGCCATGGATGAGTCATAAATAATAACATAGATGAGGTAGTAGGCAAGGCTTTGCCATTGCAGCCCAATAATATTCATGGGAAACACATCAGCATATTCCCACCGTTGGGAGAATATTTTTTGTAATTTTGGGAATTTTTAAGAAAATGTACAGACAAATGTTTAAAGAGTTTAAGAGCTGTTTCTATTTTCCACAGTATGTAAGTTGTTCCAAAAACATCACAGACTTGCAGAACACTCATTAATTTCTATAAAATTTTTTTATTAAATGATTATATGCATGAATAAGTTAAATTTGCCCTTTATATTATTTTAAAGGCACTTACTATAACTTACAAAAAAATAAGGGAAATTGCATTAAACCAACTAAAATAGATGTTTGCTCTTAAGAATACATTTCATGATTTCACCTAGAGCATAGTGAAGTTGCAGCCCAACCTCAGCAGTGGTGAGGTGGTTGATGCCCAACTTCAGGGAGGCTGCCTGGCTCCTGGGGACCAAACTTCATCTCATTTCTCTTCACTGGAAGAGGAAATAGTAAAAACTGTGCAGATGGAAGTAAATTTCAAGTTTCAGATATCAAACAAGCCCATTTGAACTTACATAACAGTTCTCACTGTAAAAAGTAGTTTTATTATCTGAGATTTCTTTTTTCTTTTTGGGAAATGTCTGCCTATGTCTAATGTTCAATTCTCATATGACAGAAGCCTCATTTGCCTTATTTATATATTTGTAGATATCGACATGTGTTACTTGGTCCATTTTCCAGTTTCTAAAAGAACTTTCACTTACCAAATGTTATTTTCAACGTAGGTGTTGAGTAACCACTATTCAACAAATCATCAGATATTTATTTGCCTGCTAAAAGTCCGCTACTTTTTATCACAAGCCTGGAACAAAGGAAAAGAAAGTCAAGTCAGGCTTTCAGAGGAAAAAGTGGCTTGAGCCAAGGATGAATGGAAATAAAAAGGCAGAAGAAAAGAAGGTGAATGCAAATTGCCACACACAACTTTCAGCACTTTGCAAACATTGACTCAGCTCATCATAAAAGGAGAGGAATTTCCAGGTCTATTTTCCAATTGAAGACACGTGGAACAGAGCGGTTAAATAACCGTCGTATCTTTCATACCCTCATTGCAAACCCTGTATTTCAGACCCTGATTTGCAACACTATGGTTTCTCCTCTGAGGCAGGGAGCAAGTCCTGGGAAGGTGGCGCCTCATCTCAGTCACCTCAGCATCCCTGTGCCAGACACAGCATCTGGTGAGCATCTGGTGTGTAGTATATGGCCAGTAAATATTTAGCATAATAGTGAATTATCAAGCCATGAGCTAAGAGATTTCCCGAACTATTTAACCAGACTCAATTAGAGGAGGAAATTGAGACTTCAGACCTGAAGCATTTAGGCTGTGCTCCCTGAAGCTCATTCTCACTCATTCTCAAATGTAGGAATGGCTTTTGGTTTTGTCTTCTTCTCTTACTCGTTTAGCAGGTAGTACCTAGAGATTCTGCAATATATTAAGTATTTTTCCCTAAAATGTACTCCCAAGCTGACCAAACTAGAACTTACAATTGAATAACAACCCTCAGGTGCTGAGATTACAGACGTTTTGTCCATGTTTTCTGTGATGAATTAACATTCTGTGCACATTTACTCCACAGTGTTTGGGGGTAACCTAGTGTCTTTTAAGTAGAGAAGACAGCCAATATTTCTCTTTTACTGACCTGGGTGCAATTGTGGCAGTGCTCAATTTGGAGCCTCATCACACTGTGAGCTCCCTGACGTTCCCCTCCCTCCCCATACGATTACACAGATTTCACGGACTTAATGAAATTTTTTAAGAGATGCTTTGCTTGCCTTTCATCACAAGATGTTAGATTTTTGATGCTGAGTGCCTGCGTGAAGATTTGCCTTTCATGTACATGGTAGGAAATTAAACCAGACATTCACCACTTCGGAGTTTCTCAGAACCACAGTTTGGTGCCTATGTTGCTCATATTTTTAAATGAATTACATTCCTAACTGCAGAAATGTAAAGGGTTCCCTGGGGACAAGAAGGGGAAATTGAAAGTTTCTTCATGAGCTCCTCAGGGATGCTTTCCTTTGCTATAATCAGCAGAGAAAAACTAATCGCAGAAGGTAAGTAATTTCATTTCTTATTTGGGAATTTTTTCACCCGTTTCCCTGGGGGTCTTATCAATCTGTATAGATCTCCTGGAAGGGTTAGCCAGGATCCAAAGAATCCTCCTTCAAAAGCAAGAGACCAGTGCAGCGATTCTCCGCAGTGCAGCGATTCTCCCATTTCCTATTGGCAGAAGAAACACATGTTAGAGCAGCGACCAGCTCTGTTATATACAATTGGGTCTAGCACGTAGTATTCACAATGTATGTAAAACAGGCAAATTCTAGCAACTTCCATCTCGTCATTCCCCACAGTCTCTCAATAATTGTGTAATACCCTCGAGAGTGCAGAATTAGTGATATGTCCTTAGTAAGGATCCTTCATTAATGAGCCTTGTGGAGCCCACAGCTTTCTGTTTTTGTTGTGTGGTCAGTACAAAATAACAACAGTTAGGATTTCCTGATTATTTGTGGCATCCATAGTTCCACTATTTTTTACCTTAGCTTGAGAGTGTTAAAGGTTTTCTCCAGAACCAATCTATGGACCTGACTCCTACTAGAGGGCCTTAGCACTAGGACGGATGCTCAGAGCTTCCCCACTGCCTCTGCACACTCAGATGCCAACCAGCTCCTCAACGCATAGTCCCTTCTATTGCACCCTGTCTGGGCTCATTTATGTCCTTTCCAACTTCTCCACAGTGAGAACTCGGCTCTTCAGAACTGGATGGCAGGGGCCAGTGCACCAGATCTGGGTAACCAACAGTCTCTTTATCCAGCTACCCCGAAAGCCTTCCATTTACTCTGCAGACATCACATCACGGACGGGATGCTCAGAATAACTAAGTCTGGTCAGCACCATGAGTTGCTGGTGACATTTGCCCAGACAACTCTTAAAGAGGTCTTTGTTAAGAGCAGAAACAAAGTGAGGGGCAGACCCTGAGACCCCTCAGTCCTTGGGCTGCATGATGCGCATGTTGGAGGCCTTGCTGGGAGTCTAACCGTTGACAGGTTTTTACTGGGAGTCTAACCTCTTGCCCAGGAGCTGATTATGCTTGCAGGCAGAATAATTCACCTAATTTTTTTTTGCTTTCTTTTATTATTCTTTTATTAAAGTTTTACCCTTTTAAAGTGCTTATATATTTCAGAACTGTATTCATTTAGACAAAGTCCTTGAAGACAAGGCCTTTCCTCTGCATCCTGCCTACAGTGGCCACAGTCTGCATGAATTACAGTGTTGGTGGATGGTGGTGACTCTTTCCTCATGTGGAATGAGACTGTTTCGAGGGTTTGTCTTTTAGAAGTCAAAAGACTTTTTTAACAAACAGCATGCCATTTCTAAGTTTAAAAATAAACATGTTCAGGTCAACAGTGATGATCATAATTTCCATGAGTAAGTCTCATACGACATTAATGCACTTACACTGGGTATTTACATTTCTCATTGTTTACATCTGAATTACAAGAGGTTATGTTCGAGAGGCAGTAAAAAGTAAGAGTGTTATGTCTTTAAACATGAGGACTATCATTTAATATTTGGTGATACTCTCTTTGAAAGGTTTCCAAGTTTATATCTTCTAGTATCATTAGGTTCAAGTTTAATCCTCAGTTAGCTTTCAATTCACAGCATAAACAGAAAATACGTCTAGTCTTTCATGACCTGGTGCCTGAGTTCATCAAAGGCTCCTGCGTAATCATACGAGCCTTCTCCTAGTTCTTCCCCTGTGAACTCATGCCTGGCTCTCAGTGTGTGCAGGTTGGATTAGCTCCTGTAACTGCTGTAACAAGCCACTACAAACTTGGTGGCTTAAAACTCAAGAAATTTGTTCTTTCATAGTTTAGAGTCTATAAATCCAAAACCACCGTCCTTGGGCTGAAATTAAGGACTTGGCTGCAGAAGGGCACTCCTGGAGGCCCTGGGGAGAATCTGGTTCTTGCTTCTTCTAGTTCTGGAGGCTGCTTTTGGCTCAGACATCTCCACATCCCTTTTTCCCATGGGTGGCAAATGTCTCTGTACAAGGACACGTGTGGTAGCATTTCTGCTCACCTGCTGGCCCCGGATCATCTCTCCCTAACTTGATCTTATTTGCAAAGACCATTTTTCCAAAGAAGATAACACTTAGAGGCTTCAGGGATCAGGATTTCATGACTGCGAGCAACATTATTCAACCTCCTACAGGGGTACACAAAAAAGAGAGTACAAAGCCAGAGACATGATTTGTGTCAATGTCCTTGAGAGACTAGAACATGGGCTGCCTTAGTGCTGGATGTCTTTATAACAATAGCGTTGGCAGAGCCTATGATTTTGGCAGCATCTACTTTGGTATTGGCAGGAGAGATTTCAAATCTAGATTTCAAACAAGAGGAACCTCAGAAGAAGTGTCCTCTGGGGTTAGCAACTGTCATGTGGACAGCAGCAGCCATAGTTAGACTGGGCTCTGGCAATGGGCCTCTTTTTTGAACAATAGCAAAGATGTAATTGGTAAATATCAGTGGCCTGGGTTCTGATTTTGACCTCAGAATCCAAAGAAGACTTCATACCAGCAGTACAGAAATAACAGGGAAAGACAGTGAAACAAGAAAGACAAAACAAAATAACTAGCTTGAAGAGTACTAAGAGGAACTTTCAAAGGCACATACTCTAAAAATATTCCAAAGTTATCTGAACAGGTTTTGCAGGACCCCAGAATTCCAGTATAGTAGAGACTCTTTGAAACTCTGTTTCCCCCACAGGCTGATTGGGTTTGAGAAGCACAAGTTAGAGACTCAGTGTCCTGGCCTTTATTTCTATATAATTCATTATCCACTCTCTCTGCACCCTTATTCCCAGGATTTCTTTGTGGACCATTCACATTCATAATGTCTTTAGCACAAAGAACTTAGATGAAGTCACTTGCCGTCATGCTTTAAATGAAGAAAGTTTCCTCCTGGGCTACCCGTTGGCTTGGCTCCAACACCACAACATGTAAGGATGCTTAAGATATATTTGCTTATCTCAGAAGAAATTTTGAAAGCCTGAGCCATGCACTAATGGTCTGTCACTCCACTCAGCTAATGTGCTCAATGGGGTGTTCTGGCTCCATGTATTTGCCTTCAGAATCGGGCTCTGCCCAGCAGGAAGTGCTGTCCTTTCTTGTTCATCCTGGACACCCTTGGCTCTCTGAATGTTGACAGAGCCTCCCTTGTGAATTAGTCATTAATTCTATATTCTTGAAGAGCTCACAGATGTTCCATCATGAAAATTATCCGTTATCTATATTTTAAGACCTTTCTAGTAGCACAATAAGAAATCCAGTTCAGAGCGGCACCTGTGAGTCGGTAAGGCGCCGGCCCCATATACCGAGGGTGGCAGGTTCAAACCTGGCCCTGGCCAAGCTGCAACCAAAAAATAGCTGGGCGTTGTGGCGGGCGCCTGTAGTCCCAGCTACTCGAGAGGCTGAGGCAGGAGAATCGCTTAAGCCCAGGAGTTGGAGGTTGCCGTGAGCTGTGTGAGGCCACGGCACTCTACTGAGGGCCATAAAGTGAGACTCTGTCTCTACAAAAAAAAAAAAAAAAAAAGAAATCCAGTTTATGAGTAAGAATTTGTATCCGAGGGGCCTTACATAGATTAGGTGCTAATAATTGCATTTAAAATCAAACTATTGAATAGATGGGATTATGTGCAGTACTGATAACATAGGCAGACCTCTGTAACCATAACATTCTGAATTCCATTTTCAGTTTCCACAAAGAATGGAACTATTTGACACCTTGGTTGCCATTTTAGCAGTCCTTAATCTCAACCCTCATTGACAACAAAATATTAGATAACAACACAAACTTCCTTTACCTGAATTTCTGTACTCTTCCTTTTAAATCTCTTTTTTTTAGTGAAATAAATTCACACCCGCTTTATTTTATTTTGTTTTTTCTCACTGAAACTGCCAAGAGAGACAGATCAAACGTGACTGGTCAGGAACAAGCCCGCACAGCCAGAAGTAGAATACTAAAACCAAGTTGGGAACCAATTTGGAGAGGTGTGACAAGGGCCAACAACTCAGAGAAGAGAAGTAACAGCACAAGTCAGCAACTGTGAAAAGCAGAACAAGGGCAGGATAAATGAGGGAGAACAATCCAGCGGATCACAGTCGATTTGGCATTTGGAGCTAAGGAATGCTGGTGCCACGGTCTTATTGCGATTTGGGTGTCTTATCTTTATGAAAGATGCAGGGCTGCCTCTGTACATGTCGTATCTGTGGTTTTAAACCTAGGGTACCCCTCGGCAGCTTGTGATATTATATGCCTCCTGCTTGTTAATGCATACTCAATTTGACAGTAATAAAACGAAGCTTTACTACAGCCAATTAGCAAACACCATTTAGCCGTTTAACAAAGCCAACTGATAAAGTTTTCCCTAGAAAGTGCTGAATCCATGGAAAAACACAATCAGTCATTTAATTTTCAGTCCATAATTTTATATGCATACATAAAAGAGATAATTAAATCAAATGTGTCTGTCCACTCACCAATCCACAGACAAGTAATTGAAGGTCGTGTGTGCTTAGGAGGGAAGAACGTAGGTTAATGATGTAAGTTGTAAAGATGTGTCAGCTCAGCACCTGTGTCGTGTCCCCTCAACATGAAACAAATCCATTTTGTGGGGAAGTGTCCAGGAGGCCACAGGTGTGTTATGGCCATACAGCATAATTTGCTCTGAAAGCATGTCGTGAAGGGCTCAATGGTAAGAGATATTTGGTTACCTGGGGCTTGTAGGAGCAATGAAGCTGGATGTTGCTTAAAAAAATGATACAGTAATGCAGACAGACAGCTGATGATTCTGGACTCTACAGATAATTTACCCTGGGTTTCAAGGGGTGTAACTGCAAAGTGAGTTAGGACACAGAGTCTTAATATACACGAAGGTAAGAAACATATATGAGGTGTGGCGAAATGCCACTTTCAAATGCTTTAAAATTTGAATTCTTCCCGATGCTGTATTTCAGTGAAGAAAAAGTGGGCATAATGTTATCTGTTCTGCAGCGATTAACTTGGGCAAGCACGGGAAATCTTATAATTAAGTTCATAAACTCATCCCAGAAAAAAGTGCTGCATACCTCATTGGAGAGTATCACATAGTCCCCTTTGAAGTATTTCCTTAGGGATGCTGTGCACCCATGCCTGTGCCTAGTCAACCCTGCAGAGCAATTTCTGAACTCTGTTTTTGGGATAGGCATAAGAGCTGTCATTGTATTATCCTTACTGTTCTGAATGTCATCAAAATGTCTCCTTTTCAATATTTCCTTTATCTTAAGGTAAGGAAAGAAGTCGTTGGCAGCCAGATCAGGTGAGTAGGGAGAGTGTTCTGATACAGTTATTTGTTTACTGGCTTAAATCTCTCTCACACACAGTGTTCTATGAGCTGGTCTATTGCCGTGATAGGAGAGCCATGTATCACCCAAGATTTGCAATTTAGATTTTCTTGTTACTTTATCAGTGTTTACTTGGCCTGCTATGCTTCTTGTAGTCAGCAATGATTCTGATGCATGATTCAACAAATTTTTTCAATGTTGTCTGCTCATTACCAGCTGCCCTGACCTCTTTTCATCGGTGACACTTTCTCTGTACATGTACATTCTCTCTAAATGTTTTAGAAAAACATTTAATCATTTGTAGACTGCTATTTTCTTCATGGCATTATGCCCACAAACTTGGACTAACATGTTTCCACTCTTGACAAGTTTAACAAGAAATTTATGATTGTTTGTTCCTTGCTCTAATTCTCAGACATTCTTGTGATGGCACGCAAAAACATGCAACGATAATAATGAGTGCCACTCAGTGGGACATTGCCACACGTCAACACACACAACTATGATGCAACGATATGCCAAGGTTATGAAACTGTACAGAGTTGCTTGTACAGTGCTTCCAGCATGAGCCTGCAGTGGCAAATTCATAAATTTAATTGTCAGACCTCATATTAACTTGGCTGCTTTCAGTTTTACCAGCTATACTAGATAGCAAGTTTCTTCATTTGTTTTTTCCAAAAGGATATTATGTTGATAAATAAAACAGCAAATGCTTTGATTACTTGAGAAGAAAGGCTAAATTTGCAACTAAATTGAAGTTAATCATCATTCTGCTTACCCCTGTGGAGTTGTCTGAATGGAGTATGTAGTTTCTGATCTCAGATGCTTTCAATGCTGCCAAGGTGTGACATAGTCACTTACCTACCCACTGATGTGGTGTCTTCAGGTGGGGAAAATCCTGAATATATGTATAATATATTGGTCTAAAATTATTTAATTCCACAATTTCCCTGTAGGTTAAGAAGTGGAAGTTTCATTTTAGCCCCAAGAGACAAGCTTGATGAAGGATTGTGGAAGAAGATTTTATTAGTATAAGAATACGAAATTGTATTTTTTCTTTGAGTAATAATGAGACCAGCATCATTTTATAGTCTACTAGTGAAAGAAGTCTTGTTAAATATTTAAATATTTGTAGATACACACATGCTGTCTACTATATGTTGGTATAAAAGTTAAAAGCTACATAATTTCAACATCAAAATATTCTCATTACATTAAACACATTTATTTAAAATATTGGCTCTTGACCATTCTTTCATAATGGTCATGTGTTTAATTAAAACCACAGTTGTCAATGAGTTAAAAGCAGCACTTTTGAACCTAAAGCCAGACAGTGCCGGTGTAAATGACAGAGTTCTCTACCAAGCAGGAATTGTGTTTCCCATGGAAGTGAATGCCCCGCCTTGGTCATTCCACATGAAAAACACCCAGACCGAGGCAGTCCAGCATCCCTGTGGAGGGTCGTGGCAGGGTGTTAAGTGGACGCTCCAGCAATGCAAAGGAACCAGGCACCAAGCCAGGGATTTCCTTGTAATCCACCGATGGGACACACGTCATCCTAATGGATGGAGAACTAATGCATTTTTAATTCCAGTATCCTTTAACCTCTGCACATATCATTTTTCCCAGTAAGGAAAGCTAGGACATCTTAGGGAAAAATAAATTCAGAAAACAAGAAACTAACAAATTAGCACCTGACTCTCGTATCGTTTGATTGTACTTCTGCCCTCACGTTGAATAATGATTTGAGATTAAATACTACCAGGTTTTCAAATACTCCATAGTAGGCAAATGACTTATCTTACATGTTTATATTTCTATGGGTTTTCTGTGGCCAAATATTCCTTTGTTGACTTCTCTGCATGAACTAGTCTTTTCCACTTAGCTTGACATTGAAAATTTTCTACCAAATTGGTCTCTCTCTGCTCACCTTCCACTACAGCTCTAAGTGTACTTAAATTACACCCTTGTCCCTAGAAGATGCCGATCCTATGTTCAAATGCTTTCTGATTCTCCCTAACAAATTTCAATTCAGTAAGACATACATGTATTGATCCTCAGCCCCATTATAAGGTGTGACTTATAGGTAATAAATCTTTACATTTGTAAATAAATGATGAAATTGCCATGTTTTCTTAAGTGCCTTGGTGTATAGAAAGATACGAAGGATATGATCTTTAACCTTAAAAAAATTATAAGCCAGACAGAAAGACAATATTATAAACAACCAACTATTAAAAACACATGAAATAAGTTTCATAGTGGTGAAGGTAATATATGAGGCTAGCGTAAAGAATATGAGTATTACTGGGAATTCAGGGAAATCTTTCTAGGAAGGTCTTATTTAATTTCTATGCATTGGTACTTAAATATAGGGAAAGCCACGCCAGGGTTCAGGAAAAATGTGAGTCGAGATTTATGGTCTACCTGAGTGAAACATGTTCAAGATTTGTCTAAGAATGTTCAAGAGCTGGTTGATTGCAGCTCCTTCCACCAAGCTCATAGCAATCCCCACTCTTGAAGCTTTTCTTAACGTACAACACAGAACCATTGTATCCAGAGTGCCTGGGCGCCTTGCTGACTCAGGGATGTACATACTGGTCAGACTAGGCGAGCGGAACCTCAGCAACATGTCCACCTGGAAGTCTCCACACTTCACCCGATAAAAGATTCATTTCTCACTTAGCTTCAAGGCCGTTGTCTTAGGCCAGCAGGATGCCAGCTGCACCTAACCTATATCACCTCCCAAGATCCCAGGGCCACTCTGGTGTTGTCTGGTGGACTCTCTGCTCTCATCCAGCCACAGACAAGAAGAGGAGATGGGGTGGACAAATCTTGAAGTGATGTCATCCCTTCTACCCACGTTTTATGACTGTGACTACTTACAGTGTCCCCAGAGATAGTACAGCAATGGGGAATGGGCGTGCTCCTGTGAACACAGGGAGAGTCTGGAAATGTTTTATGAACACTCATTACTGCGCCTACCACATTCAATACGTAATTAATTAACAGGGTCCTAGTGACATACCTGGCATATTTTAACATTGAGATAGATCATGCTCAATATCACAGAACTTTAATAGTCATCAAGAAAAGATTTATATTGTAAAATAATGGCCATAATATTTCATACATATGCTATTATTATACCACTAAAAACAATAAGCACACTTTAATTATTTATAGTACAAAAAAGAGAGAAAGAAGCCAAATTATTATTTTATTAGTTTTTTTGTCAAACAGATTAAAACTTGATTCTTTACAGGTTATAATAATTTAATACTCTTGGGCAAAGAAATTAACGAGTATCTAGTAAATGGATTTTAACAAAAAGTACAATTTGGACTACTAACCCACACCTTGGATGATGTCTTTCATTTTTTTAACTGGTTCTTTAGTTTCAAAATAATGTAACAATAGAAAAGCAAGGATACATTTTAATGTTTAAGACAGTCCATTTGTGACAGTATTTCATGCATGAACTAAAATTCGCATGTCCAAAACAAAAATAGCACACCTTACAGTATACAGCCCCATTTGCCACTTTGTTTTCAGCACATGTAGAAATTTTGAGTGGCCTCAAGTTTTAATTTTCGATCATTATAATCACTGTGCTAATGTTATTCATTTCAAAATATCATTTAAGTAGAAATATATAGTACTACTTGGAGTATCAGCTGTGTCTAATTTCAAACTCTTATGAACTAATCTCCTAAAACACAAACACATATTTTGAATCTTATTGTGACAGGAACCAACTATGTAATAGTGAAATCTGTAAATTAATAAAAATAGAGTTTATCGCAGGATAACTAATAATTGAGCTAATCTATAGTATACATGTGTCTCAAGTCTAGTTATGGCAAGTTTAGGGCTTAAACCAAAGCAAGCTCTCCCCCTTCCCTCAGAGGAGTATTTTATCATTGACACTTTCAAATTGCTAAGCATGGTAATAAAAAGCTGGTTGACATTTAGTCTGCTTTCTTATTACTTTGAAATTCTCTACAGACAATTACTGCTCCTAAATTCTCTAGTGTCACCAGGGGTTACAGCTCCACTGCCTGGCCTCTGGTATACCACTGTTTTTCACTACGACAATTACCTCACTCTGCAGTACTGGGATTTCAGATGCTGTCAAAGGATTATTCTTCTACTTGTTTTGAGTCTGGAAGAATCAAAATCCAAGGCTTATAGTACATACACAAAGAGGAATAATTGATTCCAGCTCTCTGAACACATGTAGCATGTGGTCTCATCCAGTCTCCAGCAGCAGACAGAAATGATTCTGCAGAAAAACACATCTTGAGAGGACACCTAAAGACGCAGAGGCTTAAAAGAGCCAAGTCACAAGCTCACTTTCCAAGTTCTGTCTTAGACACACCTGCTGCTGTTGAGCACTGGGCTATAACGGCCATAAGGAGATGGGGTTTCTTATTGATCACACAACCCGATGGAGTCCAAGGCACATTGTGCAACAATGAACACATCCTTACGGATGAGAAGGAGCTCAGGGAAGGAGACAATAAAGGATCTGACCGGAGTAAAATTTCAAAAAGCTAAATTAAATATTACTTCAAAAATAAGGGCAAATTAGCTAGTCAAGTAGGGGAGACCATTCCAGGTGTCTGTGCAGACCGTGGTTATAGAACAGGCTCAGCACCCTGAAAACAGAAACAAATTCAGAGTGAGCACAGCATCGTAGGTGAGTGGGGAGTCACGGTGTGAGAGACAAGGACGTTCAGTAAAGTTGGGGAATGATAGTTTAAGACATTTTATAACATAGTAATGTCTTGGGATTTTATCTTAAGTATACTGAATGCCACTGCAGAGTTTTCCACGAATCAATGATGCATTTTCACCAGAGGGTATCCCCAAAGTCACCCTCTTTGGGAAACTATTTTTGCAGTTCAATGTATTTTAGTTTACAAAATACTCACTGTAAAATTTACAAAGAGGTGGCCAACATGTATGTAATGTTTTGGAAATACTTTGTTAAATGCTGGACTATTTTGAAAATAAAAGTACATTTAACTATTATTTCCTATGTTCCCTGTGTATAGAAGCTTTCTGGTCGCACAGTAGATCATGGAGACTCTTACATGGAGCCTGGAAAGGACATAAATGAGCCCAACAGGGTGCAAGGGACCGAACTCTGCTGGGAGGAGCTGGTGGGCATCTGAGTGTGCAGAGGCCGGGGGAAGTTCTGATCATCCGTCCTAGTGCTAAGGCCCCTCTATTAAGAGGAGAGAAGAGAGAAGACAGGAATAGCTGGGCTGTTATTACAATAGGTGTTGTGGGGAAGGGAGTAGGTCTAGAAGGACTTTTACTTTTCTGGGAAAAATAAGAAAAACACAAAAAACAAAATAAATAAAATCAAATAGAAATACAAATACAGAGCCAGAGAGTCCTAGACAGGGGCAAATGTATGGGGCAGGTAGGAAGATGAAGGATTGTATTCATCATATTGAGAATGGACATTTCTCTGGGACATTCCACATAAATATCTAGTTACTCATAAATAAAAATTAAGGCAGAAAACCAAGTTCTGTGCTAGAGATCAACATCCAGGAATCATCTTTACATGGAAATACAAAACATACATCAATTAGCTTTTATACCAACAATGACAATGTGCATTTTGGGATTCTGTTGGTATTGTTTTTCCATTCAAGATACAGTCTATAGCAACTGATTTTTGCAGCAAGACCTATGTATCTGAGAGTTAGTAAGTTCTTTAGAGCAAATGAAAGGTGATACGTCATCATTACAAGAAATAAAATATTAGCCAGGTGCAGTGGCACAGCCCTGGGGCCCCAGCTTCTTTGGAGAATGAGGCAGGAGGATCACTTGCGCTCCAGATTTTAAAGTTACAGAGGGTTATGATTACCCCACTGCACTGCAGCCTGGGTGACAGAATTGGACCCTGTCTCCTACATCAACAACAAAAGAAATGAAAGACTTTAATGTTTAAACACTTTGAATGAATTTGAAAATAAAAAGTGAATATACATTTAGAAAACTATTTTTAAAATGGCATAAAATAGCATTGTTTTTATACTTTAAGACAGCTAAGTACACAAATAATTTAAAAAAAATACCGGGCAAATAAGAAAAAAAAAACAATGCGAGCTCTCAAAAATATTTAAAAACAGAGAATAAAAACAAAATAAAATTATGAGTCAAGTAGCATTGATAATATCAAAAAGCTAAAATACTGTATTAATAGATTATTTATATAATTAAATTCTATTTTAAATCATAACGTGATGAGGTAAGAGCTACTGCATTGTCAGAGGTTTCTTTTCTCACTTTTACTTTCCTGTGTTTTTTTTTTTTTTAGCTTCTTATTTTTTATGTTCAGATTACAGGGTAAGGGCATACCTTCACCCCCAGGAAGTATAGATGGACGCTCTTTAGTGCTCCTGTGCGTGACCATGAGACAAGGCTGCGCAGGTTGGCCCACTGATCCGAGGGATGAATGGGGACAAGGTGAGCAGAGCCCCCTGGTTGTCCCGGCCTTTGTGGGGGTAAGTAAATTATCCATAAAGACTTTTAGTGTGCCCATGATAGGTGACTTGGGACCAGGAACCAAGGCCGGTCAAGAAATAAACTCTGGTAAAATGCCCCACCAATTACCCTCCCTCCTTACAAGAGTACATGTTTAAATCTGCTAAGTGTAGAATATAAATGTCTTAACACAATAACTAAGAAAATGTGGTGAAGGCTATGTTAACCCGTTTGATGAAAGTATTTCAAATGATATATAAATCCAGCACATTGTACCCCATAATTGTATTAATATACACAGTTATGATTTAATACAAAAAAAATTTAAAAATTAAAAAAAAAGAAAGAAACTCTGGTGGCAGACTGATATTGTTTAACTTACCCAGTAAATGTGAAATTACCACTGTGCCCAAGGAGGCAATGGAGAAGTGAGTGATGCTTCAAAATCTGGGTAACAGGCGACCTCCACCCTGTGTCAACAAGGATCTGGGTGAAGGGAGTATGTGGAGCAGAGTGAAGTCGGAGTTTGGCCCAGCCGCCATTTTCAAGCATGGGAGGGTCTATGCACTTAAACCAGCTGAGAGCACAGTCAGGGTGCCTGAGAATAAATATGGTGGCAAGAACAGGGCCCCAACACTAAAGGCTCAACTGGTCTTGCTTTTTAATTCCTAGGAAAGCCTTCGCAAATGACAAGAAATCTTCAATGCCAGTGTCTTGACGGACAATAAACCATAGAACACTAAGTGTGAGCTGTAAGTTATGTGCAGCATTCCTATTTTAGTTTTTAGTAAACTAAATATTAAATCAAAATACATCAAAAATACTATTACATTAAACGTGAGATAAAATATAAACCTCTGAAATGTTATTAAAATCTGAGTTACACTATTAAAATCTGTTACACTATTCAAGGTGTTTCAAGGTGTTACAGTAGCTGGATGTAAGAGAAAGAAAAACACACACCCAGGCAGATGGGCTGTGGTTGGCAGGCAAGCCTGTCTCCATACTGTGAGCGTGCAGGAGCCATCTGATCAAAGGCCATGTCTGATCTCCAGCCTGGGTCAGCGTTCAGCACAGTTCAGCCCATGGTGGGTGCTTATGTAATAATTTTCAGTGTTTCAATGGGAAATTTATTTGTCCCAGGTATTAAATTGTGAGTAAATTTCTGTGCCAATATTGCAACACTGATCATTATTTATCCAAGGCCAACATTTAAACAACTACCCCATCTTATTTCTCTATGATAGACAATACAATCATGTATACTGCCTGGATGATCTAATTTGTGGGGTTGCTAAGAGGACTCAAGACTATTTCATTATGTGTGAATGCATTTTGAAAACCCTGAAATGCTGAAAGAATATAAATAATTGAGTTGTTGATATATAATAAATTTATTTCATTCTTTTCAAATTTAAAGGAAAGTCAACATTTTTCAGAAAGAGAGAAAATGAAAAGGATTTCATTTACTTTTTTTTTCTTTTCCTTTATATAGGAAGGTACTAAAACTTCTAGCATATTACTTCTTAAATGCTCTCTATTGGGTTATGCTTTCTCAGTTAATGATTTGTTTTATTTTATGTAAATCCAGAAGGGCATTATATTTTATTCAACACAAATCCTGAGAAACTCCTTTCAAATTACTTTCCTCCTCCCACTTATTTAAGCTCTCACAGAAAAGAAGAACATTTGCATTAAAAAAAAAAAAAACTTAAAATGATCTTTTTGCTTTTGCCACAAGATAGAAATATCCACCAGTTTCCTGGGGTCATTCTTGATCGATAGACATCTGACCTCTGAGAGCACCACAATGGTGGAAGCTATTTTTGAGTCATCCTAACATTTCCATTAACAGTCCTTCTCCTTGAGCATCTTGACAACAGACACAAAATAATAGTGATGCTTTGAAAGAAAAGTGTGATCAAACAGGAAGAAATGTCTCAGCTTCCGCGTCAAAACCTACATCATCCTTTTTATTGTCCTTGATATATATATAATTCTTACTTAGACAATATCAAGAATCTGAGTACTGGGGACTCTGAAACACACCTATGCAGGCAGGAATAAAATAATTATAAATTATAGACTCCGTTTTTAATTTTTGTGCTAATACAAGACCAGATTACACAATTTCTTGCACACAATTGTAGTCTTGGGGGCTACGATTTTAACAGAGCATGATTGGGTGATACAGATCCTATCTCACATGAACAATCCAGGGTGTCATGTCAAACTTTAACAAACATGGAAGCCCCACGGACATCTTCTTCAGCTACAGCTATTAATTCTTCTGATCTGGATTAGGCCCCAGTATTCACCGATAAAGAGCTAATAACCAGGACCTACGAGGAACTCAAGGAAATCAGCAAGAAAAAATAAAACAGCCTCAGAACAAAAGTGGGCGAAAGACACTCACAGAAGCTTTTCTTTTTTTTTTTTTTTGAAATAAACTCAGTATTTTAATAAAGTGAAAAAACCTTAATGACTCAGAAATGTTTAAAAAGTTCTTTTTTGCACAAAACATAAAATATTACTTTAGCAAATAGATTTAAATGATCTAATATTAATCAGAATGGACATAGTTATTAATTTAACCTGTTCAAAGGTATCTGAAAATGTTTGACCCCTGCCCCACTAGAAATGTTTGAGTTAGTATTCCTCAAAAATTATACCTTCAAATGTCTTAGCATGTTTTCAAACCTTAAATTCAAAGTTAAAACAACTAAAATATGATCTTTATATGTTCTCATTACAAAACACCTTGTTACATCATTTAGGGTATATTGTTTAATGATAAGGAGTTCCATAAATGAAGTTACATGCTGTAAAATATAAAAGTAGAATAAGTAAACTCAGTGGATTAATTTTATTTTCCCTGAACCATTTACCAAGCATTGCTGTTACCTCACAGAAGCTTTTCAAAAGAAGATAGACTAATGGCCAATAAACATATGAAAAAAATGATCAACATCTCTAATTATCAGGAAATGCAAGCCATAGTATCACCTAACCCCAGTGACAATGGCTTTTATCAAAAAAGTCCCCAAAACAGCAGATGCTGGTGTGGATGCGGAAAGAAAAGAACTCTTATACACTGTTGGTGGGACTGCAAACTAGAGCAACCTCTGTGGAAAGTCGTATGGAGATATTTCAAAGAAATAAAGGTAGACCTACCATTTGATCCAGCAATCTCATTACTAGGCATTTACCCAAAGGAAAAAGAAAGTCATTTTATCAAAAGACACGTGCATTCAAAGGCTTGCTGCAGCACAATTCTTAATTGTAAAGATGTGGAATCAACCCAAGTGCCTTTCAATATATGAGCAGACTAATAAAATGTGGGATATGTATATCATGGAATGCTAATTAACCATTAAAGAAAAAATGGTGAACTAATATCTTTTGTAAAAACCTGAACGGAACTGGAGATCATTCTTCTGACATTTTGTAAGAATGGAAAAACAAACACTTCTAACTAACATATTGCAAGAATGGAAAAACAAACACCACATGTACTTACTATGAAATTGGAACTAATGGATCAACACCCATGTGCACATATGGTAGTAAAATTTAACTCAATGCAAATCAAGAAGTTAGGAGGGGCAGGAGGAGACATGAATTCACATCAACAGGTGCGATGCGCCCTGTCTGGGTGACGGCCACGCGCAGAACTTTGACTCAAACTGTAAAAAGGCACTTCAGGCAACCAAAACACTTGAACTCCCATAAAATTCTGAAATTAAAAAAAAAAAAAAGATTCTGTGATTCTAACAAGCTGCCAGACAATACGGATGCTGATGGCTCATGGACCACACTTCTAGAAACAGAGACTCCGTCCAACTCAGGATGTTTCTAACTAGAGGACCTGAACCTCTTTCCTCTTGGGACCTCCTGCTTGGGCCCTTGCCCTGAGTTTATCCCTAATCGCCACACAATACAAATATGTTAAATTATAATACTATTGGGAAAATTTGCCCAGGGCTTATAAAATGTCTGAAAGCTTTTGTTATTACTATTTTTCTGTGTTTTCATCAAGCTCTACTTTATTATTTTTAGCACAGAAAATTTCTGAATGCACTTATAAGAAGGTGAGGTTTCAGGCTGACCCACAGGAGTAGCTCCCATCACCACAGCATCTCTTGTTCTGTTAGCTTAGGAATCTAAGCCCGAGGACCAAGCAGCTGATTGTCAGGGATTAAGACAAGTGACTATCCTCCTTCCCCTACCAAGACCAGGTGAACATTTGGTCCTACTGTGGAAACCGCAGTGGTGAGATGATCTAGAAAACTGATTTCCTCTGGTGACTACATAACCTGAGGACCTTATAGGAGAGATTTGCTGCAAAATGAAGGTGGGTGAATATGGATAATTAGCAGCCAGAACGTAACAAACGCCTGCTATCCACAGGTGATCAGATACTCTGCTACAGTATAAACATTTTATATATAATTGTTTTCAGACAAATACTTTAGCGATAAAATTGTTTTCAGACAAATACTTTAGAGATAAAATGTTTTAAAAAAGACTATTATAGACTCCTGCTAAAATATTACAAGATGTAATTTTCATATTAAATAAAACCATCTTATTGAAGACCTTTTATGAGTTTTGTTTTTGTAACAATTACAAAACAAACAAATGCCACATTTTCTTTTGAGACCTTTTCTCCCTCACATACAATCGCAGATATTGAATTTTTTACAAAATGAAGATGCGTGACAATCCAGGGTCCATCAAGTCCTTGGGGCCATTTTTCCAACAGGCTGTGTTCACTTTCTGTCTGTGTGTCACATTTTGGTAATTTTCACAGTGTTTCAACGGTTTTCATTATTGTTGTATCTATGATGATGAACTGTGATCAATGACTATTTATATTGATGACACTATTATTCTGGGGAATCATGAACTCGACTCACATGAGACACCAAAATTAATCACCCACCATGTGTTGCTCTGAGTGCTCCAGAATGACCATTCTCTGGTCTCTCTCTCTTTGTATTCTTGGGCCTCCTTATTCCCTGAGACACAACAGTATTAAAATTATGCCAGTTGATAATCTTACAATGGCCTCAGTAAGTATTCAAGTGAAAGAAAGAGTCTCTTACTTCAAATCAAATGCTAGAAATTATTGAATGAGGAAAGCATGTTGAAAGTCTAAGCTAAAATCTAGGCCTCTGTGTCAAACAGTTCAACAAGTTTTGAATAAAAAGGAAAAAAAAAAAGGTGAAAGAAATTAGAAGTGCTACTCCAGTGAACACACAAGTGATGAAAGAGTGAAACAGTAGTTATTGCTGATATGGAGAAAGCCACAGTATTCCTTTACACCAAAGATTAGTCCAGAGCAAGGTCTGACTCTTCAGTTGTATGAGTGCTGAGAGAGGTGAAGAAGCTAAGAAAGAAAACTTTGAAGCTAGCAGAGGATAGTTCACTTGCTTTAAGGAAAGAAGGTGTCTCTGTAACATAAAAGTGCAATGGGAAGCAGCAAGTGACAACGGAGAGGTTGCACTGAGTTATCTGGCAGATGTGGCTTCCGTCACTGAAGAAGGTGGTTGCATTAAATAGATACAGATATCCAAAGTCTATCAGTCAGCCTTATCGTGAAGATGATGCCTTCTAGGACTTTTATAGGTAGAGAGAATTCTATGCTTCTAAGCTTTTAAGATTCTAAGCTTCCAAGGATAGGCTGACTCTCTTGTTAGGACCTAAGTCATCAGATGCCTTTAAGTAAAAAAAAAAAAATGGTAATTTGTTTTTTTTTTTTAAATCTTAAGACCCTTAGCATCATGTTTAATCTATAGTATGCGTGGTATAGAAATAGAACAACAAGGCCTACAGAACAGCACGTCTGTTTACAGCATGGTTTCCTGGATATTTTAAGCCTCATATTGAGACTGGCTGCCTAGGGATGGGGGGATTTCTTTAAACATATTACCGCTCATTGACAATACACCTGCTCGCCCAAGAGCTCTGACAGTGATATACAAAGAGATCAATCTTGTTTTCCTGCTTGGTGACACAACCACCAATCAGCAGCCCATGGATCAAGTAATATTGACATTCAAGCCTTAGCATTTAAGAAACACATTTCAAGAGGTTGGAGCTGCCATAGATAGAGATCTGATGGAACTGGGTAATGGAAATTGAAAACTTTCTGGGAAAGATTTACCAGTCTAGAGGCCATTAAGAAATGTGTAATTCATGGAAGGAGGACAAATACCAGCATGAACAGGAGTTGGGGAAATTCATTCCAACCCTCGAGAATGACTTTAAGGGGTTCCAAAGGTCAGTGGAGGAAATAACCACACGTGTGGCAGAAATGGTGAAAAAAGCAGAATGAGAAGTGGAGACTGAAGAAGTGACTGAACAGCTACAATCGCATAACAAAAGTTGAATGGGTCAAGAGTTGTTTCTATAGTGGAACAAAGAACGTGGTTTCCTGAGATAGAATCTACTCCTGGTGAAGATACTGTGAACGCTGTGGAAAGGACAACAAAGGATGTTTTAGAAAGTTACATAGCTGAATTGGCAAAGCAGCAACATGGTTTGAGAAAACTGATCCAAATTTTTAAAAAAGTTCTACAGTGGGTAAAATGCTATCGGCCAGCACCACGTGCTACCAGGGACACCCACATGGAAGGGTCAATTTCTATGACATGATTATCTTAATTAAGAAATTGCCCGTCACCCCAAACTTCAGCAGCCCCCACCCTGATCAGTTGGTCCCCATCAACACGTGGGAAAACCCTCCACCAGCAAAAAGATTGTGACTCTATGAAGGCTTCGAGGAGTTTTAGCAATGAACTATTTTTAATTTAAAATATGTCCTCTTTTAGAATTAATGCTTATTGTACACTTATTAGACTATGTGATAGTATAAACATAGCTTTTATAAGCAGTGGGAAGCTAAAAAATTCATGACTTGTTCTATTGTGATATTTACTTTATCATCATTATCATCTTATACATATCCCATAATATCTCCAAGGTCGGCCTGTGCCCTGTTTTGTAGAGTGTTGACCCTGGGATGTTGTGTGACTTGTCTGCTTTTATAGAACTTTCTACTTCTTTTAAATTTGTTACATAAACTTTGCTTATTCTCTTTTTAGTGACTACAAAGGAAAAGGAAAAACTGGTAAATTTAGACAATCTTTGAGTCTCTATGATGTAATTGTACCATCTACAAATAAACAATAAACAGTAGCACAATTTTTTTTTCAGAAGAAATACAAATTGAACACAAATGTATATATATGTCAGTAGTTTTCTCCTTCAACAGAAACAATTCAATTGTCTTTATCATGTCTAGTTATTTAAATTATTTTTTAATGTGGCAAAGGCCTTGGAATTAATCAGCCCCATCTGCATACACAAAAGCCATGACACGGGGAACAAAAAATGTCTGAGGACAAAACTAGGCTTCCTTTCACGGCAATAGGGGAAATTAGTGTCATCGCTAGGTTGAAGACATAAAGAGATTCAAAATTAAAAATCCTTTGAACGCTTCCAACAAGATTCCTATAATCAGCTGAAAGATAAGTAATGATCAAAGCCCTTTAAAACAGTATTGTTCCCTCCATTAGAACTGTTTAAATGTACCCTACTATTCACCAGAAATTATACAAGATTACTGCAGAAACTATGCTATTGTTTCAGCAAAGCACCCAGATGTTTTAAGGATGGCTTTCTCTCCCGATGTAAGGTTAAAAGCCAAGACACAAAATCAGCTACAATTATAAACTTTATTCATCAGAAACAGCGGCCCACACACACACCTAGGTGCTCAATTGCTGTGACAAACTGATTTATCCTAAAGGGAGTAGGCTGGGTTTGGGGTTTGGGACTGGGGAAGACAGATGGGTGGAGTAAAGAGTTCTTCCCATGTGAAGGCAAATTCTGGACAATTCTGTAAACAAACATTTTTGAGGTGATCACTACTTTATAGCTGGGATTTGTTAATCTTTTAATGATTTTTTTTATTTAGTCCATTTTATCTCAGGTCTAATATGATGAAGGGAAAGTAGTAGCAAGAAAAATATTTTTTTTTGAAGGAGAAATAATTTTAGTTGAAATACTTTCTAAGGGGCAACCTCACCTAATGTGCATGATGCAGGGTGCATTTCAAAACTATTAAGAAATGAGTATAATTGTGATGGATATGTTACTGACTTGAACGTAAGCATTTCACGTCATATATCAAAGCAGTACCCTAAACCCCAACACACTGCAGGACCACACTGACATCTGAGAATAACCTTACTCAAAAGCCAGAATAATGAATGTTTCACAGATTTACCAACAATTTTACTTTTACTCCCTGGTGATTTGTGAAGTCTTCATAACAATACTGGTTTGTTTTTGCTGATGACGATTTGCAGGGGACAGCTGTTGTCTTAGTCTTTAAACATTTTGAAGATTTTATAGTGCATTGTTTATTATCATTAGCTGAGGATGAGGACAGAATTAGCAGGATTTTAGACTCTGATTTCAACCAGCCATTTTTGGGGAGAAAAAAGAAAACAGCAACTCCAATTTCGTATTCCAGGCAATGTTAGTTTAAATGTCACAGGCAACACCACCGCCAATGATGCACAGACAGAAAAAGGGAAATTTTATAAGCTAAGGATAATCTCTGAAGATGTGTGAATCAAATTGAAATGCAGTAAGCATCGGTTCAAGCTTACTTGTAGTGTAAAATTGAAAACTTCTAGCATAGATATGAATGTGTTTATTCCTAGAACTTCTGGAAAATGTAAACCTGAAACCTAATTTTTCAGTTGTTTAAAAATGCCCCGGGTAGTCCTTGAAGATTTTCCAAATATATGACACTTTTGACCACCAAGTAATTTTCTTAAATGAACAGAAATGCCCATTCCATTTAGAGATTATGATGCAGAATAATAAAGCCGGACGTGCTGGCTCCCACCTGCAGTCCCAGCACTTTGGGAGGCTGATGCAGGAGGATCACTAGAGGCCAGGAGTTTGAGACCAGCCTGAACAACCTGTGAGATCCCTGTCTCTACAAAGAAGGTATGTGGTGCACACTTGAAGTCCCAGCTACTTGGGAGGTTGTGGCAGAAGATTACTTGAGCCCAGGAGCTGGAAGTTGCAGTGAACTAGGATGATGCCAATGGAATCTGTCATGGGAGACAGAGAAAGATGCTGTCTCAAAAAATATATATATATATATATATTTATATATATATGTAACAATGTATCTTCAATCTCACATATTACATATATATATATATAAAACTAGAGAGAGAGAATGGAAAAAAGAAAAGAATTAAAGGGTGCATGTGGGAGTACTTAAGGGAAGAGTCATGTCTTGATGGGCTTGCATTACTAATAATGATGATGTCGTAAGCTTGAAACCAATCTTCAATTATTAGTTGTAAGTGGATTGGGAATTAAATTAGGAATAGGATTGCACAGAATAAACAAAAGGAAAACAGAACCCAATTTTTCTATAATTCTGTCAGTCACTCTGCACCAGGAGCCACTGACAGGAAATTCATAGCATGTTGGGGGTTAGTTCCCGACAAAGAACAACAAAAGAGGAGCACGGGGTTGTTGTGTTCATGAAGAGCATTATTTTTCTTTTTTTAATAGCAGTGCTCAGTTCTGAATTTTGGCTTTGAGAAAGACATGACCATACTAGGAGGACAATTTCTTTCTGAGAACAACAGCAATACAGCAATAATCATGAACAAAGCCAAGGTTTTGCCTCTGTCCTTCAGCAGAACTTGAATCAACTCGTATTGGAATTTGCTCACCAACCATGAGTATCCCTCCAACGTATCTTCAGTTCTACATATTATATTATAGGTACAGTAAGTATGAAATGAACCTAATTGGTATTCTCAAGAGATGCCGAGATTCAAAAACAGGAGTCATGTTTAGGAAAATAAAGAAGTATAAGGCCAGCTGGTCTGCCTAGAAATCATAGAAATGGCTTTTTGAGGCCCTAATATACTGTTTAGGAAATTTTTTTAAAGCCTCTAACCACGACCTCAGATGCTCAGCCCTCTTCAGCCCCAACACCTGAATTATCTTTAGAGGAAATACAAGGCAATAGCTTTGATTCTGATTTTTTTTTCTTTTTTTGTATTTCAAGACAGTGATTATTGAATATTAGTTTCATCACAATCAGTGTGGGGGTGAATTGAACCCTGACAACAATGATAATATCATAACCTCTGTTACTGAGAATTCACTTGGTGCTTTGCTAGCCATTCTCGAGCATAATCTTTTTCAAGGATACAAATGTTTAAGAAAATCAGAATCTCTAAAAGTAAGGCCCTGGCCTCATCTAGACAATTTCAATTCATTTTGAGGCTTGAAAACAACTGTGAAAGCAGGACATTGCTCTCCAACTAAGTCTGGAAGCCATGAGGATGCGTGCTCACTAGAGAGCAGAGAGCTTAGAAACCTCAGAGAAAACCTGGCCCATTTCCCCACTAACCACAGGAGTCTTACAAAGACTCCAAGGACCTCTTTTGAAGGCTGTGTTCTTTTATTTTTATTCCTGCTATAATCCTAGACTCCTATGACTCTTCTTTCTCTCCTCTCTGCCATTTCCATGTATTTTCAAAGTGCTTGGAAGTTTTGAAATGTAGTGGCTGAACATTATATCTGACAGCAGGTTGAACTAAAGCAGACAATTGTTCATTAGTGCGCATGTGAAGGTGATTATGAAGAATTTATCTCCTTTTGCACTGAGTCAGGAATGGGCTCTGAATGAAAGTGGATGGGCTCTAAGGTCTTGACAAGGTATTTTTAAAAATTATTTTAAGAAATTATGACCTTTCGGATCAGCACCTGTAGCTCAGCAGCTAGGGCGCCAGCCACATACACCTGAGCTGGCGGGGTCGAATGCAGCCTGGGCCAACTACAATCCAAAATAGCCGGGCATTGTGTGAGCACCTATAGTCCCAGCTACTTGGGAGGCCGAGGCAAAAGAATTGCTTAAACCCAAGGGTTTGAGGTTGCTGTGAGCTGTGATGCCATGGCACTCTACCGAAGGAGACATAATAAGACTCTGTCTCAAAAAAAAAAAAAAGAAAGAAAAAAGAAAAGAAAAGAAAAGAAAAGAAAAGGACCTTTCAGGCTTTCACATATGCTGTTCTTTCCACTGGGGACAATTCTTTCTCATTCCAAACTCCTTTAACTGGTGAAATCCAACTCATTTGTCCTGGATCATAAATCTTATTATTATATCTTATAAATGAAATGCAAACTATACGGAGAAGCTGGAAGAGAGTGTGAATTTAGCAGAGAAGGCAATGATTTGTTTATTTTTGTATCACCTGTGTCTAGTAAGTTTCCTTTCCTTTTCTTTTAAAAACACAGTCAACTTTCAAAATATGCTTTTTGGATGAATGAAAAGTGTTCACGAGTAACATAAATATCATTTGTGGACTATATTAAAATACAAAATATAGATGGTTATAAATCCAAAAAAAATTTTCAAAATACAAATTTTCAAGCTATCTTATGGCACTTAATTATTTTTAAATTTTCTAATATTCAGCTAGAAAAGGAGTGAACCAGTGAGAATGCCCTGAAGGTGGAGGAAGTCTCTGCTCCCACGGTGAGAAGTTAGAGGTGGCACTTATGTGGCAGAGGACACACTTTCCCTGTGAATGTTTTCATTAACTCGACTTTAGAAGAAAAATAAAAGGAGCAGGTTTATTCAGTTGCTTTGCACTTTCCGTGAAAAGCACAGGTTATTTGCCGTCTTTATGTCATTGAAATAGTCCAACAACTTGGAACAAAAATTAGATGATTGACTTTGATGTTTGCCCTAAGTAACGTGAAGACAGTTAATCAGAGACTTTTCACATAACATACCAAATAATCTGGCAAAAAACTATCATAAAATATGAAATTTCTTTGGAGGAGAAGGTCCCTACAGGAAGCTGATATAAAATGTAAAGAGTTAACCAAAGCTGACTTTTTCAAACCACTTTTCCATGGTTAATATTGCCAAAACCTAAAGGAATTGCTATTTTGCATGAAGTAATACATTTCATTGGAAGTGAATTTAAGTGTTTTCTGGTATTTGCTGTACATGACAAGCTATAGGCAATGTGAAGGAAGCTGGATTTCATTACATGCTCTTCACATTAGGCTCTGAAATTTGGATTTTCGATCTTTAAATATGTACTTAAGATACCGTCTATCTTCATGATAGAAGAAAAGGCCTGCTGAGATCTGTTTAAAGCATGCCCTATCAAAATGATTACTCCGGCTGGGCATTTTCCCCATTTTTCCATTTTAACGTATCCATGTCAAACTCCTGCCTCCTGGCCATTTTGGCAGGGTTAGCTTAATGAGATAAAGGGGGGGGCAGGAGGAGAGGGGGCACCATAATGGGCCCAACAGCTCTGGTAGCCCTAAACTGAAAATGCCTTTCAATATGGATTTGTTTTAATGAATACCATATCTACCTGCCTTTATTCACCTTCATGTGGAACTGGAATTTGAATGTATCAAATGTCGGCATTAGTAGCACGATTTGCATGCCTCATTTTGAAAGCCAAACTCTTCTGTTCACGGGGACAGCGTTCAAATCACCGTAACAGTATTGTTTTTATAGTTGCCGATAACATAATTGGAGTTTTTTTTCCCGTATAAGGCATTTTGAGAAAAAAGTAAGAAAGAGGATAATGAGAGTTTTATCCCAGAATGAGGTGACTATTTGCTTTTTTGTGTCCAATCTCAAACACACCTAGACACAGCAAACTCCATTGGATGGAGTCCGCATGCGATTTTTCCCTCAATTTTCTAAGGAGCAAGGAACATCTGTCTTTTCCAGTCTCTTCACAGCATCCAACCCCATGGACAGATGTTTTCAAAACTACGTTGTCTGTGAACATTTAAAGGAATACTATATTTGCATAAACTCTGGGAATTCCGAGCTCCGCGCTTTCCATACTGTTTTAGTTTTTTAAATCAACATTTTTTTTTTTTTGTTCCGTACCCATCATTTTGTTTTACTCCTCATAAAGCAGACATTGTGTGCACACATCTGTTAAATCTGGGCTGCATTTATTACAGTTCTGTTCTTCCAGAAACAGGAAGGATTAATTACCACAGACTGGCTCTAGAAGCACCCCCGTGTTCCTTAACACACAAAATTAATTCAGAGTTGACAAAACTCTTTCAGACACAGCCTGCTTCCTGCTGATGGCGCTTTATTAGCATATTCTTCCCAGAAAAAAAAATGCCTGATAGACCCTTTTTACCTCTCCTCTGAGTTCAATTTGTACAGCACTGAGTGACAGGCAGCAAAATGGCTTGAATATATCTAAGGCAACTTGCCAAAATCCTCCCGATAGAAGCACTTTGGAGCCTTTGTTCTGAGTACATTAGAGTTGCAGAAGGTCCATGTACTGTAGACAGTACGGGGCAGGCAGGATGTTCTCAGTAAGACAAAACAGCAGGTGATAAATGACATTAAATAACAGTGAGAATTTACCACAGACTAAATTAACTACTGCAGTGAAATGTTCTCGGCTCTAAGGCTATATTAACAGTGAATTTATAATTAGGTGATTATCATTCTTTTTAGTGTTTGAGGAAGTCTATATGTAAAAAATGATGAAGACAGCTCTATTTGACTCCTGAGACAACTGCTGGAAGTGGTTCTACATACACTGGAGAATAATTCTTCTTTCAGGCCTTATAAAGTCATTTATAAAAATAAGTGCTTGGAATAGAATTAGATCATTGGATATCTTACACAAACACACATACACACCACACACAGAGTTTATTAGAACTTAACAACCTCAGAGAACTGATCAAACTTCCCCAAAATGTAAATGATCATGAACTCTCTGTTAATCAGAAGTTGATTACGGCTAGGAGAAGGTTTTTAAGGTGAAAATTAATTTGCATCTTTATTTCTCCATTAGAGACTGTATCCTTAAAAATATATTTCTTTTCTAAGTTATTAAGAATTTCTTTATAATGTTTCTTGTACTTGTCACCTTAAAAGTGTACTTCCATTTGTATTTTAACCTAAAACCAGCGAGAATCTAAAGAATTATAATATATTCTTTCAAAAAATGTGTCAGTGGAAGGGAATACACTGCTACATTTGTTCCTGAGTAGGTTGTCCCCAAATCATCACATAGCAATAGCCATGTCAAATACCCTTAAAAATAATATATTTTTTAAAATCCTAGAATAATCTTTAAACTCTTAAAATCATTTTTTGGGTACACATCACTTTTCTGTCCTTAGGCACAATGACCAGTGTTTCACAGTTCCCTGTGTGTCCATAAGACCTCTTCCTGAAAGGGGAACTAGCTCCACATGGTGTCAGGAGCACACACAGGTCTTTGGTCAAATTCTCACCAAGTAACATCTTGTGCACCTTCCTTTGAAAGGATTTCGTTTAAAAGTAGAACACTTCATTTTGGCAGGCAAGCCCTGTGTGTCTAGACACATTACAGTGCTGGGTTACAATTGCATTTCCATAATAAACTAGTATCCATTCATTCATAACTTTCTCAAAATTCTCCTTTTGGGCTCTAAACTCTGCAGGCTTAGCCTTGGCCAAAAGGTGAATATTTGGAACGTAAAGTGTCTGCTAACTCCATTTGATCAGATATTGACTTATATGGCTCAAAATCATTTTCCATATGTCCACAAGAACATTACTCAAAGACATAATCCACAAGGAGCTGACTTTTATATTCATAATTTAAAATTTTGAATCTGACTAGTCCTCTGAGAAACAAGCTCAAATGCTGGGATGAAAAATTCAAGTTTAAAACCAAAGTTCTTCTATAGCCATCGTATTCCACCGAAGCATCAGCACAAGCCCCACAACTTCATTTTTTACCCGCCAGTCTCTCGAGCGTATCTCTGTATGTGCTTACTCTTCCACATACATACTATTATGTCTTGAAACGATTGTTACTAAACTAGTAGAAGTTCAAGTCTAGTGTCATAATCTCTCTGTCTGGGGAGATTGTGTACTTCCTGGGAACCTGTTCCAGCCCTGACTCTGTCCTGTGTGTGCTGCTCGGACCATTCCACGTGTCAACCTGAAGTGTGCAAATTGTTTCTTTAGGTTGTATGGAGGACTTTTTCATCCATATGAACTGAAATTTTTACTTCTCCTTTTTTGACATAATCTAAAATGATTGCAAATAAACCACACATATGCAAATGATTAAATATAACATTTGGGTAGAGTGCTGACCCCAACGCATTCCTCTCTTGCAATCATCTCTGCCCTCCTCCCTTGCCCAGACTTTTGAGCTTCCTTGAGATGTGCATCTAGAGCAGACCAGCTAATGAACACTCAGGTAATGACTTAATGTGTAAGCCCTTCCAAAATCATTTTATTTGCAAGAATATTCAAAAAAGAGAGAATGATTCAAGATAAACAATAGCACTGGTAGCAGAATTTAAAGTCCTTGGCACATCATCAATAGTGATATTTTGTTGAGTGATTTCATGGCAAGCCCTGTGTGAATTCATATTTAACTCCCAGTGTCTCAATGTATTCTCCAAGGAAGATGAGAAACAGCAGTTTCTATCTACTTGATTCATTATAAAGCTTACACGAGACTGAATTTTTATGTCACTTAGACCACTTCTGGTTAAAACATTCTCAGTAAGTATTAGTTATCATCAGTGTTACTGTTATAATAATTTAGTGCAGTTAGGAAAAGTTTTAATACAAACACACGCACACATACGCTCTTCCTTTTCCAACTTTCTGAAACAGATATGAACTGACAGTACATGTAAGTTACTACATATACTAATGTACTAATGGTCACATAGCGTATGTTAACAGCGGGTCTGAGGTGATCCATGAGGTTGCCCAGTTTGGACCCGCTGCCTGTGGACTGTGTGAGGGTGAACAAGGGCCGGTTCATCAGCTAACACAACAGCTCAGCCGCCCCACATACCGTTCACTGGTCAATCTTTATAATGTACAATATTCATTTATAAATTAGTCAGCATATCTTTACGTTATTTAGATTGCCAGAATAAATGATTTCTATACTTTATGTGGATAAACAAAACAGTATTTCGTTTTCTTTTAATCCACAAAGAAAAGCCATAGTTGCAAAACAACAACAACAAAAACACTTGTAAAAGTTAAGGAAGTTCAGGAAATTGTAGTTTGATGACACTGAGAAAAACAGTTTATTGTTATTATTACTATGTGATATATAAGGTAAATTTTTTATTTTGTGTTTATCACAGTATAACAAAGGTACTGTAGAGATTTCTTTTCATGTTACCACAGTAGAAAAGAAACGTTATCTATGAATATTTCGTAGGTAGTTCAAACATGATAAGCCCTTTTATATTTACACATAGTATCATTAAGTTAGACAATTATAACTTAATTGAAGTATAGTCATTTAAAATCTTGTCCATATCATAAGTCATTGTTAGACAAAAAAGTCTTACAAAATCAATAACCCCTTGTTGGTATGTGTGTTTTCCTTTTATTATTTTTATTATTAGTGAAAATTTTTACCCTTATTACTTTAATAATTTTATAACTTTCATAAATTTAAAGAATAATTGAGTAAAGATGACACATAAAATGTATTTTCTTGCTTTCTCATAAGACCCGCAAGGCCTCCGTATTTCAGTAATTAACATTCATGTAACACAACTAGTCTATGCAGCATTTGCCTTTCAACAGTCCCATTCATGTAACATAAGCCCTGTGATATATTCACTAATAATTTCATTTTACAACTGCGGTTAAGTTGTTTACCCAAACTCCCGCCTCTATAAATTACCAGAAACAAGAATTAGACTCAGGTCCTCTAGATAATGAATTCTACCATACACACTACGTCTATCTATTATTATGTTAAGCTACAAATAATTATTACATTTCTAATAACTCTCAAACACAAACTGTTGAGAATTTGTGATACTCCAGGCAGTGCTATGCATTTTACATTTATGTTCATTATTTTAATTACTATTCAAAACAACAATGTGAGATATAAACTTACTTTGAAGTGTCCTGCAGTTAAGAAAACTAAGGTCCTGAATATTTATGAAATCTCGTAAGATTATGAACGTAATAAATAACATACACAAGAATAAAACTCCAATTCTTCTGCCCCCTGGAGTATGTGTATTTGGGATTTTTGGAGAGTTATTTGAAATGTATGTAAGGAGCCCTCCTGATGATCCTTCATGGAAAATGGCTAAGTTCTCACAGTGAAACTGATATAATTAACCTGTTCTTTAGGGACTGTTGGGCACATCAAGTTGGTGGGCACTATGTGCTTTTTCTTATAGATTAATATCATTTAGGATCCCAGGAAGTGAGAATTTAGATATAAGGTTAAAGAATCAAGAGAAGAAATAGAATGGCCTTCCCAACTTAGAAAAAGATATAAATTTCACTTGAATGTGAATCTATATGGATAGAAGCTGTGGGAAGAAGCCAATGCAGCCGTGGTTGGGAGCAGTTAATGCCACATTAACTCATTAACTCTCTGCACTGAGGAAGCCGCCCTGTGGCTGGCAGGCTGGGAGTTGGGGTGTCAGGCCCAGGCGCACTCAACACACAGGGTAGGCTGCAGCTCCTCGTGCCTCATATAATGGAATAGGGAAGGGAAAAATGAGAAGTAAGTGAACGATGTTTTCTTAAATCAGAGATCTTGGCCAGAAAGTAGGCAAAAATGTGGATATTCTTGGAGTCCAGTGATAAAGAATAAAATACAACTTTTTTTGATCCTTTAAACCTCCTGGAGTAGATCATACACAAAGTGGGATTAGCTGAAAGTCAGAAAGGCTGGAGCCTGAGAGCCCGAGAATTGTGAGAAAGACATTTCATTAATCTAAGCATCTTCGTTAGCCAGGGTCCAGACAAGGACTTCCTGGATAATAAGGTAAAGAAAGTGGCAAATTCAACAAAACGGTGTGTAACAGATTTAAGATATGAAGCATCACATTTAAACTCCATTTACATTCGTGAGAATTATGTAATAAATTTTCATGATAAATAAAAGTTATAGCAGCTCATTCAAATGATTTGCCAGTCTGCTCCCTCATGGAGACTACATAAAAAGTAAGAGGAATGAGATTTGTTACTATTTCTATGCCTGAGGCATAAAATACTCTATTTGCTGCCTAGATCGCCAACTTAATTTCTGAAAAAGAATAAGGAGGTAAAAAGAATAAAGGGATTTTATTGAATTCTATTCAAAATATTGATAGATTAAGATATTGACTTGCAATTTGACTGTTAAGCAACATCTCACTCACTGGGATAAATAACACTGATTTCTAGAAACTGTTTTTAGTGTTTTAAACCAATAATTCCAAGGCATTTTAGGTTACATTAAAGTTATAAATTTGGCAGCACCAGTTCTTTTATTTATTAATTTTTTACCTTTTCAAATTGGCATTCTCAGGCCTTAGAGGCTTTTAATAATTGTGTCTCAGGCCCCAGACAACTGTAGCCCCTGGCGCTCAGTCAAGAAGTGAGGCTACAGAACACCCATCCTTCATCAGCTATGCCGTACATGGAAAAACCCCATTGCACTTCTTCATGGTGTTGCGTCTCTGAACCTACATCTTCCAACATACTAGGGGCCTTCACGAGAATGCGTTAAATACGCGTAGGTCAGTCTCCTCCCTAACACAGCTCTGCTCTTCAAAGTTTTCAGGGAAGTCGAGGCAGGCAAACCTGTACCAGAGAGTTCAGAGATTTCACCTCTGCTGAACATACCACACTGATAGCCCGGAACGATGGCTGTTCTTTCTAGGGTGTGAAAGACCCTAGGGAAATCCTTCTAACTTGATACTTATGGTTTTATCTAAAAACGTTCCCAAAATTACAGATGCAATAACTCAAAGGCATCTAAATTAAACATATATCAAATTAAACCAATATCAAAACAAATGGGCGATCAGTATTGCCACTTCTCTTCAACATGATACTGGAAGTTCCAACCAGAATGATTAGGTAGGGGAAAGAAATAACAGGCATCAGAAAGGAAGAAGTTGAATTGTCCCTCTTTGCAAACTACATGATTTTATATAGAGGAAACGTTAAAGACTCCACTAAAATGCGTTGTTATTATTATAACAAAAGAACTCAGTCAAGTTGCAAGATACACATTCAACATAAAAAAGGAGCGTTTCTGCACACTAACAGCCAAGTATCTGAAAAAGAAATCAAGAAAGCATTCCCATTTAACATAGCTACTAAAATAAAATAAAATCCATAGGAATAAATTTAACCAAGGGAGTGAAAGACCAGCACACTGAAAACCATTAAAAACAGATGAAAGGTATTGAGGAAGACACTAAAAATGGAATTATATCCTGTATTCACAAATTAGAAGAATTAAAATGGTTAACATGCCCATACTTTCCAGTGTGACCTACAGATCCAGTGCAATGCCTGTCAAAATTCAAATGACACTTTTTTTTTTTTTTTTTGCAGAGACAGTGTCTCACTTTGTCACCCTTGGTAGAGTGCCGTGGTGTCACACAGCTCACAGCAACCTCCAACTCCTGGGCTTAGGGGATTCTCTTGCCTCAGCCTCCCGAGTAACTGGGACTACAGGCGCCCACGACAATGCCTGGCTATCTTTTTGTTGCAGTTTGGCTGGGGCTGGGTTTGAACCTGCCACCCTCGGTATATGGGGCTGTTGTCCTACCCACAGGTGCCACACTTTTTTTTTTTTTTTGCAGTTTTTGGCCAGGGCCGGTTTTGAACCCCCCACCTCCCACCTTCAGTATGTGGGGCCGGCGCCCTACTCCTTGAACCACAGGCACCACCCTCAAATGACACTTTCAATAGGAAAACAATTCTAAAATGTTTAGGGAACTGCAAAAGATCCAGAATAGCCAAAACTATATAGAAAAGCTGAAGGAATCATACTTTCTGAATTCAAACTTTATTACTATAATAATTAGAACAGAATTTTACTGGCATAAAAGCAAAACCATAGATCAATCAAACTATAATAACTAGAACAGAATTTTACTGTCACAAAAAAAAAAAAAAAAAACGTAGATCTATGGAATGGAACAAAGACCTGAGAAATAAATGCTGTATTTATAGCCAACAGATTTTTGACAACGATGCCTAGAATATACAATGAGGAAAGGAAAGTCTCTTTAATAAGTGGTCTTGGAGCAACTAGATATCCACATGCAGAAAAAGAAAATTAGACCCTTAGGTTACATTGTATATAAAAGTCAAATCAAAATGGATCAAAGACTTAAAGATAAGACTCCAAACTATAAAACTATTAAAGTAAATATAGGGGAAAAGCCCCATGACATTGGCCTAGGAAATAATACTTTGGATATAAAGTGAAAAGCACAGGTAACAAAAGCAATAAAGGGCAAATGGGATTGCCTCAAATTAAAAAGCTCAAAAAATTCTGTGAAGAATCAGCAAATATACCATCTAGAGAATGAGAGAAAATATTTCAGACGATTTCATAAGAGGCTTATCTACCCCAAACATATAATGAACTCTAAAAGCTTAATAGCAAGGAAATAAATGAACTGATTTTAAAATGGGCAAAGGATCTGAATATACATTTCTTCAGGGAAGGGCAACAAATGGCTGACAGGTATATTAAAAAAATGTTTCACATCACCAATCATCAGGAAAATTCAAGTTAAAATAATATCTCAGCAAAATGAAGTATCACCTCATACTTGTTAGAATGATGACTGTCAAAAAAATGGAAGATAACAAACGCTGGTTAGAACATGGATAAAAGGGACCCCTTGCACACCACTGGTGGGAAGCTAAATTGATACAGCCATTTTAGAAAATGTTACGGAAATTTCTGGAAAGGTTAAAAATAGAATATTATATGACCCAGCAATACCACTACTATCTACGTATCCAAAGGAAATGAAAGTGGTATGTTGAGGAGCTATTCCCCCCATGTTTATTGCAGCTTTATTCACAATAAACAAAGGTACAAGATCAACGGAAGGGTCCATCAGTGGTTGAATGGATAAGAGAATCTGGTATATTACACAAAAGGAAATTCTGCTGTTATTGGCAATGACAGGAATAAAACTAGAGGGGATTGTGTTAAGTGAAATAAACCAAGTACAGAAAAACAAATACAACATGCTCTTCTTTATATGCAAAATCCTAAAACCTCAAACTCGTAAATATAAAGGGTAGAATTGTGGTTACTGGGTTTGGAGGGGTATATTGGGGGAAAAGTGGGCCAGGAGATATGGTCAAAGGTACAGAATTTTAGTCAGATAAAAGGAATAAGTTAGAAAGATGTATTGTACAATATGGTGATTATAGTACGGAACAACATATTTTATTCTTAAAATGCTAACAGAATAGATCTTAAGTGATCTGATCAAAGCAATGATTAATTAAAGCAATGAGGTAATACACACATTAATTAGGCTGGTTTAGCCATTTCACAACGCATGTCATTTCAAAACTTTATGTTGTGCATAATAAATACACAGATTTAATTTGTCCATTTAAAAAATTAAAGAAATAGATAAATAATTAGACAAGAAGACAAAAATTAGTGAAAATATAAAAGAAGTGGAATCCCCTTATGTTACTGGTAGGGACATGAAATGGTGCAACTGCTTTGGAAAACAGTTTGACGGTTCCTCAAAATATAAACCATAGACTTATTGGAATAAAACCTATATAAATAGAAACTTGCAAGGAAGGTTTATAGGAGCATTACCGTTATAGCCAAGGGGTGAAATCAGCCCCATGCCCATCCCCCAACGGATGAATAAACAAATTGTGGTCTGTTCATACAAATGGAAAATGATTCCGCCATTAAAAAATAATGAAGTATTAATACATGATACAATTTCAAAGAAGCTTTAAATATTACACTAAGTGAAAGAAGCCATTCACAGAAGGCAATTGGGGCATGATTCCATTTATGTGAAATGTCCAGAACAGCAAAAACAGAAAGAGAAAATAGATGACTGTTCAACGGTAACTGGGGTTGGGGGTAGGGATGGGAGGTATTTCCTATCTATTCACGGTCAGTTAGGGGACACCTGCCCTCGTTCTATAGTCGGGAATAAAGTTCAAAGTGGAAATATAAGATAAACTCTGGGGAACATGGTGATCTAAGTGCAGGAATCTTGTTTTTTTATTTTTCCCAACTTTGCCAGTAATTCCCAGACATAAAACCTGCTTTGGAATTGGAATGAAGAGGCCCCTGCAAAAATGTTGGTAATCTATGTAAAGAGATTTTGCAGACTTAGAAATTGGTCTATGAAGATTAAAAGAAGTGGATAGATTTGAGAACTGAATAGAAAGTAGAATCAGCAAAGAATATCACGAAGTTATTTTCAAGTAAAGAGTCAATTGCCCTGTAAAGACAAAAATTAGAAGCCCAATTAATAAAGCCCAATAAATAAATTACCATTAAAATAATAGTATGATCTTATTTCCTCTGCCTATCAAATAGCAAACACAGGTATTCTGCATGCATTTTGAAGATGATTAGAGAGTGAAGAAAAGTTTGAATTGGTACGAACTTTTATACGCTGTTTTTACTACATGGTGAAAGTTTTAAAATACCAATAACCTGTGTTAATTTCCTCTTTCAAATGTATCTTACAGAAATAACCTGAAATATGCATAAAGTACATATATTTAAGGAATTTAAAAATTATCTGTAGAAACTGTAAAAACCATCTCTATTACACAGAGTTGCATGAGTACATGGAATTACACACCTAAGATAGAAGGTGGAAGCTTTTAAAGATTCACATACAGAACAGCAGCTATTGGGAGCAGAAGACATTTACATTGAATTTTAAGTTAAAAAAAAAATCAAACCATGATCTAATGTCCCTTTTAGTGTCCTGTTGCAAAAACTTACAGTGAGAAAGAGAACAGAGCAAGAGGCAAGGGAATACCGTTAACGATCTTTGACAAAGCAGAGTTTCAGTTAAGTTCATAAATTATTGTTTTTCTTTCATTTTTCTGGACTTCTTTCTACATTATTCTGAACTGATTGTTTCATAGTGGCAGAATGAGGAATATAATTTTCCCTTTAAATTTTAAGAACTGTGGCAGGCACTTCCAGTTGTCAGGCCAGTGTCCACCTAATCCTTTTTAACACATGTACTTTGTATGAGATTGTAATGTGTTCAGCTTATAACACGCATCTGCCCTGAATCCCTTGCAGATAGGGTTTTCCGTAATGTGTGAAGAGTGATATACTAATATAAGTGACTTTGGAGGTGATCGGCTTTTGGACTTTTGCGTTTTACTCTTTGTTCCTCTTAATCTTCTTTCTGCACAGAACCCAGACACGGCGACTAAAGTTGGAGCATCCACATTGCCAATGTGAGAATGAAAAGTCTCAACTTAAGCAAGAAATTAGAAGAAACGGGTGTCCTTGATAATTGTATCAAGCTGTTGCACACGCCCTGTACATTTGTTTTTCTATTGTTTTCATGAGTAAAAATGTATCGTTATTTATGATATCACTGCATACTGATATGATACATTATGTATAACCAGGTACATTCTTAACTGATAGTAAAAAAAAAAATAGAAAAGAAAACCATTAATTCACATTCCACCCTGAGTTGAAGTGATGGTGGGTAGAACCTCTCTAAATCTAGTAGACGTTTGAATTAGGGACCAGAAAGATGAAAAGATGCACAAAAAACCCAGATAAAGGAAATCTCCTGGGCACCTTTACCTGATTTCAATACTGGGCCCACCTAGAAATACTTGGTGGGCATGTGCTAGTGTGCTGTTCATTCAGTCTCCTCTCTTCTTCAGAGTATTAAGAACAGTCATTACCTTACTTTTTCTTAATAGCCAACTGCCAAACATTAAGTGATTGGACACATTTATCCTTTAGAAGAAAAGATTAAAATAGGACCACATTATGTGGTAGAATATTTACGTCGAATGATTTAAAAGACATTATACATAACCAAAAAGAATTTTAAGACTAAAAATGAATGATTAATAAAATTCTCTTAAGATGAAAGAGAATTTGGACCATTAAACATGAATCAGCCCTGGGAAGTATGAGAGAGCTGAGCACGTGAGATTTGTGCTTTTGGTCTTTCTCCTCTTACTCTGGATCTATGTGTGACTCATACCCTGGGTCATTTCAAATGTAATCCCTGTCTCAAAATACCCATCGCTTTCCCAACCTTACTGGAGTAGGAAAAGCAGATTTCAACCTTGTCCATACTCACTGGCCTCTTGTAGACATCAACAAAAGTACCCAGCCCTAGAAGCTATAGCCTTAAAATGCATGCATTTTTTTTCTTAATGACTGCCAATGAACCATAACAAAATAGAACCTTCCCTCTCTGGAAGTGATTAGACAGGTTCAAAAAGAATATTTGATGATATGCCAAGCCAGCACATTGCTGTGATTTGAAAGCAGTGCCCACACCCCAACCAGCCAGACTTTTCTATTACAGAACAGCTGCCTCCCATAGTGAGCCTGATTTAGCACAAGATCAAAAATCTCAACACCCTCTACATGGGTTTTGTGACATTCCTCAGTGGCACAGGACCCAAGTAAAACCATGAAAAATTATTTGAGGCTATGTCAAGGAGAAACTTGAAACCTAAGGGCATGTTTGCCAGTATCATTAGAACTCTTCCTATACGCCGAAACCTATATGCAGAAACCTCGGTGAAGAGTTAACACCCTTCCTTAATTCCTACACTCATCCACTGAGAAAATGTCTACTGAGAAATATTGCAACTAAAGCTTTAGGATTCAAGTGCTGTAATGAGTTCAACCTGCATCTGCTCTGGTTCTAACCATTTATCTTGTTTCCATTGTTCCTTCAAGCAATATTTTCGTCCAAACACCTTTGTTGTAACTATTATGTAAAGCTTTCTAAGTTGAAGCTCTTTTCAATTCCACAGGTTTTACAATTTTAGTGCCATGAACAAAGAAAATGTCTTTTCTGTTATTTTATCTATTTTAGAACAAAGTTACGAATCTTTATATATGCGTTAATCAACCCATAGCACCATATCTATGCTACTGTGGGGGGATATAATACATAGTTAATGATATAATCTGACGTCAGCCAGGCCTGACCACTATTTGGTAGCATGTCAAAAAGCAGAGCTTTCCACTTCTGGTTGGCTGACAGAGTTTTTAGAAAGGCATTCATGGTACTGACAGCTACACCTGTTGGATCTTGTTCTACCTCCAAGACCCACAGACATGTCTAAAAATTCTTTCATGTAACAGCCATGCAAAGTTTTGAAAACAGCTTACTCCCCAACTGCCAACCCTTCCCCACCCTGGTTGCAATAAAAGTGTCTCCTTTTCAAGATAAACTTGCTCAGTTCTGTCAAATGATCCTCAGATGCAGGATCTCCAAACCCACCTTATCCTTCCTCTCTGGGTGTGCATTTGTTTCTCAATGTCCTTTGTAAAGCTTGGATGAAAGTCCTAGGTGTGGCTTGTTAAGGTCATGGGACAGTGGCAATGCTGTCCTCTGCCTGACAGGCTCTGTGTTCTTGACAAGCTTTGGACTTCTAGCTACTAAACTCTCTTGTCTTATATGGAGTTTCTGGCTAATTAAGGCCCCCAGATACTTTTCATATAGGCTGTTATCAATCTATATTCCACCTGGTCTATAAGTGAATTTCATCCTCTGGACTTACGGTAGGGTGTATAATTGTATCTTTTATATTTAACATCTTCAATTTGATTCTCTTCTATTTCTTCAAGATTGTCTCAGTTTCTGAAATGTTTAATGTGAATCTGATAATTTCATGGCTTTGCTCAAAAAAACTTCAAAAATGCCTAAAAATCTGCTCTCCTACAACCTCGCTTGGTATTTCTAGTCTCAGTTTCAGGCCAAAAGTTACAGGTACGAGTTGCATCCGTGTGCCCCGGGATAAACTAGTCTCCAAAACAATATAAAACACACTCTTTTTCCTAGTATAGCAGTGGCCCCATTTCCTACTAGAATAGCTTCAGAGTTAGTTGAAGTGTTAAAGGAGGAAGTATTTGTAGGAACTCGTTGAAAATGCCTAAGCTTAAAGCAATTACAGGTTAACTGTCTTTCCAGGAAAAGTAGTAAGTTTGCCACAAAATGTTTCCCAGCCTTTGTATCCCAGCTTTGGGATAATATCAATTCTGAATAATAACATATGTTATCAGTTATCACTGTATTTAAAGTTTTTTTTTTTTTTAATCACAACTCAGATTATTGAAATGCCTTTGATCTGAACAGCTCCACCACTGTGATGTTTCTGGTGATGTTCCCATCTAACACATCCTTTCCTTCATTAAAATTCCACCACATTCTAGTTTCTTCATGGCAAAGGTTTCACTCATATTATATATTTTCATACTTTGGTTTCTCCCCGCATCGTATACCTCAACCTCCAAACCCTAAGATTCTGGGAACCTCAACATCACTGTCAGCTATCACAACGTAGGTGCCCTGTCAGTATCACTGGTCAGAGGGAACTGAATTAGTGCTGCTTCCATCTTCTTTCTGATCTTCATACACAAAATCCATCACAGTCCAGAAGTCGACATACATAAAAAAACAAATGGACTGCTTTCCTATGTTTTAAATTATTTTAGAAATGATTGAGTTTGCATAAAAAAATCCTTTTTTGAAGTTTGAAATGGGGGTAAAGGAGAGAGAGAAGGCGGAAGTCCCTTGTGGGATGGGCACTAGGAGCAGAGAGAGAGAAGGAGAGAGAGAGAAGGCGGAAGTCCCTTGTGGGATGGGCACCAGGAGCAGAGAGAGAGAGAGAGAGAAGGAGAGAGAGAAGGTGGAAGTCCCTTGTAGGATGGGCACCAGGAGCAGAGAGAGAGAGAGAGAAGGAGAGAGAGAAGGAGAGAGAGAAGGCGGAAGTCCCTTGTGGGATGGGCACCAGGAGCAGAGAGAGAGAAGGAGAGAGAGAGAAGGCGGAAGTCCCTTGTAGGATGGGCACCAGGAGCAGAGAGAGAGAGAGAGAGAAGGAGAGAGAGAAGGAGAGAGAGAAGGCGGAAGTCCCTTGTAGGATGGGCACCAGGAGCAGAGAGAGAGAGAGAGAGAAGGAGAGAGAGAAGGAGAGAGAGAAGGCGGAAGTCCCTTGTAGGATGGGCACCAGGAGCAGAGAGAGAGAGAGAGAAGGAGAGAGAGAGAAGGCGGAAGTCCCTTGTAGGATGGGCACCAGGAGCAGAGAGAGAGAGAGAGAAGGAGAGAGAGAAGGCGGAAGTCCCTTGTAGGATGGGCACCAGGAGCAGAGAGAGAGAGAGAGAGAAGGAGAGAGAGAAGGAGAGAGAGAAGGCGGAAGTCCCTTGTAGGATGGGCACCAGGAGCAGAGAGAGAGAGAGAGAAGGAGAGAGAGAGAAGGCGGAAGTCCCTTGTAGGATGGGCACCAGGAGCAGAGAGAGAGAGAGAGAGAAGGAGAGAGAGAAGGAGAGAGAGAAGGCGGAAGTCCCTTGTAGGATGGGCACCAGGAGCAGAGAGAGAGAGAGAGAAGGAGAGAGAGAGAAGGCGGAAGTCCCTTGTAGGATGGGCACCAGGAGCAGAGAGAGAGAGAGAGAGAAGGAGAGAGAGAAGGAGAGAGAGAAGGCGGAAGTCCCTTGTAGGATGGGCACCAGGAGCAGAGAGAGAGAGAGAGAAGGAGAGAGAGAAGGAGAGAGAGAAGGAGAGAGAGAAGGCGGAAATCCCTTGTGGGATGGGCACCAGGAGCACAGGGGAAGGCCCCAGGGCACAGCCGCACCGTGTGTGAGTCCTGGGATTCTAGAGGAAGAAACCTCCCAATCCCACGCTTTAAGCTTTTTTAAAGTATATGATAAATTATTGTCAACTATAATCACTTTGTTTGCTATCAAATATTGTTAATTCTATATAAATAACTGATTACGTGTTTGCACTATTAACCATCCCCGTCTCATCCCCCTCCCACTCCCTTCGCAGCCTCTGGAAACCATCACTTTCCTCTCTGCCTCCCTGAGATCAATTGTTCTAATATTTAGCTCCCACATACGAGGGAGAACATGTGATATTTGTCTTCCTGTGTTTGGCTTATTTTACTTAAAATAACACTGTCCTGTTCCATCCATGTTGTTAGATACCCCATTACAATGATTTGATTAAAATGCTTTGTATGCCTGTATCAACACATCACATACCCACAATAGAGACAACTATTATGTACCCATAATAATTAAAATTCAAAAAATAAAAATAGGTAAAATCATATTAACTCGCAACTATGTTAACCGGTAATTGACAATTATTGAATGTGTGGAAGAAACTTTGGATGTTGTAATATATGTTTCTATATTTTAGAAAGGATGATGTCTCATCCAAAGTTCATACAATATCTGTTTAAAAAGGCAGCAGAAGTAACTCAGCCTGCGTTTTATCTCATCCTGTGTCTGGAGGGAGGCTGCCCTTTTTGAATCTAATTTCAGTCATAATATTGATGATGCGGGAAAGCTACCTTCTCACTAGCAGTGAGCCAGACGAGCCAATATATTTCTACTGGAATAATTTCCATCTTGCTTCCAAGTTGGGAAGCAGCATTTATGAACATTAAATTTCATTTCATTCAATTCACATCATATGAAAATGGGGACAGAGTGTGAATCCATGTTATAGACCTAAAGTGAAATACAAGATCTTTTTATTAATTTATTTTTATTTTCTGGTACTGCACATTGATGTAATCAACTTCCTACATTGTTTATAGACTAATATACACAAGCTATAAGTGTAGGAACTTCAGTATATGTTTACTTATGCAGCTTACTTGTACCAAGTTAGTAATATAGGAAAAATTCTTAGGGAGCCTTAATCACTAACCCTCCTTGAGAATTTTAGGAAATCAGGACAAACTATGAAGAAGTTGATTGACATAATAGACCTAAGGGAACTTGAATTAAAAAAAAAAAATGAAAAACAAAACAGAGGAAACAAGTCAGAAGGTTTGAGACAAGTGATGAATTGACACAATGGAATGGGGAGAAGAGACTGGAGTTCTATTTTATATCATCTGAAATCGTTTCTACTTACTTACATTGTCGGAAATATCACAGTAAAATAGACACGCATACCCTAACTTCATCTTAACATTCTTGGCAGAAGCAAAAACAAATTGCACAAGTAATATAAATAATAAACAGCACCAGATCCACAAAAACAATGTTCTGAGTAGGGCCGAGATTCAGCAAAGACCTCACCGGCCTTATGAACCTATCACTTCCACCCTTCTGGGACACATTAGGTTTTGTTTTCTATTCCTGAAAGGTGTTTTGCTTTATTAGTTAGAGCAGTACCTCTTATACACAATATTAATTTCCTACAAAATGATCTTTGGTTTTACTTCAAAAGTATTATGAACAGGTGTTAAACACACATACTGATTACATCATTATACCACTTACTGAAAGGTATTAACAAAAGGGAAGTGTTAATGTTACCGAAACTTGATTCAGCCAAGGTAGATGTTCATATTTTCCTACAGCGGATGCAGTGAAATAAATAATGCGACATATGCCTAGGGTATACTGAAAATTTAGTCTGCGATTCACTACCTGCTTTGAGTCTGGCCATGATTAATCATAAAGCAATTAAAATGTAAGTGGAGACATTATCTCTAGACATCATTAAAAATCAAAGGCTTTTTGTTACATTAATTGACATTTTTTTAATTGTTTTCTGATAGGATTCCTTTAATTTAATTAGAAATACTTTACAATGACTATATGATAAAGAAACATGACAAATTATTGTATCAAGTATTTTATTTCCCCAATGTTGTTCACTTCTACAAACACTGTTCAAGTCTAAATATTGAGAAATATTTGCAAATTGAGAGAGCAATATAAAAATGCAAGAGAGAAAGTAACATTAGAAATTTGGTAACAAATATGTAGTTTACTGTGTGGTTAAAGAACATTTTAAATTTCTTTCAGTGAATATACAGTTGATTTATATACTAAGAATATTCATTTAAGTTATTTTTATGTAAAAATATTCATTCTATAATTTTTCAAGTCTCACAAAACCTGAGATTGACTACTTTAAACATTGGTTTGAAACAAGAAACATGAAAATGTGTATTTTCAAAACAAATTTTATTCTGACACCATATTGCAAAATTTTATATTGACTTGAAAATTTTCTATGGGTGTAAAGGAAAACACTTGAGTATTTTAGAACTGAGATCCTATGCACAAAATTATATCCAAAAAGGATCTGAAGGAAGAAAAATCACTTAATGCAATATTATTAAAACAACATATACAGTCTATCAAATTTAAAATTGGATCTAGTAACTAAAACAAAAGTATTCAAGATTGGTCATATATTGATCAATATGCAAATAACTACATGGATTATTTTTAAGGTCACTGAAGTATCATAAATTGAATAAATCTTATATAAATGTACTTTAACATCTCTAGGGCATTGCGACACCATAAAACTGGCTACCGTTATCAAAACAATTACAACAATGTGATAAATTTGATATGAATATCTTGTTTGATGACTGTGTTCTGCATGTAAGTGGGAAGCTATGAGTTTTGTAATTTTTGTAACAAATGCATCGTGAAAAGATGGATTTCAATTTTAAGAAACATTGTCCTCCACCTAAGCTCCCAATAGAATGATACTAAATTTATTGTTGACCCTACAATTATTCAGAAACTTAAATTAATGAAAATCATTTAGAAAATATTTAATTAAGTTAATAATAAAAAGAAGCCATAGAATGTACCTGGCACATGCTATTCTTAAATAGTTGATATTTACATAGTGCATGACCTGGGCTGCCTGAGACAATTGCTACCTGGAAGAAAAACCTAACAGGTGGGAAACAAAGCCTCCTCTTCACTTTGGTCAGTTCCTGTAGCTGGAAGTCTCACTTGGCCGCCCAGTGTGCGTCTGGGGTCAAGCCTCGTCGAGTTTACCTCTCTGATTGCTGTAGACTCACACTGGAGTCAGCTCCACCGTGAAGACTAGTTGTGCTCTTCACCTGATCCCTGGGAGTTACAAGTATTATCAGATTGTTTCTTAAATTGTGTGGACCTTACCCTCTCAGGAAGGGCTCATCATGATCTATGTCTTCTTGTATTTGGTAATATAAGAAGTCTTATATATTTGGTAATATAATAAGTCTTAACTGTGTATTAAAATGATTTATGAAGATTTTTATTTTAAATATTGACACTACGATCATGTTATTAAAAACCTGATTCCATTGGTTTGGGAATGATACTAGGTCATAAGCATGTTTTAAAATATCCCCAAGTAAATCAAATTGCAACCAGACTTGAAAACCACCAGCGTGCACAATTCCTTGCGCAAACAGATGACAAGAAAAACAGCTAGAAGATGCAAAGATAATCAGAAGGAACTCACCCACACGAAATCAGAGAAATAATGCTCATTGAAATGCATTTCCTATGAGATAGTGGAGAACATGGGAAAGTGCTTTGTAAGTTATTTACAAACAAATTTATAATTATAGTGGAAAAATCTCTGAAATGACAACAAAATATCAGGATGATATAAATAGTGTTTTTAAAATGAGAGTAAGATGCTGACTAGTAGTCACAGAACAAGTCATCTTATGGATTTGGTTATTAAAATCCTCCTCTTCTAAAATCATCCTTTTGTAAACATTTATATATTTATCATTTTCCTATATTTGTACCCAGACCGTAATATTCACATATCTCATTCTCAATTTTTCAAATCTTTCCATGTCCAGACAAACATTGTCTGGAGCTCTACCATTCACATAGGATCACAGTTTACCTGTTTCTCCTTCTAAGCAAGATGGCAGCAGATTCTGTGTTGAAACACCCCTGCCCTTGGGTATCAAATGTTTCCTTATTAAATAAACTAACCAAGTCCTGCTGGATAGCAATCTGCTTGTGATGTGGTGAAATGGATGGGCTCATGTAGGATGACTCCACTGTTAGCATCTCTGAGTGCCGAAACCACCCATACCGAAAACAACATTGACACCCCTGCAGAGCAGCAGCAAGGCCGATGAGACTGGCCACCTATGGCAGATGAGTTGATTTCTTGAATCACGGAAAACACAATGATGACTTTTCTTCAATGGAATAGTCCCTTGTTAAGGAATGGATATATTTTTCTGCCTTTGCTCTGTCTACTATCTTTAGATATATTCAATAAACTCTATAACCGTGGACTCCTATATGTCATTGGTACCAAGAAAAGAATTAATAGCAAAAGATCCAAGAATTGGGCTTATTACTGTAGGATTCACTGCTTTATCACATTTCCTGTGGAATATTAGGTGATATAGAAAAATCTTTACAGAGCCAAATGAGAAAACACTCATTGTAAGTTTGCTGTTCTATGTGGTATATGACATAGAAAACTATATCATGTTCATTAACCAAAAGTTAATTAAAGATTCTTTTCACTCTATACTGGGAAAAAATATACCTTGCAGTCTTCAGGCACAAAAATTTCAGCATATTGCTGAAATGTTCCCTGAAAGCAAAGGAGATGTTCACTGGATGATGAAGAAGGCTTATCCTCAATACCTAATTTGGCCTCATAATCAATTACAGACCTGGGAACCCAGATTCTACATGTGTTCTCTTCCTTTCCTGAATGTGTACACGTATCTATACAAAGATGTGTGTGTGTGTGTGTGGTTTCACATACAATACATGGTTTTACTTTCTGTGATTTCAGTTATGTGTGATGAACTGTGGTGTGAAAATATTAAATCAAAAATTCCAGATATAGGCTGTGGCTCATGTTTATCATCCTAGCACTCTGGAAGGCTGAGATGAGTGAGATGCTGAGATGCTTGAGCTCACAAGTTCAAACCCAGCCTGAGCAAGAGTGACACCTCATCCCTACTAAAAATAGAAAAACTAGCCAGCATTATGGCAGATACCTATAGTCCCAGCCACTCAGCAGGCTGATACAAGAGGATTGCTTGAGCCCAAGAAACTGAGGTTGATGTGAGCTGTGATGATGCCACAGCACTCAACCCAGGGTGACAGAGTAAGACTCTGTGGAAAGAAAAAGGAAGGAAGGAAGGAAGGAAGGAAGGAAGGAAGGAAGGAAGGAAGGAAGGAAGGAAGGAAGGAAGGAAGGAAGAAAGGAAGGAAGGAAGGAAGGAAGGAGAAAAAAAAGGGAAAGAGAAAGATGGGAGGGGAAGGGAAGAGAAGGGAAGAAAAGGAAAGGAAAATTCATAAATTTTAAATTTGCCTTCATTCTAAGTAGTACACTGAAATGTCTCTCCGTCTTGTTCTGTTCTGTCCAAGACACAATCTTCCCTTTGGCCACCCTCTCTGCAACCCCTGCCTACTAGTCACTTAGTAACCAGCTACATTGTAAAATTGTCACAATATGCAGCGTTTGTGTTCAACTAATCCTTATTTTACTTAATAATAGCCCTGAAGAACAAGAGTAGTGATGATGGTCTTTTGGACACCAAAGAGAGAAGCAGTAAAGTATTTCCTTAAAGTGAAAACATTTAAGTTCTCTAATTAATAAGAAAAGAAAAACAACTGCAAAAAGAATGAACCCTCGATGTGTGGAAGAACCCTCTGTCTGTGAAATTGTGAAGAAGAAAAGAGAAATCCATGCACAGTGTACACAGGGCTCAGTCCTAGCCACGGTTTCGGGCATATGCCTGGGGACATGTAAGGGGCACTATTGTACACAAATACACCGTTTATATAACTTCATCTATTTATATGCATATGTACATACACAGATACGTAGGGATATATAAACACATTATAAATATATACAACATTGAGAGGGTTTGGGTGGTGCTTATAATGCTAAAATTTAGTCCATAGGTGATGGAATACTAAGGTAGAATTAAAAGGAAGTTGAGGAGGAAAAGGGAGCACCTTGGCTCAGCGCCGTAGCTCAGTGAGTAGGGTGCCGGCCACACACAACGAGGCTGGCAGGTTGGAACCCAGCCCAGGCCTGCTAAACAACAATGACAACTACAACCAAAAAATAGCTGGGCGTTGTGGTGGGCACCTGTAGTGCCAGCTATTTGGGAGGCTGAGGCAAGAGAATAGCTTAAGCTATTGAGGTTACTGTGAGCTGTGATGCCATAGCACTCTACCCAGGGTGACGACATAGTGAGACTCCATCTCCAAAAAAAAAAAAAATGTGAGCACCCAGAAATCCAGCATGTGGAGATTAACTGAGTCATGGGCAATATGTTAAGTTTCTGTTTGTTTTGTTTTTGTTATGATTTATTTTGTTCACTGAAGAGAGTGAATGGAGGTTTTGTTTTTATGAATGAAAATTTTATGTTCTTATGAGTCCTTTTTTCAATGGACCAATAAGTATGTGAAGAAGAATGTATGTACATTTTCAGCAGCAAAAAAGCGAAAAAGAGTGAACCCTCTGATGGATAGGATGTCTGGGTAATTTACCACCCAGATGGTGACCCTTCTGCTAGGAAGGTAAGTTTATCCACGTGGGGTATCAGATCTACACAGTCTGTGGTCATGAGACCCATAAAGGCCATGTTCAAAATGCTCAGTTATTTAACATCCTAATCTCCTTCTTGGTTTAAGAAATCATACCTTTCATTCAGAGGAAACATGAAGCAATCTCATCCTTTCTAATCTCTTTTCAGCCAAGGTAAAAATCCCATACATTCCATGAACTTTAGAGAGGGATATAAATTTAAAAGGACAGTAGCACTGTTTTCACAATGGCCATGTCTACTGAGTCCATGGTGTATCGTGATGATGGCTATGATTCTGGGCAGATTTACTGGTTCAGAACATTTTTTGAATAATTATTTCAAAAAATGAATTATTATGTATCTTACCTATGTTAACTCAGGTGTAAGACGATCTCCATTTTGAGGTTCTGAATGCTGGGCAATCGAGAGGTAAAATTACTTGGCAAAGATCACAAAGTTATACAGCAGAACCACCATAGTCGACCACCTTCCTACATTGACCACCTCTTTAAATTGACCAACTTTTCACAGACCACATGTACATGTCAGGACAATAGGCCTAGTTCCTCATGGTGACCATCTCCATGTATGGACAAGTTTGATACAGTCCCCTGAGTGGTCAACTTACAGAGGTTCTACTGTAGTAAGTGGAACAGAACGGGACAGCTTGGCAGCAGAGCCAGTGTTCTGAAATACTATAAGATCTTGTCTTTTTATCTTTCTTCCTTCCCTATTGGCCAATTGCAGAACCTTCTAACTCTTTCTGACATCTAGTCAATAACCTCCTAAAAAATTATTTGTCTGCTTTCAATTTTTTTTTCCTGTTATCTGCAACTAGGAGCCTCAACTGACATCTTGCTGCCATGAACTGTCATTTCTGGGTCTTATGGTGGTTGAAGTGACCAAGGGGCATAAGAACATTCTTTACGTAGACCAGCATTTTAAATAAAAATAAAAAATTATCACCTATTATATCACATAAGTAAAAAATTTAATAATTATAATAATTTAATAAAGAATAAAAAGTTTAATAGGTTTGCAAATGGCAATTAGTATAAAGTATTTTAAATGCCTCTTAAAGTAGACTTTAATTTAGTCAAATTAACCAAATTAAGAACATGAGGGGTATTATTTATTTTAAAGATAGAAGTATCTTTCATGTCAATAAAATTAAATAATAGCATTTTCTATTTATTCAAAGAATTTTAAGTATTCACTAATGTCAGGTTCTCCTTAAAGTTCACACAGATCCAGTTCGAGAGAGCTAGAGTTGGAATGAGGTTTCCTGACACCCAGAGAATAGTTCTGTTGGGAACTTAAAAAAAAAAAAAATAGATAAAGATGTTTAAATTTCAACCTCAAGGTCCAGGAGTTGAACCTGAAAATTCATCTTGACACCTCATTGCTGATCTTACCCATTGTGCAAAGTTAACGTTTCCTCCAATAAGATGCTCTGAATGTATGTCATTTTAAAGATCTCAGTAAAGTGATGACTGTTTACTGAGTCCTTCCTTTCTGTCGGGCACTGAGACGGTGCTTTCTCATATCTCCTGCACTGGGTACCGCAAATCCATGACACAGATACAAAAAATTTTCTGAAGAGAAAGACACTAAAAAGTTGAGTTTGTTGCTCAAAATAGCACATGAAATAAGTAGAAATAGAAGCCCATCTCAAGTGTGTCTATTTGCAAAGTCTATATTTTTAACAATTATGCTGCATTGCCCTCCACTGCTATAACATGATTCTGTTAAATTCCAATTCATGACCATCCTTTACCGAAGTTTTATGTGGATATATATGTGGAAATTTCCTCTGTAAATGATGAAGATGGGCGTATACTGTGTTCATATTCATAGCTGCAATAAGGTAACACACAAAACGACTTTTGTTCTCTCGTGCGCCTTGTGCACGGGAAAGCAAATGGCACAGCACGCAGACAAGGAATAGCCCAATCATTTCTATGTATTGGAGGTACTCAGCGCTCATTACACTGTGAATGATAGTATTTGAGAGCCCTTTTCATAGGTGAATAAGTTGAGGTGGTTTCCCCAGCGAACAAGGCTCAAAAGGGGGGATTAGAAATCTAAGCCAAAGCCCCTGCAAGTCCCATCTCAGCACTCTGCCAGTCTGCAATTCATTACCTGCCTGTCCAAACACCAAAAGTTTATTTTAATTAAGGAAATGATTTTTTTTATGTATTGAATTTGCCAGATACAAAGATATTTTAAAGCCAAATTCAACAGAATAATCTTATACATTCTCCTGAGCTCCCTGCAGCAAAGACAATGAAAATGTCGAGGAAACAATTTCCCTCGAAATATTCTCTTTCTGGACACAATTAGTTTACCAAAAGCACTTGATAATATAAAATCACTAATATTTTGCTAATTAGTGATTAGCAAATTGTTAATATTTTTACTTATCTATACATTACTACAAAGGAGTTTTTAAAGACTTACTGTTTTGTGGTTTACAGAGGAAAATGTGTTGTGCTAAGCTGCTAGAATTAACATTCACAATATATTTTATGACTGGATAATACAAGTATATTATAACCTCCTCCTGGATCAATGGATTATTATTTATTTTAAATCCTGAGGTTAGTAGGAATTTCTAAAAATGACTTTTCATAATTTTAGCAGACTACATTTTTTTCAATCTATATCCTCTTTCAGTGAAGAAAATATATCAAAAGGTACACAGCTGAGTCTGCTAAACGGTTGCCAAGCCTTAATTTTAATCAGAATATTCAGACTAAGGTTCTTATCAAATACGCTTAGAACAGTGAAGTTATTAGTATAATATTGTTCCATGTTATTACCAGTTTCACCTCCAATATAAATTTTTTGGAGTATTTAATGTACAAATTCCTTAGTAAGAGTTGGAATGCTGAGAATCACTTGAAGTGATGCAAAGCAAATACAGCGAGTTTTCCATAAGTAAACGTGAGCAAGACAGTTTTTTTCTTTCTTAGAAGAAACATTACTAAGATATTGTCATATATTTATGATGTGCCTTTTTCTCCTAAAAGCTTTCTCCGTCTGTATGGTGCTCTTTGGGTTCCAGAGGTGCTTGGGGTGATGTGGTGGAGGAGACTCGCTGTTCACTCATTCAACACAGAGAGATGTGTTGCAGCCACTATTGCCTTGGGGGTGATCCTGGTGAGCAACAAGCCAGCATGACCTCATCTCAGTGGAGTGCACGGTACCTTGGCAGAAATTTCACTTGTGTGGGACACCCTACTATTGCTTTATTGTGTCAAACGCTATACATATATGTACCTTTAATTCTCGGGAAGGGTGATGCCGGTGGTTAGCCAGCCATATTTGAGTTCGACTTGCATACAGCAGACCCTAGCCTGAAATCTCCAGAAATGCATATCTTCTAACTCTCACCTATGAACTAGGATGGACAGGGGCTGAGGCTTGCATTGTGCAAATCCTGAGGTGTGGATTGCACAAGAGCATTTTCCATACAGCTGTGCTTTCTCCAGGAAACACCTCTCAAAAGCCCTTTGGCAAGGATCACTCCAAGATTTGGAATTGAGTCAACAAGATGCTGTTGTTGATTCTGGAAAGAAGTATTGTTCCAGAGAGTGAAGGAACAGCTGGCGGAGGAAACAAATCATCTGCTCTTGAAAACGATTCCAGAATGGAGGATCCTCCTTGTCTTCTGTCTCTGATTTCAAGGTACAGATGTCTGTCTTCACAGCTGGCAATCCCAAGCTAATAAAATCCATCTCTCCTTGGGCAGTATGGATCAGCCACAGACGGATACATTTGGGAATTCTAGCTGGGGGGGCAGAAGAATGTGGAAACGTTATCTGCACAGCAAAAGGCAAGAACTCTGTTTTAAGGACAGGTAGAACAGAAAACCACCACTGACAGATTTAGGGTTCGCTGTTCCTCCTGCTCAGAGCCCACCGCGATGGCTCGTTATGCATAAAGATGTGTCGCTTCTCTGAAACATGAACATGGATCTCGTCTCCTGCCGGACAGTGCACAGAAGTCAGTTTCATCACTAACAAGTTAAAAGACTCTTCATCACATAGATATAAGGTTGATTTTCTTGAAAACGACATACACATATCAATCATGGTTTTTCTGCATGAACACAGTCTAAACAGCTAGTTTGGGTGATGGAAGTAAAGGTAAAATGTTTTTTGAAAACATTACTTCTGGGGTAGAAAATAGATCTTTGGTCGGGCGGTGCCTGTGGCTCAGCGGGTAGGGCGCTGGTCCCATATGCTGGAGGTGGCGGGTTCAAACCCAGCCCCGGCCAAATAAAAAAAAAAAAAGAAAATAGATCTTTGGTGTAAATAAAATAGCATCTCAACTCTTATTTATAAAATCATGAAGGACCTAAAGGATCATTTTGAAACTTTAGTTATACTTTATTGTATTTTGTCAAGCAAAATAAATGCAACAATATTATTCACAAAAAAGGGTGATTTATAAATTCAACATATATTTCATAAATGTCCATGCTCTTTTTGTACATAATTTTCTATAATTTATTTTTTATTTGGAAGATTAGATTATATGCTTTCAATATATACAAGATGATGTTTTGAAGTATCTACGCTTTGTTGAATAGTCTAATCTAGCCAATTAATAAATGCATTGTCTCCCATAGTTATCATTTTTGTGGTGACAGAACATAATTTCAGGTCTCTACATTTTTTCAAGTATATAACGTATCTTTATTAACTATAGTTACCATAGTGCACAACAGAGCTTCTGAAATTTATTCTTCCTTTCTAAAAGTGATTATGTATCTTCTGGCCAACATTTCTTCATCCCTGCTCCCCACTAAATACCCAGCCTCGGCCAGCTACTGTTACAGCCTCTAATTCCGTGTGATGTGAGTCTCAGATTCCGCATATGAGTGAAATCATGTGATACGTGTTTTCTTGTACCTGATTTACTTCATTTAACATTTTTTCTAGATTCATCCATGTTATTACATGATTTCATTCTTTTTTGTGACTGAATAATATGCCGCATGTTTTAATCCATTAATTCTGAAAGGTGTAAGAAGTGGTGCCCAGAGGTGAGGCCACAGCAGAGATGTTCAAGCGAGACGTATTGAAAGAGGAGGGCATCCCATCTGGGCCGTGCAGAGCTGGCATCTGTGCTGGAGGCAGTTAGAGACCCCTTTTATATGGGCCAGTAGGGGGGGTTGCCCAGAAATTTAGGGTCCTTTAATGAGAACTTTGGGGGTTGTGCTAACCAGATCCTTTGTGTCTTTGTCTGAGGAGGCAGGGGGAGGAGGAGAAAGGGTCAGTGTGGCTGCGTTAGGGCCCCTAACAAATCCACTCATGGACACATGTGTTGGCTCCATATCTTACCTGGTGTAAATAACACAATAAACATGGGAGTGCGGATGTCGCTGTGATGCACTGATTTCATTCCCTTTCGACATATGCAGTAGTGGAATTCACTGTTGGCTCATATACTAGTTCTATTTGTATTTTCTGAGGAATCTCCATATATTTCCTATGATGGCTTAATACCATAGTATTCATTAATATTCTTGTCCACAGTGTTTAAGGGTTCTCTTTTCTCTACATCCTCCCATTATCTTTTGTCTGTTTGATAACGGCCATCTTAACTGGGGTGAGATGAAGCCCCACTGTGGTTTTTATTTGCATTTATCTGCTGATTAGTGATGTTATGCTATACCTCCTGTGCATTTGTATGTCTTCTTTTGAGAATGTCTACACAGCTTTTTTACCTATTTTTAATCACATTGTTGGATTTAATTGCTATTGAATTGTTTGAGTTCTTTATATATTTTCTATGTTAAATGTATAGTTTGCAAATATTTTATCTCATTCTATAGGTTGTCTCTTCATTTCTTGTGACTATTTTTGTTGACTACTGTGTTGGAGCTGGTTAATTTGATGTAATCCCACTTGTCATTTTTGCTTTTGTTGCTCATGGCTTTGAGATCTTCTCTAAAACATACTTGCCAGGAGCAAAGTCATGAGGGATTTCTTGTAGGACTGGTTTTTATTTGTGTTTTTCCTATGACTTTTATGGTTTCAGGTCCAATATTCAGGTCTTTAGTTCATTTTCAGTTGATTATTGTATATGGTATGAGACAAGGTTCTAATTTCACTTTTCTCAAGTAGATACCAAATTTTCTCAACACATATACACCGAAACACACACACACACACACACACACACACACACACACACACACAAAGACTGCTTTCTCCCCATCATACTCTTGGCAGATTTGCTAAAAATCCATTAACTACAGGCATATGTTACAGATTTTTTCTGGGCTCCTCTTTGTTTCATGGTCTATGTTTTGTTTTTATAGAGATTCTTTATAAAAGTGAGAGTGCATTACTTTATTTAATTATATTTCTTCCAAATTCACTTTATCTAAATGATAAGAAGAATTAATTGAATAATTAATTCTGCACAGCCCAGACGGGATGCCCCCCCTCTTTCAATACAAATACAATAGTAATTAATTATTATTAATTAATCATGTGGTTTTTTTATTACAGCATGTTTTTTTGAGGCCTAATGTCTTCTCATTTATCATAAGTTATGGAAGATTTTTTCAACTTGAAGGACTAGTGTGAATTGTAGGTACATCCTAAAATTACTGAAAAACTTGACAGTTAATCAAGATGTGATGACAATTAAGTTTATGAACTCACCCTAGAAAAAATGCTACATACCTCGTCACTGAATGTCCCTATGATCACCTTTACAGTGCTCCCCTTGGGAAGTTACGTACTGACACCAGCACCTAGTCCACACCTCAAAGCCATTATGGATTCTTTTTCTGCAATGATCCATCAAATCTGCCATCATATAAACTTGATGTTTTTTATGTCTTCAAAATGCCATTCTTTCAATATTTCCCTTATTTTCAAGTAAAGAAAGAGGTCACTGGCGGCCAGATAAAGTTAAATAGGGAAGGTGTTCCCAGAGAGTTTTTGTTTATTGGCTAAAATCTCCCTCACACTCAGTGCCATGTGAGTTGGTGCATTGTTGTGATGCAAGAGCCATGAGTTGTTAGTAAAGATTTGCAGTTAAGAATTTTCGTTTTCTATCTATGTTTACTTGGTCTGCTGTGCTTCTCACAGTCATCCCAGGATTTTGATACACAATTCAATGGATTTTTGCAATGTTTTTGTCACTTCTGCTCATTACTGTCCTCCCTGACCTCTCTTCATCAGTGATGTTTTCTCTACCTAATTAAAACATTTAATCCATTTGTACACTGCCATTTTGTTTGTGGCATCATTCACATAAACTTTGATTAGTACATCCCTGATTTCACTTCTACTCCTGCCAAGTGTAACAAGAAATTTATGAATATTTGTTCATTGCCCTAATTCAAGCTCCAATTTTCTCCTAACAGCACACAAACAAAAACATGCAATAGCAATAATGAATGCTGACTTGATGCCTGTGGCTCAGTGGATTAGGGTGCCAGCCACATACACCATGGCTGGCCAGTTTGAACCCAGCCCAGGGCCTACCAAACAACAATGACAACAACAACAACAAATAGTTGGGTGTTGTGGTGGGCACCTGTAGTCCTAGCTACTTGGGAGGCTGAGGCAAGAGAATTGCTTAAGTCCAAGAGTTTGAGGTTGTGGGCGGCGCCTGTGGCTCAAGGAGTAGGGCGCCGGTCGCATATGCCGGAGGTGGTAGGTTCAAACCCAGCCCCGGCCAAAAAAAAAAAAAAAAAAAGAGTTTGAGGTTGCTGTGAGCTGTGACACCAACGCACTCTACCAAGGGAAACATAGTGAGAGTCTGTCTCAAAAAAAAAGAAAGAAAGAAAGAAAGAAAAATGAATGCCACTCAGCAAGATGCTACCACATGTCGACATGAAAATAAAGCCTCCATAGTTGACCACCTCCCTTAGAGAGACCACCTACTTACATTGACCTAATTTTCATAGACCAGACATGCACCACACCATTAAAAGACTGGCCTCAGTATATTGACCACTTATGTAACTTATAACTGGGCCACATGGACTATGATACACAGAATTTTCCTCTAAAATGTAACCAGTTTAGTGTACTCCAGGAGTAGAAGGTGTGGTCTTTTCCTCTTAGTCGTATTATTTTTTCTTTAGTACAAGTATTTTTTTATGTTTTCTATTACCTAAAGTCTTATCATTTATCATAAGTTATGGAAGACTTTTTCAACTTGAAGGACTAGTGTGAATTGTAGGTACATCCTAAAATTACTGAAAAACTTGACAGTTAATCAAGACGTGATGGCCCAAAGGAAAGGACTCTAAGAGCTGACACTGAAGGAAAAGTTTGATCTTATTCATTTTCTGGAAAGCAGCAGCCAAAGAAAGATGGTGGAACATTTTGGTATTAACAAAACCACAGCAACATCCAAAAACGTAAACATAAGTGGTTCTAAAGATAAGGTAAGAAAAACAGTGACCTACATGAAAAAAAAGAAGAAAATGTCCCTTGGATAAGTCATTGAAGCCACCTTTAACTTGTTCAAGCAAATGAGAGCAGTTAATGCCTGAATCTCCAAGCTGATGATCCAAGAAGTTGCTAAAAATTCACACAGGAATTTGATGTGGCAGATTTCCATGCTTCAAATCGTTGGCTAGAGAAATTTAAACTGCAATACAAGATCTGCTAGAAAGCCTCGTGTGGTGAATTCAATGAAGTTCCGGTAGAAGTTATGGAAGAGTTTATTAAAAAGTTCCCAGACTTCAACAGAGGCCTCAATGATGAAAACATCTTTAATGCTGACAAGTGTGAACTGTTTTTCAAGGCAATGCCTGACAGGAGCCTGATCATGAAGGGTGACAAATGCAAGAGTGGAAAACTTTCCAAAGAACGGTTCATAGTTCTGCTTTTCACTTGCTTAACCAGAGAGAAACTAAAGCCTTTGGTGATTGGTAAATGAGCAAATCCAAGCACATTCAAGAACCTGAAGCTCGAAGATCTCCCTGTCACTTGAAGATCAAATAAATGCATTTGGATAACTGGTGCCTTCTTTGCAGAGTGAAAAGAGTATCAACTGAGGGAAGAAGAAGAAGAAACAGTGTATTCAACTGACAGTAGACAATTGTCCTGGCCACCCACAAATGAGTCACCTCACAGACGTGACACTGAAATTTCTGCATACAAACATGACCTCAAAAATAAAACCTATTGACCTGGGCATCACCAAAACATTTTAAATGGACTACAGAACCCAATTTCTGCAGCCAGTCATTACTAAAACACAAACCTGTGGTCTGCTTCTGGAATCAATTTCATCTGTTGCATTAGGTCAGTACTGCTTGGAATAAAGTTCACCCAGAAATGGTGCAGAAATGCTTCAAGAAAACTGGATTTGTCACAACTAAAGTGCATGTGATGTTTAGGTCCCATCAGATGGTCCATCTCCCATGGCAGAATTCGAAACAGTAGATTTTTTTTTTTAATTAAATCATAGCTGTGTACAGTAATGTAATCATGAGGTACAATGTGTTGATTTTATATATAGTTTGAAATATTTTCATCAAACTGGTTAACATAGCCTTCATGGCATTTTCTTAATTATTGTGTTCAGACTTACATATTCTACATTTAGTAAATTTCACCTGTACCCTTCTAAGATGCACTGTAGGTGTGGGCCCACTAATTACCCTCCCTCCACACATCCTCCCCCTCCTCTCCCCTCCCTTTCCCTTTGCCCCTTGCCCCATATTCTTGGGCTGAGATTGGGTTATAGCTTTCATATGAAAGTTATAAATTAGTTTCCTATTAGGGCTGAGTACAAAACAGTAGATTTTAAAGGTTTTGTTGCAATGTACAAAACCTTTAACGACCCTGCAAAGACCCTCCACCAGAAGAAATTTTCCTAGCAATAATGATCACATGACAGGCCAGAGTAAAAGTGCAAGAAGCAACTGATGAAGTGGGAGAAGCAAGTGAGGATGAGACAGAAATAGCCTAGACTCCAAAAGAAGAGGATGTCAGCCCCTGATAGTGTATTTGCTGTGGAAAACGCTGAGTGGTACGGGCAGCATTGAGATGTTTTCTCCACTTACATTTGTAAGAAGAATAAGAAGCATACCAAGATTAACTCTTATTTCAGAAAGAATGATTAAACCATGAGAAACCAAGAAATGCATTGATTTTTTATGATACTGTATGTATAGTTTTGCCATGTTTTGGTTATGTATAATTTTGTATGACATTCTCTAATAAAAGCTGCACAAGAAAGTCTATGCACATATCAGTACAGTAGACTTAGTTCCTCATGACGACCATCTCCGTGTGTTCACCAGTTTGTGACAGATCCCTGGCTGGTCAAGCTACAAAGGTTCTACTCTATTTATTGGGCTTTCATTTGGAATCTTTGAAGTTTTATAGCTAAAAGATACACAAAAGAAGAAAAGAATCACATCTTGCACTAAACTGGAAAGCTCATTGTACAAAACTTATAATTTGCATAAGTCAATCTACAAATTACATTGTGACTATCTAATCCCATTTTTTTCTCTGTTTATATTGGCATTTACTCCCTTATCTCACAAAAGCTTTTTGCCACCCTACTCAAGGCAGATTTTTTTTTATTAATATTAAATCATAGCTGTGTACATTAATGCGATCATGGGGCACCATACACTGGTTTTATAAACAGTTTGACACATTTTCATCACACTGGTTGACATAGCCTTCCTGGCATTTTCTTAGTTGTTGTGTTAAGACAATTATATTCTACATATTATTCTTAGTAAAATATCTCAAGAATGGAAGAAAAAATATCCAATGTACTTAGCCCTACTATGAAACTAATTTGTGGCTTTCATATGAAAGCTGTAACCCAGTTATAACCTAAGAATATGGGGAAGGGGGAGAGGGAGAGGAGAGAGGGGGGAAGATGAGCGGAGGGAGGGTGATTGGAGGGATTACACCTGTGGTGCATCTTACAAGTGTACGTGTCAAGGCAGATTTTTAAGTAACTTACTCACTCAACACACTCCTCCCTGATCTCCAACCAAATGTTCTTCTGCTCACCACACGGCTATTAAGTAAGATAAGCTGCATTTTCTTGTATAATTAAAAAATATAAAAAGGAATCACGAAAATGAAAATATAAGCATCTAGTGTCTTCAATATTTAAAACAGTAGATGAACTAATATATGTCCACAGGAGAGAAAAACTCAATTTAATGCAAATTGAGGGAGGGAGGAGGAGGGCAGGTGGAGGGGAGAGAGGAAGATGGGTATGTTCCCACGTAACAGGCACAGTGTAAGGGTATATGGCACACCTCCTGTGTAAGGGGCACAGCTACAACAGGGACCTTACCTAACAAACGCAAATATTGCAACACAATCATTCTTATCCTCATATTATACTGAAATGTTTAAAAATTATTACCTTATTAAAATGTGATCAGTTGTCAAATTAATACACACAAGAGAGAGCTAATGTTCAGATAGAAATTTACCATCAGTTTCTCGACATTGGTTTATTTGGCTTCAGCGATTTGAAACTATATCTTGTGTGTACGGAATGGACTCTATAGCAAGTGCACTCTGTTACTATGTTTGAAGATTTTAACATCATCTGTAAGCGATTCCTCCTAGAAAGACCTCCGCAATCCTCCCTAAAACAAACTAGAGAAATGACTATTTCCACAAATTATTTTGTCTGGTCAGGAAAATGTCTGGAGATAAAACTAGCCTGAGATAATTGTTTCTACGATAAGTGTACGGGTGACAGCTTAACAGTGGTTTGAGAAAGAACAGATATATATCTCCTCTACGAAGATATACAGCATTGATATTTTTATCAGCCATTTCCTGTACTATTTTACTCAAAATGCACTCAGCTGTTAACTTTCTAGCCAGAAAAACATTCACATGAATAAAAATAATCCTTAGATACTTGAAACCCACTTTAGCCACTGAACGACTAGAGGCTTGCTACTAGCCCAGCATTGTGGTGTCTAATCTGTGGGATTGTGTACACTACTTATTTTTTCTTCTATTGGAAAAAATAATTAATGTAGGGAGAGCTTCTTGGACCATGATGTAATTAGTAAATTCTATTATTAAAGTAAAACCTTCACCATGCCTCGCACTACAGTTATTAAAGTCTGCCATTTCAGCTTGTTCTGTGCATCTTGCATATTAACAGAAAGAATTTGTTTAACACTTTATTCAGTACAAAAAAAGGGACAGATCTAGCAATGATCTGAACAATCCTCAATCCAAAGATGAGGAAAATATAAAGTTTTGTAGAAGGAAGATATTTAGATTACATTGAAATGGTCAGGTATCTGCTATGAATGATGACCATTTGTGATTTTCCCCTATTTTATTTATTTAATTAGTATTCTTTTATCCTCAGATTTTTAGGTATAGACATATTACACACTATAAAACAATAATAATAAAAAGATAAATTTGTCCGTAGAGTATGTAGAGTGAATTTTTAATCACATTTCAAACCTAAGATGTTTGAGTAATCCCAACCAGAATATTCAACCATTTGTGATTGACTCCTTTTTCAGCTCCCTGTTCCTCTCATGTTTCTCTTGGTCTTTGAGTGTTTACTTCCCATGCAAGATCTAATAACCCATTAAGTTTGGAAGTCATGACAGTGCCATCATTATCACAATCTATGGACTCATAACAAAGAAAAATAGATGTTCTCATTGGACCTCATTTTCAAAACATAAGAGCACATTCCTCCTTTTAATCATGATGACACAATAGAAATGTGAGTGACAATTTGAGAATCAAAAACAGGTATACCTAAATCTGCCATGTGTTACCACATGTGGGCTAAGACCAGGATAACTGTAGACATAAATGTGAGGATGGGTGAAGATATAGATGGGTGGTTCTCAACCTTCCTAATGCCGTGGCCCTTTAATACAGTTCCTGTAGGTCACAACCCACAGGTTGAGAGCCGCTGATATAGAAGCAGAGATGATGGACAGATAAACGAACATTTATGGAATAAGAGGGACACCGAGCAAATAGGGAGGGAGAGAAAACCTCTAAAGATTTTCTTCCTTTGACTGGTCTGCACCAATGCTAATTTCTCATCACTCACTTACTTTTTCCCTGTTATTTCCAAAAACATTCCGTGATAAATAATGCTTCTTATTTGAATGACATTGCTTCATTGCAAAAAATAGGTCTACTGCTGTCATTTTCCTTATAAAATTCTTTGTCGAACTTAATTCTACATTAAATTTGAGTTCCCTAACACTTTCATGCATATCACTTACATCCTCCACTTGAAATAAGGTAATACATCCATACTTGTAATTTCTATGCTATTATGGAAAACAAAAGACTATATATAGATAGGAAAGATCCTTCCCCCAAATCAGGTGCCTATTAATAATTTTTTAATGATTATAATAATATTAAATGCACACATCTAGAAAAACTGGTAATACTAAACCTTCATAGACTCACCCACCTCCTTCAATTACATCTTTTTTGTTATCTTTTTTGTTATTCTAGACTTCATGTCATCTCAATCTTGTACTTCAGTAAGGGTGACACAATTTACAGTAAATGTGAATGAAATTAACTCCTATTCATTTCAGTAGTTTTTGGTATTTGCAAAATGTGAGAGTAGTAATAATATAAACAAACTAAAAATTAATTAATGAGGAAAAAAGCAAGGTAATTTGGGTCCATCTATGTATCAGAATTCAATATACCTCTTAATAAAGTTTGGTAGATCTGTGCATTCGGGCACAGTATTCACAGAAGGGTGTATGTTATTTCATATAAATAAGGGTATCTATCCACCTATAGGTACTAATAGATATAATTAATGTGCAATACATAGTGATTTTTTGATAGAAAAATGAAAAACTGGAAATACTGTCTTCTGCGATGTTTGTCACTCCATATTCTTTGAATTAATGTTGCGTGAATATATTGCTCTTATTTAAAAGGAAAAAAAATCATTTGAAATATTATTACCTGTGCTAAAATTCCACCTCCTGGTTATTAGTCATTGGATCTTTAATTAGTCACTTTCTCTTTCTAGACATCAATTTTCTCTTATACAAATAAGTTATTCATTAGCAGTAACCTTACCTAATTATTCTGGTGATGAAATGACTCATAGAAAGGCTGTCATAAAGTAAGATTCAATAAATTAGCCAGTATTTTACAAATATCTTCATCATTAAGATTTTATATGAATGTTTACTCTGCATGTTTAAGTAGTATGCACTGGGCATATATACATATTTATTTATATATGTATATATTTGAATATGATTAATATTTTAATAATGTTCTTAATTGTTTGTATGCAATCTGTCCCAAAATTATCCAGCCATTATTAATGCTATTTTTCATGTTACACTGCTGTATATTTTCTGGACAGATCTTATGTATGTGCTGAGGGCATGCTGAATAACACCACTGTGTGCTGAAACTTTAAAAACCAAGTCTTCATGATTTATTCTTGGAAATCTTGCCTCTCATTTTACACAGGGTTGTATTTTGAGAATTTTAAAAAACATGACTTTTTAAATTAAAAATATGATCAATCATACCTGATTCTGGAGATAGCTAACTAGCATGCATTTTGGGTTCATTCAATAAGAATTTTTTGATGTACTGCGGCAATATACGTAGAACACTAAAATGGGGCTATATACCAAATGCATTAAGAAAACAAAAGCAAAATACTAACTATATCCTCCCTTCAAGGGTTTTTCAACGGAGAATGCATAATTCCAGATGCACCATCACTGAATCAGTGTGACTGTGGAAATGCTACTTGACCAGTGCAGAATTACACTAGTGCTCAGTTAGGCCCTTTATGTCACAGGAGAGACAAAAGTCCCCTCAAAATAATAACATATCCATGATTGAATAGATATAAAACATTATTAATGCAAGTATAACCATATAATCAAGAGATGTAAAATATTAGCATTTTAGTGAGTTGTCAAACCATATAAAACAGTTCCAAAACAATTATCATTAAAACATAGACGTACGCCTTGGCCATTGGTAAACAGCTATATGTAATAATGTCAAGAGCAATAAAGTCTCCTCCAGGTAAAGATAATTAATAATAACTATGCCATTAATTTTTTTAGCAAAATTATATTATAATGAACTAAATTGTTCATTTTATACCTTAAGCAACCTCAAAGGACTGACGCTGATTTCACCTGTGTCATCAGTTGCTCTCAAGGGTCCCATATTCTTGTTTTTGACTGAAGTGAAAAAACTAATGCATCCCTCACAGTAAAATTGACCTGTGTCATGGGAGTCCACTGAAAGATTTTGTGGATGACTACACTAATTTCATAAGAAAATCTCATTTATTACAGACCACTAGAAAAAAGATTGGAATGTTTTCCTGTATCTACACAAACTCAAGTCCATGACTTCCAGCTAAAAGAAGAAGGAAGGCAGGAGTGGGGAAATGTGAGGCTCAGAATTGCTTATGGAGAGAACTTCCTCTGAGAGGTGAGTGGTCCATCTCTAGGCCCTTTGATGCTGATGCCTCCTTCCCATTCACACCACCTGAAGGGGTGGTGCTCTGCCCAGGCATGTTGCTAATGGTTCCTATTAGCTTGTCTTTCCTCTGAAAACAAGTGGGAATTTCACTTAAGAAAGTTCTGGATCCTGAAACCTCTCTTGGTAATTAATGCAGCTAAATGCATTTTCGCAGCACAATTGTTCAGAACTGTGGTATGTCTAGACTTGCATGTACAATTATTTATGAGAAAAGATTATGATATACAGGAGACATGAGGGGATTATTCAAGAAATCATTATGCTTTTGTTAATAGGTTTATTTTCATGACCTTCACTTTAATTATTCACTCCTCTGCCCTTTCCCAGAAACATTTGCACAAACTATAAGAGCGGTAATTACTATGTCCATCAAACCAAAAATACACACGCTAAATAAAAGACATAGAGGCACACCCCCTCCAAAAATGATCTAAAGAAGCTAGTAAATGATAACAAACCACAATGTACAATTATATCCCTATGCCACATTTCCCATGACGCAAAGGTGGTTGAACATTAACACACAACACACACACACACACACACACACACACACTCTATAGTAAATTCTTAAGTCATTCAACAGCCCTGTGTTGAACAAAAGCTATTCTGCTGTGCTCATTCGCAAAGGATATAATTAGTTGTTCTTTCACTTTTTTAGATAAAGATGGCACATATGAAAAATAATGGGTTGTCAATACCCTAAAGGGTTAGCAGTAGGAACTCCACAAAGGAATGTATTTTAAGAAAACAACGGTTTATTTTTTCCCTTAATATCTTTGGTATTTTTGGATCCCTTATGACATGAAAGCATATGCTGAAAATGAAAAGTGAGTGTATTTATATTTTATTTATTTTTATCTTAACATTTAAAAATGCTTCTAGTCATAATTCAAAAATTAAGAAAAATTATTACCAGCAACAGTAAGCTTAAAAAGTAGAATAACACAGCAGCTCTACAAAATAATTGAGAAGGCCCCATTTGAACGATAAAAGGTGTATTAACTGATGAAGATTACTTTGGGGCTTCAAAATAACTCACTAATCAATATGCACCTATTGAAAAACTCCTATGTTTCAGGCATAGTTTTAATTTAATTTTGCAAGGACAAAAAATCAAAGGAAAATGAGTAGTGATATAGGTTAATCACAAAGTCTTCATTACATTTAAATCAATATGAAATACATTAAATGTGCAAACTTTGAATTAATTTTCAAACACCCTGCATTGTCTGTAGCCAACTTAAAAAAAAAAAAAAAAAACAATTTGGAAGCCAGTAAGGGAGGAAAACAAAAAGTGGGGATGGGAGGAAAATGTGATTTAAGAGGAAAAAAAAAAAACAAAATACCTAGTACCTAGTGTTACTATTTCAGTCCAAGATACACACTGAAAACATCACCGTGTGATGAAACCCACCCACCATCCACTTCCTTAAATATATATATATATATTTATTATATAGACCACAAAATTATATATATACTTATATAAATCATAAAAAATTATATGTCTTTTATATTTTATATAAAAATAAAATGTAAAATATTGCTTGGATAATTAAAGTTAGTGTTAAATGATCCTTAGCCCCTTCTGATATTCTTTCCCCAGAATATCACATGGTTTTAAACAAAAGTGAACAAAATTCTACACCCATTGTACGTGATTTCCACTAAGAAAGAGCAAGTCAAGAACAATTACCTTAATTATAAGAGACATGACATAGTTAGATTTTCATTGCAATTCGTCCAAAAGCGAGGCAGTAGATATGTTTACATCTCCGTTTTTTATCCCGTTAACTGTCACCAAAGCGGAGCACTCAAGCTGACATCAGAATTGGCAGTGGTGGTCTGTATTACAAAATGCAAGCTCAGTCTTTTACTTGCCAGTCTTATTTGCATTGCAATGTTTGCTTGTCAGAACAGGGCGCTCATCTGATAGGGCCCCAAGATGTCAGGACGCACTAAAAATTAACCCAAAAGGCAAGAAATGGATCAATCTTATAAACTGGGAAGGGTGGGACTCTTCTAATGGTACTTTGCTGGGAAGCCCGCCCTACTTACTGAGAAGGCAGCCCATTCTTAGTGGCAAATGAATTACCCACCATCCAGTTCCTTAACAAAATGACCTAAGGAGCCAGCAAACCCTCTTGACCTGATAGGCAGTCGCTTTAGAGAAATAACTAAAGCAAACTAAAGCTTTTCATCAGAAAAGTCAGTGCACATGTGCAGGGATCACTGGGGAGTTCAGGTAACCAATTCCCCTGCCCAGGACTCTGAAATTCACAAGGTCTCCCATACCCCAAGGCCAGACAGCCCCCCAGTGTGAACAGAGCGAGAGTCCAGAAGAACAGTGTATGGAAGACTTTTCTAATGTACACGTAAGAACGGAGCATGTGGAGAAGATTCAAGAGAGAAAATATGTGGAAGGACACAGATGCACACTGAAGAGACACGCATATATTACAGATATAAAGTCGCCATAACAAACATTAAACATGTCAGAGACAACAAGTCAAACTTCACCACCTGCAGGAAAATGAGCACAGGGACACAGAAAGCAACTCGGAGAAAGTGTGAATCTAGGGCAGCAGTTACCAACATGGTGCTTAGATGGAATTCTAGTTGTCTCAGTGTCCTCTTAGAAGGCCTGTGAGGCCAAAACTACGTTCATTGCTACAATAGTCGGACATTTATTTACCTTTTTCATTAACATTTGCATAACTGGCACAAAAGGTGTAGTGCATGAAACTGCTGGGAAAGTGCAGGTCAGTGTGAAGAGGCTAGGTAGTGACCCAAACCATGGTCTTCACTGCCACGGGGCCAGGGCTAACAGACCGATAAAAACAATGCCTCTTTAACTGAAGCAAGTCCTGGATGGGGCAGTCAAGCATGTTCATTGTATGAGGTTCCCACCCTTGAGTACCTGGGGTTTTTTGTTTTGTTTTGTATTAATCTTAAAATGAAGTTAAGCACCCTGCTGTGGCCCCACTGTGGCCACAGCTCCTGGAAAGCTCATGCAGGAAACTGTGAGTTAGGGAGCGAGCCGGCCCCTTTTTCATAACACTCTGTTCCCACTGTGAAGAAGGGCTGACAAACCACGGTAACTCAGAAATGGGCATTTGGCAGACATTCTCCCCCCCAAAAAACATGATGTG